>NW_027121347.1:0-634637 GCF_030686945.1 Centruroides vittatus
GAGTATCCGACTAATTATTTCAAACGCAAGTTCGTAACTATAGCGATTTAATAACTCTTTAAATGATTCTTGTCGTTTGAATAACACGTAGATTTGGTGTCGATTATTTTTGCTGATATTTAGAGTATCATTCAATAAGGTGGCTTGTGAGCGCAGTAAATGAATAATTCTCTCGTTTTGGTCATTGATGTTAGAGATTTCGGCATTTAAGGTTGTAATATCTTCGGAAGTAGCTGTTCCGAAGAGGAATTTTAGAATTTTTCCTCCGCCGTCTATTAAACCTCGCTTGGTTTTTTGGGATTAAAGGCAATGTGATTAAAGTGGCAAGCTCTTGATATTCTTTATGATGGTTAAGAAATGAAGCTCGCAGCAATTCGAAGCCTTTGGTAGGAACATGTTCTTGGGATTGAAGCTTCGTGTCTAAATACTCCAGAGATTGGGAGATAAATTGAATTTGGCGCTCTAAATGTTCGAAGGAGAGTTCGGTGACCAACGTCCAGTGACTGGCGGTCATTAAGAAATTCCCTCGATGTAGGAAGACAACTCCTTTGGTGAATTCCTGTTGTTCTGAATACAAGATCATCGTCGTGAGACGGAAAACTTGAAGAAGGAAATAAGCATGGAGGAGAAGCATGTTGAATTTGTTGCTGAGGTGCGTTTTATATCCACCTTCTGGGGGTTGTATTTCTTCCCCTGTAACAGGGAAAGGGTGTTAGTAATAATTGATCCCCGTGGCTTTTATAATGAAGTAGCTTTCCTTATTGAATAAATAATGATAATTTTCAAATGATGAGGTTCCGTTAGGTCGAAACGGGAAAAATCGAGCGCTAAAAGAGGGGTTTACGGAGATAGGTCGATTATCTAGTCGCGGAGGTCGCGTCGAACGAAAAAAAAATGGACACGCATTCTGGCATAATATAAAAACACTATTTTATTAAGAGAGTACACCTATTTATGAAAATATTAATTATATATATTGGGCGTATATATGCCATACCTGGTTACACGGTTACAAGTATTATGATACATTAAGTGATGAGACTACAATATAGGTATAATGCAAAAAGGTGGCGGAGAGGAATATAGATAGCTAATTAGTGATGTGGGGGCGCTGGGCCGATCTTGCGGCCCGTGACGGTCTGGAGCGCCCTCGAGCCGGGGGTTGAAAAATAGGGGTCCTGGAAGCGTGCGGAGTTATGGCTTCCTGTCGATCATAATATTCTTGACTAAGCCGATTTTCCTCTCGGAAGGATTCCTCTAATATCGGCGGGCATTCGTGTCCAAGGGGCAAAATAAGAGTAGCGGGCACGGCTCCCTTTTGTCGTTGCATCCGGGCGAAGGTTAAAGCTGCCCGAAGCGCGGTAATATCGACCTCCCCTCGATTGGTCGACGTGGTTGGGAGGTCGGGATTCCACCATTCCTCGGAGTCCGCCATTCTGAAAGGGGAAGGAGAGGAGCTCGTTAATCGGTGGAAAGCTCAAAATGAAATTTAAAATTGCCATGGCCACAGAATGAGTATACTAGATCAGAGGGTAATTCTAAGGGGAGGGGGGGGCTTGGATTAGCAAGACTCCATATCGGGATAAAAGAGGATTTCCAGCAAAGTGTATTAGGGCCCCGTTTAAATGTGATTGTATAACGACAGGTAGAAGACTCAGGGGGCTTTGAGAGTAAGAAAACTTGAATACAAAAAGGAGAGTAGCTGGAGGGTTTAGTTACGGAAAGTAAAAAGGTTTGGTTATTCCAGGCTAGCATGGTGGCCCAAATTTGCGAAGTTGATCGGGTAAGGGGGATACCCATAAAAATTAGAGATGCCTGCCGTAACAGGGGCACTTGCTTATGCTCTTGTTGTATGTGTGAGAGTACATTAGTTAACTCTCCCTTCCAGTTACAATTGTGGAGGGTGAAAGGGCAATCAACTGGTCGAAAAGGGCAGGTGTTTTCGTGAGTCGCCCTGTCCGCCTCCTTTAAAAGTGCCGTACATCCGTAGGATTCGTTCGTACACGGCAGTTGCAAGGTAGAGGCAATTTGCTCGGCCACCAGGCTCCTAATATGCCCGAGGGTCTCCCGACACGTGGGACAAGTAGTAATTCTTTGTCGACAGGATGAGCACACAATATGTCCGTTGGTGCATTGATATACAGGTGGGTGTACCACGGTGTAGCAAATAGGACAACTCAGAAGGGTCGTGAGGGCAGGATCTTGCCCAGGGGCGGCCATGAAGGTCTGAAAGGGAAAAAGAAAGACCAATAAGACACCGACAAGACGATACGGGTTTTAATTAAGATATCGCTACCGTAAGTTAAAAAGGAGAACAAAAGAGGTAGGATTGTGGGTTAAAGAGAAGACGATCGACTGGTCGCGGGGGAAATAAAACGCGGGATGCGGCTGCGAGTGGGTCTCGGAAGCACCCACGGCTGGTCGGGCACGGGCCCTTGACTCCGAAGGGCATAGGGAGGAGTGGTCTCTTGCTCTTCCGGTTCAGAGGAAGTAACTTCGCTCTCTAACTCCGGTTCTTCGCTCTCACTTTCACTCTCACTTCCGCTCTCACTTTCGGATTCAGGTTGTTCTTCCGGTTGCGGAGTGGGAATAGAGGTCAAGATGAATTCGTCCCAAGGGTCAATGGGAATATTAGTTTGGGGCGCCGCCGTAACTGTTTCTTGTGTCGGCGGTAAACTGGACTGATCGGCCGTCATATCAGTTTCTAGATTAATCTCCTTACGAGCAGTTGTAGGTTTAATTCTGTCAGCATGAACATGTAGTGTTCTTTTGGTTTGGATATTTTCTATTTTGAAATTGACGGGTCCTAGAATTTCGACAATACGATAAGGTCCTGTCCACCGGGGAGCTAATTTTCGCTTTAGGCCTTTAGGCGTGACGACTTCCTTTAGTAGTATTCTATCTCCCACTCTATAGAGGGGTGGCTTATTTTGTCGGCGGTGTAGTTCCTGCCTCGTCTCGGCGGCTTGTTCGGCATATAGTTGAGCTGTTTGATGAGCGTGTCTCATTCGTTGACGTAATTCCGAAGCGAAATTGTCTTCTACGTCATAGGAGACCGTGGCAGGGCTTGTAACTAAATCAAAAGGGTAGGTTGGATCTCTCCCATATAGTAGGAAAAATGGGCTGTCATTAGTAGACGTATGCACGGAGGTGTTATATGCGAATAAGGCATAAGGGATCCACTCGTCCCAGTCTCGTTGATCTTGCGAGACATAATGAGATAGTATATCAACTAGAGTTTTATTAAATCTCTCCACCACACCATTGCAGGCTGGATGGTAGGCGGTAGTAAGGAGCCGCTTTATGTGTAGCAATTCACACACTTCTGCGAACATCTTAGAAATTAGGTTCGGCGCTCTATCAGTTAATAATTGCCTAGGAGTAGAGTGTCGCAATATGATGTGAGTGACAAAGGCCTTAGCAATTGTTTTACTACTTACATCCGGTAGTGGAATTGCTTCCGCATATCGAGTAAAATGGTCAACAAATACTAGGATATATTTGTTGCCGTTTGTCGTAAGAGGGAGTGGACCGACAATGTCCATTGCTGCTCGTTCAAATACATGAGAAAGGGGGGCAAACAGTTGCAATTCGGCTGCTGTCCGTCGACCCGGTCGTCGGTGCTTGGCACAGCTCTGACAACTTAGGCAATAATTCCTGATTTCCTTTGCCATTTCGGGCCAATAGAACGAGTTTGCGATTTTAGTACGCATTTTTAATTCTCCTAGGTGACCGGCTAGTGGATTATCATGGTAGGTAAACAGGATATATTCCTTTAAGGCGGTAGGTATAACAATTTGTTCCCACCAATCCACACGTTTTTTATTCCTGCCCTTGTGGCAGAGGGCACCCTCCTCGTTGATATAATAATCCTCTAGGTTAAGATTATTATAGGTTCCTGTAGTTACACCATCCTTTAAGGTTTGGATAAGGGGTCTCCATCGATCATCACGTTGTTGCGCATTTATTAATTGTGGCACGGAGAAGATGGGTTCAACCTCTGTTATTTGACGTATTGGGATACGACTAAGGGCGTCCGCATTTCTATGTGAAATTCCGGCCTTGTAGATAATATCAAAATCGAATTCTTGAAGGAAAATGATCCATCTCGATAATCTAGAATTAGTAGTAGAATCCTTACAATCTAATAACCATCTCAAAGGTCTATGATCTGTGACAATAGTAAATTTTTTTCCATAAAGATAGGGTTTAAAATACCTCACTGCCCACACGGTGGCTAAGCATTCTTTCTCAGTAGTGCTGTAATTAAGTTCGGGTTTCCTTAATAATCGGCTCGCATAGGCAATCGGCTTCTCCTGGCCGTTTTCTTCCTGAGATAATATCGCTCCCAGGGCGAAATTTGACGCATCGGTCGCCAAAATAAAAGGTTTTGTAAAGTCAGGGGACTTCAATAATGGTGCCGACGTCAAAATTTGTTTAAGAGTTTCGAAGCTTTCCTGTTGCTTAAGGCCCCATTCAAACGGCACATCTTTCCGTAATAAATCAGTCAAGGGTTTAGCGATCGTGGCATAAGAGTTTATGTGCCGCCGATAATAGCCAGTGAGTCCTAGGAAAGAGCGGACTTCTCGCTCGGATTCAGGTCTCGGGAATTCTAGAACACATTTTATTTTGTCGGGATCGGGTTTTATACCCTGTTCTGAAATTTCGTGACCCAGAAATTTTATCTGGCGTTGCAGGAAATGGCATTTCTTAGGTTTTAATTTTATGCCTGCTTCTCCGAGTCTCTGAAATATTTGTTCAAGTCGTTTTAGGTGACTAGGGAAGTCTGGACTAAATGTTAGTATATCGTCCATGTATACAAGACATGTCTTTCCTTTGAGACCATGTAAGATGAAATCCATCGACCTTTCAAAAACCGCAGGACTTGTTTTAAGACCCATCGGAACCCTATTCCATTGATAGTGGCCGTCTGGCGTAGAGAATGCGGTCTTTTCCTTATCACCTACTCCTAATTGCCAAAATCCTGAAATCGTATCCATCGTCGAAAAGTATTTCGCTTGTCCCATTAGGCTTAGGGATTCCTGCACTAAAGGCAGAGGATACGGGTCTACTTTAGTGATTTTATTTAGTTTACGATAGTCTATTACTAAGCGTAACGATCCGTCCTTTTTCTTAACTAGGAGAGCAGCCGAACTCCAAGGGGACGTAGAATGTTCGATAATATTATGGGCCAAGAGGTCATCTATGATATCGTTTAATTGTTGGCGTTGGGCGTAGGGAATGCGATAAGGAGGCGAATAGATAGGTGCCGCATCGCCAGTATTTATTGTATGTTGCACAATATTACAGTAGCCAAGGTCATAGTCATTCACGGCAAAGACATGCCTATATTTATATAGTAAATTTAAGAGATCTCGTTTCTCGTTCCGGGGGACGCCAGTCCAATCAAAAAGGTGGCTCAATTCTGCTTTCGATAGGTTCGTGGATGCCCCTTCCTTTATAGTATCTGCGGGCTCACTTTCTTCGATAGCCTCAAAGAAGGTGCCAACCTTACCATCTTTCTCTAACTTAATTGTCTTACGAGTGTCATTACGAAGACGTACGGGAACTTGTCCTTTTTTATTTGGGGTCACCAACAAATTGACTCCTGAAACTCCTTCCTGAGTGAAGGAAGCAGTTTCGATTACTCCGACTTTACTAGGTCGCTTATCGCCAACAATTCTAGCAGTAACTATGTTCTCTGTCATAGGGGGAAGTTGACAGGATTCAATTAACACTACTCCTTTTCCTTCCTCCCGATCTGTTGACCGGTACGACCTTTTCGCTGAGCCGACATTTTCCTCTAGTGGAGGAGCCTCTGTTCTCTTTCGTGTTCTATTATCTCTATTCGGGCCTCTTTCCCTTTGTTGGTTCTGTTGAATCCTTCCCGCTCTTTTATTATTCCCTGAGGTTTGAATAGGTATCACTGTCTGCGGAGGGATAGTTAATTCTCGGCCCTTTAAATCAATACAGAATCCCTTGTCGGTTATCATATCCCGGCCTATGATGCCGTCACAGGGAGAGGTGACATCGTGATCAACTAGGCAACAGGCAAAGGGGAAGCGCAGATTTCCTATCTGGAAAGTAGGGCTAATAATACCGTAGGTCTGAATTACATGTCCCGTAGCGCTTCTAAGGTCTGTGTCTTTGTTATGATCTATATGTACTCTTTCTTTCATAGAGTTAGCGAAAACCTTTGATAAAAGTGAGACCTTCGCACCAGTATCTATCTGCACTATAGCGGGATTGCCACCTATGTAACAGTCAAATGTAGCTTCGCTAGGTGCGGAAGTATAATTAGTGATTCGTACTGAGGAGGTTCTTCGATTTCGCTTCGAAGGAGTCCTATAAGGCGGACATTCTAAGTCAAAGTTTGAGCCTCGGATCTCTCGAGAGGAAAAAGGAGGGGTCCTAGAGGCTTTACTAGAGTTAGATCGAGGTCGTCGTCCTTCTACACTACGTACATTGCCCTTCCATTTGCCTCGATTTTCTTCAGTAGGCTGCGATCGAAATCTGACCCTATTCCTCTCCCCTTCGGGTTCACGTCGCCTGGGTGAATCGTTTCGCATAAAGCGGTCGCTAGGATTGCCGTTTCGGCAAGCGGGCGAGCGTTGGTTCTGGGTTTGATTGAGATTCCATTTTGACTGACCGAAAGGGCGGTCACCTCGGCGATTAGGGGAGTTCGACCGATTTGCGTTACGCCTAAAATGCGGATTATTATTGGGATTGTTATTGTAGGAGTTAGGAGTATAGCCTCCTCGATGATTTCGGCGAGATATAGGATCTCTAGAGCCGAAACGAGGAGAGTTTCGGATTAGTCCGTCCATTCTAGCCTTTAAGTCCTCCATCGCTGACGTTACTTGCGCTAACTCCTCCTGAGCTGAGGTTTTATCGCTTTCCCTTACTGTTCGCATGATTCCTCTTGGATGCGCGGTGAGACTTTCAATTGTTTCCTCACTGATCGCGGCTTTTAGAGCCTCATCGAATGTCTCAGCCTCACGGCTCATTACGCGCTGCCGGATTCTTATGTCTATTCCGTTCAAAAATTGCGCTTTAAGCCTTTCATCTAACTCCTTCCTCTGAACTCGTTCAATAATCGCGGTCTCGGCGGCAGTCGCGCCAGGCTCCGGCGTAATTTCTATCTCCATCGCCAGTGCTTGGAGTCTAGCAGCATAAGTCTGTACGTCCTCGTCCCTTTTCTGCACGCACGCATAAAATTTAGATAATCGAAAGGAAAATGGCTCCCGTTCAAAACGCGCTATCATCAATCGCTTGAATTCGTCGAAGTCATCCACTTCTTTTATTCTTCGGTCCTTCCGGACGAATTCTCTCGCGATACCCGTAAGTTTTAATTTTGCCACTGCCAGCATCTGGGCCTTGGACCATGCCGCTACCTTAGTAACATCGGCTAACGAATCAAAAAAGTCCGTTACCCGAGGGCCTCCTGCTTCTCCCGAGAATACGGGTAATAGGGGTATTATTCCGCCTAAACCTCCCAATGTAAGGGGATTCGGTGCCGGATTAGGATTTGGGTGGGCTGGCCCAGCCGCATCGCGGGGATCGTCTTCCATTATGTTTATTTCGTTAGTTCTTACAACTAGGTCGGAGATTCTAGTACGACCCTACTCCTATGATTCCTAATTCAACTCAATTCGACCTCTCTCCCGACTGTGGCTGTTTTTCGCCTTATCGATTTTTCGAGAAAGTCGAGACCCCACTCCTGCAAACCAATATGTGAAATCGGGGGTGCCTAAAAAGACGCCACCCCTTCGATTGTCACCAATGTGTGAGATCTCGGGGAGGTAAGAGGGAGTCGTACCTCTTTTTCCCGTGACTCACTTGTCAAGGATGGCTGTTACGTCGACGGCGCGTTACGCGTTACGCGAGTGGAGGAGGAGGAAGGATGGGGCCGACGATAAGGCGAAGCCGACAGTCAAGAAAGACACCATTTTATAACAAAAACAAAATTTAATGAAAGCTAAACGAACTAAAGTACACTTCTACCCTCGTATACAAAAAGGGGCCGGAGAGAGAGAGTTTACAATTATTTTTCATACCTCTTAACAAGTCCGTAATAGACGGAATCAGAAGTGACGATAAAGTTTGGCTGATGGAGAATCCGGTAATGGGCTGATGGCACGTAGAGCTTGTTTTTTCGTAGGCAGGGCAGTGGCACTTAAAGAACTTAGAAACTTTTTGAGAGTCCGGCGGATGGCGTAGTGCACGTCGTAAAAGCGAGACGAAGGAGCCCCTCAGGGGGGGAAGGAAGCGTCTTTTATAAGTTTTTGATGGGAAAACTTGTCACGTGATCGAAAACGAATCACTATTAGGGCCATAGGTGTTCCCGGGATATTAAATAAACGACTAGTTCGGACGCTAACTATAAACCATCGTGCAAGATGATCTACCTGCTCCGAAGGAATAACGGTTTGTTGATAGTTAGGGGACAATCGTTGCCATTCGAGGGTCAACAATTTCCCGGGTATGGAATGTTGTTGATTAAGTCGTTTATAACTGGAGTGAACAAATTCAGAAATTTCTAGGTTTTTAACTTCCAGATTTCACACCTGGAAAACCTTGAGTCACGATTAAAATATACAAATATCCGATTGTTTCAATTTATAACTTGTTTGGTAGTTTTCTTGACTAGAAAACCAGTTTCTGTTAACAATAAATTTTTACTTAGTATTTATTTACTTGTCTGAATTCGGAATCATTAATTATAACGATGTTTAGTTCAAATTTAATCGAAATGACAATGTTTGAATGTCCGAATTTCTTAAAACCTAATTACATATAAAACTTAATAATAATTAAAAAAAACTAAATTTAGTAATCCGATTATAAAACCGGCAGTGGTATTTGCAAGAGAGATAAAACAATTATTTTCAGATATTAAAGTCAAAAGTGTAAACAAAGTAACGTTTATAGATTCCACTATCAATAACTTAAGAAGATTAAAACAACGAAAAAAATAAATATATATCTAACACGAAAATTAAAAGTTTAATTTAGATTATAAAATAATTAATAACTTTAATATAGCACACATAACAGAAATGACTTAATAAAGAAATTAAATAAAATATTAATAAGAAAAAAACTGAAGTTTATACGACTGGATATTGGATATCACTTTAATGTATCTATTAATGACGAGATAAGTGATTTAACACGCATTAAAAAAGTAAATGAATGAGAAATATTATTAGTAAAATTTGTATTTGATAACAACAGCTGTCAAGATGCCTTACAGAAGTTTTATATACAAAAATGAAATTAATAGGAGCAGTGTAATAAGTTCGAAATTAGCTGAAATAGTTATGAAATCAATTAAACTAGAAATAAATGGATTTATAGGTATCATTCGTTATTCCTGTTATGTAGATGATATATTAATATTATACGATAATGAAATAATTAAAGATATAAAAATATTAGAAGAAACATATAAAAGAAATAGTCATAAAAAATTTAAACTAGAAAAAATGTTATAAATTAATAAATTATTTGGATTTTAATATAAGGAGAAAAAACTACAAAATAGTGTTTATAGCTCATATAAACATAATGTAATATAGAAAAAGTTATAAATTATTATTCATGTTGTCACAATTATATTAAGAAACAACTTTATTAAAAAACCTTATAAAATTTGTTGTCCTACAACTTTATACAAAGATATAAAAACATGTTAAAATACTAATAGATAATATATGCTTAATGACTATTATAAAATAATCTTTTAAATATGGCAGGATAAGTATAAGAAACTAAGAATTATGAAAAATTTAAAAATTCGATAAAAATTAATTTAAAAGAATTTTTACATTAACGGTTTAATCGAAGAAAAATAAATAAATATATAAATGAATAAATTTAATCAAGTAGGCCATCAACTCCTTTGAGGACTCGTTTAATAATTAAAATCTATTGGAAAAGATAACGCAATACTTTTATTCATTTATCTTACATTTTCGAACATAACGTTTATAGAAAAATTCAGTGAACTTATACATGTATGACACAGCTAGAAAGAAACAGAATTTTAAAATCTAAAGAGAAACGTCGCCTCAATGTACAATACAATCAAAAGTCGACATTTTCGTTTTTTAAATAGATGTGTCGCTGTGCCGTATTTGAAATACCATCGTATTGAAAGCGAATGGTATTAATATTTTGAACACGAAACGTTCGGAGAAAAACTTTTAATTTGATACACTTTCACGTGTGAAAAAGTCATCATTTAGTAAACAAGGAAAAACACTTCGAACGTGTTTATTGCATGTGTCGAAAACTTTGTATTATGTTTATAGATAAAAAGGTGCACGAAATATCAGTGAATTTGCTCATGTTTTCTTTATCGTAGTTATAACTGTAGAAAATTAATAAATTCAATTAAATTTTCCCGTTGCCTCAAGCGAAATTTGTTTAACTTTAAGCAAATATTTATGTCGCAGGGATATGATGAAAGTGAAGATTTGACAAATCCCGAAGGGAGATGATCAATTTACTGAAGAAGTTAAAATGAAAATTTTATAGAGTCATTTCCCTAAAAAATAAGTGATTTGATCAAATCCCTGTAATATTTTAGTGAAAAGATAGAATAAACAAGTCAGGACTTGCATAGAACTGTTTGCGCTACTTACCCACCCCGCGTCCCTTCAACAGGCTAGTTGCCAGCGACCTCTGGCGCACGCAGTTGCACAAATCATTACGTCACGATAGTCGCGCGTATTTATATTTTATTTTCCTTGTAATTTGTACGATTATAAATTTTTCTGGAAGTAGGTTGTCTTCATATATTGCAAAGTGACAACAGCCGTGAGTATGCGGCTGCTGTCATACAAGAATTAACATCCCTGCTGCCAACATATCAAGTTGCAAATGGTAGGCCTAGACATCCAGCAAGCCAAGGGTGTGTTGAGCGATCGAATCAAGATGTCGAAGCTATGTGACGTGCTTTGCTTATTCACAATGACACAAATAATTTGGCTACAAGTTGTTATTTTGTTCAGTTTCAAAAGAATTTCTCCTTTTATCGTACCATTCAACGATCACCTTACAAAGCCTTATTTGGAACAGAACAAAAAACAGGACTCCAATCTACTCATATTTCAAAGGAGTGGCTTGAGAAACTTGTTACTGAAGAAAACTTTGATCAGCTTCTTAAACAGAAACACAGTGACAACACTTTGACATCAAAGAATTTACCAGCAACTCAATTAATAAACAACGTGACGCTTCAATTTCAGAAGTTAATCCAGAAGTTGAATTATTTAACTACAATGCTTCAACTTCAAATTTAGAAAATCTATAGCAACTGAATCGATAACACAGCTGTGATGACCGGCTTAAACCGGCCAGTTTGATTTTAAACTTTTATTGTTCGAATCCCCTCGAGAGATAACGATCAAGATCAGAGATAGCGATCAGGATTCGAAGGATGTACAGCCTTCCGCCGTCAAACCCGCTTCCCTCCTCTCCGGATCCGACTTTTGAGTCACAGAGCCCGACTCATCACCCTCTGTCGCGATTGGTGATCGCAGCGGACGAGATCGAGAATATATAAGGAGGGAGATATCTGAGAACGGGGGTGGCTGAACGTACGAAGACGACGAACGTCTCGACAAAACCGAAACCGTATCGAAGGTCAACCCCGAAGACGCCGGAGCCGCCGATTACAAGCCGCCAAGTTCGATCCTTCCACCCACCGCCGAGCCGAAGAACGACCGGTCCGCCTTCCCAGCGACGATCCGTCACACGATTATTGTCACTACTTCAGAAGACGAGGTATGATTCCCCCAACCATTGTGAACTCTCTCTCTCACGCGATTAGGGACGGGATGCGTAGCTTCCTTGTATTAGGTTCTTTATCTAAATACATCATTATCTGTGTTATCTGTTATTACGGATATTGCTTTGTCTTATCGACGACCCCACACACCCCCTTCACTTGACCTGACAATTCATTACCCTATCCCGCCGAGTCCGGATATCGCGAAAAATTTAGCCATCCTTGACAGTGGGATAGGTCTTGCTGACCTGTTCGCCGAAGAAAAAGGCGGTACGACTCCCGTCCTACCTCCCCGCCTTTCCCACACAGCTCAAACCAATTTACAACTCTACAACATCTGTACCGCCAGTTAAAACATCTGTACTATCAATAGAATAAAAAATTGAAGCAGTTGACAGCGAAATAAAATTACATTGCGTTGTTTGTGGAACAGAATCTACTGGAGCCCATTCATGCAACGTTTGTAAAGATCCAGTACACGTAATATGTGGAAGTAGCGTAGGAGAAAAAGCATATAGATCGAAAATTTTATGCTACTTATGCCAAAAAAACAGAAAATTATAGATCAAAGGAGACATGCCGCAAAATACCTAAAAATATCAGCTGAAAAAAAATTTTTCATTGAAAAAACTTAAGTACGTGTTAGTGAATTCCAATTTTGGTTGATGTACCTAAGGTAGATAGAAGTTCATTAGATGGAAATAATATTACCGGGATAGTATTAGATAAAAAAAAGATTTATATCAAATTGGAACTTCAGCTAGCATTATAAAAGATTACTTCATAGAAACGCTCTTCAAATAGCTACAACCACATTTACCGAAACCGCCTCAACGATCTAAGTTTGCGAGAAATTGCTGAAACATTAACTTTATTCGGAAGTCAAGGTTTTAAGAAATGTTCCCGTGAAAAATACAAGGTACAACGCAAAACAAATAGATGTGCCTGTAAAAAAAATAACGTTTTCTGTAACTTCAGATGTCACAAATCTACAACGTATTTTAATAAAAATAAATAAACTTGAGGTTATCTCTATCTTTACACATAATTACTTCTTACTTTGTTGATTCGTTTTTTTCTTTTTTTTCGTCATTCGAAGTAACCAGTTTAGAGATTTGATCAAATCACTTTATTTAATTAGGGCAATGTCAATATCGAACCTCTATTTTAACTGTAAGTATACAGAAAAGATTTTCTATTATAAATTGATATACGAGCGATATAATACTAGTAAGTAACTATATTATTTATTACGTCATCCGTAATTGTCGCATGTTTACAAAAGTAGATGTATTGTAGTAAAGTGCAAATGAGTTTCAGAAAAAAAGTGAAGAATTTGTTTAAATATATTTATCTAAACTCTACATTTTAATATTTCTATAATGTTCAACGTTGTTAGAAATGAAAATTGTCATTCCGATTGAATTTAGAATTAAACATTATCATAATTAATGATTCAAAATTCTGACAGTATTAAAGATAGAAAACTAAGGGAAATACTATATAAAGATTAATTGTAAACAGAAACTGGTTTTCTGATGTTCAAGGAAAATCCCAAACAAGTTAAAAACAACTAATTGAAAGAATCAGACATTTATGTATTTTAATGTTAACTTAATGTTTTACAGAAAATTTAAATCAAAACTTCCAAACCAATTTTTTACAATAAATAATTATACGTATTATATCATAATACAAGTAATATATACAAATTTCTAACTTCGCCCCATTGTGGGCCTGGCCGAACCCATAATGGGCCTACTAAAAGAGGCCCTCTTAGTGCCCACAGGGCGGAAAGAGTTAAAAAAAAAAAAAAAAAAAAAAAAAAAAAAAAAAAAAAACTTCGTTATATTACAAAAGTTTTAAATTAAAACAAAGATTTATAAATTTATATTTATGTAAAAAATAAAGGAGCACGTTCTCTCGTATTTGTGTACATTACAGTAGAGAGTCATTAATCCGAACCCCGGTAATCCGAATCGCCAGTTATCCGAACGATTTTCAGTCGGACTGTATCGTGCCGAATCGAACGTTTTTGATACTAGATTTACTTCTAAAGTATAATTTTCATGTTTTTATATTCTTTAATATATTTATTTTGTTTGTACAAAATGAAGGAATAATTATTAACGATACGATAGCCTCGATTATTATTATAAAAATTTTCGTTAAGCTTGAAATCGACGAAAATTCAACACGAAGCGACACGCAACGGAGAAAAATTTGAACTTCGGACAGGTTAATATATTTTTTCGCACATAATCGGTTATCCGAACAAATCAGTAATCCGAACAAACCCAGTTCTTAATTGATTCGGATTAATGACTCTCTACTGTACTTTCATTTTGGTAAAACATTAAGTCATTACAACAAATACTGTTAGAGTTAAAAATAAATAATAAGAAAAATACGACGTTAAATTCTATTCGACAAAACTTATAATATTTTTAAATATTAATAAAATTTTTAGTAATTTTTTTAATCCGTTCGAGATGAAGTCGGCTGAACGAAAAGTTGTTTTACTGGTTTCGTTTTATTTCGTTTTCGCTCGGTTAAGTTCATTTTCATTTAAGAGTGATATGGAATGTCAGTTATGTTTACAAATTTTTTTTTGTTTTGTATATACTGTATATTTTTTATATAAATTAAATATTATTGTATTGTTAAATGAAGTGTTATCTACACTTTTTTTCTGACTTTTTTTCGTTAATTATATTTATATTAATCTTATTTTATACTATATTATTTATTGTTATAATGCAGATTACTTTATATCATTAATTATGTCAAATGCTATCAACGACGTAATATATCGGGATAGATAAAGGCTATAATATTATTTAATTAGAAAATAATCATTTAAAATAATTATTTCGAAATTATTCTTAATTATTTAAAATCAATTAATTAAATTATAATTATTAAAGTTAATAAGAAATAGCATTTAACTTTAGTACCAAATTATTTCATAATTAAATAATATTATAGCTTTTATGTAGCGTCATATCTTATGGCATTAATCGCTTGTAGGTTAAAATGTATCGGGTATTACTGTTATTGTTTAGTTAATTAACTAAACAATAACATTTTTATAATATATTTTACGATATTTTAAAATGACTTACAAAACCTTTTATTGAAACTTATCATACTTAATGAGAGGAATATTTATCTATTTCTAGAAGACGAGTAACTAATATATAATTTATCTTATATATAAAATTCTCGTGTCACAATTTTTGTTACTGTACTCCTCCGAACGGCTTTACCGATTTTTACCAAATTTTATATGCATATTCAGTAGGTTTGAGAATCGGCTACTATCTATTTTTCATACCCCTACACCATTTCCCCCTTTCAAAAATATATTTATATATGGATTAAGGCTTTTATGTCCAACAGATGGCGCCAACTTCCGACGACCTAAGTTTGCTTTTCTGTGAGGCATTATCTTTTCTGTGAGAATGGACTGAAGCAGATCATTTTCTATCTATGTATATAAATAAAATATAACGTTCGTTTGTTCCTACCGATTCCTTTGAAATTTTGACACAACGTTGCATTCGAATACGCACGTGGTTTTATATAATATACATGTCGAAATTCCCTTCAGTGGGAGGAGATGGACGGGATTAAAACTTACCGTGAAGAACTCGGCTTCAATTATACTATTTTACATGCGGTTTTTTGCGTTTTTAATTGCGTTTTAATAGGTTACGTCAACAGAATATACACTAGAAAGGGATTTTTCGATATTCCCCAGCGGGAAAAGTACGGGATTAAGGCTTACTGTAAAGAACTCGGCTTTTATTATACTAATTTAGATGCGTTTTTGATTGCGTTTTAATGGGGTACATCAAGAGAATGTACACTAAGAAGGGATTTTTTAAAATTCCCCCCACGGGAAAAGTGTTATACATTTATAATAGATAGATTTTGAGCCACAACATCGTGTGGCCGGGTCAGCTAGTTATATATATAAAGCAAAGAATGAGATTATATACAGAAGATAACATTTAAAATCATGTTAATTTTAAAAATATTGACAAAAACAATAGCAACAAAATATCACAAGACTTCACAAATAGAAAACCCCCTAATAATATATTTGAACTGTTTTACAACTGGGGAAAAATTAGACCATATTTTCCCACTAAAGTGTATCCTTAGAGTAAAAACTATTCAGTCTACAAATACGTAGTAAAAACAAAAATTTTAGTGCTTAACTCTTTAATTTAAACACTAAATTTTTTGTCTCCAGTTACTCGCATCTACGAGGTAACCTCTTTTCTGGTGGCAGATGCAGAGTTTTCCTTTGGGTACTGTACAAGAATCCCCTCTTCTGTGCCTAACAGGTGCAAGGATCACTTTTTTCTTCAAGTTCCCGAATCAAATCTATCGCGATACAACAAAGTCGCACAATGTCATAGTTTTACAGTATTTTCTAATTTACAGAGACTGTTTGTGATACTTTTTACTGTTTTAACACTAACTGGAAGTCCTCTGCAGTAGCAATTATACACTTTGCAATAACATCGTGATCAACATAATATAAATCATCTGTTGTGGCACTTCTTCTTACTGCTTTTTTCGTAATAACACGCATATATATACACCCGTTTTTGTGGACCAGAAAAAATCCATTTACAACAGCGTCCACTTCGATTTTCACAACTGAAATCATACGAATGAGTTAACACTATAACTTAGTCGATCGTGTTGCAGATTGGTCATTAAAATAAGCGAACTTACATTCCTTTGCATTAAATTATACTTATTTACACCTGTTTGGTGACACAGTGGATTCCGCTTAATTGGGACACATTGGGACTAATCCATTTTGGCCCAATTATGCGGCTGCCCCAATTAGTCGAACTAATAATAAATTCTACAATAAAATATGTAATACGTAGGTAAATAAATAAGTAGGTAAAAAATAATAATTACGTACCTATTTTAATGCTTTATTAGACCAAAATTCAGAAAATATTTGTATTATAAATTTGCCAGACTCACGAAGACAGATAACTGATTCGCATAAAGCTAGGGTTGCCAAATATAAGTAGTGACGTAAGAAGGGTTGAGCGTTCGATCCGTTTTTGATCGAACAATTTTATTTCTCTTTCTTTTAGTTAGGACATGTTCTAACTAAAAAGACAGTAAGGAAAGGGTTCTTCTAAATGTGACCTTACGGTCTTTCTTTGAGCACAGATTTTTTTACTTGGAGATGGACCACTTCGGCCCGAGCCTCCATAGAATTTGCCAGCTCCGGATGCTGGACTCAACGATCGGATGGCTGCTGTTCGAATTTAGGCGAAATTAATCACGCAATACTTTCTAAGGAAACTCTATCTGTCTTCCCTCTCTGTCTAGAGCGATCGAAACATTTTCCGGCAACCTTTCTCCCGGGCTCAACGTGTGATACATCCCGCTATGGTGACCCCTTCGACAAAACCGAACTGCTTGAGCAAGACAAAATCCTTTGTCTCTGCCAATCGTTTGACCTGCACGATATTAGTGCTCGTTTTTCTTACATATTTTCGGAAGATTACTGCAATTTTTCAAAAATGCTGAATTCCTTTTCTGCTACTGTCCCAATTAAGCGATTAAATTATGTATTAATTTATTAGTTTTTGTTTTTGTTCTTCAAGATTTGGCCCAATATTGCGGCTGATCCGATTAACCGGTGTTCCAATTAAGCAGAATTTACTGTATAAGATCAGCAAGGAGTAATGAAAAATTGGAATTATACGTTAACAATATGGCTGCCAGGATGAGTATCTTAACCAAGATTTCAATTGTTTTCGATTATTCGAATATGTAGAAGCTTCGACGTTTTATACTATAATTGTTATAGCGTGATTTGACACCAGGAACGAGTAGAATAATTTATTTACCACCTGGCATGACTTGTGTAGGTTTTATAACAGATGGCAATAACATCTGCTATCTTGAAACGTAATACGAGGAGTTTTCTAGAAATCATAAAAACTTGTCAAATTTAATTGTATTTGAAATATTAATCAGTAGTTACTTTGTGATTCATTTCTGCAACTTTTTACATAACAACTAGAGCAAACAAAATCTTAAATAAACGATTTAAACATAATTAATGAACAGTGTTTTATTAAAATTTAAAATTTATTTTGTATACTAGTACATTTTTATATATTAACAGGACTTATTATACTAAAGACTATGGATGCAGATATTTAGTCTTACAAATCAGGAATAATGTTTTTTATTTAGTTCACCAGAACACATACACTTTAATCTTGTGTTTCGGATTTGTAGGTCCTTCCTCAGCAGGCCTTCAAACGACACTTTCTACATTTAACAATAGAACATTTTTTGGTACAATTATAAGTGAAATTAATTAAAACAATAATTTCTTGACAATAAATTAAAAATTCCTACAAATTCTGTATTTCTGAACTTCTTTACATTCCCATATAAACTTACGATCCACACCAACCATATAATTCGACACATTCCTATTTTTTATACAGGATAATTAGTCTAAAACTATAAATTTAATTTTTATTTAAAATATTTTTATTTAAACAAACTTACTTCTTTTGTTTATTCTTTTCCACTTAATCTTTATTTCAGTTTTTTCCTATCACTTTTTTAAAAATCTCTTCCAGTATAATAAGTCCTGTTAATATATGAAAAAAGTACTAGTATACAAAATGAATTTTAAATTACGATAGAAAAGACACAAAGGCATATCAATTAAAGTGTTTTATTACTTTTATAATTTGTTTGCCAGTAAACATTTTTATTGTCATCGAAACGATGAATTCCACTTAAATAATTTCACAGTTATTTTACTAACTTTTTAGTTTTATTGTTAAAGTTTGCTGAAAACAATAAAACAGTTAAATGTCTAAACAATTACAGCTTTATTGCTCATAACTTCTCGTCTGTTATTATTTCCGCATTATAAAAATCATTCTAAAGTTTCCTTTTAATGTAATTTAAGAAAATGAACTTTCTGAATAATTGTTCTAACTGATAAATAATTTTCATTTTCTGTATTTTCAATTAACAGAGAGTTTCCTTTATGAGGAAACCAGCCTCCATTCAAAGAAGGAATAAGACACGCAAGAAAAGCCGGTAGAATCACGAGGCAACCTTTTTGTCGAACGGAAATCCGTGACTAACTATCCTGTTTGTATATGAAAACGGTTAACGAGAGCGCATCTACACTCCTAGTTTTTTTTTTTTTTTTTTTTTTTTAATTATAACTTAGATCCTAAGAAAATAAAACGTTCTATCGGGTATATAGTTCCTGTCTTGCATTCTTTTAAAGCTTCCTGTATCCTTCTAGAAAGGTTTTCATGGGCAAACTTCTCTAAAGTAATTGTTCCTGAATAATGATTAAGATTCTTTACTTCAATTCAGTACAATATTACACAATAAACATGTTATAAATATGAAAATGTGTTAACCACGATGACTCTAATTATATTAGTATGATTAAATGGCAAAACAGCCAACCTGATAGAGAGTTTAGAAACCTCGTTGTGCTTACTTAAAAATTTGTAAATTACAACATAATGTACGGGCTAGAGAATTTGCCTCATTTAACAGTTGTACAAACGAAAGAAAGATCAAGATAGAGCTAATTTAATGAAAAAAATTAATATAAGTCATTAATGTACGATTATGATTACCTTTAATCTACCTTATAATTATTTACAAAACCTGGAAGCAATTACCTCCCTCATTATACTTTAAAGAAGGACTGTCATTATTTTTCATTTATTTAATAATTTATCTACATCGAACTTTTCTGCACCTGTTTACCGTTACTATGTGTAATTATATGCTATTCATAAAAGTATAAATACTCAAAATTAGTAAACAGCTAAACAGTTTGTTTTAAAAAAAATAATCATGTTCAAGTCACTTGTCTTTGCAGCATTACTCTTAATGTGTAAGTTCTTTATATTTTAATCAATATTTTCTTAGTTATGGTATTTTAATGCCCATTTATTTATGAATGAGACTATTTGGATTATATATATTTATGTACAATCCCTGCAATAGTCGTTACTGTATACAAGGATGAAAAACAAACCCTATCTTAAATAGTTAAGTTGAATTCATTGAAACTTGCTTAATGTCATTATATATTTGTGTAAATTTTGTTAAGGAAAAAACGCTTTTGATTCATTTTATAGTTTGTAAACTACTGATACTAGATTGACTCTTTATGTTTTTCGTTTCTTCACTTCTATTCTTTCTTTCAGTAATAGACTAAATTATAAACTAAGGGCAATTATTACTAAAGTGTACAGAAGATCTCTGATGTAACAGCCAACAAACCAAATATTTCGGTAATATTGCAATTTTCGTATTCTCTGCAGGTATCAAAGTGGATGCAGACGATGTTCCGGGTGGATATCCGATAAATAGATTTGGCTGTACTTATCCGTGTTATTATGGGCCCGAAGAAGCCAAATGCAATAAATTCTGCAAATACTTAGGGGGATCATATGGATATTGTTATTTCTACGATTGTTATTGCGAATATCTCCCCGATAGTGTTTCGCAGATTAAGAAACAAGGCGTTCTTGGTTGTAGCAACGGACAATGGGAAATACCAACTACAGAAAAACCTTGACTGTTTCTATTCTCAAACAAGAATTTTTAAATCTTCTGTTAGCGAAACGCTTTCCACAGACATTCACGATTGTTAATTAATAATAAAAGATTATGTAGTAATTTATCGCAAATAAATCAAAATTTAGAAACTGTTAAATTAATTATTGAATTTTCACTTTGTAAAGTTCATATACAAATGATTCACTCAATATGTGTTATAGAATAATTCAAGAAACTGACATTACAAAGATAGAATAAAAACTAAATTTACAACAAACACACACACACAACTTGAAAACCTACCCTTAAAATAATCTTTTCTTTTAGTATCAAAACCATTTTTCTGATATCTTCAATAGATGTCCTCATCTCACTTCGAAATCCAAGTTCCATTGTTCATTCCAAATTAATAAATATCTGAGCAAACAAGACATAAGAATACTTTTTCAATCTCTCTGTTGTGCTTTGTGTAATTTACCCATTCTTGAAATGAAAAAGAAGTTGAACAGCTTCCGGTTACTGCAGCATGAGAACTATCTCTGCTTCACAAATACTGCTTTATAAATATGTAGACACTGGCAAAAACACGGTATTGGCAATAACAACTGCAGAAACACCGTATTTTCTGCACTTATAAAATAGTTTCGTGTCGAAGATTATACTATATAAGACGTACAGTACTGTACACATATAATCATTTACAATTATTATGGGTGAAATTTTTTATAAGCAGTAAAATTTATGATAAGAAATGAAAAATAAATGCTGGCGGTTGCAATCAAGATTCAATTAAAATATTATTAACCGAATTATGTATTGTTCATATCACTTCTATCATTGCTCTATAGTATTTTTTGCGACGTTCTTCATTTTCCCGAACGATTCTGAAATTTAAATATGCTTTATGTTGATATAAAAGTAGGGTTAGAGGGTTAGAGGGAAAAGTCGAAACCAGAGAATCTCTACAGAGAAAAATGAAAAATGGAAATAGAGTAAAATAGATTGAAGCGGGATTGATCTCAATCATTACAATAAAGGTTCACGGTACACTTAATTTTTACTCGGAGCTAACTTTATTTCTCAGAAGTAAATTCTTTACTCAATTTCTGATACAATTTGACAAGAATTTCAGTTGTTATGGGACAGTGTTATTAGATTTTAGAAATAAAGTTAGATAATTTACTGGGACTGAGGTTGATTGTTCGTTAAAGTAAATATCCAAAATTTTTAGAAGCATGATGAATACGACATATAAAGCATTACATGTCTGTAAATATATATATATATATATTATACATCTTAATCAAATTTACTAATAAATTTTGATTAAATAAATCTCAGTTTAAATAGGTGCAGAAATCTGTTGCACAATTCACAAAATAATCATGAGATAAAGAAAAATTCAACTAAATAATAAAATTATATGCAAACAAATTCAAGTTCTATTATTTATGTGCATAATTGCGCATAAATGAATTATAAACGTATACGTTATGTAATACGAAAAAATATACCCGTACAGGTGTTGGTTTCCAAAATACATCCTATTAAAGGTTCTATTAAAGGTAGACATTCGCAAATCAAACTACATGACAGCAGTAATGTTGCCAAACGACTAGCAACATTAATATAGTTTGAAACGTGTGGGGCTTCTGCTTAAATAAAAACTCGGATTCCTGAATTACAAGCTTTTGTTCTGTAAGAAAAATAAATTTTACCTACACAAATTTTGGGCACAATGAAACTGGATATAAATATAACGATACCACCACTAAATTCGTTGTATAGGCCTACTGTCAGATTTAATAGGTCGTTTTCTGCTAAAATCCTGTCTTTATTAATAAATCTTTGCTTCAGCATTTTATCAGTTTTTTATTAACCTATATTCATTTGTCATATAATCATAGGAATGACTTTCTAATCTAAAAAAGTTTTTGTTAATTCTATGTTTCACTTATAAATTTATAAATGAAGAACTAACCGAATATGATTGAAATACAAAGCTAAACATAAAGATCGTACTCCAATAGCCAAAGGAACACAATAGCGGCAAAATCAATAAAATGTTTCGGAGAGTGAAGGTAAGCACTTTAAATTTAGTACAGAGAATTAAACGCTGCAGTAGAGCACATGATCGTAAAATTTCTCTTCTTGCCCTTGCATCATTGTACTTACGCGCTAATCAGTCAGCATTGCTAATTTTACATCTTGGTTGACAGATTTCAACTTCTGGTACATTTTTACCTCATGAATATAAATGTACGACGTTTTAAAACAAAATTAATGACGTATTTAACATTACAATTAGATTAAATGAATTTTTACATAACCCGTGAGGTGGGGTCAGGTTGACCCCGAAGCAAACACTAAGCTCGTATAAAAAAGTATGAACTGACAGTGAAACAAACATTATGTTCCAACGGTTCAAGGTCAACAAACTTTAAGGTACTAAGAGTCTCGACCACAAACACTGGCTGACAGACTAGTAAAAGCCAGTCAAAGTTTTCCTGGGGTCACAGTGATCCCACCTCACGGGTTAAGGGTTAATAAAAGTCTTACAGACACAGTAGACACAACACGTATCGAATAATGGACAATGGTTAAACCAGATTTATTACATATGCACATGCTGGAAGTGAAGAACACGCCAAAGTTCCAGGAAACTTAAAAAAACTTGACTATCGAAGTATGAAATTAACATTTGTTGGAAATGCCCTAAATAAATACTTTTTCCATGATCGCCTGGGCTCTGTGAGAAGCCCTCTGGTGAATTTTTTTTCTCGCAATTTTTCTAAAATTTTTCAAAAAAATTCACAAAATTTAACTTCTCCAATTTCTTCGAGTTGAGAAAAATGCAATGAATAAAGTTTTTATTACGCGCCGAGTTTATTTAGAAATAAAAGTCAAAAAGTGCCCGTGTGTCATAATACAACGCGACCATTCGGGTAGAAAAAATCGGATAAAAAACGAGTTCGCGATAGTCGCTATCGTAGATCGCCACCATCGCGAGCATCTTTTTTTTAACTCTTTCCACCCTGTGGGCACTAAGAGAGCCTCTTTTAGTAGGCCCACAATGGGGCAGCCGGGTGGTGAGGGACGGGGCCCGACATATCCGAACGGACCACCCCCGAAAAATTCCTGGAGATTATTCGACCCGTTCGGATTCGATCCCGGGTCCCCCAGAGCGGCAGGCTGCCACCTTTACCGCTCGGCCATCCGGCCGTCCGCAAGTATCTTTTTCGGTATTAACTTTTTCTCCCAACAATTTCATTTTTTTCAAGAAAATGACTGATTCTAGCTTGATTTTGAATCGAGATATTCGCAATTTACTATTAAACTCAGCGATGTCTCATTATACTCTGCGAGAAATCGCGTTGTCTGCGCGAGAAATAACAGCGACAAAAATTGTCAAAATTAAAATCTTTAATACAAATTGCGCTAATTGTACAATATTTTTTCTTGCGTAAGAATTTAATTTAAATATTGCTGCAAATGCATTTTTTGGTGAAATTTTCATAATATTTTTAGTTATAAATAGATAAATTTACGCCTTCGACATCATGTGGTGAATTGCAGAATTTTTGATGGGCCACCCATCATATTTTTGATTACTTCATTTAATGCACAGAAAACATTTATATCTAAACTATTAGCAAAGAATTTTGATTAATTGTATAACACTTTCAGCGATGTCAATTTTTATATTATGTGATCGAATTAAGCTTAACGCACGACTATATCACATTAAAAATCGAAAATAAAATTCATGTGTAAAAATATAAAAAAAATACCTGTTAAATCTTAAATACAACATTCATATGACAAAAAGAAAATGAAAACTTTGTCAATTGATCGATTTACAAGTTAGAAAGATGCATTTGAAAATAGGGTCATAAAACAATTCGCGTTTATTGACTATCGCGGTAGGGAGTAAGCGAGATTTATTGACAAATTTACTCGCAGTAGTACGAAATTTCTATTGACTTCAGTTGAAAGAGTCATATTTCTTCGGTATTTTCAAACAAACCCTATAGCAATCGGTGAAACATGAAATAAATTACAACGAGTTGAAATTTGATATGTTTATTTTTTGCGTTTTAGGTATTAAATTACATTAAATTCGACACAAATAAAGCATTTGTGTCAATATAAAATATTTTACACTGTTTAAAAGTAAAAAACATAAATAAAACCAAGATGTAGTAATAATTTTTGAAGCGAAACCAAATATTTTACAATTCAAAGATAAAAAGTGGCGTCTGTTGGAGCCCACGCGAGTAAAATTAAATCGAACAGTCACATGACCATAGAAGAAATACAGAATATAAGATCACGAAAAAAGAAATATTACAATATCAAGAGCTCTTGTATTTTCTAATATTATTGACAAAAACAATAAAACAACAGATATAAAATAGAAATAATCCATTTAATAAAAAAGCTAATGAAACACAGAGTTTCGATGAAGTAAAAGAAAATAAATCCGTCGAAGAGGAAAAGAAAAACAATGCTGTTGTAAAAGATACTGAAACACAATGTGATAAAATTCAGATTTGTTCACCGTTTTACCTAAATCGCGAATAAACAACACATGCAGCAAGCACGGCTTTCGACTGTGACAATAAATAGAAACCGTGAAGTTTTCATTTAGCTTACACAGTGATTACAAGTGTTCAGTATTTAACCGGTTCAAAAACAAATTCCCATTTATTATAAAATTAAAACTTGAAAATATAATCAAAGAATTAGTTTAATATTTTATTCAGTAATTTAGATAATTCTCGAAATCTTTTAGATACTAATGCATACAAAAATATCATTTGATGCAGAATTAAATTGTCTATTATTGGATTCTTCAGAAAAAATTTATCAATCTTGTAATTTCTACATACACTGAAAAATTCCTTTATTTTCCCATTAATTTTGAAACAGAAATTCCTTGTAAAATAGGAATGTCGGCCATTTACTCTGAAATTATTTTCTATAAGAATGCAATGACTCGAATTTCAATTTTCTAATTTGTGAATCCTTGTAAATCTTTAAATGTTCATTTAAGAATTTTTAAATTTTTATAATTTATAAACTTATATTCATTAATCTATAAACTAAGTATTAAGTCATTATTATATTTTATATATAACTGAAAAATTTACATTTGTGTGAAAAGTTAGCTCATTAAATGAAAATGTTTCGTAAGGTTGTGCAGATTTAATTGAAAGGCAAACAGCGAATTAAAAACCTAAAATAAATAATTAAAAGAAAATTATTTGCTGAAAATCGAAAATAAGTTATGAATAAATTCGTAATCTCAATTTCTGTTTTGTATCACGAATTTAAGTACTGAGTCTGCAAAATGGGTCAAATGTGTTTAAAAAATGAAACACGTATTGTAACAAATAAACAAAATCTGAAAATTTTCCTGTATTTTCAAAACATCGAGCAATGAGGTAACTTTAATTTAATCCACTACGTTACAACAATTTTGTAAATAGCCAATGACTAAGTGAATGAACAATACATGTGTAATCAGCGAAAGGTATAATGAAAAAATAAGTAAGGACAACCTTATTTCTGCGGAATCGTACTTAGTAACTGTGATATTCAAAATGCCTATAATTAATGAAAGTAGCATTAGGTAGCAGAAAGTACTCTTACAGAAAAATTTTACATCGTTTATACCACAGGAATCATTTATTATTCTACAAATTATAGTAATAGGAATGTGATGGTTGTTGTGTTAGATTACTAGACAAAATCGTCTGTAATCAAAAACACATAAATATCAAACTTTAAGAACATGGGATTAAGAATCGTTATAAAACTAGATAGGTCATATCGATTATCGCGAAACGATGTTTATCGATGTCGTTCGCCTGAACGATCAGTTTGAGTAATACAGATACTTTTTTAAAATACATACTGTATATTAAAATTCGGTAAATATAATACATGAAAAACAATGTGTAAAATTTAGCAACTCTACTAAATGCCTTCAACAAAAAGACGAAAATAGAAGAGCCTATCCCCGAAATACGTATCAGTGAGTAAGATATTTCTGAATAAAGAGTAATGTTAAAGATGCCCAGTGTGTACCTATGCACCCAATTGTAAAGTTAATAATAATTAAATAAAAACACGGTTTCGGAATAAGTCACAAAAATCAAAGTGAGCTGATAATAAAGAAAAATCAAAATTATTTTAACTAAATTGAAAGCTAAGAAAAAAAATAAGCTCGGGCAAATTAACTACCAATAATCATACTATTTATTCTGACAAATTTTTCGCCGGATAATTTAGTTTCGTTAGAAGATATGCCAACGTTTCTTAATTTAATCCAGTAATTAAACTTGTGTTCATTTTTATATTTTGTTTTGTTAATAACTATAAATGACTTTTAAATATACACAACAAATAACAGAATAAATATGATAAAATTACAAAAAAACTCACAAATTCGTAATAAATCCGATATTCTTTTTTCAATACGCATAAATGAAGTTTAAGTGTTTTTCGTCTAACCGGAAATTTTTGTGAATGTCTGCTAACAGCTTTTATGTAAATTTCATTTGTTTTTTAACTAAAATAATCTCAAGAACTCGGAATGTAAAGTTGAAGCCATCTACTAATGAATAAATTGGCTTCAGTTCTTATGGACTTTGCTTGTAGAATCGTAATGTTCTAATAACAATAATAATAATAAAATGAACGTAATGCCTACAAATTTATAGAAAAAGGAAGTTACTTTAATTAAAAGAAGTTTTTATACGAGATTATAGGTAATAATAGCGAGGTTGAAGCCGAACTTTTAACTTAACGGTTAGAAAGTCAGCTTATGCTCCACATTCCGAATGCCATTGTCAAACTTGTAGGCTTACAGAAAAGCGGCGCTGAACACGTTTTCGCGTTTAAAAGTTCGGACTTAACCGCGCTAATGAATGATTGTGCTGCAGCAAAAACACTCATTATTGAATATAATCTTGATTAAAGAATTTTATAACAATAAAGATAAACAAATCATCATTTTTTGTTAATACCTGGCACGTTTTAAAGACGGTTTATAATTTACAACACACGACGTCTTCATAAATTTGTCGTTAACTACTTTATTCAGAAATATGGACGTCATAACTTTAATAACTTATTATAAATTAATAAGATGTAACATCATCTCCACAGCAGTTTAACAAATTATAATATGTTAGAATTATCAGAAATTATATTTTTATTATATTTTATTGTGTAGTAGTATCAAACATTCCATATGTGTTTCGATTGTATTATACTATTTTATAATTTAGAATGATTTCTGAATAATCAAATATATTCCATTTAAACGTTATTACTATTACTATTTTATACAGAAATATGCGAAATATGAAAAATAACGTTGTATTTAAATACACCTGATATAGATTCAAGTGAAAAGTAAAATATTCTACGCATTACATATAAATTTATTACGAGCAAGGCATTACGAGGCATTACGAGCGAGGCATTAATAAAATTCCTTATAATATTCTGTACTAAAGTACAAACAGACAATGCATAAATTTTCTATAAATTTATATAAGATTCTACATTATATCGTAAACAAGGAATGTCAAACTGCATAAGACTGCTTATAGTGTACGCGCTATCCTTCTTAATTAGTTTGGAATTTATTTAATAGACCACTCACACTTAATTGTAGGAAAAGGTAAACTGATAACTTTTTTACAATTTTACTGTTTTCTTTCATTTATTCATTTATGTTTCTGATGCACATAAAAAAATCCAGCAATGAGTTGCTTCACTTTCTTGGCAACAAATATAATGTTTGGCACGATTAGTTGTAATGCTTTATTTAAAAACATTTTTATATAATTATTTAAAAATAATATAATGCATAATTTTAAGAGTAGGAATGAGTCTTATAAAGATTTGTAAATAGTATTATGACATAAAATTTTTATTAACCGTGACTAAACCTACTCGGGATATGACACACGCGTCATATATATCTCCATATTTCAAACCAAAAAAATTTTAGAGTATTAATTCTCCAATAAACAAAACCTTTTTGCATAATTTCAGATTTTTGGACAAAAGATACAAGGGTTATTAAACTTTACATTAGGTGAATAAAATCGTAGTTTTTACACATAGATACATCAACATCCATTAAGAGAAAAAAAAATTTGAACTTTATCCGTAACGTAAAAATCTTTCAACGGTCATTCTTTTACCGATCGCCCTACTTACCCTCTGTCATATATACTAAATTTGGGAAAGTAACATTGTTTCTGTGAAGAAAATACTCGAGTTCCGACACTAAAATATTTCAAAAATTACAATTTTTTGTAAGTAGGTTCATTAGATGTATGTATTCAATTTTTGTTCTGAGTAATTTTTCGTAGCTTCTACAAAAAAAAAATTATCACCTTACTTATTCGTATAATCAATCTTGCATCAAGTGGTAAGGAATGTGCCAAAGTGTCAGAGTAATTATAAATTTTTCTTGTATTACATATGTGAGAACCAAGGGGGTCAGGCGGCAAACTCTATCCTACTAACCGGCACGGTCTAGTAAGGACTGCCACAAGACTGTCAATGGATAGCTTTAGCAGGGCAAAATCGAGTGGGAGGGTTGGTGAGGTTATGATAAGTTGTCGGCCATACTCAAAAATCACAGCTATAAATTATAAAACAACACATTTAATAAACACACAGGTATTGTTCTAATTACAATTATTCTACTGGATAACTATAAGATACAAAATTAACAGTAAATGCTTGTATCAGCACGACAATTTTATTTGGCGCATGGTCGTTCGTACGTTAGTGTTCGGTATACCTAATCTAACTTTAAACTTTTCGGGCTGAGAGCGAGAGAGAGTTTATAATCTACGTATAATATATTTCTTAGACCTTGGTATAGAACGGTATCGATGCTATCCCTCCTGAGTACGTGATAGGACGTTATCCCTCCTTCCCGATAGGACGTTACGACGTGCTATCCCTCCTGATTACATGATATTCGAGCTATTAAATTGTTATTTCTTGCTGGTGTTCGAAGGAACTAAAAGGAAGGAGGACAGTTTAAAAGCTTTTTTCCTAACAAACTTATTGTAATTTTTACCAGTTTAATTTAATTTATTAATAATCTACAAAAATTTACTCGATAAAAAATACTGTACAAAGAGTTTCTGTAAACTATAATATATATTTTTATTTCTAAACAATACACACATTTCTCAAAATTTGATTTCTCCAACATTTAAGTTTTTTTCTTATTTACTCAACCATGAATTTCCTTACATGCAGAAAGTCTTCTACACTTACACTTCGTTTTTCCAGGGTTAGAAAAGCAACTTTTATGAATAAATTAAACTTTTTCCTAGGTTGTAGAAGGTTTGAACTTTTCTCAATTTCGATTCTAGTGCAATCCACATCTCCAATAATATTGCAGAAATTAGAAAAACATGTATTAATGGACGAGTGATTGCTGTAAATTAAATAATTACTTCTGAGTGAAAACAGTCGTTAAAGACTAAGCAAATTTAAAGTTAAGAGGAGGTAAGAACAAGAACATCCAGCTTACTAGACAATGGCTGAGGGTAAACGATTTAGTAGAAACAGGAGCAGACAAAGATAAACTTTTGGTAATCATGATGAAACAAACTTACAAAATGGCTTTGAAGATTATGTCAAAAAAACAGAATGTGACAGAGTAGATAACAAAATCATTGAGAGAATTGATAGGTAAGTCAAAAGGCTGGAAGGAACAAGGCTTACTACTGTTTTACCTTTTATTAAAAAGTGCCGATATTTAAGGCCTAAAATGTGAAGATTATTTGCATTCTCCAAAACTTACAAAGATAAAGAAATAAAGCTAATAATAGAAAAACGTAAGGAACCGACTGTTATCTTAAAAAAAAAACATTACACAAGTTTATCTTTTCTCAACATGACAGCAGTGTACTAGTGGCACAAGATCCTGAAATTACAGTCAAAAAATATGCAAGACATATTATTTATGGAAGAGGAAGTGGGAATGGCATTAAATTATCTGAACTTGTATCCTTCCATAAAAATCTGATCCGGCATGGAAAACTATTAGAATTCATGTTCAGTAAAATCCCTGAATTGATACATTACAAAGAGAAAAAATTAGACCTGGTTAATGTAATATGTTACGAATCCTGCTTTAGTTTAACCGATTAAGTGTCTTGTTTCGGGAAAAAAAACGCTGGAAAATCTATCTTGTTATTAAATATTAAAGCAAAAAAGTTCGTTTTAATTTAAAAAAGTTTTTACCAGTTTTTGTGTTTGTGCCTCAGATGGTTCCTAAACGGTGTCTTTCCCTTGCGATAGCGAAATTTACAGGGCATCCCATTATGCAATGTCGGCTTCACCGTATAAATTTCATGATTTGCTGGGAAGATGCCGTTCGTGAGTAAAGTAGGTTAAAAATAATTTAAAAAATGAAACATGACAAAACATAAAATATAAATAAATTTAATGACATGAAAGATATTTAAAAATAATATATAAAAGATACAATGATAAAAATACAAAAACTGAATAATAAAAATACAATAATATAATATAAAAAAGAAAATACAACAGGAAAAAGATGAAAAGAATATTAAAAAATTAAAAATTTGACTATAAAAATAAATGAGAGTAATGATTTATGATTGTTTGTATATGTTTGTAGCTGACAAAGTATCTCCGAGAAGGCATGGCTTTTTGCATTAAAATTCCCAACCCACAAACCCGAATCGATGCTTTTTCGTTGAAGGATTGTCAATCAGCTATAATCTATCAATTACAGCTCAAAAAAGCATGGTGAATGAAGTTTTGTTTCATTCAATAAACAAAAGAAGGTTGTTCTATAGATATAACATAGGAAGGAGGAGTTTTGTACAAACTGTAATCAAGTCTGTAGCGATTTAAGCTTTCATCTGCTTTCTTTATGTGTCTTTTCACTGTCTCAATCAATACATGTTTTTTCACCACCTCTGGACCATAAATATTTCGCGTAATACCGTCCTCTCCCATTATAAAGCAATTAGAGGTGAGGAGGGAGATTATTGGCTGATAAAATTGATAGTCAACTTCTTTTACACTGTAGTTGGTTACTTTCTGTCTATGTGGATATTAGATCAACGAATCAGACACCTCTGGAAACAGTGGAGCTCAAATTTCCACTAAGTGCCATCCCTCTTAGGCTAGTCTTTGAAATATCTAAACAATCGCTATAATATTGCTTGTTTCTATCGTTTTTTTAGCTCTATGTACTTAATTTATTGTTCTTAGAGAATATTTAGGTGAGTAAGCATTATTTTAAAACTGTGAAGTTATAGATTATTTCAGAAAGTGAACATTTCCCCTTGCTATTACATAATATGAGAAAATATGTAAACAATCACCAGCAAAATTGTGTAGTATAGTCGATTATTGTAAAAATCATCTAAATAATATAAAAATAATGTTTCTTATACATTATTGCTAAGAAAACTTGTCAAAAAATTTAAAAACCAATGGGATCGGTAAAAAATTCCAATTTTAAAAACTTTAAATTAAAATCCGAGTAAAAAGCTACTCTTTAAAATCCGACTTCGAGTGAGTTAAGAAGACAAATAAGGACGAAAAAGATGCTATACTTTCATATTTTTATTAATTTCATTTCCCCAAATGCATTTCGCCATGCCTCATCAGTGGGTAGTTGAGTTTTGGTAACCTCCGTACCTTTTATGCTGGGTGATGTTTTCCCAGCATGCATCTATCTGCATACCGTCATTCAGATTGATTAAATTTGCATATTCTTTTATACAAAAATGTTCTATTATTCTACGTTTTAAACAATCTTCTTCTTTATAAAGTATTTTTATATTATTTCTGTCTATGTTACAAAAATTATTTTTATAATGTAGGTACCACGGCGATTCTTCTCTTTTTAATCTTATTGCTGCCTCGTGCTCTTTTAAACGTACTTCTAACTTCCTTCCGGTTTCTCCGATGTAAGACTTCGTTTGTGGACAAGTACAAGATAATTTATAAATTACACCTGCAACATCAAGTTTGTTTAACATATTGGCATCATCTTTGTTTATGGCGTTAACTATATTCAACAATTTGTTCTTTTGTTTTGCCACGATACATATAGAATACTGTTTAAAAATTAATTTATATCTCTCATAAAGTTTATGTACATACGGAAATTTAACATATATAATATTATCAATATGATTCTTTACATTATATCTGTAATTTACGAATTGATTGTACCACTTACATAATAAATTCTTTGGATAATCATTCAATAAATATTTTTTAAAAAGTTGTTTTATTTCTTTATCTATGTCTTCTTGTAAGGATGTCCTATTCACTATTTTTTTGAGGTCCATAGTAAAGACGTTTTTCTTGGTTTCTACGGGACAGTATGATTTGTAATTAATGGTCTTTTTTGTATTACATAATTTTTCGTACTTACGGAATAGCAATCGGTTTTCCTTTCTCAATATAGTTATATCCAAATAATTTATTTCCTGATTTTGTTCTTCTTCACTGGTGAACTTTAAGTTGTTACTCAAACTGTTTGCATAGGTTTCAATATCTTTGGATGAAGTTATTTGTGAGTCATATATAATTAGTATATCATCAACGTAACGTGCATAGTACTCGATACCTGGAGCCTGTGATATATTTTCATCAATCGGTATCATGCAGATATCAGCCAGTTTTGGTCCGACGACCGATCCCATAGAGATTCCATTCTTTTGTCGGTAAAAGTCTGTGTAAATTTTAAAATAATTATTTTTAAATATAAATTCAATAAAAATTAAAATGTGCTCAGGTATATTATATCTATTTATGGTTTCTTTAATCATTTCTAGTGTTATCGATGGATACATGGACTTGATATCTAAACTCATAAGACAATGACTTTTTTTAATTTTACCTTTTAGTAGTCCATTAATTAATTCATCTGTGTTTTTTATGCTGTAGAGTGATCTATCGATTTTCTGCAAGTAGATTTTCAAGTAATATTCAAGATTATATAAAACTGTTTTTTTTTAAAATCCACCAATGGTCGACATATATTACCAGGTTTATGAGTCTTAATTCTTAGATTTAATTTTGGATATCGTATATTATTAAAGTCTAATATCTTTTTTACCTGGTGACTTGGGACTTCCTGTTTATATTTCTTCATTAATTTTGTAAGGTTTTTCTTTATTTCCTTTAACGGATCTATTGGTAACTGTTCATATTCGTCAGACGTAACTATTTCATTTTTCTTAGATTGTAATTCTTCTTTTGTTAATATAACAAGTTGGTGCGATTTATCTGCCTTTACTATGGAAAGGTTATGTTTCTTAAAAAACTTAATTAATCTTTCTGATTTTTTAATCATTTTATTTGCTTTTTTATCAGTTATATAACTATTTTTACCTCTGTACTTGCCCAAGTCTTTACTTAAGTTGGCTCGTAGCTGTGCTTTATCCTCGTTGGATCCAGATATTTTCCGTATAACATTCTCAACTTCTGCTACTATCGGATAAGGTTTAGCGTACATTGGTAAGTTCATATTAAGTCCCCAGGACAACAATCTCAGAAAATCCCGTGGTATATCTACAGAAGTAAGATTAATTATCAATTTATTCAACCAATCTTGTTTTTCTACTCGCTTTTTACTCGGATTTTAATTTAAAGTTTTTAAAATTGGAATTTTTTACCGATCCCATTGGTTTTTAAATTTTTTAAATAGTTTCAGCACTTTGAGAATCGAAGAATGGGGATAGAGGAGTTACAGCGACAAATAAACCGATTGACGATAGATGTGAACTACTTCAAGTGCTTCTTACGAGAAGAACATACACCGGTAACCTTCCGTTTAACTGAGTCTATACGTTCTAGTATTCAACTAGGTGACGTCAAGAAAATAGAAAAAATGATTATAAAGTCAGCAATCAAGATAAAAGGTAAAAAAATATTTTTACTAAGGAAAAAATTAAAAGAAATGAAAAGATCTAGTGGAAATAGAGTAACTGTCAATAATTTAGATTCTTATTTGATAAACAAAAATAAGAAATTGAAAATTAAATTTGAGTATCCTACTGAACTAGAAAAACAAGATTGGTTGAATAAATTGGTAATTAATCTTACTTCTGTAGATATACCACGGGATTTTCTGAGATTGTTGTCCTGGGGACTTAATATGAACTTACCAATGTACGCTAAACCTTATCCGATAGTAGCAGAAGTTGAGAATGTTATACGGAAAATATCTGGATCCAACGAGGATAAAGCACAGCTACGAGCCAACTTAAGTAAAGACCTGGGCAAGTACAGAGGTAAAAATAGTTATATAACTGATAAAAAAGCAAATAAAATGATTAAAAAATCAGAAAGATTAATTAAGTTTTTTAAGAAACATAACCTTTCCATAGTAAAGGCAGATAAATCGCACCAACTTGTTATATTAACAAAAGAAGAATTACAATCTAAGAAAAATGAAATAGTTACGTCTGACGAATATGAACAGTTACCAATAGATCCGTTAAAGGAAATAAAGAAAAACCTTACAAAATTAATGAAGAAATATAAACAGGAAGTCCCAAGTCACCAGGTAAAAAAGATATTAGACTTTAATAATATACGATATCCAAAATTAAATCTAAGAATTAAGACTCATAAACCTGGTAATATATGTCGACCATTGGTGGATTTTAAAAAAAACAGTTTTATATAATCTTGAATATTACTTGAAAATCTACTTGCAGAAAATCGATAGATCACTCTACAGCATAAAAAACACAGATGAATTAATTAATGGACTACTAAAAGGTAAAATTAAAAAAAGTCATTGTCTTATGAGTTTAGATATCAAGTCCATGTATCCATCGATAACACTAGAAATGATTAAAGAAACCATAAATAGATATAATATACCTGAGCACATTTTAATTTTTATTGAATTTATATTTAAAAATAATTATTTTAAAATTTACACAGACTTTTACCGACAAAAGAATGGAATCTCTATGGGATCGGTCGTCGGACCAAAACTGGCTGATATCTGCATGATACCGATTGATGAAAATATATCACAGGCTCCAGGTATCGAGTACTATGCACGTTACGTTGATGATATACTAATTATATATGACTCACAAATAACTTCATCCAAAGATATTGAAACCTATGCAAACAGTTTGAGTAACAACTTAAAGTTCACCAGTGAAGAAGAACAAAATCAGGAAATAAATTATTTGGATATAACTATATTGAGAAAGGAAAACCGATTGCTATTCCGTAAGTACGAAAAATTATGTAATACAAAAAAGACCATTAATTACAAATCATACTGTCCCGTAGAAACCAAGAAAAACGTCTTTACTATGGACCTCAAAAAAATAGTGAATAGGACATCCTTACAAGAAGACATAGATAAAGAAATAAAACAACTTTTTAAAAAATATTTATTGAATGATTATCCAAAGAATTTATTATGTAAGTGGTACAATCAATTCGTAAATTACAGATATAATGTAAAGAATCATATTGATAATATTATATATGTTAAATTTCCGTATGTACATAAACTTTATGAGAGATATAAATTAATTTTTAAACAGTATTCTATATGTATCGTGGCAAAACAAAAGAACAAATTGTTGAATATAGTTAACGCCATAAACAAAGATGATGCCAATATGTTAAACAAACTTGATGTTGCAGGTGTAATTTATAAATTATCTTGTACTTGTCCACAAACGAAGTCTTACATCGGAGAAACCGGAAGGAAGTTAGAAGTACGTTTAAAAGAGCACGAGGCAGCAATAAGATTAAAAAGAGAAGAATCGCCGTGGTACCTACATTATAAAAATAATTTTTGTAACATAGACAGAAATAATATAAAAATACTTTATAAAGAAGAAGATTGTTTAAAACGTAGAATAATAGAACATTTTTGTATAAAAGAATATGCAAATTTAATCAATCTGAATGACGGTATGCAGATAGATGCATGCTGGGAAAACATCACCCAGCATAAAAGGTACGGAGGTTACCAAAACTCAACTACCCACTGATGAGGCATGGCGAAATGCATTTGGGGAAATGAAATTAATAAAAATATGAAAGTATAGCATCTTTTTCGTCCTTATTTGTCTTCTTAACTCACTCGAAGTCGGATTTTAAAGAGTAGCTTTTTACTCGGATTTTAATTTAAAGTTTTTAAAATAAGAAAACTTGTGTTGACTTTGACCCTCAGATGACTCATCCATTCCCCTCCTAGGAGAGTAATTAGAGAAGTAGTGTGAAAAATGACAATAACTTCTCACTTGCTGTAGCTAGAAAGCTGTGGTTTTCAAAGAACAGATGTGTGTGACTAATAAATCTACGATATTTTAGCCAATTTCTATAAATAAATACATTTTTTTCTTTTTTTTCGGAAATTCAAAATTTTATTATAACTTTAAATTTATGACAAACAAAATACAAAACTACAAAAAACTGTAATATGATTTTGCTAGAAAAAAAAACAGACTGAATGTACTGCGAATTTGAAGCGAGGTACCACATTTGAAACAATACTTGCATCTGTAAAAGTGCTTTTCCTGCAAAACATCGTGTTTTTGATAGAAGAACGCAGAGTTCTTATAAATATTCTGTATATAAATATTTTTCATTAGCTTATTATCAGAGAAAAGTTTTATCTGTCCTACATTGCTTGAACCACACTAACTCTGGAGTTTGTCATGAAGAGAGAAATAGTATATTGTAAACAATGACATTTTACACCATGAAGATATAGAAGGGTGCAGTTCGTTTAGTAGAGAAAATAATTTTTGCATAAGTACAATTTCTTATATCACAATAATACTTACTTTATAATTATTAGTTTCTAGCTTTATATGCTGACATAAAAGCTTTACATAAAACTCCCACAAAAAATCGGAAATAATTTATAATACACCATTTTATAAAATGAATTTCTAAAATATTTTACTATAAAACTTTATATATTTTATTATGTATTATTTAGAAACTTGTTATTTTTCATGTAACACAAAACTGGCAAGGAGACACTTGACACTTGCTGCAGTAAATACACAGCTGGATGACCTTGAGAACAGCTGATTGTAAAATTTGGCGGGATGTTCCAAACAATGCCTGTGGAAGGGGGAGTAGGTTTTCTACAAATCTGAACTAGTTACCGTAAATACTCGAATGTATTTCTTTATTTACAAATAGTTTTTTTACTAGGTTTTTCTTATTACATATATTATATGGTACCTTAACCTAACATTGTTTTTTTGTGCTTTACAGAAAAAACACCCACAAAAAGTTATAAAAAATTTTAATACACCAAATTATGAAATACATTTCTAAAAAATTTTAATATAAAATTTTATTTCCTTGATTACGTATTATTTAGAAACAAATTATCTGTCACATAACAAAAAATCGCAGAGGATCACGTGACACGCGCTACAGTGCGGTGTAATTAGCTTTTCGTCCTTGAAAACAGCTGGTTGTTGATGTTGGCAGGTTATTCTCAACTAAGTTTCAGGGGAAAACCGGTTTCTTGCCAGACGTGCTTCAGTTACCGTAAATACTCAAATAGGTGACAAATGTTTGGTCATTTGTAATGTTTCTATAGGAGGGAACCAAGAAAATGGTAAAAAAAACCCACTTCTATTGGATGTTTAATTTTTTTGCTGAGGTGATAAAAATCATCCAATAGAATACGAAATGATCTTTTCCCGAGTAATATAGTGCATAAAACGTTAACGAGAAATTTTTCATTGTTGCCCGAGTATACTCGGGCGAGGAACTACGCAAGTGTATGTCTTGCCCGAGTATACTCAGGCTAGGGACTTAACACCAGGCATACAAGGAAGAAAAGAGGAGTCCCAATGAAAAGTCCAATTTCAGAAATACTATGTGAGTTGGTCGTTAGAAAACTGAAGGAAAGAGTTGTGTATGATTTCAGAAAGAATCTATATATATAATCGAGACGAGTTGATAATAATAATCAGTGCAGAGCCCAAACGGTTAGGAGTTAAAAGTTAAAATTTGGTACACCGGTAGCGTATGTCACAAAAACGCACACTAAGAAGGGATTTTTCGAAATTTCTCCCCACGGGGGGGAGGTACATGATTAAAGCTTTTATATACATTATCGAGACGTGTCCATACGGTTAAAAGTTAAAAGTTGAAATTTGGTACACAGGTAGGGTACGTCAGGAAAACGCACACTAAGAAGGGATTTTTCGAAATTCCTCCCCACGGGGGAGAGGGACAGGATTAAGTCTTAACACTTCTGTGAAATCGGGGGGTGCCGAATAAGTCGGAACCCCTCTCGATTGTCACCAATGTGTGAGATCCCGGGGAGGTAAGAGTTTGTCGTACCTCTTTTTCCGGTGACTCACGTGTCCAGGATGGCTGTTACGTCGACGGCGCGTTACACGTTACGCGAGTGGAGGAGGAGGAAGGATGGGGCCGACAATAAGGCGAAGCCGACAGTCAAGAAAGACACCATTTTATAACAAAACAAGATTTATTAAACTTGAAACGAACAAAACTACACGTCTACACGTTTACCCTCATAAACAAAAAGGGGGTCCGGAGAGAGAGAGTTTACAAATTATTTTTCATACCTCTTAATGAGTCCATAATAGACAGAGTCCGGTGAAAGTCCCGGTAGGTTGATATTCACTCAGAAGGGACGATAAAGTTGGCTGATGGAGAGTCAGTTAATGGGCCGATGGCACGTAGAGCTTTTGAATTCGTAGACAGGGCAATGGCACTTAAAGAACTTAGAAACTTTTGAGAGTCCGGCAAATGGCGTAGTGCACGTCGTAAAAGCGCGACGAAAAAGCCCCTTAGGAGGGGAAGGAAGCGTCTTTTATAAGTTTTGGATGGGAAAACTTGTCACGTGATCGAAAACGAATCACTATTAGAACCATAGGTGTTCCCGGGATATTAAATAAACGACTAGTTCGGACGCTAACTATAAACCATTGTGCAAGATGATCTACCTGCTCCGAAGGAATAACAATTTGTTGATAGTTAGGGGACAATCGTTGCCATTCGAGGGTCAATAATTTCCCGGGTATGGAATGTTGTTGATTAAGTTGTTTATAACTGGAGTAAACAAATTCAGAAATTTCTAGGTTTTTAACTTCCAGATTTCAAACTTCCATCAACAATGAAAGTGTTAAGTAACAATGGAAGTGTGAAGCAACAATGGAAGTGTGAAGTAATAATGAAAGTGTCAACAATGGTAGTGTTAACAATGGAAGTGTTACGTAACAATGGAAATGTTAAGAGCACAAACGGTTAGGAGTTGAAAGTTGAAATTTCTTACATAGTTATGGTACGTCACAAAAACGCACAATAAGAAGGGATTTTTTGAAATTTCTCCTCACGGGGAGAAGGACAGGATAAAGTCTTAATACTTCCATCAACAATGGAAGTGATAAGTATCAATACAAGTAACAATGGAAAACAAGAGAAGGCGACGTGCAAGATTTACGGGCGCTGGAGGAAAAAAAAAGTAATATGTTAGAACATATTCGATTTTCAAATTTTAACAAATTAATTCGGTTTTTCTCAACTTTTCTTCTTTAGAACATTCGATGAAAATCGAACGATATAATCAGAACACGTCGTGAAAATCGAACAATATTACAATATTCGATTTTCAAATTCGACCTTTTATTAAAAATATTTAGTTTGTTGATGAAATTACTCTTTTTCTTTTGTGACTATAACGTAATAATCTTAATCTTCGCTATCATTACTTTTACCCGAGCAACGCCGGGCCTATCTGCTAGTATAGTATATTTTAAAAAATATGTGAACGATATTCATATCTTATGAAAGAATGACCGTATAATAAATTACTTTGTGGATGGCATAAACAGTGATAACAATGGCCATAAATTGAAAATGGAACAGAAAAGTTTTTTAGTAACCAATTTTTTTAGTCATTAACACTTGCTGTCCGGACCCGAGTTATCTCGAGCAAAGTTTTCAATATGAGCTGTCCAGACACGAAATAAGTAGGGCTAATTTAAATAATCGTACGGTAGAACTCGTTGCCGAATTAATTCAATAAAGTTTTATACTAAAATTTTTAAAAATGTATTTTATTATTGTTTTCTATATTCAGTACCTATAAAATCGAACATGTCTGTACTGTGTAAAACATTGTATTTTATAATTATTTTTCATTCTTCTTATTACTTGTAATCATTTAACATGTGTCTTTATGTCAATAAATTTATTTTCCTTTTATGTTTTTTTCACTTTTTGGTTTTTAAATTATTTTTAAAACTAACCTACGAATGGCAGTTTTCCAGCACAATAAAACACGTATGCAGAGAAGCCACCCATTGTCCCTGTAGGCCCCTGTGAAGTTGTCTATCCAAAGAAAATGGTGCTATTTAGAGACCAATTTTACCATATTGAAAAAATCTAATGACATTTTTTCCAAATAAAATGGATGTTTACTTTTAAATAAAAATGAAAGATTGTTTTATCTAAAGTCATTATTTAAAAATAATTCGTACTTCTTAAGGTTAACATTCAGTGCATGAAAGAAAATTTATCTACTAGTGTTTACATAAAACCAACGCACAGCCCACTTTACCTCTCATTGCAATCAAATGATGAGTAATTACAAGATAGCAGCGTTGAAGACAGAACAAAGGAAATCGCAAGAATCGTTAGAAGATGCGAGATAGGCACAGCTAAAACTTGAAAACATGATTTTAGTAAAGTCAAAAAGTTTACATATAACAAAAATACGAAAGTCATTGCAAGCTGCAAGGAGACAAGAATGGTTGCAAAAGAAACTCAGAACGTATATAAAATCTTGAGAAATGACAAAGGTAACATTTAAAAAGAAGAAAAGGCAAGGTTGTACAAGATTCTGTATGAGAATTAAGGTCTATGGACTAATGTACGAACTAGGAATTAATAAAGATTATACTAGCGTCACGACAAGAAATTTCGTTACAAGACTTAAAGAACAGAAGTATAACGTCAGAAAAGGTTCCAACACAACAGTATATATATCCAGATGGCAGAAACCCTATAGTAAAATGGAAAGAAGTGGTTATTGTCAAACCTTTTCACTCTCTGATGTTAGCAACGACTGCAGAAAAAATTGAAAATTTCAAAAGCAACCTCAAAAAGGCAAGCATAAATGCAAGGAACGCAATGAACCTGCCAACAGTGTAGAAATTTATAGTCAAAAACTTAGCCATGGACTCGTAATCTTACCTTAGTTTGTAGTTACGTGTTTCATCAAGTATAGCTTAATAATTTACTTTAATGTTTATTTAAAATATTATTAATGGATATGTTTTTATTTTTATTGTACAGTAGACCCACCTATAGCACGGTAGATACGTTTCGTGTTATACGAATCCGTGTTGTACGAGTCACTTAAATACATGAGCCAATCACAGCCCGGCACGTGTGCGGTTTAGGAGTTACCGCTGTTTGAAAGGTTTTCTTCAATAAAATTAATCGATTCTAGATTAATTTGACTTAACATTGGTAAATCACGTATAATTTTTTGGGAATAATCCATATACACTATGCTATAAACAAAAAATTGTAGGATTACTTACCGAGTTTGCACCGTTCAACGACGTCATTGCTTAAGCTTGTTCTTTTTGTAACAGAGCGGCTCATCGAACGGCAGACTCGTGTTTCCCGATCAGGAAATTCTTTCCAGAAAAATAACTTCACCTTCGTGACATGATTAATAAAAAAATATAATTTTTATGGCCGTTGAATAATAATTGTTCTTGAGTAGATCGAGTGCACGTTTAAACTCAACGGTTTGTACAATATCCGCTATTGGTGCAGATTCGACAAATTCTGTCGCGACACTAGTCGGCGATGACGTTTTACCGTGTTATACGAATCTGTTTTAGCGTGTTATACGAATACGATCACAATTTTATCGCCGTGTTATACAAATCCGTGTAATATAAACTCGTGTTTTGGGGGTCTACTGTATTACTATATCTGACTTAGAATTTTGTTTTATATTTGTTTTTGTATATGTTATTTTTTCAATTATTTTCTAATTGTTCAGCCATCTTTTTTAATGGCAATATCTAATAATACTGTTTGAATTCTTGTCATTTTACATTTATCTATTCAATATGTCAACCTTTAACGCTTCATCATGTAATTAACTCTATGTCATTATTTGCCTGTAAATATGCTGACTATGTTGCCTAAATAGTTGAATTGTTTAATTTTGAAACGCATCCTTAAGTCTTAGTCCCTCTTTTTACTCTATCAGTCTATATCTGAAATTCTAAAACTTACTGTTTTATCGAGTTTCATTTCCCTTCTCTAATTTGTTCTTAATTTTTCTGGCTCAACTTTAATCTTTACCTCATTAAGAAACATCCATGATCTAAAAAATGTTTCAGAATTATCAGTAACTGAACTTTTATTATCTATTAGAATGTATTCATTATCAAATTATCAAATATCATAATATAACTGAAGCACGAAAAGAATGTACAGTACATCCATTTCGTGCTTTAGTTAGGCTATATTATGTTATTTGATAATTTGAAATATCTTCTTTAAAATGAAAACTATACAGTTTAGATTCGATTATTACTATTATTATACAAACTCCTATATTTAAAATATGAAACAATAATGTAGAATTCAAATTTATGTTCGATAGATTATGCAGAATATAAAGTATTTTCTGATGCTTTAAACGTGAATTCATTACAAATATGGCATAAATAAAATTCCCGAAATACATACAGATGCCACATAATTTAATTATGAAATGATATAACATTCTACCTTATATCATGAACTATATAATAACAAAGTACATAAAACTAGTTATGATGTTTAGCTACCTGTCCTGCCAATGTGTGTTGTTATAAAACTTAGTTTGTAAATCCACTGCCTTCCACTTATAGGAAAAGGTAAACGAATATATTTGTTTCCAAAATTTGATCTATTCTTATTTTGTTGTAACGAACATTTGTATATTGCATTTGAATAATAAATACTCGTGTTCACATATTAATCACTAACTGTAAAAAACATTTTAATATATACCGATTTAAAAAAACAAACATTTTCAAAAGCACGTTTATTAGAATGCAAAAAGAATGTTTATAATATTCCATTTTATAATAGACATAATTAAATACTTTTACGCAGACTTTAATTAACCCTTCATAATTCAAGTGAATTCGTGCCCCTTTCTCAAGAGCAGAAAGTGAATTTGATTTTGTGGATTTAATATATCAAAAAAGAAAGATGAATGCAGATATGGATATTCTGTTGGCTATGTAATATTATTTATAACGTGTTTTTTCGCTATTGTTTAAAAAAGTTTTTAACAGTCGCGATGATTATGTAAATGTTTCACTAGCCTCTTCATTTTACATATTTTTATATTATTTAAAAAATTAAAAATTTAATAAGAGTTGTAGACAAACTATCTTCATCTACTAAAATAACTTAATCATTTTAATGTTATGCCCGTGTTATCTATTTGAATCAGATTACAATGGTTCGGGTTAAGCATGAAGTGAACTCTTGAAGTCGAGAAAAGTCGACTTTAAAACATTAATTCATTCTTGGCGTTAACATTTTGTCTCTATAGACACGTTATTAAAAATGAATTTGGAAAACATACCTGTAAATATGCTGGAATTAAACAAAAAAAGTAGTAATAAATGCGAACAAACTATAAGATGAATAATTAAAGTTAAGCAAACTAAGGGACAATCGAAAACACAATAATGCAGAGAACAATATTTACAATAAAAAATAAACTGACATCAGAAACCGTAAGACCGTAAGACGTATAACAATAAAATAAAGAATCAGTTTTAATTTATTATCCATATGGAAACGTTCTGAAGACAGCTTGTAATTGAAAACAGGAATTTTTATTCAATTTTTCATTTACTACTATATTCGTGAAGCTCGATATCATAAACTATAATTATTTATTACACACTAATCACTAGTAACATGCTCACAGTAGTTTAAGAATAACGATAATATTTCGAAAACATCAGTACTTAAATTTCCATTATATTTACTATTGTAGTAGTTTTAATCATTCGAATTGTGTTTCGGTTGTATTATATTATTTGACAATTTGAAATATCTTATAAAGGATTTAGTTGTAATTCTTTACGTTATTGAATAGTAAAATATGAAAAATATGAAACAATAATTTGTAATTTAAATATATCTGCGTTACATTGGAGTCGGAAGTAAAATACTCTATTGCCTTACATGTAAATTTATTGCTATTGTAGCATTTGTAAAATTCCTTATAATAGTCATAAACAGACAATACATTAATTGTCTATAAATTTATATAAGATTTTACATTATATCGTAAACCAGATATACAAATTGCTTAAGACTACATATAGTGTACTCGATAGCTTTCCTGTCTATATCTACTCGGTTTGGGATTTATTTATTACAACCTTTACACTTCATTGCAAAAAAAAGGTAAACTGAAATATTTTTGCAAGTTTGCTGTTTTCATTCACTCATTTATTTTTGCTTTCTGATGCACATCATAAAAAATCCTGCAGCGAGTTGCTTCACATTCCCGGCAACAATATTTTAAAGTGCGTTTGTCACAATCTGTTGTATTGTTTTATTTTAAAAACTTTTTGTATAATTATTATAAAATAGTGAAATATATAATTTTCCGGGTAGAGAAGAGTTTTATAAAGTTTTGTGTAAATAGTGTTAAATTGTAAAATTTTCGTTAAACTTCACTTAATTCAATTTACTCAAAACGTAACACTTGAAATTTTTCATTTTGACGCTACTCGACCCACTAAAAGCTGAAAAAATCAATATACTAATGACAATTTTCGTTAAAAAATTGTAAAAACCTTAGAGAAAATATACAGAAGTTATGAATCGTTAAATTGGGTGAAAGAAATTGTATTGTTCTCACTCAGATACCACGACATCCATACACAAATAAAAGTAAATTCCAAACTTTTTTAATTTCTAGATGTTTCAATCTTTCTGTTATATATAACAGATATGGAAAACTAATATTGCCTCTGTAGATTAAATAATTGTGTTCAAACATGTAGCGTACAGTTTTCACGATATTTTTTACTCAACTATACTAACCACGATTAAAATTAACTCAATCGTCTTAAAATCACTGTTTAAACTTTATACCGAGTGTTAGTTTTATAAATATTTTTATTTGGTTATGTTTCAAGCACGTTTTCAAAGAATTTCAACATTATAGATTATATAAAATTTTAATCTATATCATGAAGCCATTGCAGAATACATCTATCATTAAATATTATGAGTTATATAACTAACTAAAAATAAAAGCCAAACAACTACAAACTCTAAGCATGAGCATAATGTACACATTTGCTTATATTAGCTGGATTGTAGTGGATGTGGTTTCTTCTACAAAAAAATATTAAAAGCTAGATAAAGTTCAGCAACCAGAAGAGAGGTTTAATGTAATGTCAGGGTACCAGAGTACCAACCAGAAGTCACGCGAAGTGAATATGTTTTACTCATTCTAAATATAGGGCAGCAGTCACCAACATTTCAGACCTTAAAAACCACTAATCTCACGATTTTGAATCCCTCAGACTACATCTGTGAATATTTTACACTATATAATAATGGTCATAAAAGTTTCATTTTACTCTATTTAACTTTACTAATATAAGGTTCACTTGTTCAATTATAATAAATTATTGTAAAGAGTGCTGCTTCTTTTTTCAGTTTATGGATTCTTGGCTGTCAACAGGAAGGACGACAATCCCACTCATAACGTTATTTATTGTTGATTATTTATTAATTTATAGACTTTATTAGGTAATGGAAAGAAATGTTACGTGTTTGGTATATATAATTGAATTCGAATAAGAAATTTGCAATGAGTGATAAGAAGCAACTAACTATTTTGCATTTGTCTTTCGTAATATTTCGCGTAAACTTTAGTCGATCAACGTTTCCATGGACTACCAAAATTTATTCACGGACCACCAGTGGTCCACGCACTACCTGTTAGCAACCGCGGTTTCAGCATAAAATACAATTTAAGATTACAAAGTCTCTCAAAAGACAGTTACTTTTCAAGTGGATGCTCACTATTTATTGCCTTTTGAGAAATGATAAAGGTAACGTTAGAAAATTACAAAAGGTTGGAGTAAACAAACTCCATTATAAAATTTAACAATTGGGTTTAGAGTAATAACACATAGGGGTCGAAAGCAGAAACATTAATCAACCACTGGAATAACACATGTATAACATTCAGAAAACGTTTTTGTCTAGAATGGCGCAAACCGAAAGATCAGTGATAGAAGATTAAAAAGCTAGTATTGTAAATTTGGTTCAGTCACCAACATTAGCGATGAATTTGGAAAAAGTTGAAATATATAAAAGTAACCTTTTGGACAGATGTATGAACTATAAACATGCTGAAGTCTTAATTACTTACAGTGTTAAAAGAATTAATAATTGAAAAAATAGTTCTTTCCAATTATAATTGTAAAGATGTAATTGGAAAATAGTGCGTAATATCCATATTATCAAAAACTGATGCAACGTTATTATACTAATTTTATCTTTTCCTTTATTTTTTCTTTATTTTGTTATTCGAATTTTAATATATATTACTGTTACTTATTCTATAGATTTAAATAGCTCATTATTTTAAATAATTTCGTGTTTTAAATGTTTCCAACAGATTTATTCAAAAAGAATTCTTTATCAGTGTTCAATTGATTTTTTTAAAACCTAAAGATGGCCTGTAGAATGTAGCACACGTTCAAAACGTTTATCAAAATTGATAAATAATTCGCAGTGATATAATATATTGTTGAGTGAATTAAGAGGTATCTACCTGACAATTAATTAGTATTATTAAGAGACGTATTTAACATACAGCCAAAAGCTATCGAGAGGTTTTAGTATACGTTTAGCAAGACGATCCACACATTGAACGTTTAATTTATCACATTTGAATTATTCTAAATACAATTTGAAAATTACCAAAGTAAATAAATTAACTATGAAAAATAGAAGGTTAACGAAATAAATATAAACAAAATTTAGAAAAATATAAATTATTTACCGTTTTCTGTAACACTTTCATTTTTAATATCTAACGCACGAGTAAATCCAAAGTTAACTGTATGAGAAAAACTCAATATTTTAAAACCTGATGATAGTCCATGACAGTAGTATGAAAACAATTTTTCATAAATAATTCTCTCAGCAAATGCTTAGGTGTTGTAAGTTTGTAACCAATTAAAAATTGAAACATCAATATTTGGCTATACATTTTGTAACTAATAAAATGTTTTGTTTTTATAGCTAACCTGGGTCTTGTTAGAAAAACTTACAGACGGCTTTATTAGAGTATATAAAGAGGTAATGTAAAATTTTAGATTAAACAGTGTTTATTGATACTAGATACAGTAGTAAATTCGAAATCTATCAATGCAACATTCTATTGTTTTTTTTTCTTTTTATTTATTGTAAAGTATTTATTTATTTATTTATTTATTTTATTAGCATACTCATTTTACCTATTATGTGAAAAGTATAATCATATTTAATACAACAAAACATAATTATAAAATTGCGTACGATGTGGTTCATAGTAATTAATAATTAAAAAACAAATTAACAAACAATCTGACAATCAAGTTGTACAGAAGAACTTTTCAGAAGGAAACGAAACAAAAACGCTTACATAAAATATTAAAATAGTTAATATCATGACAATCTAACAAACAGTTTTCAAAAGCTGCAAAAACGTAACAAACTTCGAAGTGAAGACACAACAACGACTAGACTAATTAATACATCTTCGAAAACTTATCACGAATTATTAAACACACAATAATTACCTGCACAAACTTCTACAAAATCCGTACACTTAGATATCAACTAATACGTGTATACAGCCGGATTATCTGCACAATGTAAGCAAGTATCTCAGCAAACTTTACAGCGAAAACAAAAAAAAAAAATTCATGTAACTTAACATTGAAAAACTGATTGTAACTAGAAATTTTACAATAGGAACAGGATGTTTGGCTTTATAAAGAAAGATTGACTGCTTACAAGACATATACAACAACATTCTCAATAACACTCATTAGTGGAGTATTAAATAAGCATAGGAAACCATTAACACGACAAATGCAAAAGCAGGATAGGTAGTACGAACACCTCACCTGTCAGGAACCTTATCTCTCGAATACGTGCTTACAGAATATAGCAAAAAACAGAAATTTTATATTTAGGTGTTATTCTTGACAAAAAACTTAACTCACACCCCACATCAAATACATTGCACACAAAGCTATCAAGACAGTGAACGCCATCATTATTATTGCTTGAAACACATTGTGCCTTGGCACTAACATTGCTAAGCTTATCTACAGGTGTGCAATTCAGCCATCACTTCTCTGTGCTGTTGAAAATCCATAACCGTACAAAAACTGTAAGCCCACCAGTAGCCAAGTGGTCTTCGTACTCTAATAACTGAAAGTTTGGTCTGGGTTCGTGCTTTTTTTCGAACAGGCTGACCAAGTGGAGTTTTCTAAGTTTTCTTTATGTCTGTATTGTGAAATAGAGGTTAGTTTCTCTTAATAAGACTTCTCTGAAGGTTTTCACCTAAAAAGATCTCCCAAGTGTTGCGTTGCCATTACTTGACTAACAAATGAAAAAATGTTATCAATTCGAAAAATTGCAGCCGTCCGCATTTGTAAGGTTTATAGTGCTACTACTAGTGCTGTTTTGGTAATGTCAAGGCTGACCCTTATCAACTAAAAAATTATTTGGCAAGAAAATCTTGTCATCTTACATAGGCGTGATTGTAGCAACTCAGATGTTGACAAAATGATTACAGTATTTGGTTTACTAACACAAGGCGTGGTTCCATTTCAACACTTGGCGGTATTCGATCTTTATTTCGTTGATACGGTTACAAGCGTAATAACACGTTTCGGACACTGCCCCTATTCAGTCAACTAAATATAAAAAGATTATACATAAATTCGTTTTTTATATAATATCTTAACATATTAATCTAATTAAAATAATTTTCTAATTTTTAATTTTATTTTGTAATTTTAGTAATTTTGTAATTGTAATTTCAGTAATTTTGTACAAAGGAGTAGAATCATTGATCAGTAAACATATTTATGAAAAGTGAAAATTACACAAAACTTATTAGAAACAGGCAGATTAGAAATTCAGGTGTTCGAGTTATAAGTCGTTTCATGTATAGTCTAACAGCAATGCGTATTTAGACGTTACAGGAAATATTACAGGAAAAGAACACAATTCTGTTTACACTAAAAAAGCTTATTGATTACTGTAAAGCATTCAGAATACTTTACTGTTCTACATAAGTGCACAACAATCCAATTCTGAGAATTAAGCATTTATTACAACGCCATGTAAAAAATCAGCGGCAACTGCCATATGCAGTCAATCTACTCAAGGTAATGAAACACCGGTGATAACTTATCGTTATCACTATTATTCGCAAATCATTTCATCAGCAGACTTTAGTCGTGTGAATTTGTCATTAGGAAGATAAATTTTAAGTTATTACCCAAAATGCACATTTAAAAATTTTTACAAAATAGTTGTTAAAAGTTCTAACTAATATAATTAATTTTAATGATAACTTTTTCATTTATTAATTTTTCGGCTGAATAATTTGGAAATTTATAATAATTACTTTTAACATGTCACTAACATAACTATAACACATTTAGATCAATTGAAAGAATGGAAGACTGCTTCTACTGCACACTTTATCCATCGTGTAATTTATCCCTTCTTTTCGGAGATATTGTCTTCGAGCGTTGTAAATGCCACCAACTGACTCTAAACCAATCCAAAATCATGTTTTTATATGCAAAATTAGTTCAAGCAATTCTTTTCGGTCAGTTTTTGCTAACCTGCATTCACACACTTTCAACCGAAGAGAAGGTCATCGCTTGTAGTCCTATCGAAACGACTGGCAAAAATAAAGATAACACATTGTTTTTGAAAGGAATATTTGCAGGCATATCGATAATTTGTGGTTTAACAATTCAATATGGAAGAGAAAAGAAAATAGTTATGGAACTCAAAACAACAAATTATTATGGTGAGAAACAGATATTGGAAAAATATCAGCGGTTATTGTTTTATTTCCTTATATATTGCTATTGTATTGTATTAGGTTTAGATTTTGTTTGCAACATATTTCTTATCCGACGTTTCCAGAATCGATCAAGTTACACCAGGGCTGTCTTCTGCGTTGTATTCCATAATATACATGTAATATTCGAATTATCTGTATGGGGGTGGTTTCTGTTTGTTGTTTTGATAATTGGAATTGCGCTTAAAAAAAGATTCGATGCCTTGTCTAGCCAGTTACAAGAATTAAATTCTATAGAGATAAAAATAAATATTAACGAAATCATTTCTAAGCACGTGGAATTATGCGATTTTATCCAACAAATAAACGAAAAATGGAAGGAGTACGTATTTATTGAATATGGATTGCTTTTGTCTTGTATTTCATTTCTCATTTATAACACTGTTTTTGGAGGTTTATCATTTCCTATTGTCATGTATGTTATGATATGTATTTCTGCTATGACTGCCATCATTTCAGGCATTATTGGTTCATTTTTTCTTGCTGAACTTTGTAAATCGGTAAGTTTAGATACTATAAAATAATCTTTCAAACTACTTCATTTAATGATATATGTTCTATTATATATATAATCTCAATAGGCTTATGACTCATTTCAAGAAATAAGAATATTAGGAGCTGCTATTTTACCGCTGGAGACTAAACTTAAAGTATGAAAGATTCTCTGATATAATAGTATTTCTTTAATTCTGTACAACAAACATTTTGTTTGTTTCTAAAATAATATTTGTTACAGATGTTGAGTTTCATGAAGAAATTTCAGAAAAAGAATATTGGAATTAGTTGTGGCGACTGTTTTGTGTTTTCAAAACAAACACCAGTACAGGTATGTTGCCTCGTATTCTGTAGCTTATTTGTTATAATACAGTTACATACGTTTGTGCGTATAAAAAACACAATAAGATTTATATAAATATAATTTGATAATTTTTTCAATCTGAAAATGATATGTTACTCGCTCTCTAATGTAATAATTTTGCTGTAAATAAAGTAACATAGCTTTTTATGTATTGAAGTATGCACTTATTTAATATTCTAGAATCATGTATTGTATAAGTATTTGAATTTGCAGTAAATTGTTTTTAAATTATACAGAATATTTTTATATTTTTCAGACATATAAAGCGTTATACAGCGTATTCAACATGCTATTACAAATTCGAGACATTTACTTTAAAGAACGTCAACCCTGTATACTGAAAAGTTCTCCTTCACTCCTGCATTACAATAACACTTCTTTGTGGTAACTGAAAATCTAGAAACAATTATATTATTAAAAATCTATCAGTAACCTCATGTCGCAGAAATTGCAAACATTTTCCAATTGTTAGAACATTGTTTAATAGTTACATTCTACTGAAATTTATAAAACGTTAACGTTAACGGTAAGTGTATGTAGTAATAACGTGTCTACTAGACATTTCGGTAAAAATATGTGAGAAAAACGTTGATATTACATTAAATTGTTTGACGGTTTGTTTTAGGATTAAAACTAATTATACCCTATGGTCTCGATCAAATATACAAGAATTTCAGATACAAACTGGATTTCACGATATTTAATATGAAATATTTTATATTGAAAGCAATAAACAGCAAGACTCTATTCTTAAAGGAAAAGTACGATTTACAACGGGAAGACAATACACTGCTAATTTGACGTAGAAATCACATATTTTTAAATAAATTTTAAAAAATATAATTAAAAGTTATATCTTTAAATAATGTCATAATTAATAATTGCTCAGTATATATTGTTGTTTTGTAAAACGAAATTAAAAGAAGAAATATCGTTTTGAAACAGTTATTATTTTGACGTTCAAACATTTTAATTCAAACAGTGAAATATATGGCTGATATATTGCATTCTTGTTCGGCACAATGTAGTTATTGATTCTTTATTTATCCGCATTTGTGCAACATTCTGTATTTACAACCTTTGTTTCATTTGTTACAATTTGTCCGGCACTTTATGATTTCACGTAAAATGTTTTGGTTGTATTTGTAAAATAACAATAACTGCTGAATTTTTGCTCTCCGTACGCGCACTTATTTTCAACAGTGCCAACTTCGTAATATACCGGAGATTTAATTTTGCTGTAGTTAAAAATATATTATGCGCAGGTTTATTTAAATCCATATTTAGAGTTGTACTGTACATTTGTTTTGCAAAACACATTTTATCGTAGTAAAACATGAAAATACTTGAATAATTTCAAGTAAATTGTTCAGAGTATTTTTCTGAAATTAAAAATACAAACGAAACTAAAAGGGACTAATATTGTTTACTCTACAGTTTCTAACTGTGTAAAAACACTTGCGAATGCACATGAATGTAACAACTACTTTTAAGAATTAAATATTCTGATTACACTTAATTATTTTTGTAAAATTTTTATTACTATTATTAAAAATACAGCAACGAGTTGCTTAAATATCTTCTTCGTCACAATGTAGTTATCGATATTTTATTAATCCGCATTTTTGCAGCGTTGTGTATTTATAACCCGTGTTTCATTTGTTACAATTTTTATGGCCCTTTTCATTCCACGAAAATGTGTTGGTTCTATTTGTAAAATAACATTGCTTGCTGAATTTTCTTTTACAGTACGCGCACATATTTTCAACAATTCAATCTTCGTAAGACAACAGAGATTGAAGTTTGCTGTATTTAAGAATATAATATGCACAGGTTTATTTATATTTGTATTCCAAGTTGTACATTTCTTTTGAAAAAAACATTTTATAGTAGTAAAACATAAAAATACTTGAATAATTTCAAGTAAATTGTCTTTGAGTATTTTTCTGAAATTAAAACTACAATTTAAACTGACAGGAACATGAAAAAGTTTTAAAAATAATTTTGTTTAATGTACAGTTTCTAACTGTATAAAAATACTTGCAAATGCACATGAATGTAACAACTACTTTTTAAAATTAAATATCTTTATTATACTCACTTTTTGTTGTAATAATTTGTTACTGCTATTATTAAAAATCCAGCAACGAGTTTCTTGATTTTCCCGGTAGCATTTAAAACTGTTTGTTTTGCCATGTGTTGTTATATTTTTCTATTATTAAAAAACGGTAAATCACTTCTAATTTTTTGGATCGGGAGGATAGTTATTAAATATTATACGAGTAACGTCTTCAGTATATTTGAACCGTTTGTAGATACTCACGTCCTATTTAACTCTCTATTTTTTCTATTTTTGATCATCAAACGTAAACAGTATAAATTATTTAATATACAAATTTATCTGTAAAATTTTTAATAATTTCCACTAAACCCACGGGAGTTATTAATCTTTGCACAGGATGAACAAGATCGTGTTCCCCACACACATACATAACGCTTACATTAACATCGAAACATAGGAAAATTTTTTCTAAATTTTCTGCATTTCTCAATGTTTGAAAGATATTTTGTACTTTCAGAATCCTGTTACCACATTCATTTCAAAAACATTTATAAATCCTACGGTAGGATATTACTAATCCAATTTCTTATTTTTAATAATCGGGCCCTAGTATACTTACGGATGTAGAATCCAGCGCCAGACAGTTTTAATCTTGTTGTTAATTTAAAGGGAATTCATGCAGAAGTAATGAAGTTTTAGTTTGAATAAATAATTTTCATTTGTTCAAACTAAAAGAGAAATGTTCAAAATCTATTTCTTAACCAAACAGCAAGTTTCCAAATTTTCATTAAGAAAAAAAATGTTTAATTCTAAAATGATTGACAAACAAAAAGGTACTTATAAGAACTATTTGTATAAACCATAAACTTTTAAACAAATCTATATTTGTTAGCTTTATACAATATCACTACTGTGAGATCCACGGTTTATTAGGCATTAAATATTACTAGAAATATATTAATTATCTAAAATATTATTCACAAGAAATTAACATTAGTCGTTTTGGAGAAAGAATGAAATACACTTCTTTTCCCACACGGCTTATCGTTATTTCATATAACCATATATCAGTTTACCCTCTCTGCAGTCGTTACATAGACAAAGAATTAGTTTAAATGGCAAGTAATGTGGCAACAGAATGTATAAAATAAGTTGAAATCACGTCACTTTTTTTGTGAAATTTTCTACCGTCAAAATTTATTTGTACGTTGAATTCTGCCGTGAAATAAATAATGTTAAAAAACACTGATTTAGACAAAGCGATATTTTTACACGATTAGATTTCTTCTTCTTACCAAACAGTTCAATTGGAATATTCCATTTGAGAAATTTATAAAATAGTAATGTTTTCGAATAACTTTAAAATGACAGAATAGTACTTAAAAATTATTATATATTGTGTTAAATTTTAAATATTTTCATTAAGTATCAGCAAATATTTGTTGCAAGATAATCACAATGCCAAACTGGAATTTTAAATCATATTTTTAAATTATTTCATTTAAAATATATGCTCTTCATCCAAAATTCTAACACCGTTCGGAGGATGATTTCGGAACTAAAATAAGACGACTACTAGTTTGCTTTGGAAGACGCTATACAGATAATCGAGGCCTTCTGCTGCCCCTAACGTTTCCATATCTGGTCTCGTCTTTTATATACCCGACTTCGTTCTCGTGATTAAGTAATTACGGCTGACAGACGGCAGTAGGAATATATAAGTCTACGATTATTTTTAAATTGCAGCGCAATAATATTTATTTAACCCAGAAAGTATTTTATCAGTTCCTCGTGTAATAAAATTTCATTTATAATTAAAAGAATGTTTAAAATAACAAAATGTATATATTATGAATACAGTCAAACCTGTTTTTATGCGAGGAATAGGGACCGCATTAAAAAAAACGCATAAAAAAATCTCACGAAACTTCACGAATGGCTGTAAATAATAGTTTTCGCAACACAATTAAAAAATATTTTTTTTATGCGGTCAACAGGGACCGCATAAAAAAGTCTCACATAGAAAATAACTCAAAACCGTACGAAATAGAATTTATTGACAACAGATGTCAGCACTTGACTGCATCGTCTGGTCTATCGTCTGTTTTACATATTTTTGTCCAGGTGGTGTTTTGTTGACATAAAAGTAAATTATTTCATTTTTCGCATATTCATGCAATAATATTACTATAATAAGTGCATTTATGCTATAATAAGTTTATTTAGCTATAATAAGTCAACGTAAGACATGACGAATCGCACGAGACTAGTTGCCAACTATACCGCACAAATTAAAAATTCGCATTAAAAAAATCGCACAAATAAAAATTGCACATAAAAAGAGCGCATAAAAACAGGTTTGACTGTACTCAGAAAAAAGTTCTATTATGAGTAAAATAATTGTTTGAATGTATATTCAAATCAAATTAAAAAGAAAAGGCGGAATCAAAATCAGCCTCTACCGCCAAGTGTGAAATCATATGATTTGATAAACAAGATTATTTAAAAATGTGATAAAAATCACTTTTTACACTTTTAAGTTATTTATACACTACCAGAATTTTTTTTATGAAGTACGTTTAAACATTCTAGAAGATTCGAGACTTTGATGGGTAAGTGTTAATGGCTTGATAATAAATGTTATAGACATATAACCAGTGCACGATGTTAGGCAACACTATTATCATTTCATCGACAAAGTAACGAACACCCTGATTACTTTAGCAACATTTTATCGTTAATGTTATTTACAAAACTACGTTATAAAAAATAGCAAATTACATTTTATACAATCTTTAAAAGTCCTAAAATCAATTGTTTTATCAAACATGCAGAATAACAAGCGATAAAACACTTCGTAAGTATTAGCGATTTTCTTTCCAAGATGGAGTCAATACAATGGTAGAGAGGCTTTACAATGTGTTCGAAACTTTTCACAAAATACAGGATATATAAAACAAAATAATATATATATATGAAAACGAACGATTAAATAATTTCCCGTTAACATAAAATATTATAATCAGTTTATCAGGTGACAAATTATAATTTCGACGTAAACCTTTTAACGAATAATTAGCTTTTTTATACGATAAATACATCCATGATAGTTTCTAGTGTTAACACCTATAAATATATAAAAAGTGTTATTGCTTACTCGAAGTTAATGTGCTTGACTGCTGACTTCTCTTTTATGATCCATTTGAAAAGTTTATCGTATATTTTAAGTCTACACAGCAGACACACTCAAATACAGAATACGCATTTAAATATATTTCGTTTTGGTTTTGGAAACCGTAACCGATAAAGTACTTGTTTTCTTTTTTAGTGTCAACAATTTTCGATTATTCCGCATACAAACTGACTGCAAACACGGATTTAGCTTATAATGATTGCGAGTTTGACATTGTATAGCATATAATTTAACCTTCGCGCGTAGGTGGCGTTACAGATAATAACATGAATGTGATTACAGTGTTCTTATTTGAAAAATTTACCAATAGTTTTCTTCCTATTTATCAATTTTATCCTTTTTTCTGCTAGCTTTTAATTATTCAATAATTTTAATTTTTAAAAAATTAATTCCAGTTCATCAATATTTTAGTAAGTTCGGAATATTTATTAAGGAACACATTTAATAAATTAATATTTTAAACGACTTATTAGTGAATATTAAATAAAAATTACTTTTAATATTTTTCAGAAAATATTGTTGAAAAGCTTAGCAATTCCATCTACATCAACTATGGAGGATTAAGTCATCGAAAAGAATGTCACAACTAAAAGAACAGAAAATGAATTTGGATTTAGAAAGTTCAAAAATCATATAATCTTAACAAAGCAATTAACCACAGACTCTAATGTTCCACAAATAAAATTCTTTGTATTCATTTCAACAGATAATAAATTATTGTAAAAGCCTTACTGTCCTTAAATTATAATATTGTTGTTAATTGTCTACTTGGACTTTACACTGGTGTCTAAATATTGCACAGTAATGAGAGTTAGTTCAGGAAAAAACAAACTTTTTTTTATTACATCACCTGTAGTAATAATAACACTTCAAACACCGGTATAAAGTCCTATTATTAAGTAAATTCCAAGTAGACAATTAACAATAATATTAGATAACAAGCTGCAAGTACCCGCTTCGCTGAAGGGTTTCTTTTTTGTCCGTATAATATATGTAATATAGTTTTTTTTAATATAAAAAACATGCGTTAAAAGACTTTTCTCTTCCTAGCAGATAAGTCCAGCATTGCTCGGGCAAAAAGTAACAATAGCGAAGATTAAGATTATTATGTTATAGCCAACCTTACCCGTTTTCACAGAATGCAAGAATTAGGTCCCCCTGTATTTAGAGACAAATTAGAGAAATTTTAGATGGGTCTAAAATATGTTCCATTTTCTGCAAAAACGCATAAAACCGCATCTGCGCCTGTAAATCTTGTACGTCGCTTTCTCTTAACACTTCCATTGTTAACAATCCCATTCTTAACACTTTTATTGTTAACACTTCCATTCTTAACACTTTCAACCCAATAAACTTTCGTCCGATGGAGAATTTTTTATAATTAAAATAAAGACCAAATCTGCCCAAAAGAAATCACCATTTATTTTTTGTTCCAGGACGAAACACTTTTCGGCAACTGACCTTCCTTTTTAGGTTACTTGTCGCCGGAAGGTTATTAAAAAGTCCTTTTAAGACACACAAACAGTTCCAATTAAATTTATATAAATTTGTGAAAAGGCACTGGTGACATAAATCAGACGTCTTGCTTATATCCATCTTGCCTTTTTCAGGGTAACTTGGCTGCTTTTATTCACTGGGAACAGGCGTTGGAAAATGTAGATTAGACAGCTGACCCCTGACGACGATATTTCGAGTTTCATCAGCAAAAAATACTGATTCACAGAGTCGAGCAACAGCAAATGAACAAAAAATGAATAAAAATGGCAATCAAAGCAGAAATACATATCATAACATACTTATAAATATGAAATGATAAACGTCCAAAGAAATTGTTGTAAATCAGTAAAGAAATAGCAAACAAAATCATTCCGTATGCGATAAATATATATTCGTTTCACTAGTCATTCATATGTTCAATGAAATCGCACAGTTCTTTGTGCTTACAAATGATTTCGTTAATATTTTTTTTCGAGTTCGATACAAGTTACTTGCTGTAATTGAACTGACAAGACATTAAATCTTTTTTAAAGCACAATTCCAATTATCACAGCAACAGACAGAAACCACCGCCATACATAAAAATTCGAATATTACGTCTATATTTTGTATACAACGCAGACGACAGCCCTGGTATAACTCGATCGATTCTGAAAACGTCGGATAAGAAATGAGCTGACAACAACATTTAAACCTAATACAATACAATGGCATTAAATAAGGAAATAAGACATCAACAGCTGTTATTTTTCCAATTTTTGTTTTTCTCCATAATAATTTAATGTTTTAATTTGCACAAGTATTTTATTTTTATTTCCGAAGTGAATTGTTAAACTACAAATTAGTGACCAGCATGCAAACATTTCTTTTCTAAACAAGGTATTATCTCTACTCATACTAGTAGTTTCCATAGGAGTACAAGCAATTACCTTGTCTTCGGTTGAGAGTGTGTGAATGCAGGTTAGAAAAAAATGACCGATGACAATAGCCTGAACTAATTTTGCGTATAGAGACATAATTTTGGATTGCTTTAGAGTCAATTGGTTACATTTACAACGCTCAAAGACAATATCTCCATACAGAAGAGATATGTTACACGATGGATAAAGTGTGCAGTAGAAGCAGTCTTCGTTAATTCTTGTAATTATTCTAAATTTGTTGTAATATTATATTAGTGACAGATTAAAATTAATGTGCATTTTCCGCAGATTTTACCCGAACAATGAATACATTAAAAGTTTGAATTAAACTTAAATAAATTAGTCAAATTCTTTCAACATTGTAAACACAATATTAGTGCTTATTCTGAAATTTTGTTTTAATGTTGTTGTCTTTAATATTATGAAATTTGCATTAGGGTAATAATTTTCATACAATCTTGCCAATTACTAATTACCGTGAAACTTTGGTTTTCGTAATTTATTTGTCCGAAAACACTCACACTCAGCAAAATCCTGAATAACAATATTTTGAAAATTGTAGAATCTATTTACATTATAAATATATACTAAAATAATAATCGAAAACACATCAATTATGAACACGTTTAAAATACAAAATCTTTGAAATATTAAGCTATTTGAATCCAAAATAGTAAATATTCTCACAGTTTTACAAGATTGTTTTATTTAGTGAAATATTACATTATCAAGCGAAATAAATCTTTTAGACATTAAGGTAAACAATTCGGATTACTTCGCAGCAATCACAACCTTGAAATTTCAAATTTGTCCTTGGCAATCCTTTGGATGAGATTTGCTAGCTATCCACCAAAGTAAATGAGAAACACTGAAATGGATGTACCGCCTGAATATTAGACTGTAACCTTTTGCTCTTTATTTTTGTGTTCGCTTTTTCTATTTTTGCGCTGTACCATACGCAATGTATATCTAGTTGTCCATACGAATAAATGTAAAAAAGAAATACACATTTTAGAAATATATCTGACATCTATCAGGTGAAGTTAGTGACAAAAAATAAATTCTATTTGAAGCAAAGGAACCATCGTTAAAGTGTAACCCTTCGCACTACATATTATATCGGTTGTAATACACTAAGATAAAGTTAAATTATGTTATCGATGAAACTGTAAAAGTTGGAACATATCAAGATTCTGCACATTTTGAATTTAGTAGATGAAAAAATTACGTTAATTAAATAACATTTATTTCTGTTAGCATAAATAGTGATATTCCGGTAGCTTTTACGGATTTGATTGTAGTAAATTTTTATTATGACAACTAAACTAATACAAATAATTAGTTTATGGACTAATCAAAATAATATAAAAGATTTTCATGTAAGTATTTTATATTAAGTCTTTACCTAAAATAAAAGCAGAGCAAGATACACGTAATGACAAATTTTCGCAATGAAAATTAAAACTGAAGTTGAATTTTTCACAATTAGACAATTATAAAAAATACTGTATTTATATTGTTGTTTTGTTACTTCATTTATTGTTACTTCATATTTATTTTACGAGTATTGTTTAAATTTAATTTTTTTATAATTACGCGTTTTTTAAATGTGACATTGACATAAATATATTTAAATAAATATAATAAAAAATATTAATATATGATTTATTAAACAAAATATTACATTGTTTCGTGTCTCCGAATGCAGATGCTTATAAATTATGTAGTACAGAAGAAGAAAAAAACTTGGTTCAGGCAAGCACTAACTTACAAAAGAGATTCTATTGTGTTTCGAAAGTACAAGGATAATGTAATTTAATCTAGATGAAATTTAAGTGCAATAAAATCATATCTGAAAAGTACTATCAGATTTATAAAAATGCCGAAATAGTTTATTTAGTATTGACTTTTGAATATTAAATTTTAATTTGTCGAATGGTGTTTGAGATAAATGAAAAATGTAATTATAACAATAGAATACCGCACAGTCTATGTAATTAAACATACAGGAAAATCAAATCGGCAGTGTTTGATAACTAGATTTTATATGTATATACTGTACTTAGTTCACAGATTAGTATATCAACCACGATTATTACTGTTCTGCTGTCTGCACGTGTAACAAACAACTAGCGACTGACAGTATGCACGTAGTGTCCACCACACTATATAACATATATCGACAAGCAGTAACACCATAATTTTAATATTATCACAATACCTTTTTGCTCCTATTATGAATATTACAATTTTTGTGTTACTACACAATCAAATGATAGGGCTTATTACATCGACTAAATTTACAATAGGAGTTGATTAAATTGATAAAACAGAAAGTGACTATGCTTAAAATATTTAATTAATACAATTAATTGTTAATTTCATTTGTGTTTGTATGTTCATAAAATTATAAGTATTATTAACATTAATGAAGTAGAAACCAAATCGTCTTTACACGTTCCTCATGTCTCAGTCAGTTTATTTTATATACTTATTTTGTTAAGATAAGATACCGCCGGATATTTTAATAACGTTGTACTACTATATTTTATTTCCTGCCACAAATAATTATTATTGAACGAATTGCACAAATCGAAATGTAATAACATGATATTGATTTTAATAAACATATTCGTTGTTTATTCTAAACTACAGAAAAATTAAATCTATATACTGATAGAAGGGTAGTAAAAACAGGCATGCGTAGTGAAAGTGCATATGCAGTATTAATGTTACTTTACAAACAGAACCAACATATTTTCCATATAAATATAGGGAGCGAAATAAGTTTTTGCAAATGAAACATTACATAATTTGCAGAGAATATTGAAACACTTGAAATAGAAAAAGCGACGAATAAATGCATTTTTCAGGGTTGACGATATTTTAAAAGAACACCTTCACAATATAAATATTTACTTATTTATTTTAATTTTTGTGTGTTTACAGTATATCAATTGTTATTAGAAGTAAGTTAAATTACGTTTTCTGCAAACAACTAAAATTCAATATATCACACACATATTTACCAATTTCACAAAAGTCCTTAAAATATCGTAATGAAACTGCGGAATACTAGAAATATTCTGACTTACTGACTATAATTTTTAATATATGATCATAATTAAAAGAGAATTTTAGAAGAAAGTAACTATCTATTTTCAAAAAACACAAATATAGACAATATAATCATGTCTGATATCTCCACTCTAAGCTATCAACATTTGTGCAGTACATTTAGCGTATTATATACAAATATTAGTAAATATTTGTAAAATGTAATTACTAAACAAAGCTAAAACAAGTAGGGGATGATATAAATTTGAGCAAAGTGATGCTGATAATACACATTTGCTAATCTATATTTTAATAATTTCAGTTGCTAAGATCAGTATTATTAGAACGTAGGAGTGAAGTTGGGTGATTTGCAGGCATACAAGTTGGACGTTCTTTAAAATAGATATCTCGAATTTGTAGTAGCATGTTGAACACGGTATATAATGCTTTATATGTCTGAAAAATATAGAAATATTTTGAACATATTAATAAAAGTTGACTGTAAATTTCAATATTTTTCATGATTCGGAGTAAATAAATAAATGCGAATTTAAACAAACGAAACGATCCGTTCCTCCATTCATAATAAAGTTATTGGATAAGAAGTAAACTAACATACTTTTTACTCTAAATAAATCTTATAATTCGAATAAAATAAACGATAATTGTCTTATTTATTTCGATAACAGTCTAACACGGTGTTATGCACAGAGAGGCTACGAAACACGAAACAACGTACCTGTAGAGGTGTTTGCTTTGAAAATACAAAACAATTGCCACAACTAAATCCAATATTCTTTCTTTGAAACTTTTTCATGAAATTTAACATCTGTAACAAACATTTTGTTATTAATAGACGAATGAAATATACTTATATACCGAAGATATCTTTCTTACTTTAAGTTTTGTTTCCAGCCGTAAAGTAGCAGCTCCGAACTTTCTTATTTCTTGAAACGAGTCATAAGCCTATAACAGCAAAAACATATTCTAAAATATTGTATTAAAAGAATACTATATTACAGTATTTATACTTACCGATGCACAGACTTGAGCAACACCAAAAGAACCAATAATGCCCAAACTGATGTATGTCATGGTAGAAACACATGTCGTAAAATGTGTATACATATCAAACGATGACCTGCCAAATACACTATTGTATATGTTAAAGGATATAAAAGACAGAATCATTCCGTATTCAAGAAATATATATTCGTTCCATTTGTCGTTTATTTGTTGAATGAATTCGCATAATTCCAAGTGCTTACAAACGATTTCGTTAATATTTATTTTTAGCCCTATTGAATTTGCTCGTTGTAATTGGACAGACAAGGCATCGAATCTCTTTTTAACCGCAATTCCAATTAACATAGCAGTAGATAGAAACCACATGAATAGTGGTAATGAGTACGTCAAACATACATGATTGTATACCTGGCAGAATACATTTTGAAAACGTGGAAGAGAACCTGTGTGCGTATGAAGAAATGAGCTTAATATCAAACAGTAGCAATATATAAGGATATAGAATATTAACGGTTGATATTTTTTTAGTTTTTCTCTCTCTTCACAATAACTTGAATTCTTGAGATCCATAACGATTTTGTTTTGTCTTCCATATTCAACTGTTAAAGCAGACATCAGCGATCCGAATGCAAATATTCCTTTCATAAACATGGTATTATCTTTACTTACTCCTGTTGGATCCATCATATTACATGCGATGATATTATTCTCGGTTAAAAAAAAATTAGTGATAATTAGTAAAAAATTACCGAGAATAATAATTTCAATTAATTTTGCGTATAAAGACATGATTTTGGATTGCATTGGAGTCAGTTGGTGACATTTACAGCGCTCGAAGACAATATCTCCAAAAAGAAGGGATATATTACACGATGGATAAAGCATGCAGTAAAAGCAGTCCTCGCCCATGATTTTAATTCACCTGAAGAAAATTATCATATTTTATTAGTATCATGTTTCAATTATTCGTGTTTCAAAATAAGAGATTTTAGGGAAAAATAATAAATGGAAAGTGATCTCAAATTAAATTAGTGAAAAACTATTACGTAATATTATCGTTATTCACGTGAAAGTTTTTTAAAACTTGTCAAATTATCAGAATGTATTTTGATAACGTGATTATCATCGTTTTGCAAACAATACCAATAAAATTGTTTGAACACCAGTAATCAGAAACTACTGAAACTTTTCCGGTTAAAGACAATTTTACGCTTTTTTAATTGAGCACTTGTTGTTAATTGTACTTTTTGGATTTTCGTAAGTTTAAATCAAACTAAAAGTCTTCTTTATATTCGATCTACTCGAAATTTTCATGCAATTCGCGAAGATAATCTTTCACTTTGTTATACGCTTTTAATTTAAGTTTTTGGGCATGTGGATTGCTTTTTTTTTTTTTTTTTTGATGGGGTTTGCCATTTTGGTCATTACGACGTCTCTGTACGTTATTGTGAAATAAAATAATAAATAATAAATAAATTACTCTTTCGTCAGAATTCTACAAAAACGACTGGGTGATTTTATACAATTTACAAGCAAAATATTTTTCCAGCATTAGTTTTTCAGCAGAGGTTTGTATTAACTTTAAATGAATTAAGTAAAGCTAAACATCGACTTCCTATTTTTAAGTTTCTAATTAGAATTAGATCGTCAATAATTGTAAAATATTCCATTGCTTTATGTATGTATATTACTGCATTTCTGTCTATTTTTGAAAATATTGTAACATATACATTTTTTAATATCTCATTAACATGCTTTCATACTATTCATGCTTTCATGTGACTGACCTATTGCTAACTGCTATAAGCTCTTGCTATACATCATATTATAGTAGTTTAATTAAATTGCTAAATATTCGACATAAATACATAAATTTATATATCGTACAAATAATGCAGTTATTTTCTATTATGCACTTAATGTTGGAAAATTTTTATATAACTCAAATGGTTTTTTTCTAAAAGATGAATTTACTGTTATAGTTACAATGCGAATTTGAATAAGTGAATTAAGTTATGTATGAATTTGAAATTTTTATACTTTTTTGTATAAGTATTTAAATATGCTATCTTTACTTTTGGATAGTTTCCCATGTAGTTCATTAAGTTTTTTTGTTTTTTATGTGAATTTTGTTTAGAATGATATATTAGTAATTTATGAAATTTATAATTATGTTATTACAATTGAGGAATATGTCTGTAGAATATGTTTATATTATCTTGTAAGATTATGTCTATTTATGATTTGTTCTATCCCGGCTTCAAGGACTTTGTACCAGAATGGTTAAGTAAATAAATAAAAAGTTAAATGCAATAATCTTTCTTTTCATTGAAATCATTGCACAGATACTTGCTTACACTATGCAGGATCATTATCTAAATGCGATTTACTTGATAACTCAGTGGAAAATTTTTGAAAAGTTTGTAAACGTAATTATAGTGTGTCTAATATTACGTTGACAAACTTTTAAAAATTATTGGTAATTAATACTATTGTAAGTAATTATGTTTTTCGTGCACATGCATGGTATTAGTATTTTTTTAGGTTATTACTTGAGCAGATAAAATAATACATTGGTTTGTCTAGTATTCTGGTTTGTCAATTTCTCCGGTGGATATTAGTTTTTTTTACTTTATAAGTTTGTTACGAATAGTACTTGCATATTTTGAAGACTGTCTGCCAGATTTACTTGATATTAATTAATTTTTATTCTGCATTTATAAATGGATTGGATTTATTTTCTTTGTTTTTCTTATTTCTAGAATGTTTTTCATGATAATTTTATAATAAAATTGTTTGCTAGTTTTCTATTTAACTATTACTGTTTAGCGTATTGTACGTACGTTTTTTGGAATTATGTTTGTTGTATAAATATTGTTATATTCTTTACATCTTAGTTAAAATCAGTATGCTAAACAAATAAAACAAAAATTTCCTTCATAAGAAATATATATTCAGAAAAAAATAATGAATTAAGATTTTTGATTTTATTACTAGTGGTATAAGTTTGACACACTCTAATCACAAAATTAATTTTTTCAAAATAAATTTTTATATTGTAAATTTTACAAGCAAGTTTTATTATTAATTAATCGAAGTAGAAATTAATTAGTTTTTAATATAAATTTTATTTTATTCTAGTGTTTTTTAAGTACGTAAAAACGAATGGAATTATTTTATATTACAGATAATTTCTTGAGTAAATTAAAATACTACAATATTTTTTATCTTACCTAATCTATTAACTAAAATATATTACTATTAAAATAAATAAAACTTCTAATTACTTTTTTATCTATACTTATGTGAGGACCAAGTTTAACCTGGCTCAAAATTTTTTTTTATTGTTCAAATCCCCTCGTAAGAAATTGCAGAAACGTTCGAAATTCTAAGGATGTGCAGCTTCTGTCGTCAAAAACGCACTTCCTTTCTCTCCGGATCCAAACTCTTAGTCACGGAGATCGAATCATTAGCGATTCACCAACTATCGTGATTGGTGATCGAAGATAACGTGAACTGGAGTATATAAGGGGGAAAAGGCTGATAACGGGCTCGCTGAAGGTCCGCAGAAGACGGCTGTCTCGTCGGATCCGTCCCGAGAATCGAGGGCCGAAACCCAAAGCCACCGAAGCCGGCCGATTACGAGCCGTTCTGACCGATCCTCCTGCTTATCGAGACGATTATTCCTACGATTACAGCCGATATATCCTAGGAAGAGGTATAACCCCTAAATTTGTAAACTTTTTTCTCCCGCGGTTAGGAACTGGACGCGTTAGATTTTTTGTATTTTGTTTATCTGTATAAATAAATCGTTATTTGTTTTCATCATGGTTCCGTTATTTCGAATATCGCCTTAAACTTCTCAACAAACCCACACGCTTCCCCCACTCGACCTGACAAATAATTACTCAATCCCGACAAGTCGGGATATCATAAAAATTTAGCCATTTTTGACAGTGGGGTTGGTCTTGGTGACCTGTTCACCGAGAAAAAAACGAGGTACAACTCCGTCCTACCTCCCGATGTTCCACACTTAAGAATATTGCAATTCAGAATATTTTCTTATTACTATGATATTTAGTTGAAACAATAATGTGAGTACCCAAACGAGGTCCGAAATCGCAAAAATGCAGAACTCTTTTGTGAAAAAAATAACGATAAATTATATGAAAGAGAGAGAGAAAAAAAACTCTTGATGAAAACGTGACAAAAAATGTAAACAGCGAGTCTCGGGACGACGCCAACGCATCTTAAACGACTTGTCAATTTTCAACCGAAAGGTAGAACTCTGACACACGTGCTCATAAATAGGTATAAGTTTGACACAAGTACTCAAAGAAAAAATTTAACTTAAAAAAACAATTTCAGAAAAATGGAAAAATTGAAGGGATAGAAAAATATCGCGTGATCATTAGAATTGCAAAGTGGCATCAATTATAAACAACGGATTAAATTATGAATGCAGGTGTTGTGGTTCTATCAACAATCTCTGAGCATAGTCGGCAAAGAGTGTCAAATAGACACCTCGAATCAGACCTCTCCCGCGACCTGACATGGTCTCGTTTTGCGCTTGGAAACAAAGGGGAAACCAATTGGGAAGCGAGGAAAGGGACAAGGGACCAATCCGAAAGGTGGATAGTACACGAGAAAAACGTATAAAAATTGGGACTTCAAAGTCGAAGGAGAGTCTCTCCCGAATTAACCTCTTAACAGTGAGGGATGTAAATAGACGTCCAAGGCGATCGAGTGGCAGTGGTGAGGGACGTCAATAGACGTTAAAAAATTCTTATAAAATACCTGGACCATTTCGTGAAGTCGTAGAATTTTCACGAGTAGTTGGGTTCTCCAACTTTGTTTTGGAATATCCTTTAGTTCTCGAGAAATTACAATAAAAGAAAGAAAATTAAAATAAATATGAAATTTTAGACGGCCATCTATCGACATAAATCGAATTTAAATCTCCCGCCGTCATCTGATTGGTTAAAAGAATTAATATTCGTAATTGGCTCGCGTGAGAAAAAAGTAGGTTTGACTTCTGTAAATGACGCTATCGGGAGTGCACCGATGCGACCGGAAAAAGTAAACAGCCTACGTCATTAGTCTAACGGTCCTTGTCTGACCTACTTTTCGTAGAATCAACATTGGAGTAAGCTGTAGTAAAACGTAGTAGTTTATAGTAAAACGGTCTTCTCTGATATTCATAGTACTTTGTAAAGCTCGGATTTCAATTTAATAAGTATTATTTAGTTCAGAAACATTATAAATACATCATTAAGTAGGAGAATAACGAAAAACTTTATTTCTTAGTATAATACAATTTAAAAAATCGAAAGTTCGTATATCGTAATATTATAAAAAACTACATCGAAACATACAAAGTTACCTAATTTACTTAAATTCAGTTCATTATACAACTGTAGATACTCTTGCCTTCCTCAGTTTCCTCAAAACAAAATTCGAAAACTTCAATTAATTCTATAAATATTTAAGCGCCATTACTATTCGAATTAACTGTAATTACAAATATAACTGAAAAATATTTTCGACATAAACCCTAGGCAATAATTATCAAAACAAAATTCTTCAAGTATAAATTTTTCTGATCGAGTAATATGTAATAATAGTTTTATCTATTAGTCTTGCCATATTCTACTTTCTATGTTCACATCCATTTAGTTTCATGTAATTACACTTTAAATGTAAAAAAATCTACAAACAAATTAGTTTGCTAATAAAGGGACTACTTGCTAATTAAGGTTTGTATTCTTCTTTGACGTAGTTCTACGTTTTGCACTAAATTAATAGACATGTCTAAATAACACGCTTATAAACACTAAAAACCATAAATGTCTCGAAACTAGAACTACATAATTATATGCACAAATAAATTAGTAAATCTATAATACATGCCTTCATTTACATCCAAACAAAGATCAGTTTTCGCAAATTGTCAAAAAATAAATTATTTTCAACTTTTCTTTCTGTAAAGTAGCATATTCTGAAAAACAAGTTATATATTCAGAGTAAAATTTCCACCTTTTATCGGTTAAAAACAACGCAAAATCTATGAATCCACGTAATAAAAATTTATCGCAGTAAACTTCGAAAAAACGAGAAACACAGAAACACCAAACTGCACGCTATTAAATTTTCCCGCCAATTGATCAATATAGTGATGCTCCTGTAAAAATTTTATCACATGACAAAAAGTTTTAGAATAAATGCTAAAAGTTTTAAAAAATTATTTCATGAAATTCGATGAATTTAATTAATACACAATAACTAATTCTGTTTAATAAAGGTTAATAATTTACCACTATAATTATGCAAATTAGATATAAAAAAGATCGCTGCGCAAATTCTCCTGCCAACTATACGTCATGGAAAAACTTACGATATCAATGCGATTGAAGCTTTCCCACTAAACACTGACAATTTTATATAATTATTTAATTAATCCAGTCAAATTTAAAAAATATAAAATGTCTAGATCTGTTTAATAAAGATTATCACAAATATTATTACAAATATGCAAATTAGATATGAGATTGGTCACTAGGAAATCTCCTGCCAAGATAAAAATAGCTTTCGGTCACGTGTTCACCAAGAAATATGTTTAAAATTTAATTTTTCAGCTTACATAAACCGTACAATAAATGAGTATTTCTTCGAAAGAAGTCGATATACACGAATAAATAATAATTATTTAATAATGCTTTTATCCATTTTAAATTGATATTGTAAAAATTAAGCCATTTAATCTGTGTGGCTTTTATAATTTAGAGTTTCCGGGTATTTTACTGTGAAATTCAATTTAGTAAACAGAAACAAAGTTAGGTTATTAAGTATAAACAGCACAATACAAGAATTTATACGTAAGTTGAGTGTAAATACAGAAAAAAATCGAATTATATCAAAGATGGGAGAAACAAGCTTACATCCCCAGAACAGAGCTTATAATTCGTTGTTATTTTCAGCCTGTTTCTACTTCGACTGTTTTTTGTTGGTAAAAAGTTAATGTTTTAAGATGTTCTTAGTGAAGAAAGATAAAAGTATCGAAATATAATATTCACACACACAAAAATATTCATGTATGTCAACATTAGAAATTTGAAATCAATTATAGAATGTCCTGGATAGAGATATCGTGTGATTGTCTGTTTCTTCTGTCTTATTTTGTTTTTCTACGTGAAAATAAGATATCTTTCATAACTATTGACAATATAAACATTTTGTTTCTTTATATATTACCTTCAATTACAGCTGCAAACTTTAACACATGGAGCATGTGAGAAAGTATTATTGTATAGATTATTACATTTTTATGAATACACCTGAGAATCGTGACAATATAGGCCTATATTAACCTACTTTAAGTGCCAATATTTTATTTAGAATCATTTTAAACGTTATTATTACATCAAATTATGAAATGGAATGTTCCAAGTATAGGAGTAAGATGGAGGGGAAAGAAGCCATGTGTGGGGAAAAAATGAGTTTTTATCTAAATTATAATAAAATTTACTTATATTTACGATAAATATCGATAATTTTCTTTTGGAGAAATGTATCTTGATAAAATTAATTATCTATATGAATGAAACTTTCAATAATACATTAGTTACAATGACTGATGTTCCTTTCTTACCCTTTCTGTAGTATGTCTTATTATTAAACATAGTTTCCTAGATTATAGCATAATAATGTGTAAAAAAAATGGAAAATTCTGTTAATTTGTAAACGCAGATACTATCACATAAGAAGCATACTGTATCCTCTGTATATTTAAAGTCAGTTATTCGCGATTGAATTTTTCTAGATAAGCCTGTTTAATCCATAATTTATTTGACAGAAAGAAGTTGTTTATGGCCGTATTTCATTTATATAATGTTTTTTTCGTCATATTATTTCTAATATCGGAGAAAAATATACATTTCTAATATGGACATACATCAATATTTTTAATTCTGAATATTATATTTTGATACTTTTATCTTTCTTCACTAAGAACAAAGTACTTTTATTTTGAAAAATTAACTTTTTACCAAGATAAAACAGTCGAAGTGGGAACCAGGCTGAAAATGACAATGAGTATATGAGCGCTGTTCGAGGGATGTCAGCTTATTCATCCCATCTTTGATATAATTCGTTTTTTTCGGTATTTACACTCAATTCACATAAAATTATTTTATTGTCCTGTTTATAATTAATAGCTTGTTTTTGTTTCTGTTTACTGAATGGAATTTTACAGTAAAATATTCGGAAACTAAATTATAAAATCCAAACAAATTAAATAGCTTAATTTTTACAATATCCACTTAAAATGGATAAAAGCATTATTACATATTTATTATTTATTCGTGCATATCGACTTCTTTCGAAGAAATAATCATTTATTGTAAACTATAAGCTGAAAATTATTCTGTTGTCTTTGATGAAATTTGTTACAGTTTACTAATTTTTACAGAAACATTAAATTTTAAACGAGGACATTAGTTAAAATTTATTAATTTGTACACAAACATTAAACTTTTTGACATATTTCTTCGTATTTCTTGGTGATCACGTGACCGAAAGCTATTTTTATTTTGGCAGGAGTTTTCCCACAGTGATCTTTGTCGTATCTAATTTGCATATTAATGATAGTACATTACTAATCTTTATTAAACAGATCTAGACATTTTATATTATTTAAATTTGACTGGATTAGTAAAATAATTATATAAAATTTTTAGTATATTTCAGGAAAACTTCAATCCAGGATGACGTAAGAGTCATTAATGGTTCGCGGGAGAATTTGGGCAATGATCTTTTTTATATCTAATTTGCATAATTATAATGAAAAATTATTAATCTTTATTAAACAGATTTTGTTATTGTGTATTAATTAAATTCATCGGTTTTTGTGGAAAAATTCTTTAAAACTTTTAGCGTTTATTTAGAAACTTTTTGTCACCTGATGACATTGGACAAAAGCATTTTTGTTTTGTCTATTGTATATGATCAGTTCGTGAAGTGCGGTTTAATGCTTCTGTGTTTCTCGTTTTTTCGAAGTTCACTGCGATAATTTTTTATTACGTGGATTCATACATTTTGCGTTGATTGCAATGGATATTTAAAGGCGTAAAGTTTACTGTTAATTAGTTCTAAATTCAGAAAGAAAGTTGAAAATAATTTATTTTTTTGACGATTTGCGAGAACTGACCTTTGGATATTACATATGGATATAAATGAAGGTATGTATTATTGGGCTACTAATTTATTTGTGTTTATGTGTATTGTTGTACTGTAACTTAGTTTGTTTTACTATGTTAGAGAAAGTAGGTCACACATTGGATTTCTGACATAAAACTGTCTGCTTTTTCAGAGTGAAGCGGACCCTCTCAGTGAAGTGTGTTTTAGGGAAGTTATGCTTTTATTTCTGATGCATGCCAATGATGAAAATTGTTTTTAAAATTAAATATCGGTCAATGACACTAACATGTTATAAATGTGAAGATGAATATAAAAATATTTCTACATTATTTGTTGTTTCTTAAAAATTAATTTATTCAAATTTATTATATGTCAAGTAAGTTTATTTACAAAATGCTAATATTTTAATCCGCTTTAATATTTCGGTGTAAATTTGAACAACGAATTTTAAAATTTTAAATAAAAGATATACTAAAATTTTCTTTTATTTACAATGATTATGTCACTTCTACAGAATGTAGAACGCGAGACGATCTTCATTCACATTTCAGTCTGGGGGGAAAGGCCGCCAGTCGTCGTAGTTGTAAACGCAACTACCTTTACGTCATCTATTGTTGTGGATAAAATTCGTTAACTGTCAATTACATTTTCTTGAATTTGATTCGCAAGTTGGAAAAAATCGTCATTACTTAGATGCCTAAAACTTTAAAAAATTATATAAAATTAAAAATAAATTTAAAACTTTTGGAAAAATCGTAACCAATGGAAAATCAAAAAAGAATTTATAATAAATTTTTTTTAAAAATTTTACAAAAAATTACCGCGAAAAAAATTCATATATAAAAATATTATATGACAATAAAGAACGATTTTTTCTTTACTAGACGTAACTGTTTAAAATTTTTTTTCCTAAACGGAAACGAGAAAAACGCGTGGGAAAATTCTTAAAAAATTTCCCACGCTTTAGCTCCACAACTAAGTGGAAGTGCTACGGCTGACTGTTCCACTGTTAAGAGGTTAAGATTTGTCTCCTATGGATTGAGCCAACGGTGTGTATTTTGCTATCACCCGGAACATCTCAGTGTATCTCCACTCGTCCCCATCGCTCGAGACATCTCTGAGAATCACAGATTGTCCCCATTGCACAACGGCCCTTCTCGTCCGCCTGGGACTAGATTACGATCAACCAACCAAACTCTCACGTTTCGGAAGATCGCCGAGATTTGGAATTGTCTACTCGATGTAAGCATGAATTCGTTCAAATGAACGGTTTTTCGCATGTAAACACTCGTTTTCATTTGCCTTCTTCGCAACCGCCCACATACACAGCTTTCCTTAAGCTTATTCTGACGCGGGATTAATTGTAACGCCTTTGAAAGTCGGCAAATCTTAGAATAATTATAACCTTTCAGCAGTGGGAGAGTCAGGTATGGTTCTACCCCTTAGTAGTAGAGAATATACCTGAAAAATTTTTAAAGTATTTTTTCACGCAATTTTTTTCATTTCCGTTTTAGAAAAAGTCTTTGTAAACAGTTATGTCTAGTTAAGAAAAGTCTTTTTTTATTGTTACGTAATTCATTTTTTATGTGAATTTATTTTTTGCGGTAGTTGTTGGCTATATTTTGGTGATACCCCCTAAAAGAATTTAATGTATATATACGTCCCTCACCACTGCCACACGATCACCCTCGACGTATATATACGTTCCTCACTGCTGAGTGGATAATATTAAGTTGTAGTGATAATATCTGATGACAATAAATTGCTTTGATATTATTTCGAATATTTTTTGTCATTAGATATTATCACCACAACTTAAAATTATCGTCTCAACTAAATTTCATAGTAATAAAAAAATATTCTCAATTGCTATATTTTTAAGTAAAAATAAAAAAGTAATTAGAAGATGTATTTATTTTAATAATAATATATTTTAGTTAATAGATTAGTTAAGATAACAAATATTGTAGCATTTTAATTTACTGAAGATATTATTTGTAATATGAAATACAGTAAACTCTGCAAAATTCCCAAAGAGAAGTGGAACTGTGTCGAGTTATTTGATGTGACAAATAAGCAAAGTTAGAAAAATAACCAAAAAAATACAACTAGGAAAAAAACAGAAGTGCGTTATACAGTAGTATATGCTTACAATACATTGTGTCTTCCATTTACAATTACTTTGTAAATGAAAAACTAGAAAAATTCGTTCAGTGTTGTTTGTTTTTATCACTTAACTGTCTTGACATTCTTTTTCAATGATCATGAACGTCTTGAAAACATCTTCTTCGCAATTGTCAGTTGTTGGCAAGTAACATCTAAAGATCCTTAATGCTTCTAGCATGAGAAAATGCAAAATTGTATTCTGGTGTAATGTTGATGTAAATCGTATATTTTCTTTTTGTTTATCTGTCATTATTTTATACATAAATATACATAAAATGTTAAGGCTTTTTTATTAAAATGTATATATGTACTAATAATATTAACCATTCAGCAGTGGGAGAGTCAGGTATGGTTCTACCCCTTAGTAGTAGAGAATATACCTGAAAAATTTTTAAAGTATTTTTTCACGCAATTTTTTCTCATTTCCGTTTTAAAAAAAGTATTTGTAAACAGTTATGTCTAGTAAAGAAAAGTCTTTTTTTATTGTTACATAATTCATTTTTTATGTGAATTTTTTTTGCGGTAGTTTTTGGCTAGATTCTGGTGATACCCCAAAAGAATTTAACGTATATATACGTCCCTCACCACTGCCACACGATCGCTTTCGACGTATATATACGTCCCTCACTGCTGAGTGGTTAATATATTATTGTATTATTAAATATATTAATTATATATTAATAAATAAATCGACTCCCCCTCCTGAATAAATGAGTTTGTACCACAGGTGCTGAGTGAATTCATTTCTTCAGAATGGGGTGACGACTTATCAGAGTGTGGGACAGCAAAAGTATGTCGACTTATCCAGTGGTGTCGAGTAAACCGCAGTTTTTTTAACATTAATGCCTATGTAAGTAAACTAGGACCACAGAAAACTGACTACTTAACCGATGGTGTCAACTGATTTGGGTGTCGACTGTAATCTCATTCGTGTATATGAACTTGAAAAATAGTAGAATGAAATAAAATTTGTATTAAAAAAATTAATACCTACTTCGAGAAATTAATAACGAAACTTGTACATCTTACAAATCTAGAAAATAATTTTGTAATTGCTGCTCATTTTTACTTGGAGAAATGTGTCTTGCTTTAGATTAAGGAAAGGAAAAAACTGGAGATACTTAAACTAACTGTATTATTTCAAATTACTACTCACTTTGAGAAATTAATGGTAAAACATTCTTGTAAAATTTACAAATTTAAAAAATTAATTTTTAAAAAAATTAATTTTGTGGTTCGAGTGTGTCAAACCTATACTACTACAATTTCCACAAATAGTATCAATAAACGTAATTTATCAGAAAATTTACTTTACCTTTATCTGTCTTTATACGTTAATTTAAAGACATTTGTATTTTCGTAACAATAGTCACGTGAGCTGTAAAGAAAAGTTTTTTATTCAGTTACGTACAATATAGTCAAATATTAAGATGCTTTATTGTTTAAAAGGTTACAATCTTAATACAAAAAATGAGAATTTCTTATTAATTAACAAACGTTTTAATTTTAATGCCATAAGCCTTTATTATGTTTAAATTAGTGATGTTTTTCTATTCAATAAAATTTGGCTTTTCTCTTACATTATACTTTCTTACTTTATACTTAATTTAACTTTTTCTGTTACACATTCATTTCTATTTTATATTTATCTTAATTTAATTTTTTTTTTGTATTTCGATAATCTTATATTTTTGATAATTTATTTTGTTAATTTGTGCAATTTAAAACTTGAAGTTAGAATATTTAAATGTGCAAAATACAAACAAAATTTTCTACTTGTAAAACATTGTAGTAAACTTATTTTAAAACTTTGATGGTGGCCTATGGCACTATGTTAAAAAAAGTTTTATTAAGAAAAAATCTTCTCAGCAAATGATCAGATGTTATATGTCAGATGTAAGGTTGTAATCTTTCTTTTTTCTTAATATTTCTGCTATGCATTTTTAATAAATTTGAGAGGATACTATTCATGGACAATCTTTCAAAGTTCATTTGAAAGAACTTCCTATGGTAATCTGATTACTATTAAGGTGTTATGAATAAGAAAAGCAGCTGCTAATTTTTACATGTTTGTAAAACATAAACATGGTGTTCAAAGATTTTTGTCTATTGGATATTGAAAGAATGGATATTCCGATAACAACTGACATAAATCAATTTTTGATTGATTTTTATAAATATTGTCATGAGAATTGAGTTTTAACTTTTGTAACAACTAATATTAAAATCATTAGATGTTATTTCATTAGTTAATTTCAATGTTTTAAATTTCTATGGGCTACTTCATTATTAAAATATTTATATAAAAAGCTGTGTAAAATTATTTTTAAGAACATATGGTAAAAATGAAGTTTTCCCAGAAATTTATAGTATAAACTTAGAAAAGTTTTCTAGTGAAAGACACTTTTCCATTTCTTCCATTGAACATTTTTTGTAAATTTTCTAACATCATAGATATTATTGTCCAGCTTTGATTATTATATGTATTGTCCATAATTTTTTTATTATATTTCAGCTACATGTAATAAAAAAATATATATATAAATAAATAAGTTATTAATTTTATCAATTACTATTATAATAAATTTTTGAATAATCTTTCTGCTTGGCAAGTAAAATTCAACCTAAAACATGCGAGAAAGGAATAATTTATGAAACTAATTTAGAGAAGTGAGATGTGGTAGAGGGTAATTTAGAAAATTAAAGTTTGAAGAATTGCAGATTTATCGTTTATGAGTAGTATAGAGGTGAGAGACTCTGAAATAATTTGTTAAACTTTTAAGACTTTATAACTTTTATTCCTCTAACTCTCACGATTTCGCAGGAAAGACGTCGAGTAGGGGCTAAAAATCGACAAATTTCACAATAATTGTTAAATTGCTGGAGCATTTTTGAGATATTTTCTATTCCAAAAACTCTCATAGACATCAAAACCATGCTCATTTTAGCTGCCCCTTCGGATATACTTTTCCGCAAGATTTGAATGAGCGTTTCTGGAATAATTTGCTATTTTCATATACGTACAGATTTGTTGTTTTTATATACATAGAGATTTGCTGTTTTTTATTTCAAAACATTCTCCCTAAAAATAAGAACAAAAAGTTATAATAAAAATAATTAAAATAACAATAAAATGGCTACACTTCTTCATTACAATAATTAAAAAAATCGTTACATTTACGAAAATAAACGACTATAATAATACAAAATGGTTACATTTTTTCATTCTAAAATAGAAATACGGATAATATTTAAAAAAGTCAATAGAAAGTGTTCTAAATACCTAAGAAGAAATCGAATAATGACCGTAGAATAAAATGTCCATTCCATTACTTAAAATATATTTTTTATTATAAAAAGCCGAAAAAGCAAGATTTCATTTTTTAATTGCATCGTAATTACATGATTCTTACTTATTATTCGCGTTTAAGTGTGTCGAAATTGCTTTTTCTTAAGTAGTGAATCTTTATAAAGATCGTGGTAAAAAGTTTGTTTAACCACTGATTTATTTATACCTTTCGCTGTTTTTTTTTTCAAAACATTCTTTCGAAATTGAATACATTTTGGCTTATAGGCTGAAATTCCGAAATGGGCATGGATTTCGCCTCATCTTTGAAATAGCCTAATTTGTTTTTATTTTCTTCAGAGAATAATGGATGATCTGATGGATAGTTGGTAAAATCGAATATGTTGTTAAAATTGTGTTTAAAATTAACATAGACATCATCTGTATAAATTTCTAATATTAAAGTATCAGTATCTGTATACAAAAGCTTAACCCTATCTTTATAATGATTTTTAAATATCTCGTAATATGTGTAATACATATGTAATTTACTTAACTCTAAAACACAAAAGCCTATGTATAGTGGCTTACATTCGTTGAGCCATTTTTTATAATCCAAAAATTCTTTTAGCTAATGATATTATTGGATCTAAAATCGCGCTAAAAAATCCTCCCAATTGCTTTATCAAAATCTTTTCTGCTTGAAGACCTATTTTTTTTATTTCCGAGTTTTGTATACATACTTTATATTTTTTCAATTTATTAATGTTTACCAGTAATCAGCCTTGCAGCATATTATTGCAAATTTCGCATATAACTTTTATTTCATCGGGCGATGCTTATTTTAACAAAGCTTTTCTCTGAACAGGCGTTGCCTTTGCGAACACAGTTAACAAATGATAATTTTTTCTGATATTCTTCATTTTTGTGTAATATAGATTCAATACAAGCCTTGGTTGTCAGAAAAACACTAATCTCGTAAACACAATTCTTTATCGGTTGACAGGTGGAAATCAATAAACAAATAACCATACAATTTGGATGTCGCAGTTAAATATGCATCTTTAAAGTAGGTTGTCTTGCCTATAAACGCTTGTCAAGCGAGACAGTTGATTTAAATTTCATTTCTATTATTGTTAAATAAAATCAAATAATAAGTATTTAAACTAATATTTCTCATTACTTGATTACAAGGAAATAAATTCTGCATTATCAATATAACGCACATATTTTTATGATGCGATTGAACGGTAAATAATTCAGCGATTTTTTTTGTAAAAAAATACATTAAATTGTCTATAATTATTAAATCCACATTTTCAATACTTTCAGGAATACCGAATTTTAAATAAATATTTTTCTCTTCCACGAACCAAGGTTGATACATCGAGTAACACCATAACATGCGTTTTAATCGTTTTTCATAGATATTCTCACGCACCATTTTCCGACCTAAAGAAGTTTTTCCAGATTGAGACAAACCAACAACGATACAACTGGATGGATGTTTTTAATGCATTTTCTGCACAGTAAGTTAAATTCGTTCTTTAATAATTGTACACTATTATATTTGTGAGGCAATTCATCTCTCAAGAATCTTCGAATATCATACACAATTCTTCCAGCATTTGTACATTTATGTAAATAAAAGTTTTTACTTAAATGTAAAGAATATTCACAAGTTGTATTTTTTATATTAATATTTTTTTTAAATCCGATCCTTTTAATAAAACTATAAAAAATATCTACAGCGAAAATAATTCTAAACAGCTTACAATAACGAAAGCAAGTACTATTTTGCAAGACATGATAGCCTAAAATAACGATTAAAACCAAAATAATTGCTTATTAAAATAAATCGAAAAACACTAGTGCACATGCGTAAAACCAATCGCGAATTTAAAAATTATTTTATTCAAAGAAATGGAAGGCTGCAGTGACGATATGCTACTCGCAATTCGTTAGACCGCGTTTCACCTAGTCAATGAGAAATTATTAGTTCTGTATGCCTTCTCTAGAATCTTGTTCCCTTATATCGAGTTGGCAAAAGAATCTGCTAAAACAACTGCAAAAGCGCAACTGTTTCCTCCGATCGTTAAAATTCTATACTCTGTAGATTTTCGACTGTGGATTAGACCAAAAGTGAAACATTTCTGATGGTTGCTTACAGCAAAGGAATCTTACCATTATTACAGCTTAGAAATTGAAGAGAAATCCGACAGAACATTTAACAATTTTAAGAAATAAGTTTCCGACACACCAAAAAACGACCCTTACTGCGAACTCACTGAAAATAATATTCCAAAAATGTATTTTGAATACGAAAGTAAAAAACAATAAATTGCATTTTTTTTCGAAAATTTCGTGTCTTGTTTCTTATTGAATAATAATAACACAATCATTAATTGTAAATATTATATTTTTAAATTCGTTGACCTAAAGAAAGAAATTGCAGTGTGAGAAAAAATTCGTTGACCTAAAAAAACAAATTGCAACCTGATAAATTCGTTGACCTAAAAAAAACAAAATTGCGACATGAAAAAAATTAGTTCTGTTAATGATGATATTTAAAAAAAACATGTCACAACATGAAAGAAAATATAAAAGTTCAGATGATATTAAAAAAAGCATGTTGCAACATGGAAAAAATATAAAAGTTTATTTGTCTAATGGATTGCATCATAAAAAAAGCTTATTAATCTAAAAACAAATCGATTGCATCATACAAATTGATTCCATCATATAAAGCACTACAAACTAAAATTAAGTTAGTATTATATTAATATCGGAAGAAGACAAGTTGATTCTTTCATATAACATGGAGACAAGAAAAATAGCCCTGCTTTCTGATGAATTAAATTTATTTGTTAATTGAAAAGATTTTTTCTCTAAATTAAATTTAACAGAAGATGTAATAAGACAACTTAAAGATAAAGTTGATTGGGATATTATTTCTGAAAAAAATTTTAGTAATGAATTTATTGAAGAGTTCCAGGATAAATTAAACTGGAATAAAATGTGGAAAAGCAGACATTACTCTCTTTGTTTTTTAACCCCTTAACGCCCATTGACGTCTATAGACGTCAAGAGTTTTCTTAATGCTACAGCCCATTGACGTGTATACACGTCAAATTTTCAAAAATCGTTTCTATTTTCCCTATAGACGAGATAAGTCAGGAAAGGCTTTTGATACATTCTATTGGATGTCGTTTATGACCTCAGCAAGTTTTGAAATTATACATCCAATAGAAGTTTATATTTTGGACCATTTTTTCGGTCCCCACCTATTGAAAGAGTATTCATGATCGAAAATTTCGTAATGTATTTGAGTATTCACGGTAAATGATGCACATCTGGCTAAAAGCCAGTCTTCCCCTGAAAGTTACTTGGGAATATCCCGCCAGCTTAGACAAACAGCTGTTTTCAAGGACATTAAGCATAGTACACCGAACTGCGGCGCGTGTCACGTGATCCGTCGCGATTTTTTGTTATGTGACAGATAATTCGTTTCTAAATAATACCTAACAAAAGAAATAAAGTTTTATGCTAAAATCTTTTAGAAATGTATTTCATAAATTGGTGTATTAAAATGTTTTTTTATTTTTGTGGGTGTTTTTCCTGTAAAACACAAAAAAACAATGTTAGGTTAATGATATTAGTCTCAACATATAATATAAATGATAAGAAGAAACTGGTATAAAAATTATTAGAAAATAACGAAATACATTCGAGTATTTACAGTAACTAGTTCTGACGTGTGTAGAAAACTTACACCCCCTCAAGCGTTGTTTTGGAACATCCCGCGAAAAGTTTACAATCAGCTGTTCTCAAGGTCATCCAGCTGTGTATCTGCCTGTGCTAGGTGTCTCCTTGCCAGTTTTGTGTTATATGAAAAATAATAAGTTTCTAAATAATAGATAATAAAATAAATAAAGTTTTATACTAAAACTTTATAGGAATTCATTTTATAAAATGGCGTAATATAAATTATTCTGATTTTTCGTGGGTTTTTTGTAAAGCTTTTATGTCAGCATATAAAGCTAGAAACTAATAATTATAAAATAAGTATTATTGTGATATAAGAAATTGTTTGTACTGTACTTGTGTAAAAATTCTTTTTTGTACTAAACGAACTGCACCCTTGTATAGCCTTATGGTGTCAAATTTCATTGTTTACAATATACTATTTCTCTCTTCATGACAAAGTCCAGGGGGTAGTGTGGCTCAAGCAATGTAGGACAGATAAAAATCTTTCTCTGATAATAAGATAATGAAAAATATTCATATACAGAATTTTCATAAAAACTCTGCGTTCTTCTATCAAAAACATGATGTTTTGCAGGAAAAGCATGTTTACAGATGCAAATGTCGTTTCAAGTGTTGTATCTCGCTTCAAATTCGCGCTATATTCAGTCTGTTTTTTTCGTTTACTAGCAAAGTCATATTACAGTTTACCGTAGTTTTGTATTTTGTTATTCAATAATTTAAAATTATAATAAAATTTTAAATTTCCGAACAAAACAGAAAACAATTTATTTATTTATATAAATTCGCTAAAATATCGTGCATTTATTAGTTACACATATCTTTGGTTTGAAAAGAAAACAAACTGCTAGCTACAGCAAGTGAGAAGTTATTGCCATTATTCACACTACTTCTCTAATTACTCTCCTAGGAGGGGAGTGGATGAGTCATCTGAGGGTCAAAGTCAACAAAAGTTTTTTTAGTGATAATGTATAAGAAACATTATTTTTATATTATTTCGGCAATTTTTACAATAATCGACTATACTACGCAATTTTACATGCAATTGTTTACATATTTTCTCATATTATGTAACAGCGAGGGGAAATGTTTACTTTCACAAATAATTTATATCTTCACATTTCTAAAATAATGTTTACTCACCTAAATACTCTCCAAGAACAATAAATTAGCTAATTAGAGCTAAAAAACGATAGAAACAAGCAATTTTATAACGATTGTTTACATATTTCAAAGACTGTAGCCTGTGTGATGTTTAGGGCGACAAGTACAAGGTCCAGCAAGCACGATAGTAGAAATAAATAACTATATTTTATTCACGTGACAAAGTAATTTATTTTCGCTCTAAACAGGTTCTTTGGATCCCAACAACTACAAGTAACTACTATACACACACACGTTACAATCTATACTAACGAACAAAAGATCAACGAGCGCGACAACTATACGCGGGCCGAAACTTACAAACTAATACTTATGCTAATTATAACTAAGGAAAGAAGAGAAGATGAAAAATAGAAGAAAAAGAAAAAAGGTAGAAATACCCGGAACTTTCCTGTTTTTTTCAAAGACTTGGGTGGGATACTAGTTTGATGTTTTTCTTGAGGTGAATGTTGCTCCTCGTGTTATCCGTCGGCACTCTTTTCAATTTTTCTCGCTAGCTTCCTTGGGGTGAACGTAGCCTTCAATCGTCTCAAATTCGATCGGGTGGCTACCCTAATTCCGCCCTTATTCTTCAGAATTCGAGTATAAGTTTCTTTATCGAAACCTAGTTGTCTCCGATTGTCGTGCTAGCTATCTCGTGCTTTCCTTCTCTCCGTCCGTCCTCGTTGAGAGTTCTGACCAAAAGTGTCTCTTCCCTTTGTTCGTCAGCCCCAGGGCCTTGCCTCACCCTTTGTTTACGTACACCTTTCTTGGAATTGGTAATCCCACCCAAGGGATAATGAACCAGAAAGACAAAGCAAGAAAGTTCTAGAAGATGAGACAAAGAATAGAAAAAGGAAAGATACTAAACTAAACTTAAATCTATATTTACAACAAAAATATATAGCGTACAGCTACACCTGAGAGGGATGGTACTTAGTGGAAATTTGAGCTCCACTGTTTTCACAGGTGGATGATTCGTCGATCTAATATCAACATAGACAGAAAGTAACCGACTACAGTGTAAAAGAAGTTGACTATCGATTTTATCAGCCAATAATCTGCCTCCTCACCCTCTAATTGCTTTACAATGGAAGAGGACGGTATTTCGCGAAATATTTATGGTTCAGAGGTGGTGACAAAACATTTATTGGTTGAGTCAGTCAAAAGACACATACAAACAAGCAAATCAAAGCTCAGATCGCTACAGACTTGATTACAGTTTGTACAATACTCCTCCTTCCCATGTTATATCTATAGAACAACCTTCTTTTGTTTATTGGATAAAACAAACTGTCGGTCACATGCTTGTTGAGCTGTAATTGATACATTATAGCTAATTGACTATCCTTCGACAAATAAGCTTCGATTCGGGTTTGTGGGGTGGGAATTTTCAAGCAAAAAGCCGTGCCTTCTCGAAGATACTTTGTCAGCTATAAACATATGCAACCAATCATAAATCATTACTCTCATTTATTTTTACTCGAGTTTATTAAATTTATATGTATATTCATACTATTTTACGTTTATAAACGTTATTTCAGAATCATCCAGCCACAAGTCTTTCTAAAAAACAAAGTAATTCCGGTTTATTGTGGTACTTCCGTAATACATAAAAAAATAATACATGTATAGTAGTTCATATAATAAGGTAATAATCGCTTATTATAGTGCTCTGTTATTATAATAGTATAAATAACATAAACAAATTCAAATACACACCATCGATGCACAAATGTGTGTTGACCTACTTTTACAACTTCAACCGCCCCCCTCAAACTAGTGGCGTTGTAAACTATAAGCTATATTGTATGTCTACGTCAGTTTAGTAAGCTGCGTGATTTTTTTTGAGAAAATATACCTGTCTACGTAACATATAACAGATTGATCGAATGTTTATACGAAAAACTTTTTTGATTTTTTCAAGTCTTGAATTTTATAAATTTTTGAAAACATATATATATTATACTCAACAATCATAAACGGTGATATGTTATTCATATTTCTGTAAAATTATTTACGTATAAAGGCATTTAGAAAGAACTTCCAAACACCTGCATGTAATTCTTAGATGAGCAACTTGTAATAAACATTTGCTAAATGGAAATGTGTATTGTACAGTAAGTACAACAGTTTCCGATAGCAGGTGTAGCGCTGCCTGTGCCAATATCTTTGGTCTTAGTCCGAGAACTCCAGGTCTGCTTAGACTGACGGAAAGACATTTCCTGGACCTTCTTCCGGCGACTGACAAAAAAAAAAAAAAAAAAAACTCCCGCTAGACGCTGTGCCGTATGTAAAACTAAGCATGACGGTGCAGGGAAAAGAATAGAAAAAGAAACCCGGTATTACTGTCAAATTTGTGATGTGCCATTGTGTCCAGCACCCTGTTTTAAAATATACCATACAATGGAAAAATTTTAAACAAACTTTACTCTTTTTTATACCATAAATTTTCTTACGTCTTAGATCACAGTATTTTTTGAAAACTTTCATTATTATCACTGTAAATAATTTTGTAGATATTGTAAATAATAATAAGATATATACTTTTATTCGTAATTATATGACTTTTATTCACTTTTTTATATTATTTAGTTGTGCAAATGTATCACTTTATATCGCATTATTGTTTTTTATATTTGGTATATAATCACAGCAAATATATAAATAATATTGTATTTTATTATTTTTTTCTATGTTTGGTATATATTCATAGCCAATTCATAATAATGTATTTTATTATTGTTTGCTACATTCAGTAAATATACAGAGTACTGTACATTCACGTATGATAGTATAATATTGTATTTTATAATTATGTTTTATTCTTTTTATTATTTGTAATGATTTAAAATATGTCTTTGTCAATAAATTTATTTTCATTTTATGTTTTGTCATGTTTTCGTTTTTAAATTATTTTTAAAGATAAACGACGAATGGCAGCTTTCCAGCATGACAGAAATATTATGCAAAGAAGCCACCGTTTCAGGCTCTGAGGCCCCTGTAAAGTTGGCTATCCATAGGAGAAGGTGCCATTTAGGAACCAATTTTTACAAATTGATAAAAATTCGAAAAAACAACTTTTTTCAATTCAAATAAATAATATTTTTCAATGGTATTTTCAATTTTTTTGTCGAAAAAGTTACTTCAATAGTAATTAAAGGAGCTAAGGGGTTAAGAAGTATGTTCATCGAATTAATTGGGATGATGTTTGTCATTATCAGCAGTTAACAGAAACATTTTTCAATGAACATTCTAATCATTTAAACTAGGATCTCGTATCTCAATATCAAAAACTGACTCCCCGTTTCATTATAAGTTTTAAACATTCACTCAATATGGCACTTGTTTGTAAACATCAACGATTGAACAAAGAAACTATTAAAGAACTTCAAAACCATGTGGATTAGGAGGTTATTTCAGAATATCAAAATTTATCTGAAAAATTTATGGAAGATTTTAAACATAAATTGGATTGATATAGTCTCATTAGTAATCATAAACAATTATCAACCAAATTTATAACAGATAATTATCAATTTGCTCTAATTCATGTTATAGCAAAAATATGTGAAAGACTTTAATTTTTTTAAATATAATTAATACATTTATACACTTATATTTTTTGTATAATTACTTGTTATTCCCGAATTGATGTAAATGTATTTTTTTATTTCAATAAAAAAATGAATTGAATTGAATATTTCTGTTGTTTTCTTCATACAATATGTCATTTTTTAAAATTATTCAACACGAATGGTTTATAAAGTATCTCTTCACTGTTGACTTACATTGAGTTTGTTCACTCGTTTTACAATCGAGGTCAAAACAACTCCCCTCAACTGATATAAAGATGAGAGGTTTACTTTCTTTAGCTAATTCTTTATCCAGTTTTCTCTACACACACATCTTAAACTTACGGGGAAAAAAAAGGAAAGGTAATTCTCTAGATTTTTGTTATTTTGAAAAACAAGAATATTAATTATTAATAGTTTTCATAGATAGTTATTTTTTACAGATTCTCAGTCCTTATTTGTAATCGATCACACATTTTATTTTAAGAAGCGAAAAGCGGGAAAAAGTAAAGGTACTGCATCTGATAAGAAGAAAAAATATGATTTAGTTATTTCAGAAGACAAACCAACTTATAAATCGATTCCACCATACTCAGTTTATATTTCTCATAAATACAATTTAGAAATTAAGGAATTTCGCCAGCAATTTTACATCTGCATAGCAAAATTAAACAGCAAAAGGGAGATTCAAAACAGATTTAATATCACTATCAAAAAATTACATTTTTTTCAAAAAGCTTTCTCAGCCATAGAAAAATACTTGGAGGAGTACATGTAAATAAAGTAAGTGAAATTTTTACAATTTTATAACAATGTTTTTTAAAAAATTATGAAAATTAATTGAATGTTTTTTTTATTCAGAAACAATTCTTTCTCTTCAAAAGAATATCATCCGAACAACAGGGAAAAAAGACCACAACAAAAGAAGACCAACCTAGATAGCTTCAGGTAAAAAAAAAATGTTTTTGCTAAGAGAATCTGCTTTTCAAAATTTTTTACAATTTTATCGTAAATCTAATCTCGATTATGTTGATGCAGTCATTTTTTTAGAAATATAAAATCTAAAATATTTAATTTAATTACAAATTTTTAAAATGATTATAAAACTCGATTTGTCATTAGTCTTAAAGTATTAATGAATAAATGCATAGAAACAGGACATCGATATAATTTTGAAGGCTTTTTTTACAAGCTATGATGAATGAGTTTTATCTCTGTTTCTGGCTTGGAAATATATCGATAACGCGATAGAAAAAATTCTAAGTGATATATCAATCGTTGTTACATTAGGTAGTAGATGGATAATTTATAAACTAGATTTTATAGATGTTCATAGATCGGCATATGATGCAATTAATGGAGGCTGTGGATCGATAATTTTGCCCAAACAATTAGCAAACAAAAAATGCCTTTTAAATATTCAATGTAAAGACAATAAATGTTTCGTTTATTGCATTTTCGCATCTATTTTCCCGCTTGTAGATAATAAAAATAATGTATCTATTTATAAAAAATATTTAAAATTTATTAATTGTTCGAATTTAAAATTTCCCGTCTCGTTGGATCAAATATCAAGTTTTGAGAAATCAAATACTATTAGTATTAATGTATATGGTTATAAGGATGTAAATTTAAGTTCGATAAAAATGTAAATTTATTATTATACAAACATCACTATTTTTTAATACGAAATTTTAATAGACATTTACACGAAAAGCAAAGATCTCTTTATTACTATTGTAATAATTGTCTAAATGGTTTTCAAAGCGAATCGAGTTTAAATTCACACAGAGAAATATGTACAAATTTCAAATTTCAAAGATGGTCAGTTCCTAAAGTTGAAAATTCTATTTTTAAATTTACCAATTTTTTTTTTAAATGCTTAAACACCGCATAGTAATATTTTGTGATTTTGAATGTTTAACAGAAATGGTTTCTAATGCAATGCACTCGACCAATACTAGTTTTAGTACTGTTACCCAAATTCATAAACTGATTTGTTATGCTATGATCGTATTAGGTAGAAATGGAAGAATCATCTATTCTAAATTTTATTGTGAGTTAAACGCAGTAGAGAATTTCCTATCACGTTTGAAAGCATTGTCAAAACATTTTATTAAATAAATAAAACTGAACATTCTATTATATCTTCAAACAATTCCAAATCCTATTAATCGATATAAATGCTATAATTGTAGACAAAAATTTTCCCCTAATGATGTGAGCATAATCGATCATAATCACTTAAATGGCTGATTTCAAAGCGTAGCGTGTTAGGAATGTAATTTAAATTTAAATCTAAAACCATTTATACCCGTTGTTCTGCATAATTTTTCTGGTTACGATTCACGTCTAATTTTAGAAGATATTTCTAAAAAGTATATATCTTTTCTAAAAATAATTCCCATCAACATAGGAAAATACACTACATATTTTTTAGATTGTTTTAAATTTTTAGATTCTTATCAGTTTTTAAACGCTTCTTTAAGTAAATTGACAGATAATCTAGTACAGTCAAAGTACGACTTTCCAATCTTTAAACAGTTTTTTCCGATAATAAAAACAGCTATCTGTTGAAAAGAAAACGTGTTTTTTCATATAGTTGGTTTAATAATATTTCAAAATTAAATAAGAATTCTTTACTCGACAAAAAATATTTTTATAATAATTTAACTAGAAGCCACATAAGTTCCGAACATTATGATTTAGCTCATCTTGTGTGAAAAGCTTTTAATTGTAAAAAAATTTTTTGATTATTTGCAATTATATCAATTTGTCAATACAATTTTACTCAGATATTTTTACAAATCATTAAAATTCATCATTAAAATATTACGATCTCGATCCTGTTCATTTTTAACGTTTCCCAATCTTACATTTATTGCAAGATTAAAAATGGCAAAAATAGAACTGGAGCTTTTTACTTTAGACATGTATCTTTAGACATGTCTAAGGTAAAAAGATTTAGACATGTACCTTTTCATTGAATCAGGTGTGCGTGGAGGCCTTTCGTTAGTATCTAAGCATTATAGTTGTGTTAATAAGTTTGAGATACGTAAGGGTTATGATAATTCGAAATCTCATAGTTATATAGTGATGATGGATAGCAATAATCTATATGAATTGAGTATGGTTTAATATCTCCCATATGTAAGATTTCGTTGGTTACGTCAAATGGAAATTGATGAATTTGATATAAAAAATGTCTCCCTAAAATCCAAAATAGGATATATACTCGAAATCGATTTAGAATATCCTGTATCGCTACATAACCGTCATAACGGTTTTCCTTTTGCAGTAAATCATGAAAAAATAGAATACAAAGATTTATCTCAATATCAGAAATCGTTTTATCTTCTTTAAATCTAAAATTTAACAATAATATTGAAAAATTAGTTTGACTTTAAAAGAAAAATATCGTTACATCATACACTATAGAAACTTAAAATATTATCTAAAAAAAAATTAATTTTTAAAAATATCTATAGAATACTTTCATTTAAATAATCCCATATTTAAAACCATATATATTTTTTAATAAAGAAAAACAGAAAGCCAGTAAAAGCCAGTTTGACAAAAAATTTTCAAAATTAATGAATAACAGTTTTTATGGAATATGTATGCAAAACGTTTGCAAACAAATTAATTTAAATGCGGGATTGAATAAAGAGCAATGTAAAAAATATGTAAACGATCCTGCGCTAAAGAGTTTCCAATTTAATAAACGAAGAGTGTGGCATTTTCAGATTAAAGAGAACAGGTTTATTACTGGATAAACCGCTATTTATAGGCTTTTGAGTTTCAGAGTTAAGTAAATTACATATGTATTACACATATTATGAGATATTTAAAAATCATTATAAAGATAGGGTTAAGCTTTTGTATACAGATACCGATTCTTTAATATTAGAAATTTATACAGATGATGTCTATGTTGATTTTAAACACAATTTTAACAACATATTCGATTTTACCAACTATCCATCAGATCATCCATTATTCTCTGAAGAAAATAAAAACAAATTAGGCTATTTCAAAGATGAGGCGAAATCCATGCCCATTTCGGAATTTCGGCCTATAAGCCAAAATGTATTCAATTTCGAAAGAATGTTTTGAAAAAAAAAACAGCGAAAGGTATAAATAAATCAGTTGTTAAACAAACTTTTTACCACGATCTTTATAAAGATTCACTACTTAAGAAAAAGCAATTTCGACACACTTAAACGCGAATAATAAGTAAGAATCATGTAATTACGATGCAATTACAAAATGAAATCTTGCTTTCAGCTTTTTATAATAAAAAATATATTTTAAGTAATGGAATGGAAATGTTATCCTACGGTCATTATTCGATTTCTTCTTAAATATTTAGAACACTTTCTATCGACTATTTTAAATATTATCTGTATAATTTCTATTTTAGAATGAAAAAAATGTAACCGTTTGTATTATTATAATTGTTTATTTTTCGTAAGTGTAACGATTTTTTTTAATTATTGTAATGAAGAAGTGTAGCCATTTTATTGTTATTGTAATCATTTTTATTATAACTTTTTGTTTTTATTTTTAGGGAGAAATTTTTGAAATAATAAACAGCAAAAAAATAGTAGTGTAATCCTTCATTTTTTAGTTCGTAAATGTAACGATTTTTTAAATTAATGTAATGAAGTAATGTAACAATTTTATTGTTATTGTAATCATTTTTATGATAACTTTTCATTCTTATTTCTAAGAAAAGCGAGAGAAAAATTGTTGTCGTCGTTTATTTAATCGTTGCGACACGACAAAATATATAACGTAATAAAATTGATAAAAAAAACAAATAGCAAATAGAACGATCCAATTAGCGACAGTTCGTGTTGTTTGTTATTTTTTTAAACAACTACCTAATTTCAAAAAAAAAATAATATAATTAAAAAAAACGAAGTTTAATATTTTGCCAACAGATGGCGCCAGCTAAACCAAAAAACTTATATATCTCTTAAATATTAAAGTTATATATATAAAATATTGATTCTCTTAATACGTATCAAAACAACGAATCTCTACATATATAAAAACAACAAATCTCTGCGTATAAAAAAACAACAAATCTCTACGTATATAAAAATAGTGAATTATTTCAGAAACGCTCGTTCAAATCTTGCAGAAAAGTATATCCGAAGGGGCAGCTAAAATGAGCGTGGTTTTGATGTCTATGAAAGTTTTTGGAATACAAAATATCTCAAAAACGCTTGGGCGATTTAACAAATATTGCGAAATTTGTCGATTTTTAGCTTTTGCTCGACGTCTTTTTTGTGAAATTGTGAGAGTTGCAGAAATAAAAGTTATAAAGTCTTAAAAGTTTAACAAATTATTCTAGAGTCTCTCATTTCTATACTGCTTTTATGTGAGAAGCTCACATTTATTTTGTTCTCTATACTCCGAATCCTGTTTTCTTAGTAAAAACAAAAAATACAAGTTCAAACTTCAGTGTTATGAACTCTCCAAATAGCTAAATTTACTAAAACATTATAAAAATTTACATAAAATATAAAAGATTTCACGTAGTAACACCGAACATATTAATAATAGCTACTATGGGCACAGTTTATTTTTATCACTTACAGTGCTACCTGCATATAGTATAAAATAAAGACTGTTGGACTTGTTCAATAAATAGAAATCTTAGTATAACATACCCACTATTATTACAAAAAGGAATGTTTAATATTAGGCCTTTTGCTGATGCTACAAATTTATTTATTAGAGTTTTCTGATGCATTTGGGAGAATCTGAAGAGGAAGCACTAGTAAATTAATTAAATCCTTTAATTAATTAAGTTGATTCTATTCCCCCAGAAAAGGGATGATGTAGTGGGAAAAGATTCCTCCTGATTACCGATCGTGGAATGAACGTTCCACGTTCGGTAATCAGCAGGGGGAGCACGTTGTAAAGTCCTATCAAGAGGAAGGGATAATGTCCTATCAGGTAACAAAAAGGGGTTAGCATTGATACTGTCCTATACCAATGTCTAAGAAGTATATTATATGTAAAGTATAAACTCTCTCTCGCTCTCAGCACGAATAGTTTAAAGTAAGATTAGGCATACCCAATACTAACGTACGAACGATCATGCGCCAAATAAAATTGTTGGGCTGATAAAAGTATTTACTGTTAATTTGGTATCTTATAGTTATACAGTGGAATACTTGTAACTAGAACAGTACCTATGTGTTTATTAACCCTTTTCATGCTAAAAACCTTTAGCATTAAGTAAATAGGTAAAATTTATTATGCGGCACATTTTTGCATTTTTGGGTAGTTTTTTAAATCGCGATATTTCGCTTCAGTATCGCGCTATATTCAGTCTGTTTCTTGTGTTTGATTAAAAGCATATTACAGTTTACGATTGTATAATTTTTAGTTTTATACATATTTAAAATAATATGAAGTTTATGAACAAATTTGAAGGTTACGAACAAAAAAAAAAAATTAATTTACAGAGAATCGCTGAACTTTGTACATCTGTTAGATAAAAACATCTGTCCTCTATTAAACAAAACAAACCGCAGCTTTCTACCTAGAGCGGGGGAGAAGTTATTGCCATTATTCACACTATGTCTCTAATTACTTAGCTGGAAGAGTAGTCGATTGTTATCGCGAAGCGACACTGATTAGTCAGCTGTACGACTGTCAGTCGTAAAGCTTTGCTCTTACTTTTGTAAAATAATTAAATGTATTCAAAATATATATGAATTTATTTGACAAAAATTTTAAAGCCAAATTAACAGCGCGAACACCTTCCATAGATTTACTTTAGAAAAATGGAGTTTCCAGGGAATATTTATCGCTAGATAGTTTTGAAAACATATTTACTCGCCTAAATATTGTCGAATTAGCTAATTTAATGTCTAAGTGCATTAAATTAGTTAATTAGAATTAAAAATCGATTTAAAAAGCGAATTTACAGTGATTCTTTAGATTTTACTACAAAGGTTAAAGGCGGGGCTTTTCGCGGAAATTTTTTCGTTTCATAAGTCTGTGATTAGTTAAAGTAACGTCAACAAAGACAGAAGAGACTCAATAAAACTGTAGAAGGAGTTTCCCTTTGATTGTTTTCAGCCAACTGTGTAGTTAACTGCAAAGATTTATTGTAGAATAGTAGGGGATGTATTTACCAAAATATTTATGGCCCAGGGGTGGTAACAAAACTGTTTATTGGCTTAAACAAAGTCAATCGACATACAGAAGAGCGAATCAAAGCTAAGATCTCTGGAAAACTCGAATATAGCGCAAATTAATCGAATTTTTTAATTGTTACCGATCGGTAAGTTTCGCATCACCGATAAACGAGGAAGTCAGGTGATACACACTGATTGGTAGCTAACTGCATGGAAAAAATTAAATGTGTTGTTTTATAATTTACAGCTATCATCTTTCAGTATGGCTGACACCTTATCACAAATTCACCAACCCTCCCACTCGATTTTGCGCTGCTAAAGCTATCCATTGACAGTCTAGTGGCAGTCCTTACTATACCGTTCTGGTAAGTAGGGTAGAGCTTGCTGCTTGACCCCCTGGGTTCTCACATATTTAATACAAGGAAAATCTATAATTACTCTGACACTTTGGCACATTCCCTACCACTTGATGCAAGATTGATTATAGGAATAGGTAATGGTAATAATTTTTATGTAGAGGCTAAGAAAAATTACTCTAAGATACAAAACAAAAATTGTTATACTTACATCTATTGAACCTACTTACAAAGAAATGTAATTATTGAAATATTTTAGTGTCAGAACTCGAGTATTTTCTTTACAGAAGCAATGTTACTTTCCCAAATCTAGTTTGTATAACAGAGGGTGAGTAGGGAGATTGGTAAAAAAATGACCATTGAAAAATTTTAACGTTACGCAAAATGTTTAATTTTTTTTTGTCTCTTAATGGATGTTGATGTATCTATGTGTAAAAACTACGATTATATTCACCTAATGTAAAGTTTAATAACCCTTGTTTCTTTTGTCCAAAAATCTGAAATTATGCAGGAAGGTTTTGTGTATTAGAGAATTAATACTATAAAATTTTATTGGTTTGAGATATGGAGAAATATATGACGCGTGTGTCATATTCTGAGTAGGTTTAGTCACGGCTAATAAAAATTTTATATCTTAATACTATATACAAATCTTTATAAAACTCATTTTTATTCTTATATCTCATTCTTATATCATTCATATAAAATTATGCTTTATATTATTTTAAAATAATTATATAAAAAGGTTTTCAAAAAAAGCATTACAACTAATTGTGCCAAACATTATATATGTTGTTGCCAAGAAAGTGAAGCAACTTCTTGCTGGATTTTTTTATGTGCATCAGAAACATAAATGAATAAATGAAAGAAAACAGTAAATTGGAAAAAGGTTATCAGTTTACCATTTCCTACAATCAAGTGTGAGTGGTGTATTAAATTAATTCCAAACCAAGTAGATGTAGATAAAAAGGATATCGAGTACACTATGGGCAGTCTTAGGCAGTTTGACATTCCTTGTTTATGATATAATGTAGAATCTTATATAAATTTATAGAAAATTTATGCATTGTCTGTTTGTACTTTAGTACAGAATATTATAAGGAATTTTATTAATGCCTTACTCGTAAGTAATTTATATGTAATGCGTAGTATATTTTACTTCCTGCTTAAATCTATCGCAAATACGAAACAATAACGTCGTATCTAAATATATTTCGCATATTTCTGTATAAAATAGCGATAGTAATAACGTCTAAATGGTATATATTTGATTATTCAGAAATCATTCCAAATTGTAAAATAATATAATACAACCGAAACACACATGGAATGTTTGATACTATTACACTATACAATATAATAAATATATAATTTCTGATAATTCTAACATATTATAATTTGTTAAACCGCTGTGGATATGATGTTTTATATTATTAATTTATTATAAAAGATTAAACTTATGACGTCCATATTTCTGAATAAAGTAGATAACGACAAATTTACGAAGACGTCGTGTGTTGTAAATTATAAACCGTCTTTAAAACGTGCCAGGTATAAACAAGAAATGACGATCTGTTTATCTTTATTGTTATAAAATTCTTTATTTAAGATTATACCGAATAATGAGTGTTGTTGCTGCAGCACAAACATTCATTAGAGCAGTTGAGTCCAAACTTTTAAACGAAAAAACGTGTACGTCGGATTTTCAGCGCCGCTTTCCTGTAAACCCAGAAGTTTGACAATGGCGTTTGGAATGTCGAGCATGATTCCACTGACTTTCCAAACGCCATTTTCAAACTACTAGGCTTACAGGAAACCGGAGCTGAAAATCCGACGTACACGTTTTCTCGTTTAAAAGCTCGGCCAAAATCGCTATTATTAGCTATAATCTCGGATAAAAAATTTCTTCTTATTCAGGTAACTTCCTTTTCCTATAAATTTGTACGCATTACGTTCATTTTATTATTATTATTGTGCTTAGAACATCACGTTTCTACAAGCAAAGCCATAAAAACTGAAGCCAATTTATTCATTAGCAGATGGCTTCAACTTTACATTTCGTGTTATTGAGATTATTTTAGTTAAAGATTGAATGAAATTTACATAAAAGCTGTCAGCAGACATTTATTTACAAAGATTTCTGGATAGACGAGAAACACATAAACTTCATTTATGTGTATTGAAAAAAAATATCGGATTTATTACGAATTTAATCATATTTATTCTGTAATTTATTGTGCATATTTGAAAGTTATTTATAGTTATTAACAAAACAGAAAATAAAAATAAATACAAGTTTTTTTTTAACTCCTTCCGCCCTGTGGGCACTAAGAGGGCCTCTTTTAGTAGGCCCATTATGGGTTCGGCCAGGCCCACAATGGGGCGACCGGGTGGTGAGGGACGGGGCCTGACATATCCAAACGGACCACCCCCCCGAAAAATTCCTGGGGATTATTTGACCTGTTTGGATTCGATCCCGGGTCCCCCAGAGCGGTAGGCTGCCACCTTGACCGCTCGGCCATCCGGCCTTAAACACAAGTTTAATATGTTTAAAGTAAGGGACGTTGGTGCATCTACTAACGAAAATGAATTATCTAGCATAATTACATCTTATAGAAAATTTATCAGAAAAATACATAGTACAATTATTGATAGTTAATTTGCCTGAGTTTATTTTATTTCTTAACTTTCAATTTAGTTTAGGTAATTTAGTTTTTTTTTTTTTTTTTTTCGAAATAGGCACTGGGCATCTTTAACATTACTTTATATTCAGAAATATCTTAGACATGTATTTTATTTGCTAAATTTTAATATACAGTGTGTATTTTAAAAAAGTGTATGTATTACTCAAACTGATTGTCCAGGCGAACTACATCGATAAACATCGTTTCGCGATAATCGATGTGACCTATTTAGTTTTATAACAATTTTTAATTTCATGTTCTTAAAGTTTAATATCCATGTGTTTTGATTATAGACGGTTTTGTCTAGTAATTTAACGCAACAACCATCACATTCCTATTACTATAATTTGTAGAATAATAAATGCTTCCTGTGGTATCAACGATGTAAAATTTTTCCATAAAAGCCTAATGCTTCTTCCATTATTTATAGGCATTTTGAATATCACAGTTACTAAGTACGATTCCGCAGAAATAAGGTTGTCCTTACTTATTTTTTCATTATACCTGTCTCTGATTACACCTGTATTGTTCATTTATTTAGTCATTGGCTATTTATAAAATTGTTGTAACGTAGTGGATAAAATTAAGTTTACTTTATTACTCGATGTTTTGAGAATACAGGAAAATTTTCAGATTTTGTTTATTTGTTAAAATACGTGCTTTATTTTTGAAACAATTTTGACTTATTTTGCAGACTCAGTACTTAAATTTCTAATACAAGAGAGAAATTGAGATTACGAATTTATTCATAACTTATTTTCGATTTTCAGCAAATAATTTCTTTTAATTATTTATTTTAGGTTTTTAATTCGCTGTTTGCCTTTCAATTAAATCTGCACAACCTTACGAAACGTTTTCATTTAATGAGCTAACTTTTCACACAAATGTAAATTTTTTAGTTATATACAAAATATAATAATGATTTAAAACTTAGTTTATAGATTAATGAATATAAGTTTATAAATTATAAAAATCTAAAAATTTTAAATGGACATTTGAAGATTTACAAGAATTCACAAATTAGAAAATTGAAATTCGAGTCATTGCATTCTTATGGAATATAATTTCAGAGTAAATGGCCGACATTCTTATTTTACAAGGAATTTCTGTTTCAAACTTTATGGGAAAATAAAGGATTATTCAGTGTACGTAGAAATTACAAAATTGATAAATATTTTCTGAAGAATCCAATAATAGACAATTTAATTCTGCATCATATGATATATTTGTATGCATTAGTAGCTAAAAGATTTCGCGAATTATCTAAATTACTGAATAAAATATTAAACTAATTCTTTGATTATATTTTCAAGTTTTAATTTTATAATAAATGGGAATTTGTTTTTGAACCGGTTAAATACTGAACACTTGTAATCATTGTGTAAGCTAAATGAAAACTTCACGGTTTTTATTCATTGTGATAGTCGAAAGCCGTGCTTGCTGCATGTGCTGTTTATTCGCGATTTAGGTAAAAACGGTGAATAAATCTGAATTTTGTCACATTGTGTTTCAGTAGCTTTTACAACAGCATTGTTTCCTTTTTCCCTTTCAACGGATTTATTTTTTTCTACTTCATCGAAACTCTGTTTTCTGAGCTATTTTATTAACAAAATTATTTTTATTTATGTCTGTTGTTTTATTGTTTAGGCAGCTGCTGGGCGTCTGTAAGAAATTATCCAGACCTATTTGCATGAAACATGCAAAATTACGATGTGAAAATGACTGAATTCCTGTTTTGAAATTTTAACTGAAGAAAATAAAATTTCATGCCTTCACACATAATTATATTATGTGTTATTAAAATGAAGTTAAAATACTTAGATTATGATGACATAACATCATGCTTTCCAAAGAAAAAAGTTTTTATTTTTGTTACAACAAACAAAGTTAATGTTTTTTATTATGTAGTCGTGTGAATAAATATTTCACGTACTAATAATTGTTTTATTTTAAATATGTCTTAATAAACCTTTTATATATGTATATAAATTTATATACACTAACATAATATTCAAATTTTACAGGCCATACAATGTAGTGTTTTATTTCAGGGTCTTTGGAACCCCAAAAAGCGCCCGGCGAAATTTTTTTCAACAGGCACCTTGAGGGCTACTAAAAAAACACAGTAACTACAGCAATACACAAAATGTTAACTTTAAAGTATAAACTTTTTTTTACCAAATGTAAGTAAAGAAATCAAATTTGAAAATTATCAAAGAAGTTGGTTATTTATAATGTTATACATGAAACTGCTTTAATTAAGTTACTTAAAGTAAAATTTATTGTATAATATATTCAGACAAAATTTACTTTCCAGGAAAAAATAGAATTCATATAAAACAAAAAGTAGACTACACAAAAATCTGTATAGCCTAAATATAAATTTTAAGAGTAGTCTTAGTTATGACTGGTAACTTGCCGCCATAAATCCAGAACTAATAACCTTCCTTGGTTGTACTTAATTATGTATGAGAAGAAATTGATTTTTGTATTACTGCTGAGTTAAATTTTTATTTAATTAATATACGTCCACTGACGCCTCTACTTCTGAATCGCTGGTTAAATGTCTTGATTTGACTGCATGTATCAATAAATCTTGATGACCACACACTTTGTTTATATGGAAACTAATTTCGTAACTATGAGATTGTATCCAACAACAAAAAACAGGTTCATGTAAAAGGAAAAACACAATGCTGTCAGAAGAATTTCGCTGTTCACGAATTCATGAAAAATGTCCAGAAAATCAACAAGGAAGCACGATCTGTGTCGATTGCAGACATTTAATTTATGAGTTTTACAGATATTACGTATAAACAACATACACAGGAAGCATGGTTTTCAACTAACACAATAAACAAAAACGTGACATTCTCATTTAGTTATGTGGGAATTAGAAGTGTTCACTGTTTTACTGTTTCACTATAAAATCCTTATTTATAATATATCTGTAATTTGGAAATAAAATTTAAAAATTTGTTTAATATTTTATACAGTTATTTAAATAAATTATATACATGTAAAATTACGGTCGCATTAAATATATTATATGATGCAGAATTCAGTTGTATATTATTTTGTTTCTTTAGAAATATTTGTTATGTTTGTATTCAAAATGTGCACGTGTTTCTACAAATTCTAAAAAATTTATTTACTTTGTCATAAATCTTGAAACAAAAATCTATGTGAAATAGAAATGTTTTACATTTACTCTGAAGTTTTTTCTTATAAGAATGCAATGGCTGAATTTCAGTTTTGTTATTTGTGATCCTTTGCAAGTCTTTAAATTTTCGTTTAAAAATTTTTAGATTTTTAGAAACACGTATTGTAACAAATAAATTAAATGTAAAAATTTTACTGTACTTTCAAAACATCGAGTAATGATTAATTACTCGATGTTTTGTAATGTCTTTGTATATTCTATCGTAATTTAAAATTTATCTTGTATACTAGTACTTTTTTATCAATTAACAAGACAAGTGACAAATACAGCAATAAATTAAATCTATGATCATACGGTAATACGGAAAATGTTTAGATATTGACTTTATTTAATTACTTGCAAGTTTTACAGTAGAGAGTCGAAAATCGGAATCAATTCGGGACTGGGGTTGTTCAGATTAGTGATTTGTTCCGATTACCGATTATGTACGAATAAATATATTAACATGTCCAATGTTCAAATTTTTCTCCGTCGCGTGTCGCTTCGTGTTGAATTTTTGTCGATTTTAAGCCTAACGAGAATTTTTATAATAATAATCGAGGCTATTGTCTCGTTAAAAATCATTTCTTTATTTTGTACAAACAAAATGAATGTATTGAAGAATATAAAAACATGAAAATTATATCTTAGAAGTAAATCTAGTATCAAAAACGTTCGATTAATCACGACACAGTCCGACTGAAAATCGTTCCGATTACCGGCCATTCCGATTACCGGGGTTCCGATTAACGACTCTCTACTGTACTTTAATTATAGTTATCATAAATAAATTTCTGAAAAATATCTTATAGGACTTTTATTCATAGCATTTATAAAAAGGGGCATGTAAATTGTATTTTAATTTTTTTTATAATAATCATTATTAATAAGTGTAAAAATTCTGAAATCATATGTTGTAATTTTAGTGAAAATAATAGATGAAATTTGCGTAAGTTGACAAAAAAAAAGCATTCGTTGAGTGAAAATAGTGCATACGGTTTATTTTTACTTTATTTCGGAGCTTTGTTTATATATAAAATTAACAATATGACTTCAAGTTGATGTAATTGTGGATTAAGATGTTTTCTACAAATAAACGAATAGTCTGATGTAAATCGTTTAATGTTTAATGAATTATATTGAATACACTCAGTAACCAAACTTAATTAACTTGTTCATTCTTACTTGTTAATAAATTTTATGCGTTATCACATTTTCTGTTATAACATATAAGAAACGAAAAGGATGGCCATTGGTTAAAAATATCCCTCTAAATTTTTTAATTTTTGGACTTCGGACAAGTTGAAATGTTGAACAATAGAAAAAAATAAAAAAACAATTCGGGAAAAATATTTGTATGTATGGATCATAGTGAGTGCACTACGATTTTGCTTATCTGTTTGAAGCTTAACTCCTATGCTTTGAAATTTTGCAGAGAGATTTGATTATTAAAGTAATTGATACTTCTGAATTTCGGTTATTAAATGTCAATAGTAAAGAGATAATTTTGGTTGTATGTATCTCCAGTAGGGTATGACTTAATGACGAATTTACTCGTTATTAGCATTTAAAATGTTTTATAAAACCCATCACTACCTTCAAAATTAAGACTTTTGCCATTTTTTTATACTTAAAAATATAAAATTTAAACAGAAAAGTGAAATATCACAAGAAATAGTGCGACTAAAATTTTAAAAATTGCCGGTTTCTTTTTGTCATGTTTAAAATATAAAGCAATATATACTTCATCTAATTTTCCTGCATTAAATCAGACAATATTACAATTTACTAACAAGGGCTGTTTCTTATGTGGGACGGGTTCTCTTTATGTATCACGCCGGAAATATCACAAGCCTAATTCGATATTGTATAATTTATTGTGAACGGAAACTAAACATGCAAAACACAGAAACGTACAAGTGGAGAAATCTGATATTTACATTGATTACAAATTTAATGCGCAATGGAAATGAATGTTTCATAAGCTGTAATTTTGTACGAGTCTCATCAAAATTCATATTTAATCAGTCAATAAACATTTTTAGGTCAAAACAGAATTAATTTCTACTTTGTATGTAAGTTGCTAATCATATTATTAGAATATATTTATAAGATCTAAACAAAATTACAATAATAGTACACTTGTATCTCTCACAAATTTAAAGTACTACAACAGTTTTGTTATTTTGCATTGAACTTGCAACCACGAAGATGATATAACTAAAATGTTTCGCCATCAACACCAAAGTAATATCACTGTAGCAGTCACAAAAGAAATCAAGTGAAATCAAAATAAAAGTTTTGTAACTGCTGCAAATAGTTATTCTGAAATATTTATATCCGTATACCGTTTTATCTTTTATTATTTTGTTGACCCAAAGCTTTAAAAGTTTCCTACAAGTTTTAAGAGCTTTATGATATTCATAATAAACTCTCCTGTCTTAAGGCGTAAAATCATAAATTAGAATTAAAATATGCATTTATTTTTGTTTCTTTTTACATTAAAGTTCACGAGTTTAATATTTTACGAGAGATGCGAGTGTTACGTAAATTAGAATTATTCCATACCTCATAAAATGCATTCTAATCACCATATGTTTATCAGTTACAATTCGAATTATTAATAAATTTCGTTATACGACTTCCTTGTTTTTTGACCATAAAATTTATTGATGCTTTCAATACTTTTTATTTACTGCTTATTTAATCAATGAACGTAATCAGCCAGATTAAATATGAATACTTTACTAAATATGCAGAATTACAACTTATGAAAAAGTCATTTCGTTAGATTATGCAATTCATAATTAGTATTAATTGAATATTATTTAACGTTTAGGTTATTCTGTTTTCTAATTACCTTACGTACTTTATACAAACATCAGTTGTTTCGAATTACGGTATTTCAAAATCATCTGTCGTATGAAGACATTGACAAAAGTTTTGAAGTAACTGACAAAATCATGCAAAATTTGTCTCGTGAATTGTTTAATCGCCAGTGAATAGATGTCGTCTTTGTAATGAATCCTTCATGTAGTGCCTAAATTATCTATCAGTTTATCTTCCGGAATTTACTACACACACGAAAGCTGCCTGTTGGATGCACTGGAATATGTGTCCGGCGCTGGTTTGTACGTTTATTTAAATGAGAGAGTGAAAAACAGCGTGTTCTTAGTATTTGCAGGTAAGCATTCCTCCGTTATTGAATTTGGTTGCTTCAATATACCTGATCGTTTGATTCACAAGCGGTATATGATATTGTGCTTTATATCCTGCGCGCAATTGTCTGGAAAACATTCCAACGTCATATACTGTATGTTGGAACATAAATATCTGAATAAGATTATGCTGAAATGTACATATTTTCGCTGCTATTATATTTTTTGATTAATGTTACTTATGGTTCCAAAATGGCGGCTCGTCTCTGATTCCAGCAAATAAAAGAAAGGAAACAGTGGGGACGCACGTTCTAACCTAATCTAATTTATTCTAATAATTTTGTTGGTAATAATTGTGGTAATTTATTAAAATAGGTTTGGTTAGGTTAGAACGTGCATCCCCACTGTTTTCTTTTTCTATTTTCTCAAATGAGAGACGAGTTGCAATTCTGATCCATACGTAACATTAACCTATTTTTTGTACAAATCAACAACAGCAACAACAAAATCACAGCATATTGACACTAGAATATTTCGCATAAATATAAAATGAAATATTTAAAATTAATAAAGACAAAGAATTATTAATTCTTTGTCAATTGACTTATTATACCACTTTCTCCTGTATTGTGATTTATTATATTAAATAATTAAGATTTACTTTTCAATTGTATTCTGAATATTCACCTTTCAAATTAGTAACATTTTTATATATTCGAGTGAGTAATACACGAAATGTTTCATAATTTTTTTTTATTTGTATTAAACTACAAGTAACTAAAAGTTGATAAAAAATGAAATAAAAGTACTTTAGTGTCTTCAATTAATTGTAAAGAAAAAGTAAGTAGGCTATAACACAAAAATGTACATTTGGTGAAATTAGATATTAATATTAGTTACAAATACTTAATAAGAGTTACAAATTTTATGTGGAATGAAAATTAATTTTTCATAAGTTGTGTACTGGCGTAAGTCTGAAAAGTGTATTTAAATTTAATCAGTCAATAAAAATGTCAAAGCATGAATAAAATATAACGTAACACAATAGAATTTCATACTTTGAAAATTAATTCTGTTTCAGATTTAAATTCATAAAGGTATTCAAATTTAAATATAAATGTGATATTTTGACAATATTACCAATTACGTAAACACTCGTATCTATGACGTATTAAAATGATGATGAATTTCGTATGCATAATTCATAATTGCTGATAAAGCAGAAAAATAATTTTACTTCAGAAATAAATTTCTACAGTGCATAATGTTACATTATAATTCTTTGGAGCAGTTACGATTAAACAAAACCGAATGTCGAGTTATCTTGTTACCGGGGATACCCCGGTAACAAGATAACTCGACGTTGTTTCGTCTTTTATCGTAGAATGTTCGAAAACGAGTGAACAAAAATACTACAGCGGTTAACTATTCAAATTACATAGAGCAAAACAAAAAAGTTATAGTTTGATGATATATACATTACATTAGAAAGCATTTTCAGTACACAACTAAATACATAAAGCAAGAATAATTATATAATAAGTTTATAATAATTCATGGACTCGAACAATTGTAAAAAATAAATTAAATTGTTTAGATAATTACGAATGTCTTGAAAAAAAGATCACTTAATAAACTTATTAAAACAATAACGATTAAAAACGAACTATAAAACATTATAGCATATATTTAATAAGTCCAGTTCTACTTAATATTCCAATGATTCTAATACATCGCCAACGATAACTTTTTTACGAATGGTGTAAAATTTTTAAAAGAAACGACCATTAAAAGCAACCGGTGTACATTACTGTTATGAAATTGTTTTATTTCTGATTGCAACGTTGTCACTAATCTTCGAAGAACACCTTTTGTTCTCCATAACTCCCGTCACTTCGATGAGAGAAGATAATATGGAATAAAGGAAATTCGCCGCCTAAAAACAATTGAAGTCATGTGTAATATAACGACAATATTAACGAAATAAATTATATATATTTTGAATTATTCCTTAAACACAAATTATAGCACTGTAAACAAAAAAAATAAATTTAAAAAATTCCAAAAAGTGAAATCCATACAAAGTACTCTACGTAAGTTATGCCGTAAACACTTACCGTAAAATCTGTTTTTATACACTTTTTTAGTTTAAACAAATTTGCAATATATGTGAATTGTACAATAAATGCTGTTTTCAATAAGAGATTGTTCTAGAAGAAATACAGTAAGACTGATTATCGCAATTTATTCGTTACGCAGATGATTCGAATAAAAGAAAATTCACATAAGTAAAGTAACAATCTCAACTAAGCTATTAATAATATTCGTGATGCAAAACATTTAAACCAAACTCAATCATTGCAATAATAGTGTCAAAGTATGTAGAGACGCCGGGGGCACAGAACCTATTTCCTAAATGCCACTTTATCAACGACAGTCTGCAAAAACCGTTCACGTTGTCGTTCTGGATGGCAAGGAACACAAATATTGAGTGGGGGCGCGTTGGTAATCGATGGGTTCCGTTTGAATAAGACAGGGAAATGGAGAGATGTATGCGACGATCGGTTTATGTGTGAAAGAATCGGCCGTTAAGTTGTCTTCCAACCGGGGTCTTCTCCTGGGACTAGATCTTAAACGTTTCGTGGAGGTCTGAGAGACCAAAATTGGCACTACGATACGTATCTTCCAGTGTCGTTCGCGCCTCGACTTTCCGATGGCTGTGGCTTCTATATCATTTCCGTGGGAAACTGATCATTTGCATGTTCATTGTTTATTTTTAAGCTCAGAAATTTTGTTTGTAACAAATTTGGTAGATTTGGTCTATTACTTTTTTCTACTCCGCGCTCTGAATACTTTTACATAATGTATAAAAACACTATAAATATATTTTATACTTATATTCTTACCCTCATGACAAAGTCCTTCTTGACATAGAAAAACCCTGCCATAGATATACCCAGAGGTCTTCCTCCAAATCTCTTCATGAAGCAAATAATCTGAAATTAATTAAATATTGGCAAATTAGTCCAAATACATCATAAAATCAAGTAAATATACAGTAAACTCCTATATATAAACAAACGTAGTTTCCACGCGGTGTCTTCACTTGTCTGCTTGCACCCCAGAACTAATTTAAAACAATCTTAAAGGTATTATGTAAAAGACAGCATAGAGTTTTTTGTGTCGCATTATTTTACACTGACCAGTGTCTATTTTGTGTTTTACAAAATGCAGTGCAATTGTGACCTTGAAAACAAGTCGAAAGTCTGCTCGATTTTATTTGTTTAAGAGTAAAAGGGACAAGTGTAAACCCTGCATAGATAGTCTACGTTCGGTTATTTATGAACTTTTGTTATTAGGAGTTTCACATTAAAAAGCAATACTTTGAATACGTATTCTGGGGATGTTACAGAGGAATAAAATTTTCCGATAGAGATGAAATTATCATACACCTGAAAAAATTAATGATTTATATAAACCCGACGGTTGACGTAATCGAATTAACAGAATTATTTTTAATATACAACAATTATAGGAGTAGTACTTACAATTGAAGTGAAAATCGATAATGCCCACGACAACGATAATATCGTAACCACTAAAAATATAGCCCACAAGAAGAAAGCAACACGAAAGGTTTTATCTATCTGTAAGAACAACGCAACGTACATAAAAAAGCAGGCGTCATAAGTAAAAAAATACGTAAATGAGTGGAATCAGCATTTTCCATTTCTCATTTATTTCATCGAAACTATCCCAAATTTGTAAAAGTTTCATCATCGTGTCTTGAACAAGAGAGTTGGTTGCAATATTTGTACAAAGTAACTGCTGAGATATTGTTATCAAACGTTTACTTACAATAACAAAAGAATATGCCAGCATCAGAAACAAACAAAGTATTTGAGACAATACATAAACAAGCCATAACTGCGTGCAGGCAACGCAAACCAAACTTATTCTGTAATCATAATTGCTATTTTTAAAAACAGAATAGACAGCGCCAATATATATTGCCGAAAGTCCTGCAACTATAAGAACACACAACGAGAAATAATACAAAAGATAGTGTTGTGTTTTATCAATAAATTTTTCTTCTTCTATAAATCCGTTCATTAAGTAATGAATATTAAGTTTGCTTCTTTTCAAAATGCTAAACTGTAAAGCTAAATACAAAGAACTTCCCGAAAAAATGATCTTAATGTAAAATGAATTCTCTTTAAATATCAGAGAGAAGTGATTACAGACAATGTCGTCAGTGATTAACATTCCCGTAAAAGCCAAAGCCACTATCCACAAATAGACTTCGAGTACATTTGTATATAATTGGAAAAACTTCTGAGTTCGAGCACTTCTTTCCTTTCTGCATTTGCATGTTTCCAAAACATCTAAACCGAAAACTTCCGAGACAGAAATCAACGGGTGGAGTCTTCCAGCAATACAAGTATTAAATAATGGCTGCATTTTGACTTCCATGCGTGCAAGTGATTCGCTAATAGAAACTACAATTCATGTATCAATTATTATTGCAATTTGCAAACTAAAAATGCTTTTATACATAAAAATACAATCTACTTTCTCACACTGACTGAAATCAAAGATACAAATAGAATTGGGAAAAAAGAATAAATTCGTTTAATATCGATGGCACAATTCGTTTAGCAACTGCACGAATCAGAAAAAAAGTATTTTTCAACTGTCCAATGTAAAGCAGTCGAAGGCGGAGAATTAAGCTGATTTGAATAAAAACAGTCAAACTGACATGCGTAAACAAATTTCTACATAGAAATTTATTATTGATCAAATCTCGTACGTTGCCGTCATGGCAACAACGTACGAGATTTAATCAATAAGTACAGACGTTGACGTCATTCGGCATGAGTAACGTCATCAAATGTATTCGGTGAAAAATTGTAATAGTAGTTAAGATAATTATATTAAACTTAAGGCCGTAAATTATTTTCGATATTAAAATGTCGCATCAAAATTACGTATAAATTTGTATTTGAATTCTTAAAAAATTTCTGTAGTTTAAATTTTTAGTTTTAAAATAGAAATTATGGCAATGAATAATTCTCTATATGAAGCAGTTCACACGGAATGGCGAATTATGAACATGTGTTTTTCATCGAGTTGGGACTTTTTTGTATAATTTCACATAATGACTAAAAAGGTCTAATTTTAAACTCAATTGTATAAATAAGTTTGGCACATCTCATAATGGTCATTGTAAAAATTAATGTCTTGGGACTGAAAGCAATTAATTAAATATAACTGTTATATTAATGTTGTAATATTACATAAAAGCTCAAATAGCTACAGCTTTCTTAAGCACGTTATATATATAAATATGTTATTATAATTTGTAAAATATTATTTCGAAATGTGTCTGTTTTGCGGTTATTTTAATATATATATATATATTTATTAGCCTACATATATTTAAGAAAAAGGACACACTCGTTTGCTACATACATTTGTGTGTGTTACTTTAATTATGTACAAGATTGTATATTACTGATTGCTAATGTACGATATTTATTTAAAATATTACGATTTCAATACAATTTTTTAAGTTTCATTCTAATCACGTGATTGTTGTTTCGGCTTCTATTCGTTTACAGAATAGAGCAAGACGTAATGCTCTATCGGTTGCTTTGTTTATGGTATTCGGGACTTGAATACGTTTTAGGCATATTTTGTGAAATTCTTTGAAATACAATACAAATTCAGAATATTTCGAAGACATTCTTAAATATTTGATTTTAAAGCTTCAAGGATTTTTGAATACTTCGAACAACTGATCGCACGAACACGATTGTGGTGTATGTTTTGTAAATAACAGAAGCATGCATGTTTAAAATTTTATGTCAATTATAAAATATAAATAAAATTCCTATTACATAAAGTATTTTTATAAAGATTCTTAATTCTGAGTTTTATAAATTAAATATCCTTGTGTTATAGTTTTAGACGATTTTGTCTAGTAATTTAACACAACGACCATTATATTCCTATTACTATGGTTCTGTAGAATAATAAGTGCTTACTTTCATATCGATGATGCAAACTTTTTCTAATGCTTCTCCCATTATTTATAAGAATTTTGAATATTACAGTTACTAAATACGATTCAGCATATATTAGATTAACTTCACGTATTTTTTTCATCTATTTAAGTGTCGGTGTTTACACCTGTATTGTTCATTCATTTAGTTATTGGCTATTTCTAATATAGGTGTAAGGTTTCGAATAAAAGTAAATTAATAATGTTATAATTTTATAAACATACAAACACAAATAAAATTAGCAATTAATTGTATGAATTAAATATTCCAAGCATAGTCACTTTCTGTTTTATCAATATAATAAACTTTTATTGTTAATCTAATCAATGTAACAAGCCCTAAAAATTTAATTGCATTTCTGTGTTAATTAAATTTAATTAACACAGAAATTCTAATACTTATAATAGGGGCGAGAAGCTATTGTAAAGAAACTGAAATTATCGTGTTACTGCTTGTCGATATATTTAACATAGAGTGGTAAACAGTATGTTTATTCCGCCGGTCACTAGTTGTTTGTTTCACGTGCAGACAGCGAAACAGTAACGATCGTGATTGGTATACTAATCTGTGAACTACATACAATACATACATGAAAAATCCAGTTATCCGAAACCGCCGTTCCGATATTCCCGTTTGTCGAATTACATAGTCTCTGCTGTATTTTATTGTTACAATTACATCTTTATTGTTTCCTAAAAACCGTTCGACAAATGTTCAAAAGACAATAATAAATTAACTATTTCGCCATTCTTAAGATCTGATAGTACTTTTCAGATATAATTTTACAGCACTTAGATTAAATTACATTATCTTTGTACTTTGAAGAGAAAACAGAATTTTTTTTTTGTAAGTTAGTGCTTGCTTGAACTAATTTTTTTTATCACGTGAGTCTTTTCTACCTTTGTACTACATAGTTTATAAGCATGTGCACTCGGTAGCACAAAAACAATGTAATATTTGTTTAATAAAGTCATATATTAATATTTTCTATTGAATTTTTTTACTTTATTTATGTCAATGTCACATTAAAGTGATTTCATTTTTTTAATCGCGTAATTAATAGAAGAATTAAACTTAGACAATAAAAATCAAAAATAATATGAAGTGAACACGAATCTATTTTTTCAGAATTGTTTCATTGTGAAAAATTCATGCTCAGTTTTAATTTACATTGCGAAAATTTGTAATTATGTGTGTCTTGCTCCACTTTTACATCAGGTATGGACTTAATATAAAATACTTACATAACACCCTTTCATTCAATTATTATTGGTCCGTAAACCGACTACTGGTACCAATTTTATTGTCAATAAAAATTTACTAAAATCGAATTTATAAAAGCTGCCGAGATGTCACAATTCATGACGACAGAAAAAAATCTTCTTTCCTTAAACTATTAAGATGTGCAGTCATCCGGCAGCAAAAAGAGTTATAATTATTACACATAAATACATGAAACTTTATCTGCTAGTGTTACATATACTCGTGTTGTCGGTTACGTGTGACACCTATTGTTTCATTGCGCCTAAAACTAATTTTTCCCCCTGTCATCCCTGTTGAAGATTTTCATAAATGATAGCATTCATTATTACTAAAATATAAACAAACTACAGTAGAGAGTCGTTAATCGGAATCAATTGGGGACTGGGGTTGTTCAGATTAGTGATTTGTTCCGATTACCGATTATGTACGAAAAAATACATTAACCTGTCCGATGTTCAAATTTTTCTCTGTTGCGTGTCGCTTCGTGTTGAATTTTCGTCGATTTTAAGCCTAACGAAAATTTTTATAATAATAATCGAGGCTATCGTATCGTTAATAATTATTTTTTCATTTTGTACAAACAAAATAAATATATTGAAGAATAAAAAACATGAAAATTATACTTTAGAAGTAAATCTAGTATCAAAAACGTTCGATTGAGTACGACACAGTCCGACTGAAAATCGTTCCGATTACCTGCGATTCCGATTACCGAGGTTCCGATTAACGACTCCTACTGTATACTTAATTATACATATATACTCCTTTATATTATTACATACTGGAATCGATTTAGTAAATGATCCCGAAGAAATTCATTGACAAAAAAGTATGCATCCAGATAGAATCGTCCGATTATTCGAAGCTGCCACCAAAATGCTCTGAAACCACTGCCGCAGTACCCAGTGAAAAAGCTCGCAAAGGCTCACCATGACAAAAATTTTAAGCGTACTTCCAGTTTGAATATCTTCGAACACCAGACGTGACACAGTAAAAAGACACTTCGAATAGTTGACAGTTTGAGATAAGCTGCATTACCGGGTTACTATCAGCAGGATGGCCGATTTGTTGAATTGCCTGCCACTTGACTTGTTATGATTCTATGTGATAACGGTTCGATAGCCAAAGAGGTTACATCAGCCAACTTATTTCAAAGTACCCAGGATTGAATCCGAGCAGGACGAAACTCCACAAGAATTTCTTAAGAGTCATCTAACCTTGACAAGTCTTGCCCTTATAATCGCCGGCTGACCCATTCTGGACTTGTCCGAATCTACGATGGTCTTTGAAAAAGGTGCCGTTATTGCTTGGAGAAAGGAGAGAGTAAAAAATTTTTACTGTAATAAACTTTTGAGGTCAACAGATATGCCAGTGAATACATTTACAGCAGACAGATTCTGGACATCCAAGACAGATCAAAAGGAAAGTTGATCGCCTAAACGTGAAACAAGCACGAACAGCTCCAATGGTATCTTCATCAACCACCCAGAAACAGAGGCATCGTTATAGAATCTGTCTTCGTGTCATTGAAGCAACTAGTAGTGGCAAATTTTCATGCTTTTTGCTATCAGCACCTCAACATCGTTGCCTTTGTTTGCAGCGGTGCCGTAACAAATACTGCAAACTGGCAGTGTGTCGTATTTAGCGACGAATCTTGTTTCTGTTTCGAAACACAACCAGAGTTTGAGAGAGAAGATCACTGATGAGATTTTCAATCTTTTCATTACTGTTGAGTGGCACGCTCTCCCCAACTGCTGGCATACTAGTCTGGAAAGTAATTTCGTATAACAGGACAGTGGTAAGTTTAAAAAATCTTTACTCTGTGACGTTGCGTTCCTCCCTATGCTTTATCATGCTATCCCCTTAACATTTGCGTTTATAAAGAATTACGTCAACGAATACAGGTTACTAAAGTTGCTGTATTTCAAATCCTCTATACCAATGATTTCCAAAGTTTTTCCAGCCTGTCCCCTGTTCCTTTGCTTCTTTTCGGCCTTTAAATTCACTCACCTCCCTCAGCGGCAGAAGCGTCCAATTTGGGAACGACTGCTCTACATGCTCGGAAAGTTTGAGTCTAACTTAAGAAATCATCCGTGCTAACAACACTTAAACTATGCAAACGGAATTTCATTTAAATAATTCTGTAATATTTTAAAACTTCACAATGATATCAAAATGACTTTTTGCACAGGGATAATCACTTTAATATGATTAAGATTCCAAATTAAAATTATTTATTAAATCACGGCAACGCAACACTTGAGTAATTTCCCTAGAAGAGTTGACTTCCAAGAGGTCTTTTTAAGGGTAACTGACCCCTATTCAGGCGTGAAAACCCGGACAACTCCACGTGGCCAGTTTGTCCGGGCGAGTCATGAACCCACGACCGAACACTCAATGTTCAGGGAACATTTTCGCTTGGTTACTGGTAAGCAGCCAGCTCTTTACCACGTCACGTGCGTGATTTAAAGTCAATAATTTTCATAACATCAAGAAATTTTTTAAAGTAATTAATACGTAATGCGATAGATGTTTATTTAAATTCAATGATTTAAAATAATTTCAACAAAGAAAACAGTATTAAAGTTTGTACTAAAGCCAGTTCAATAAACTAACAAATTACGTAAATTAATAGTAGAATAAAAAAATCCTTTGCCAAAAATAACAAAATATTAAGTGATTAATTTTTCTACGAAATTTAAGTAAAAATTGTTTTTTTGTTCTCAAAAAATTCGAAATTTTAATTATTTACCATAAACACAATTAAACAGCAGTTGAACCGATACTTGTTAAGAAGCTTGTAGTCAAGCGTATTGTAAAATAAAAAAGAATTGTAAGTATAAAAATTGCTTCCGTGAATTACTTTTTTTGTTTGTATATTTTCTACTTAGTCCTTGTTTATTAATAAGACTTATTTTACTGGTGTAGTTTCTGATTAGAAAAGAGAGGAAACGAAATATCAGGTGAAAATAACGATTTTCTTTCGGCTTTTGACTAACATCTTTTCTCTGCACCTCATACTTATTAATGACTAATTTGTTTCGATTCTGTATTCATTGCTATATTGAACCCTCGTTAGTTGAGATTACAGTTTAAGAATTAATGTTCAAAGTTTATATTTGTGGCTGAAATGCAGTTTTTCTTTATACAGTATAGAAAGATGACAGATAAATCTCCCCGTGGCACACCTCGTTTACCGAAAGATTACAAGTGTAGATACTGCTCAAAAACTTGTCCACGTAAATCAGATTTGAAAAAGCACATGAAAAAACACTCAGATATAAGGCATTTTCTATGCACTATATGCGGTAAAAGATTTAAACATAAAAAAAATTTCGTTTATCATGAGAAATTGCATACAAGAGGAAAAAAGTTTCGGTGTGAATTTTGTTCTGGATCCTTCAATAATATTGCAAACTTTAATAGACACAAAGCAATTCACGAGTCTGGAGCATCTTACTTTTATTGCGATACATGTAAAAGAAGGTTTACGGATAAACACAAACATGAAATGCACAGGAAATCTCATCCGAGAGAAGAAAATGACCCAAACAGACATGTAAAGAAAGAAGAAACACAACCAGGTTTTTCTTCAGCTCAAATTGCGCTCAGCTTCCATAATTATTGTCTTCCTACAACTAAATCTCCAAACAAAATAAAGAAAAAATCAAAATCTTCCAAAACTGATAGTTCGAAGAAAAAAGTAAAAGCAGGATCATCTTCAGCTCACACTCAGGAAGAAGTGAGGACACAAGCACGAATTTCTTCAGCTGACATTCAAGAAGACGAGATGATGCAAGCAGGACCTTCTTTAGTTCAAAATCCTCTCTGTCTTCCTTCTTCGAGTTAGACTCCGGACAACTCAGAAAACTTGAAGTGAAGAAGAATAAAAGAAAACAATATATTTCAACAAAATTAATCTGAACATCATTCTCATTAATATATTAGAATAATTGTAAAACTCTAAAGTGGAAGTACCGATGAATGGAACGATTTAAAAAATTTATTGACATGAAAAAGTTTTTATATAATTTTAACGGATTTTATTGTGTATTTGTATTTTAAACAATTCTACAATAAAACGAATTTTAAATAAAATGAAAACTAACTTCGTTAATTTGATCAACTGGAGACATCCCCATGTTAAGACATAAGACCACTTGACAGTATAGACAGCCGAGCTCACACAGGTATTATAAGCAATAGAACTGGCCATCAGCGACGTAATGAAAGACGCGCGTGTCTTGGAGTGATAAAAAATCCAGGGCTTGTGGATATGAACAACCGCACAGTGTTGGCCAGATTGAGTTACAAGTAGCAGATTGGGCGATGTTTTCAGTGTTATCACTACAAAAAATTTTAAATTAGACGACACGCTACTTTTTGGGCTAATTTTAATTATCTACGGGCTACGAATATTAAAAATACACTTTTTTTCATTTTCATATATAAAATTGCAAAACATTATTAGTTTTGTGTTATACAATAAAAGTTATGTTTGTTGAATATTTCTATTTGCAATAAACGAAAGTTTTACTAAAACGTAACATGTTCGATACTCGTTTTAATTCTTGTTTCAGTTTTTTTTATTAATCTTCAGATCTGGCAAACTAGACTGTTGTTGAGTGAGACAGAAACACGTTGCACTGACCGTGTTACTGTCTCAGTTAATGCCTAGGTCTACTAGTTGAACGGTATTGGGTAAACGTGAACATTACAAATTTAATTGTGTTACTATATTACTCATACTAACATAATGGATATATGGAGTAAGTACAATAAAAACTTCTCAAATTCATGGTACGCATATAAAAAATTTAGCAAATGGATTGAAAAAGTAAAAAATGACAATGACAAAGTATACTGTAAACTATGTAAAGTGTATCTCAGAACACACAAAACTGACTTAAGCAAACACGCATCTAGCGCAAAACATATTAAGAATGCTGCAAGCATATTTTCGCCATCTCAACAAAAGATGACAACCATATTTTCTCAAAAGTGTATAGTCACTGCACTTGAACTTAATTTAGCAACGTTTGCTGCTTGCCATACAAGCATCAAAAATGTTCATCATTTGAGAGAGTTAGTAAAAAATGAATTTCCTTCGTAAAGATTATCAACGATGACGACAAACTCGAAAACTTTAAAAATGCATAGACCTAATTGCCCTACTGTTATTAAGAATGTGGTAGCTCTAGCACAATTTCTAAAAGAACAAATTGAGAATATTAAGGATCACGTTTTTTTATTGATAAATCAATCGATATTTCTTCGGTGAAACATTATGTTTGTGTATTAGAAATAACTCACAGGATAATAATGTCTCAATTCGTCGGATTAGTTCCTGTCACAGTTACTATGCGGAGGCACTGCATGATGCTGTTAAGCACTTTTTGTGTGATGTTGGTATCAATATTCAACAGTGCTTTGCTATTACAACTGATGGTGCATCTATCCTGTGCGGTATTAACAACTCTTTTTTACACACGCATGATAAAGATAACTCAAATATAATATTAATAAAGTGCATCTGCCAATCTCTTCTTTTATCAGGTTTACACGCATCAGAGGAATTCCCTGGAAACACAGATTATTTGCTCAGAGAAACATATAACTAGTTTCACAAATTTTTTTTGCGCAGTGATTCTTATATTGAACTATACAAATTGATAAACGATAGCGAAAAATTCCCAAAAATTCTTCCTCTTTTTTCCTACACGGTGGCTACCAAGAAGCAACTGCGTAAAGAGAATCCTACATTAATGGGACACTTCAGAATTGCAATTTTAAAATTGTTTCTTTCAACTGTGATAAATGTTATGCAAGAGAACTATCTGTTATGTATTGTGATGCCGCGAACAAATTATATTTAACATTCATGGTTCCAGTACCGAGTAAGTTTAAAAACAATAATATACTTTTCCAAAAAGAAATGGCCGATATCTGCGGTGTATTAGATTTACGCAACTTTGCTCCATGTTTTTGAGAAGAATTTTATGCCTTTCTTACGCAAATGTTAAAAGTATTTTGAATAATGTTAATGAAGAAGACTACAATTCATACGAGAATGCTGATTTCGGTTATGTATTTTCCAATTTATTAGCAGAGAACATAGCTTTAGGAAAATTTATTCAGAACAAGGGCATTACATACAACAGCGTTGTTACCAATTCTTAAACAGAGCGTGTAACAAACTATTAAACCGTATTCCCAAGAATATGGAGATTCTTCTAAAGATTCATAACTATTCTCCTAAGATCTGCTTGTCTCAGAAACGCCCACCATTTTCCGGTCCACCATTAGAATTATTTAAGAGATTTTAGATTGGTGAGATAGAAAATCAGTGGCGTTTTCTGCTGATGATGAACTGGAAAAATGTTTTTCCTGGTGGCATACCGACAGATGAAGCAAATTTCTGGTGCAAAGCAATAACCATTAAAAATTCGGCTGATGGTTTCCTTTTGAAAGAATTCTCTCAATTTTCATTGACTACGTTCAGTTTGCCAATTAGCAATGCTACAGTCGAAAAAGTATTTTCACGAGTAACTGCAACAAAAGAAAACTCCGAAACAAAATGGGGCTAGAACTTCTTTCTGTAATTCTCCGAGTTAAAACGATGCTTGAAGACAGAAATATATGCTGTTATAACTCACACCATTAGCAAAAATGCTCGAATTTAATTTGTCAATCTATCGCAAAGAACCAGCTGAAAAGGAGGATGAGGAGACTTCCGAGATTTTCTCTGTAATGCAATTTTAAATGGAAGGTACGGTACTTTTAAAACATGTTCAAGGTTTTATTTTGAAACCATTGAGTATCACCAGATGGTTGAGTAAGATAGGGACCTTAAAGCCTTTGAGATTTCATTTGGGAGATGTATACGACGCCTTGCTAAGCATTTACGAAAATCAAGAAATTGATAATTTAATAAGAGACGAGGCCTCGGATTTATTAAATTTCATTAAACAATTTAAGTTTCTGTGTTCATTAGTTATTTGGCATAAAATACTAAATTTCATTAATCCAATAAGCAAGTTGATGCAAACAAAAAATTTTGATCTAGCCTTTGCACTTGACCTTTTACAAAACTGCAAAATATTTTTTAAGAATCTTTGATCGAATTCGTCCTTCGATGAAACTACTATTGATGCAAAAGAACATGCTATCGAAATTGATGTGGAGGCTAATTTTGAAACAACAATAACACGACACCACGTTAGAAGGAAAAGGAACTTCTTATACGAAGCAAAAGATGAGCCCATCAAAGATCCAAAAGAAAACATATAAAATAGATATTTTTTTATTTTACAATCGATCAAGCACTAAATGCACTAGATGCTAGATTTGAACAACTTAGTAATCGTAGTAACTATTTTCAATTCTTATCTAATATATACGATTTAAATATCATGTCCAAAGAAATGCTACTAAAATATCGTAAGAATTTAGAATGCATTTCAACTGATAGTGATTCTGTTGACATAAATGGGGTAGAATTAGCGGAGAAAATTTCAGCAGTATCTGCGGTGTTGGGCAAAAAAAAGCCTGAGCAATGTACTAAACACAGTATCGAGTGGCAAAAGGAATTTCTCTAAGTTAAAATTAATTAAGAACTTCTACGTGCGACTACTACACAAAATCGTCTTAATGGTTTCGCCGTGTTGGCAATTGAGCAACAAATTGCTAATTAAATAAATTTAAAAGATACAATAAAAAATTTGCAGAATTGAAAGTAAAAAAAAAAGTTTTTTGTAATTTTAGCAGAGTTGTTTTATTTTCAAAATAATGGCATTTCGATTGTTTGTGCAATAATACGTTTTTAATAGAATTTAAAAATGTAAAAAAAATATATATGTTTAAGAATTTTTGGCTAGGTACAGATATTTCTTAATTAATTTCTACTGTTTTTTACGGCTTGATTATCAATGTTATATTTCATGTTTTTTTCTAAATACATACTTTTATTAAAATTTAAATAAAATGATTTGATTTTTATTGAAAATGAAAATATGTACCTTTATTTAATATCTTATATATAAAATTCTCGTGTCACAATGTTAGTTACCTTACTCCTCTGAAACGGCTTTACCGATTTTTACCAAATTTTATATGCATATTCAGTAGGTCTGAGAATCGGCTACTATCTATTTTTCATACCCCTACACCATTTCCCCCCTTTCAAAAATATATTTATATATGGATTAAGGCTTTTATGTCCAACCGATGGCGCTAACTTCCGACGACCTAAGTTTGCTTTTCTGTGAGGCATTATGCTTTTCTGTGAGAATGGACTGAAGCAGATCATTTTCTATCTATCTATATAAATAAAATACGTTCGTTTGTTCCTACCGATTCCTTTGAAATTTTGACACAACGTTGCATTCGAATACGCACGTGTTTTTATATAATATACATGTCGAAATTCCCCCCCAGTGGGGAGAGATGGACGAGATTAAGGCTTACTGTGAAAAACTCGGCTTCTATTATACTATTTTACATGCGGTTTTTTGCGTTTTTAATTGCGTTTTAATAGGTTACATCAAAAGAATATACACTAAAAAGGAATTTTTCGATATTCCCCAGCGGGAAAAGTGACGGGATTAAGGCTTACTGTGAAGAACTCGGCTTTTATTATACTATTTTAGATGCGTTTTTGATTGCGTTTTAATAGGGTACGTCAAGAGAATGTACACTAAGAAGGGATTTTTTGAAATTTCCCCCACGGGGGAAGTGTTATACATTTATAATAGATACATTTTGAGCCACAACAACGCGTGGCCGGGTCAGCTAGTATATATATATATTCTTAAGAAGCCGCAATTTGTCTTTTTGTCCGGGGCGACGTACCGCTAGAGCGGGTCCTGTATATAACAGCCGGGAAAGTAAAAGTTATCGAATACATATTTATACATTGACTGTTATTACTTAGAGGAGCCTTTTAGCTTTGAATTCAAAAAGTTTCTACGTTACATCTTTATTATAACTCTACTTATGAATCTTTTACATGAGGTCATGTGATGACATCAGAATTTCCGGGTTTATTTTGGTAACAAATCCGTTCTTGGTCGAAGTCGATAGATTTTTACACGACTGTACAGCCCTGGTTATAGAGTATGGCGATCGGTCAAAAAATGAATCCCTAAGAGTAGTACATTTTTGATTTAGAAGATGTGGAAACGTCGAGAAATGCAAAAGTATTCAGACTTTTTTCTGTTTGCGTGGATGTTAATTTCTGGGGAGACGATTTTGTTTATTCTCTTTGAAGCTTTATATCTCTTGTGCTTTCGAAAATTTGGCGTTTTTATGTATCTATAACTAAATACATAATGTGTACGAAAGTCATTTAAAGAAGCGAATTTATTTCCTACGCTAACACCTAAATACGTATTTATACCAATTTAGCAAAAATGATAGGTTCTCCTAAACCCAGTTTAAGATTCATTTTAGGCTGTATGAGAAATCAAAACAAATAACAGTTAACTAATTTTTGGGACACCTGTATGTGTTCTTTACTAGTGATGAAACAGCTTTAGACATATGTTTTACTTTATTTTAAAAAAGGCAAAGAGAATTAGACGTGGCGTATTTTAACAGAATTTCTTATTGTTAGCTAGACTTGATAACGTCACAGTCAAACTAATTGCTAAGTCGGGTTGCAATCTTTTCTGGTAAACATTACTTTCTAATGTACAATTAGGAAAATTTTTAATATGACTGTAATTGTAGAATTATTGAAACGGAGCGTCAGCGAAGATTCTTCTATGAGACTTACAGTATTGTCTTCGTTTTGGAAATCCGTCCGATAAAATCCCATTAAACTTTACAATTTTCCATTAACTGCGACCCGGAATCCAAAAGTACAATAAAAATGGGGATCGATGACTTCGTTTTCAAAATACAAGGTCTTACCAGAAGAGCACGCGACAGACCGATATCAAACGAAATAAAGCAACTTTGTCGCGCAATGTTTGACAGTTGCCAGAACTGTGGTCGCTAGTCGTGTATGGGCTTATAGAATCGAGTTCGTTTTCAAAGCTTGATTTTTAGATTAGAGATGGATTTTATTTTAAAAAAAAAATAAAATTCTAATAACGAGAAAATCGTCATTCAGTCCACCCTACTCGATATATGACACAGGAACACATTTTATCTCCTCATTCCGGCGACTTTAAACAACCAAAGTTCAATAGCAATGTGGGTGCCGGGAGGCGGACGGAGTCTCGTTCCTCCCTTTTTGTCGGCTAACAAGTCCGTTAGACTTGCCCACGCCAAGATGGCGGTTCGGATGAGTTACGCGTTTTTAGGCGAGTGGAGGAAGTGAATGGGTTCGACGGTAGAGCGGCGGATGAGAATATTCGAATAAAGGACATTACAACGGATAATAACAACAGCAACGATTTATTAAAGCTAACATGACAATTACAAAAACGGCGAGCGTCTGTCGCCTGAGTTCGGATTCGCGGAGGGAGAATTCACAGGAAATTGGGTCATACCTCGTGGTCCGGGTCGGCTTCTTCTCAAAGTCAAGGTATCATCGGCAAGGTATGCCTTTCGTTTGGGCGGGTTCCGTCGGGACTCGGGACGCACACGCTCTGTCTAATCGACACTACGTAACCGACCTGGGGTCGATCGGACGGACTCTATGTAACCGACCCCCTTTCTCTGCTCTCGTCGCCCTTTTATTGAGGTGGTCACGTTGTTCGGGCCCACCAATCCGCATCTTTTGTTGGTTGTTCCTTCTGATGCAATTTCTTTTCCTTTTGATTCACATCCCTTGTCCTTCCACCCGTGCGGAAAAAGGATGTCTTACTACCGGTGAACTTCCGGTGGGTCCGAATTCTCACAGCAATATTCAAATATTGTTTACTATCTCAGAACGAAGAATAAAAAAATTAAACAAATTAGATGCCAAGACACGCGCACGCGAATTTTTCTCTTTTAATTTCTATTTGTTTTGTTTTTCCGTGGTCTCCGATCGTGTAGATTTGCAAAAAAATTGGTCAAATTTAATACGATTCCAAAACATTTCCGTTTTATATACATAACAAGTTGGGAAGTAAAAAAAGGAGTCAGAGTCGGCGGATTTTTTGACGACTCTGACTAAAACATCAAAATTGCACGACTCAACTTCGACTTCACAGCCCTGTCTATAACAGAGACAGGAATGCAAAAACTGAAGCTCATAACTTCGTTTTCGATATAAAAAGGTATTACATTGACAATATTTATAATTTCTCATGCAACGAGCGCACTTAACAAAATTTATTGCTAGAGATCAAACATAAAAACAGTATTGTGTGCGACTAACAATAAATAAGCGCAGACGGCTGGATGGCCGAGCGCTCAAGGTGGCAGCCTACCGCTCTGGGAGACCCGGAATCGAATCTTAATGGGTCGAATAATCCACAGGAATTTTTCGGGGGGTGGTCCGTTCGGATATGTCGGGCCCTGTCTTTCACCACCCGGTCGCCCCATTGTGGGCTTGGCCGAACCCATAATGGGCCTACTAAAAAAGGTTCTCTTAGTGCCCACAGGGCGGAAAATGTTAGAAAAAAATAAGCGCGAAAAACGAACAAAACACAACAAGAAAGCAATCATCGTGGATTGCTTTCTTCTTGGATCGTCTCTCCGTACCTAGCCAGTTCAAGGTTCGTGTCTGCCGTGACTCGCATATTCGAGGTAACCTCTTTTTTGGCGGCAGGTGAAGAGTTCATCTGTCCCATCCTTTTGGTTCTGTACAAGAATCGCCTCTTCTGTGCCTAACAGGTGCAAGGACCACTTCTTTCCTTCAAGCTCCGCTTCAAATCTATCGCGATACGATAAAGTCGCGCCATGTCTTAGTTTTACAGTATTTTCTAATCTACAATTATGGTAATATGTATTTGCTAAACATTTTAATTACGCAGACGTATACGTTGTAAGAACACCAAAAATTAAAATATAGCTTATTTAATCAAGAAACTTGAATTGCAATTGCATACTTTTAGATATGTCCACATTAATTACCACGAGTGGTACAGGTACTGTCTGTGATACTTTTTACTGTTTTAACACTAACAGGAAGATCTTTGCAGTAGCAAGTATACACGTCGCAAAAACCTTTTGATCCACCTAATATGTAGCATCTCTTGTGACACTTCTCTCTGCTTTCTTTGTCATCACACGGATATATACACCCGTTTTTGTTGACAAGAAATCCATTTACGACAGCGTCCACTTCAATTTTCACAACTGAAATCATACGAATGAGTTAACACTATTACATAGTCGATCGTGATGCAGATTGAGCATTAAAATAAGCAAACTTACACTTTTTTGCATTAAAATATAATTACTTACACCTGTTTGATAATACAGATCAGCAAGAGGTAACGAAAAATTGGACTTACACGTTAACAATGTGGCTGCCAGGATGAGTACCTTAAACATGATTTCGTTTGTTTTCGATTATTTCAATGTGTAGAAGCATCGACATTTTATAGCATAATTGTTATTGTGTGATTTGACACCAGGCACGCGCAGAATAATTTAGTTACCACCTGGAATAAAGTTTATAGGTTTACAACAATTGGCAATAACATCTGCCATCTTGAATCGTAATACGAGGAGTGTTGCTAGAAACCACACAAACTTGTTAAATTTAATTGTATTTGAGATATTAGTCTATAGGTACCGGTACCTTGTTACTCATTCTTGCATGTTTATACATAACTACTAAATCAAACTAAATGTTAAATTAAAGATTTAAACATAATTAATGAAAAGTGTTTTTTACTTTTATAATTTGTTTGCCAGTTAACATTTTTATTGTCATTGAATTCCACTTACATAATTTCACAGTTATTTTATTAACTTTTGCAGTTTTATTGTTAAAGTTTGGTGAAAACTATAAAACAGTTAAATGTCTAAACAATTACAGCTTTACTACTCATAACTTCTCTTCTGTTTTTATTTCTGAAGTACTTTAAAGCTTTCTATATTACTCTGGAATGAATTTTCATGGGCATGGCAGACTTTTCTGGAGTAATTGTTGTAATATTACAAATTTTAATAATACAATAATTAAACTACAAAGTAAGGCGATCACAAGAACAGATGACTTCCACGTCCGTTAAACACATGTCCGGTCTAAAAAGTGGTGACCTTTCTCTCCTCTCTCCCCTGTCCAAGCTCTTCCTTCCCCTTCGTGACCCCTCAGTTCTCCGAATTCTTGACCCTCGCAGATGTGGAGTTAATGGGGAGGGGTGCTAATGAATAGCAGATTTTAAACTCTGCTTACAATTGTCCATGAAAAACGATTGGTGTTTTTTCACTTCAATTCGGGATAAGGCTACACAAGAAGACATGTTAAGTTTGAAAATGTGTTGACCACAATAACTCTAATTCTATTAGTATGAGTAAATGATAAAATAGCAAATTGGAACATCATTGTGCCCAGTTAAAAATCTGTAAATTACAACATTAAAACATGCCTCATTTAAGTATTGTAGAAACGGAAAAAGATCAAAATAGAGCAAATTTAATTAGAAAAATAATATTAGAAATTAATGTACGATTATAATTACTTTTAATCTATCTTTCTATAATTATTTACAAAATCTGGAAGCAATTAACCTCTTTTAACATTAGTCGTTATATCATCATTATTTTTTATTTATTAAACAATTTATCTACATCGAAGTTTTCTGCACCTGTTTACCGTTACTATGTGTAATTATATGCTATTCATAAAAGTATAAATACTCAAAATTAGTAAGCAGCTACAACAGTTTGTTTGAAAAATATAATCATGTTCAAGTCACTTAGGGGCAGTCCATAAATTACGTAAGGTATTTTGGGGTGGGTAGAAGTCAAGGGTTTCTTACGATTTCTTACTCAGGGGTAGGGGGTTAATAGATCTCGTCTTACGTAATATTCTTATTTTTACTTTTTGATCTTGTTGAGTGGTGGAGTTTTGAATTTGATGGTTTCTGTTAAAAACTCTTGTTGTACTAATGCCATCTCGTGTGACGTGATAGAGTAATAACGCTAGCAGAATCACACTGTACACATTTTTTATTATGGGAAAAAGGCCGTGTAGTGGTTTCTCTCTCTCTTTTTTTTACAATAAGTGCACCACTCCTATGCCTGTATAACACTAAGAATACATAAAGCAAAATACATGATACAAAGTAAACAAAAAATTAATATTTGGCTTTTAGTGAAAACCAAAATGTAAAACTAGAAGTTAGAAATAGTCTTTTCTTTCATATTTTTCGAACATAATTGTAAAAAGCATCAAACAGTGGCTTCTGAACGAGCTTATCAAGTGAACATGACCACCTGTAAAGTTTCTAATTTCAGAATAAGTGTATCTTGATGGTAAATTGGACAATGATAGATCAACTGGTCGACGGTGTCTAGGTTTTCTGTAGAGCAAAAGCAAGAGGCAGTTTCTGACCGGTTATACATCGCCACGTAGCTTCTAAAATTACAATGCTCAGGAAGAAGTTGAGCAGTAGCAAACGTTAAATCTCTAAGTGGTGATGAGAACCTGCATTTAACACTAGGAAAATAAAGTCTTGCTATTCTACCAGTTATTCCACTTTTGCATGGCGTTGTCATAAATATAATTTTTGAGGCTGCTGCGTGAGCGAGGGATGTGAGTGTAGTCCAAGTCAGTTTCCTTTGACGCTGACTTAGCCTCAAAGTTGGCTTTTTCATTTCCTAGTATGCCACTATAATTAGGAACAAATATAAAAGTTATCTTATTTACAAAATTTTTATTACGGTGCTGGATATATGTAATTTTATTGCTATTACAATTGGATTTAATAGTGTGAAATAAGCAGAAGGTCAGGGGGGAAAACCTCGCTGACCACTTACGCTGCACGGGTTGGTAATATTCGACCTCGTCGTTGGATGGCTAGGAGGGCAAAAAGTGAGTGGGGAGGTGTGTCAGTAAGTCGACAGGCATCCTTACTTTGATAGGAGACAGGTTTTACAAATAACAATAAAGGTTTATTAAATAACAAAAGCGAACATACAATAAAAATGTAAAGATAACTACTGCTAAAATGCTGATAAAATATCCCTATCGCTAACCGCGATCTAACCAATAAAGTGATCACGTGCCTAATTTCTAGTGGGAGAGAGTTTACAAAGGTTACGTCGATATACCTTAAAATGTGGTCCGATGACCGTATGCAACAACCTCCTGGACTATGGAAGCTGAAATCAGTCCTATGTCCGGGACTGGAGACACTTGATTCAGACCTTCCTGGACGATCGCGCTCTTTCCAGAGTCCATCGGGTTTTTATACGATCGTTGTTGGCACTGGGCCAGCCTATCATTCAACGTTCGATGACTAATTTGCTGACTCGCGATGACTTAGATTTTTGTTTTCTTTTTCTGATCGGATCGGATGTGTAATCAACATTCGATCGATCTCCGATAGAACTTGCGGGTCATGAACCCCTTTAAACTCTCGAATTTACGCCCTCAGAACCTGCTGGCTCACAATAGAGCTTTTAGGACAGACTGAGAATCACTGTATATGTTGATACACAGAGTTTTGTTTGACAGTGAAGTGGCCCACTGAACAGCTTTATAGACAGCATTTTCCTCAGCTTGATAGATGGAGGTATGTGGGGTATCTGTACCTTCTAACATACTTTGGGTAAAATAACTCAGTTTGGAGGAAGATGCAGAAACTTGAGCCGGATTTTAGACCCATATGTGTAGATATTAATGTCTGCATGGTTATCCATGGAAGAAGCAGATGACACCTAATAACCTTGTTGACAGGGTGATGATTAGAGATAGTAAGGTAATTTAAATGTGGTAGCATATGAACAGCCGTAGATAGGAGTAAAGACCGTTGTTGAGCCTTCACGTTTGTTGTTCTGATGTAGTAGTTTAGAACCTTTTCTACAATACATAGTGGCAAAGGAAGGAGCTCTGTTAGTATCACAAAAGAATTAGTAGAAACAGTTCTGCAGTACTTTGAAATTCTGATTACAAACTGTCTTTGAAGAAAGAGTAATTTACTCGTTATTGAATTTTTACTAGTTGCATGACCTCAGCTAGAGGCCGCGTAAAGTAGCATTGGTTGTATTTTGCTGGATCCCTCATCCAGCAATCTAGCTGGATCCAGTACATTCTTCGGCCTACTGGATCCAGCACCAGGTGTTAGATCCAGCGCTGAGGATCCGCAAACACTAAATTAACTTTCTAAATATTGCCGCAAAAGTCTACGTTTCCGCGTTGCCGCTTTGCTACGTGAGCTATCGCTCGGCGGCGAAAGTGACGTTGCCGTTCAGTGCGACACGTCCTACACCCGCTCTCTACACCGCTCCGCCGCCCTTTTGCATCTGCTGATCTAATTGCCAGTCGACTTTGCGCTCTCGCTAAATAAAGTGTCTTTAAAAAGTCTTTAAAAGTGTCTAAATAAAATAAGTAACTCTTCTCCTAGTCCTGGTGCATAATTCTAATTTACGGTCGGTTGTGACGTCAATGAATCACGTGACGGGACGATTTATGATTATTTGATGACCTTGAAACCAACTAACGTAGAGGCAGAAAGGGCCTTCTCCGCAGCGGGATGTATATGCAGTTCATTAAGAAGTAGGTTGGGAGACAACACCATCAATACTATTTGTTTCTTGAAATCCTACTTCCAGAAAAGTCAAAAAATAACAGAAGTGACTGATTTAATTTCATTTAATCCTTTAAAATACTTTATTTAAGACAAGACTAATATTTTAAAACTTCTACTCTAATTCTATTAAGTACGAGTTTTTAACTTTTATTCTATAAGTGGTTAGTGTGCTAGACTAGGCAATTTTATTGTGAAAATTAGTGAGAAACTGAGATTACCTAGTTAGCTAAATAGTTAATGAAATGAATGATTATCAGTATCTTAGATACAGTGGTACTGTTCCTCGGTATACGTCTGCTTTAGAATACGTACGAAAAGTTTTTTTTACATGAGAACGGATGAATCATTTTCACATTACTTCTTATAGGAAAGGTTGATTTGGTATACGCCCTAGTCGGTATAAGTCCAAACTTCAGGAACGGATTAAGGTCGTATACTGAGGTTTCACTGTATATGATGATATGAATGTATGTGATTCTTAATTATGATAATAATAACTAACTACTAATTAGTTACTCACTACTTTACTAACACGAATAATTAAATTAATTATAAATAATTACAGACTTACATGTAGAGCCTATATAAGAAAACTTGTGAGACTGATAGCCACTTAGCCACTGATTATCTGTCTTTACATTATTATAATATATTAATATAAATTAATTAGTAGAATTACCTTTGCTATTATTTAACTTAAAAATCATAATATAATTATAATATAACTAAAAATTTAAAGTTAATTATCTCTATCTCAAGTGTTAAACCGAATCAAAGTTAAGTTTACTACCTAAATGTGTAAGAAGTTTTACTGATTTATAGTGACCAGTCTAAATAATAAAAGTTTCTTAAGTATTTTAAAAAATGTTATATTTCTATAAAAACTCCATAAATTGCTGGATAAATAGATAGATAACACTTTATTGCACCAAAAATACATCTGCGCTGGATCCGCGCTGGATCCAGCTGGAATGAAAACACTGCTGGATTGCAATCCCTAGTTGTATTGCTCCATTATGTAGTGTTTTAGAAGCTTTATGATTTAGTCCCCAGGTGCACCTAACACATGTTAGCATCATGTAGTTTATTTCCAAGATGTAATGAATATGACAATGAAATGTGGTTTCTCTCTATTCTCTTTTGTTTTATTTTGTATGACGTTTCTATTTACACGTGCACTATCTAGTGGATTTGTCAAAGTTTTTGCGTCCTTTTATGAAAATTAAAATTAATATAAAAATAAATATTATGACGTTGATTAATAATAATGATAATAAAAAGAAAGTTAATAAGTTAAAAATAAAGTTCTGAAAATGAATTGTTCATTCAAATTTATTAATTTTTTTTTATTTTTAGATTTGTTTACATAAAGTCTTTTATAAATAATAGTACATATTAATTAACTAATTAATAATTATATATTTTGGACCTAAGGTTTTAAGAGTTTCATAAAAATATTTATTTTTGTTAAAAGCTTTGTATAAAATCATGTCTAAATATTACGTAAGATAGGGAAAGAGAGGGGAATCGAAGAAAATCTTACGGTTTCTTACACAAGGGTGGGTGGGGGTCTAGAATGGCCGAAATCACCCTTACGTAATTTATGGACGGCCCCTTATATTAAAAAAATATATAATATTGCTCGTCATTTTAACACTAAACGTAAATCGTTCAATGATACTTTTCTTCCGAAATCTCACATAAGACATGAGAGATTCGCTATATTTAAAAAGTCATTGAAAAATCAGCAAGATGTTATGTCTGTGGCAATAGTAGAAGATGCAGCTGTAACAAAAGCATCGTATAAAATTTGTTATATACTTAATAAACATGTGAAACTGTTTACTGATGCTGAAATTGTAAAGGAATGTTTTTAAGTTCTTCCAATGTACTGTTTGATAAATTCAGTAAATAAAGTCAAATAAGTTCGAAATAAAAAACCCAGCTTTCAGATTCTGTGTTAAACGTATTGAAGAGACTGCACACCAAATTTGTGATAACGTAATTAAAGACATAAAAAACTGCAAGTTTTTTAATCTAGCTTTTGACTCTAAAACGGATATTTCAGCAACATCACAATGCTCGGTTTTCGATACATATTGTACAAAACGAAATTCGATTTGCAGAGATTTTTTGAAATTCTTTCTAATGAAGAGTCATACAGGGGCAAAGATTATCTCGATACTATTTGCAATTTTCTAGAACAAAACAAGAAAGATATAAAGTAAGAATTTAAAACAAATTATTTTTAAGTATTATATTTAACTAGAAAATAAACCCGGCGTTGCTGACGATTTAAGTGATTTGGTAAATATTGTACGTTTGGAAATTATGTTATAACCATCAACAACAAAACATCGCATGTAAAATAGTACAGTAGAAACGTTTTTCATGTTAAGCTTTTATCCTTGTGCCCCGAAGGGAAGAACTTCCAGAAATCCCTTTTCAGTATTCATTTTCATAACGTACTCGAACTGTGTACCAAATTTCACCTCTCAAGCGGTTTGTTCTGGGAGATAATGAATCAATAAGTCAGTCAAGACAAGTAATTTTATATAATATATAGCTAATTTTGTGACCTCACGAAGACATTCTCAAATTGGAATTCCTTTATTCAGCTTGAAAATAAATGCAGACGTGCGTGCTTTACAATTCGCGCGCAAATTTCTAGACAACGGATTCTTTAAAATTTAAATTAAAAATTAAATTCACTTACATAATAAGATAAATTATAAATTTTTCTAATTGTTCAATTTGGGCTTTGTTTTATAAAAGTCGTTCCGTAAGTTGATGGTTACCGAACGTAATCGCAACTCATAGCATTCAACCTTATCGAAAACAAACAATAGATTTGTCACGAATAAAATTCCTTTCATATTATAAGAGCTAGAATATAAAAGATTATGATCACCTGCCAGAAAAAACTGGAAATCGCGTTATGGAGCAGAATATTCTTCTTGTATATACTATAAACAGTTTTGATTACGCGTATGATTTTCACTTCAATATAATTTATTGACAACATTTAAATCGTTTCTGAATGTAAAACAGGGAGCTAAGTTTATATAAAAATAAACCACACGAATAACTCGCTTAATTTCTTTTATTTACTTCAAAAATTCTTTACTATTGTTCGGTATCAGGCACCCCGATGATCGTAGCTCCGCAGCTAATAACTTTAATACTATTATCTTGAGGCACTGAAGCTGGAAGATACTCGCAGTAACAGGTATTCCAATAACAATATCCCCAACTTCCTCCCAATTGTTTACAGAAATTCTTGCATCGAATATGGTCCGTGTCAGCATGGGCACATTCGTAAGTGCAATTGAACCTATTTATAGGATAACCGCCCGGAATCTCTTTTTTCGATTCGGCGTTATCTGAAAACAGAAAGTAAATGATAATAATAAGAAAGAAATACGTGCTGGAATTTCTGTAAATATAAAACTACAGCAAAAATCTCACTGAACTACGGTATAATCTACCAGTATGTAGTTAAACCAAAGTAAATTCTGTCCCCAGTATTAAGTTTCAATTTTCAAATAAAATTTTATGTCAAAATTCAGTTGCTAGAGTGAAATTTTGAGCTATTGTTTTCTTAGCATAAATATTACGTACGTTCATTAACGAACGTCAAAAGCTAAAAAGTGCGATAGTTTTATTCTATTACAGACGTGCAATATTTAATTGACAACGACATCCATAGGTTACATTGGCTTTGTGTGTCTTCCATCTCTATACTCTGGAAATAAAATTCGCTTAATTGACTTGCTTGCAGTTTTTCAGGTGATATTCCGATTTTTAAAATAGCGTGATTGAAAGCGTTGTTTTAATAACTGATGCCTTTCATAGCCGTATTAACGAAAAATATGAGTTCGTATACGGTGATCATTACAATTAGGAAATCGTAAGTGATCGATTTCTCACTTTTTCGTACAAAAAACGTATGACTTGCATACTGTAATCTATGGAGTGCTTCGTCTACCGTAATAATTCTGGTGTTAAGACAATTTATCTGCTGCAACCATACACAACATTTTTAAACGTAATCCAGTATGTTGCAGCATTATCAGAATATGAAACTTGCCCAGATACACATTTCCTCAAAAAATAAGGTGTTATAATTTATATTTTTGAGAAACACACCCCATCGTTACCTATCGATAAAGCAATGCGATCTATTGACGAAAGTGTGTATCTTCTTTAGAGTAGAAATCGCAGTGTCAGCCTTCACATAACCATGCGAATGAAACTAAACTTTCAGAATTTGCCAACTCCATGATTCATCAATTGTCATACGAACATGAAATATTGTGAGAAATATTTTAAACTCGCCAATATTATAAGAATTGCCTCGTGTATAAAATTTAAAATTAATTTTTTTCGAAAGTCGGAACAGTTCTTCAGATTGCCTAAAAGCTTTTTACAGAGACTTATGAACACTTCTTCAATAATGATTGCTATGTTCATTACACAATAATTTAATGTCGTTTAAACGTATATTTAATAACATTATACCCCCATTTCTGTAATAACGATAAAGGAACAACGTTCCATTTATGTTAAGTGTAGAATAGAACTCTTACACCACCGCAACGTACCGACGAAATTGCCAAACTGCATATGAAGAATTGATATCACTTAACAAACTGGAGTTCGAATTACAGATATCTTCCTCATAGTCTGACTTTCAGAAATTACTACGATCTGTATATATCGGGTTTTGTTTGCTTACAGCTTGAAAAACTCAAATTGTACGCATCACCTTACAATCACTTGGTCTAAATTCAAATCGAAGCCAGGTAACGGGTAGGTGTTTCTGCTCAATGAAGCATGACGTTTTCAAGTATCCTATAAACACAATCAAGTGTTTAAGCTAAATTTCCGAAGCATAATTTGTCACATTTCTATGGTCGAATTGTCGTTTATAGCAAATGGTAACGTGATTATGCATCGTGAGCCCACGAGTAGTCGTACCGATCTAAATAGTTAGTTAATAAATTTTTAACAGCTGGTAGAATCGTGAGTTATCTAACTCTTCCCCTCGACAAAATCTAAGAAAATTTTTTTTAATCACAGTCGACAGAGATTCTGCCTGGCCCTATCAGGGTGGTATATGAAAGAATGTATGGTACATAATTAATTACGTTGTAAATATTTTACTCTTTATATAAAAGTAAATATATTCTTTTTAGTAAATTAAACATTAGCTACAATAATAATCGTTTAAGAAAGATATAATATTAAGTTAAGCATATTAATGTTAATCTATGTATATATCTTACGTATCAACGCCAAGGATGATATTATCAGCAACAAGATTGCTACGTTCATGTTTCTTTCTAAACTTCTTCTAAATGTACTGAATTAATCTTATGAACTACAGGATATTTATACAAGTACGGGATGTAGAATGTCGTAGAAATAAGAAGTTTTATGTTTTGTGATCAGGACATAAAATTATAATAATTACACATTATATCAATTTAGTTATTATATACTTTTGTAAAATTTATAACTCCAGATTTTCAAAATTTAATTACGCAATAAAATTTATTTCTCATTTTTTGAAAATACACTGTCCTATATAATTTGTACATTTTCTCAAAACTTATTTGATGTAATGTTTTTCAATAATTTACGCACATTTGTATATTGTACAAGGTAATTTATTTGGACTAGTACAAAATTCTAACGGTTTTACGATCACTGATGAAATACGTTATGTAAAACCGGTATTGTCTCATACAGCAAAGTCTCATAGAGGGTACTTTCGTGTTTTACATTTATCTTTTTAATATTATGAAGAAAATATTCCACATAATAAATGTTCAGTCCAATTAATTTTTTTAAAGATTCATTTTCTAATAATCGTGAGCTTTTTTTATTACGGATTTGAAAATTATATATTGGTTTAACATTACTTTTACGTTAGTATAATTTGAAATATATTATTCGTTATTATCCAATTATTAAAACAATTTGTCAATTTAAAAGTGAAATGACTGTATCTAACCTGATCCTGACCATTAAAAACTTCGCTATTTTTTAATGTATTATTACTGTAATTATAAAAGTTATAAAGTCAAGAACAATTATTCCTATATTATCTCAAGCAGCTGGTTTTTAAAATTTAACTTAAAAATTGTAAACTAACTTTTGCACGAATCAAGTTAAAAATACAGTTTACCTTTAATGTAATGTATTGGTTGAACCATACTCTTTTAATGATTATACGGATTACTCATTATCACCGAACATGACGGGTTTTTTTTATAAAAGGAACTTCGTATCGGATGTGGAAAGGCATTAAGAATAAACAAAGGGATAATAAATATCACACCTGTAAGTAGACAAGTGGCGATTAATGGGGATGTGACGTTGTGAAAAGAACTATTAACCCGCTTCTGTGAACACTCTGGTCACTAATACTCACAAGTATATTGTATTTTCACCGCAACAGATGTGATGATGTGAAAATCGATCAACAATAATTAAATAAAACTTATCGTTTATATACTTGTGTTTTGCCCTACGCTTTATTTAGTGCCAATTTTCAAAAGACATAAATTGTAACACTAAATTAAAGCTTGACGACGTATAAATACATATCATTCCTTTTGCTTTTAATACTATTACTACCACTCTTTTAATGAAATAATGTTACAACTATACAAAATTTGCATAAGTCGCATTGGTGATTGCAAAATCATATTCCTTATATTTTCAAAGTTATAATGTCTCATACGCTTTTCATGATAGCATCTTAACACACCATTAAATTCTCACGAAGTAAGACTTATAATTAATGTTACAAAGGAAATGATAATGTACAGTTACGATTAAATTTATTAAATTCAGTCAGACTTCGATGTACCCCCACCATTCATTCGCCTGTAAAATTGGCTGTTAGACCAAATTTTATCCAGCAATCATTTTTTACACATTTTAAGTGTTTGAAAGTTACAAGAATGGCTTATGACACCGTTTGTAATAAATAAACAATACGTGTAATAAATCGGCTATACCGTTGGGTTCTCGGTAATATACAGTTACTCGGGAGTCGTTGACACTTTTTAGAAAGACACTAAATACAATATTCTAATTTGATATTCTAAGAGACAAGTAAAAGAATAATTCAAGGTGTGAAAGCACAGAGCACATATGCAAAAAACAACTGAATTAATTTCGCTTTGTCATCACATCTGTTGCGGTAGAAATACAATATACTTGTGAGTATTAATGACCAGAGTGTTCCCAGAAGCTGGTTAATAGTTCTTGTCACACCATCACATCCCCATTAACTGTTATCACTTGTCTACTTCGAGGTGTGATGTTTATTATCCCTTTGTTTATTCTTAATGCCTTTCCACATCCGATAAGAAGTTCCTTTTTTAAAAGAAAACCCGACATGTTCGGTGATAATAAATAATCCGTATAATCATTAAAAGAGTATGGTTTAACCAATACATTACATTGAGGGTAAACTGTATTTTTAACTTGATTCGTGCAAAAGTTAGTTTACAATTTTTAAGTTAAATTTTAAAAACCAGCTGCTTGAGATAATATAGGAATAATTGTTCTTGACTTTATAACTTTTATAATTACAGTAATAATACATTAAAAAGCAGTCAAGTTTTTAATGGTCAGGATCAGGTTAGATACAGTCATTTCACTTTTAAATTGACAAATTGTTTTAATAATTGGATAATAACGAATAATATATTTCAAATTATACTAACGTATAAGTAATGTTAAACCAATATGTAATTTTCAAATCCGTAACAAAAAAGCTCACGATTATTAGAAAATGAATCTTTAAAAAAATTAATTGGACTGAACATTTATTATGTGGAATATTTTCTTCATAATATTAAAAAGATAAATGTAAAACACGAAAGTACCCTCTATGAGACTTTGCTGTATGAGACAATACCTGTTTTACATAACGTATTTCATCAGTGATCGTAAAACCGTTAGTATTTTGTACTAGTCCAAATGAATTACCTTGTACAATATACAAATGTGCGTAAATTATTGAAAAACATTACATCAAATAAGTTTTGAGTAAATGTACAAATTATATAGGACAGTCTATTTTCAAAAAATGAGAAATAAATTTTATTGCGTAATTAAATTTTGAAAATCTGGAGTTATAAATTTTACAAAAGTATATAATAACTAAATTGATATAATGTGTAATTATTATAATTTTATGTCCTAATCACAAAACATAAAACTTCTTATTTCTACGACATTCTACATCCCGTACTTGTATAAATATCCTGTAGTTCATAAGATTAATTCAGTACATTTAGAAGAAGTTTAGAAAGAAACATGAACGTAGCAATCTTGTTGCTGATAATATCATCCTTGGCGTTGATACGTAAGATATATACATAGATTAACATTAATATGCTTAACTTAATATTATATCTTTCTTAAACGATTATTATTGTAGCTAATGTTTAATTTACTAAAAAGAATATATTTACTTTTATATAAAGAGTAAAATATTTACAACATAATTAATTATGTACCAAACATTCTTTCATATACCACCCTGATAGGGCCAGGCAGAATCTCTGTCGACTGTGATTAAAAAAAATTTTCTTAGATCTTGTCGAGGGGAAGAGTTAGATAACTCACGATTCTACCAGCTGTTAAAAATTTATTAACTAACTATTTAGATCGGTACGACTACTCGTGGGCTCACGATGCATAATCACGTTACCATTTGCTATAAACGACAATTCGACCATAGAAATGTGACAAATTATGCTTCGGAAATTTAGCTTAAACACTTGATTGTGTTTATAGGATACTTGAAAACGTCATGCTTCATTGAGCAGAAACACCTACCCGTTACCTGGCTTCGATTTGAATTTAGACCAAGTGATTGTAAGGTGATGCGTACAATTTGAGTTTTTCAAGCTGTAAGCAAACAAAATCCGATATATACAGATCGTAGTAATTTCTGAAAGTCAGACTATGAGGAAGATATCTGTAATTCGAACTCCAGTTTGTTAAGTGATATCAATTCTTCATATCCAGTTTGGCAATTTCGTCGGTATGTCGACCCTTATATCTTTTGTTAATACGTCTATGAAAAGCATCCGTTATTAAAACAACGCTTTCAATTACGCTATTTTAAAAATCGGAATATCACCTGAAAAACTGCAAGCAAGTCAATTAAGCAAATTTTATTTTCAGACATAGATCTGATAGAATTTTATTTTTAGAGTATATAGATTGAAGACACACAAAGCAAATGTAATCTTTGGATGTCGTTGTCAATTAAATATTGCGCGTCTGTAATAGAATAAAACAATCGCACTTTTTAGCTTTTGACGTTCGTTAAGCAACGTACGTAATATTTATGCTAAGAAAACAATAGCGCCAAATTTCACTCTAGCAACTGAATTCTGACATAAAATTTTATTCGAAAATTGAAACTTAATATTGGTTACAGAATTAACTTTGGTTTAACTACATACTGGTAGATTATACCGTAGTTCAGTGAGATTTTTGCTGTAGTTTTATATTTACAGAAATTCGAGCACGTATTTCTTTCTTATTATTATCATTTACTTACTGTTTTCAGATAACGCCGAATCGAAAAAAGAGATTCCGGGCGGTTATCCTATAAATAAGAACAAATGCACTTACGAATGCTATCATTACAATAATCATATTAAATGCAACAATTTCTGTAAACAATTGGGAGGAAGTTCGGGATATTGTTATTTTCTGGCCTGTTACTGCGAGTATCTTCCAGCTTCAGTGCCTCAAGATAAAAGTATTAAAGCTTTCGGCTGCGGAGCTACGATGGTCATGGTGAATGACACCCACTTTTTGATATAAATTAGAAATTGAAATTGCAATAAAAAAAAATTTGAAATAAATAAAAGAAATTAAACGAGTTATTTGTGTGGTTTATTTTTATATAAACTTAGCTCTCTGTTTTACATTCAGAAACGATTTAAATGTTGTCAATAAATTATATTGAAGTGAAAATCGTACGCGTAATCAAAACTGTTTATAGTATATACAAGAATAATATTCTACTCCATAACGCGGTTTCCAGTTTTTTCTGGCAGGTGATCATAATCTTTTATATTCTAGCTCTTATAATATGAACGGAATTGTATTCGTGACAAATCTATTATTTATTTCCGATAAGGTTGAATGCTATAAATTGCGATTACGTTCGGTAACCATCAACTTACGGAACGACTTTTATAGAACAAAGCACAAATTGAACAATTAGAAAAATTTATGATTTATCTTATTATGTAAGTGAATTTAATTTTTAATTTAAATTTTAAAGAATCCGTCGTCTAGAAATTTGCGCGCGAATTGAAAAGCACGCACGTCTGCATTTATTTTTAAGCCGAACAAAGGAATTCCAATTTTAGAATATCTATGTGAAGACAGAAAATTATCTAAGTACTAGCAGGTAGGCCCGGCGTTTCTCGAACAAAAATAACGATAGCGAAGATTAACATTATTTCGTTATAGTCAACCTTACCCGTTTTCACAGAATTCAAATATTGAATCTCCCTGTTTTCAGACTAATTAGAGAATTTTTGGATGTGTCTAAAAACATGTTCGATTTTCCGCAAAAACGAAAAAAACTGCATATGCGTCTTGCACGTCTCTTGCTCTTAACAATTCCATTGTTACGTAACACTTCTATTGTTGACACTTTTATTGTTACTTATCACTTCAGTCATTAATGGAAGTGTTTAGCCTTATTCCTGTCTCTCTCCCCCGTGGGGAAGAATTTCGAAAAATCTTTTCTTAGTGTGCGTTTTTGTGACATACCCTATGTACCAAATTTCAACTTTCAACTCCTATTGCGCTTATTATTCTTATTATTATTATTATCTTTGGTTCAGTCAGATATACTCGTTTAACACCGGTGGCTGTGTACTATGCCGAATCAAAGTCAAGTCATAGTAACCAAAAAAGAAATTAAAGAAGTGTATCAGTGTGTGTGTCTGTAGTCAGGAATTTTCTCACAATATGACATGTATTCAATATAGTAGCTTTCTGTAGTGTGATGTATGTGTTTCTATTCAATTGTAATGTGCCCAGGCTTTTGTGTAGTGTGTATGGTATGACACCTGTAGAGGAGAGAACAACAGGTACAATAAGTACCCTATCCATCCTTCACAGATGCCTTATTTCCTGGGCAAGTTCTGTGTACTTTCTAATTTTTTCAGTGCATGCGTTTTGTATATTGTGAGTGTTTAGAATGGATATGTCTATAATGTATGTGATTTTATTGTGTTTGTCAATGAGTGTGATGTCTGGTCTGTTGTGGTAAATTGTTTTATCTGTAAGTATGGCTCTGTCGTAGTACATTTTGTGCGTGTTGTTTTTCAATACTGTTTGTGGAATGTATTTGTAGTATGGTTCGTGGATGTCTACTAATTTGTGTTTCTTTGCAAGCTCTTGGTGTATTATATTTGCTACTTGATTATGTCTGTGTAAATAATCTGTCTGTGCCAAGAGCTTGCAACCAGAGGTGATGTGTTGTATAGTTTCTGGCATGATGTGACATTTTCTGCATGTGTCATTTGTGAGTGTTGCATCTTTGAGTATGTGTTTTCTGTAGTTTTTAGTATTTATGACCTGATCCTGTATGGCGATCATGAATCCTTCTGTCTCCCCAAAGACGCATCCCCGAGCTAACCAGCTGTTTGACGCAGTTTTGTCAACAAAATCCTGGGCCAGATCGTAAGGATGCCTGCCATGGAGTGCCTTTGGAGCCCACGATTGCTTAATGGTGTCTATGCTTTTTATATGTTGTGTTGTGTCCATATGATATGAGTGTAAGTTTAATGGTGTGTTATTTGAGTCTGCTAGAGTTACTGCTTTATGTAATTGTGATGTTTCTTGTTTTTTGTAGAAAAACTCTCGCAGTGACTATATTTGTTTGTAGTGAAGGTTAACTATGTCAATCAGGCCACGTCCACCATCTTTACGTGGAAGGGATCATCTTTCTGTGGCAGATTTAGGATGATGTTGTTTATGCTTAGTAAGTGGTTTTTTTGTTGTTGTTTTCCTTTGGAGTTGCTCAAAATCTATGTGAATCCAATGTATAACTTCAAAAGTGAGTACTGAGATGATATATGTGTTTATTGCTTTAACTGTGTGTTTTCCATTTAACTGTGTTCTGAGAATAGCATCTTTGCTTTATTTGTGCATGTTCTGTTAGTTTGGCCTGTTGGAATCCTAAATACTTGTAGAACTCGCCCTCTTCCATGGATTCAATAACATCTCTATTTCCAAGTGCAAAATCTTCTTTCTTTAGGATTCCTTTTTCTATGTGAAGTGTTTTGCATTTATCTAGGCCAAATTTCATTTGTATGTCCTTGGTGTATGAATGTGTGATTTGTAGGAGTTGATGAAGTTGTTTTTGTGTGGATGCATAAAGTTTTATGTCATCCATGTACATGAGATGTGACAGTGTAAACTGTGTTGTTTCTTCATGTCTGATATTGTAACCATATTGCGTGTTGTTTAACATGCTGGATAATGGGTTCAGGGCTAAGCAGAACCAGAAGGGATTCAAAGAATCTCCTTGAAAATTCCTCGCTTAATATAAATTTTGTTCGTTTGTATTGAAGTGTTATGAACCCTGAGATGTAGTGTTGTTCTCCAGTGCTGCATAGTGTTTTGGAAGAATGTAATGAGTGATGGATGTATTTTGTACATGTGTAGAATATGTAGCAGCCAACTGTGTGGAACACTGTCGAATGCTTTTCTGTAGTTTATATATGCCATGTGTATGTTTCTGTGTTGTTTGTGTGCTTGCCGTAGAATGACTGAATCTATGAGTAACTGTTCTTTGCATCCCCTGTGATTTTTACGGCAACCTTCTTGTTGTTCCCTAAGAATGTCGTGTTTTTCAACATGTTTGTATATTTTGTTTGCGATACAGGATGTCAATAATTTGTAGAGTGTTGGAAGACTGTTTGTATGGTCTGTATTGTGTGGTCTGTGGAATTGTTGTTTTTAGGTTTCATGTAGGTGATGCCCTGAGTAAGAAAATTTGGCATGTCTTGTGGATTGATGATGATGTGTCTTAGGTGTTTAGCTAATTCCTGGTGCAGTGATGTAAACTTTTTGTACCAGAAATTGTAATGTTGTCTACACCAGGTGTCTTCCAGTTGTGTGTTTTGTTAACAGTGTATTGGAAATCATGTATGTTTATTTCAGCACTGTGCATAGTTGGTAAGTTGTGCAAGTTTCTGTTCTCCTCCTCGATCCAGCCTGCATCGGCATTGTGCGTGACAGCACTGGACCAAAGAGAAGACCAATATGTTGTGAGTTCTTCTTTCGTTTCTGTGCAACTGTGCTGTGTATCAGTGTTTGCTTTGTTATTAATTTGTCTGTAAAAGAGTTTTTCATTGTTTGTAAATTATTTATTTTGTTGTTTTCGTAGTGCACATGTTTTGTATCGTTTGAGTCTAGGTGCTTTGGCAGAAAGTTTTTGTTTTAGTGTATCAATGTATTCTGTAATGCGTGTGTTGTGACGTTCATGTTTTGTGTGTGTTTTTATTTTCTTGAAAATGTTTTTGAGCTGTTCCCTTAATTTGGGTGTTATGTTGTTTTTAGTGTATGGTGTCAGCCTGCCTAATTGCTGTCTAATGATATTTATTTGCGTTTCTATTTGTTGCCGCCTCGAGCGCCACCGTATTTTTTGTGAGAAGAAATGATAATTTAAAAACGTTTGGATATGAGATACGTTTTTGTAACGTTTGGATACGTTTTTTGTAACGGCCAAGTAACGGCCAAGGGCGTCAGCCATATTGTTTTTTTTCTTCTTGTTCTTGTGTAATGACCCGCAAACCGCATTAAACTTTTATCAAACCGCAAGTGTTTTCTTTCATATTTATACAGTCCATTAAAAATCGACAAACATGTGGTCCGTCGAGGCGGATGAGAAGAAAAGAGACAATTTCGCAAGCAAATAAGATCGAGTTCAAACTTCATTAAGTCGCCTATCCAAGGTAGGAAGAATTTATTTGTCCGTTACACGTGGTAGAGAGTTTAAAATGGATCAGCTCGAGAAATTAAGAAAAAAACGCGCTTCGATAAGAGCTAGTGTGACGAGATTAATTAGTAAAGTCGATAGTCTAGTTGAAAGCGACGATAGAGAGACAGGAACCTTTCTAGAAATACTGGATCAGTTTAGTCGAAAGGAAGAGTCGTTGAGAACGTTAAATGGGGAGATTGAGGGCCTCATTACTAGCCTAACTGACTATGACACTGAGATAGTCAATAGTGAAGAATATGAGGACAAAATTATAAGTTGTAAATTTAAGATCCAGTCTCGTATTAAACGATTAGAAGCGGATTCGTCCGTCGTTATGGTGAGTCAGGCTTCCGTAGGTCGAAATAACTCCGCTAATATTAAATTGCCAGAGATTTTTCTACCGAAATTCTCTGGAAGATATGAAGAATGGAGTAACTTTAAAATGCAATTTGATAATATCATTTCGTCAAGCGAGCAACTATCGGCTGAACAGAAACTACATTATTTGAAAGCTGCTCTCATAGGGAAAGCTAAGAGTTTAGAAACGTTAAATGATTCATTTGCTTCATTGTTTCAAGCGTTACAAGAGAGGTACGAAAACAAGAAATTAATAGTAGAAACCCATGTTAATGCGATTCTGGACTCTGTAAAACTAGCTTATGAGTCAGCAAGGGGTTTGAGGAACTTAATTGATATTGTCAATCGGAATATGCGAGCTCTAAAGGTCCTGGGATATGAAAGGAATGAGCTCTCCGATATCTTAATTCTAAACATTGTACTTCAGAAACTGGATAAGGAGACTCTAAAACAGTACGAGTTCAGTATTAGTTCGAATGACGTTCCTAAGCTAGATAATTTGATTTCATTTTTGGAAAAGCGTTCTCAGATTTTAGAAAATATTAATAAGGCCACGTTCGTGAAGCCAAGGTGTAATCAAGATAGAGTTAAACCGAGAAACTTATTTGTGAAATGTAACAATTCTATGTCTCGTTGCATTTTATGTAAGCAGAATCATCCTGTTTACAATTGTGATTCTTTTCTACAGTTGGAAGTCTCCCAAAGAAACGATGTTGTGGCCAAAAACAACCTCTGCTTCAATTGCTTAAGTGATCGGCATAAGTTATCAAATTGTAACTCCAAAAGCTGCTGTAAGATATGCCGAAAGCGACATAATACATTACTGCACCAAGAGAAACAAGCTATAATTGGTTCAAATGCACCAGTGATCGACAGCAAACCGATTTCAACCAAGCAGGATCTTAATCCCGACGCAATAGAGTTTCGTGAGAGTATACCTCACTCACTATCATGTATTGACAAGGGAAATAAGACAGTAATTCTCTCGACAGCCATGGTTTGGGTTTTAAATCATACTACCGGAGCCAGCATTCAAGCGCGCGCAGTATTGGACTCGGGCAGTATGTCAAATATCGTAACTAGAGATTTCGCAAGTCGTCTGGGCACACCGCAAGAAAGAATCGACCTCACAGTCTCTAGTATAAGCGGAAATAAAACCTCGGTCAAGTTTAAGCTGCCTGCTACAATAATAAACGGTAATGGATCCTTTTCTAAGACGCTAGAGTTCTTAGTGGTGCCAAGGATCACGGATTTACTTCCGGTTTCCTCTCTACACGTCAGCAAAACAGAAATACCCCGTCAGTTAGCTGATCCAAGATTTGCTACACCAGGCAAGATTGACATGCTTATTGGAGCTGAAGCATTTTTTGAAATAGTCAAGAACGATCAAATTCGTCTATCGTGCAACAATAACCTAACATTTCGCAACACAGTTTTTGGATACATCGCAACTGGGTCCACAGACTCTAATGATCAAGATCAATATTGTGGACTAATATCAGAGTCAGAATCAATCGATAAATGTTTACAAAGGTTCTGGCAAATAGAAACTCTTACAGAGGCTCCAAGTTTGATGAGTAAAGAAGAAGAGTATTGCGAAGATCATTATCAAAGAACTCACAGACGTAATGAAGATGGGAGATACATTGTGCAGATGTCAACCAAGGAAATACAAAACTTGGGAGAGTCAAGGAAGTTAGCATTGAAGAGATTGAATCAATTGTGGAAGAGACTGTCAAGGAACAAACAATTAAAAGAGTTATATCAGAACTTCATGAAGGAGTATTTGGACTTGGACCACATGGAAAGGGTGCAGGAACCTGCCGCTGATCAGACAGCATGCAATATATGTTACAACCTTCCGCATCACGGTGTGTTTAGACCAGACAAAACCACTACAAGGTTAAGGGTAGTCTTCAACGTATCTGCTCCCACAACTTCTAGACTGAGTCTAAATGATCATCTCTTGAAAGGTGAAGTAAAGAAAGATGTTTTCGAGATCATGACAAGATTTCGAAAATACAATTACGCTTTTACAGCAGATATTCAGAAAATGTTTCGTCAAATTCTAATTGAGCCCTCGCAACAAGATCTCTTAAGAATTGTTTGGAAGAACGAGGAAGAAGAGATGCCAGTCACCTACAGACTGAAAACTTTGACTTATGGAACCGCCAGTGCTCCCTTTATAGCAGTGAGAACCCTTAAGCAGTTGGCTTACGATGAAGCAGCAAGATATCCTTTGGCCTCTAAAACTATATTACGAGATATCTACATGGATGACATTATGTCAGGTGAGCAAGATTTCGATGCTGCCCTCGAACTACAATCTCAGTTGTGCAACATGTTGAGCACATGTGGAATGACACTACACAAATGGAACTCTAATTCAATGAAATTGATTAACAGTAGTTCACCAGAAAATAAGGAACATTGCTTTTCCTCAAGTGCAGAACCAACAGTAAAAACCTTAGGCATTATTTGGAAGCCGGTTGAAGATCAGTTCATATTCAGGGTATCGATTCCAGAAAAATTGCTTTATACAAAACGAGAAGTATTGAGTGTCATCGCCAGACTTTATGACCCCTTGGGTCTTCTGGGACCAGTTATAACTCGAGCAAAGATCTTTCTACAGAAGCTGTGGCTCAGTAAGCTCGACTGGGAGGATACTCTACCAGAAAACCTTAACTATGATTGGGTGAACTTTGTGTCGTCCTTGAAAGCCCTGGACGATCTTAAGATCACTAGATATATTTTAACAGATCCACTTCAAAGGGCTGTCTTGCTAGGATATGCAGATGCCTCGGAGTCAGCTTATGGAGCAGTAGTTTACATGCATTGCATAAAGGAAGATGGAACTGGCAAGACACGACTTATTGCTAGTAAATCTCGTGTCGCTCCTCTTAAGGTTATGACAATCCCTCGATTAGAGCTATCAGCTTGTCTAGTACTGTCTCAACTTGTCAAAAAAGTACGCTCATGTCTGCAAATGGATATAGCTGAAGTGATCCTACACACAGATTCAACTATTGCCATCGCTTGGATCAACACTCCCGCATATCGCCTGAAGACTTTTATTGCGAATCGTGTGGAAAAGATCCAATCTATTACTGAAGGCTGCCACTGGAAACATACAACTTCCCACTCCAATCCTGCAGATGTAGTTTCTCGGGGTTTAAATCCGCAAGATCTACTATCCATGGAATTATGGTGGAGTGGAGTGCAGTCTCAAGTAGCACCAACCGTTCAACGTCAGGATGAATATGCCATCGACACTTCCTCCGATGAAAAATATCTATCTGAGCTTAAAAAACAATCGCACGTTAATTTGGTGTCAGTGTCAAGCTCTGACCTTGACAATACCCTGTTTGAACTTAGTAATAATTACATCAAATTAATTCGCATACTTAGTTATATTTTCCGGTTTCTGCATAACATAAAACACGTAACTCGTCGATTTGGCCCTTTATCAAGGAAAGAACTCCAAGAGTCCAAAATTTATTTGATCGGCAAAGTACAAGGAATGGCCTTTGCTGAGAAAATAAAAACATTGCAAATGGGAAGGAATCTAACGAAGGGTCAATTAAGCAGATTACATCACTTTCTAGATAAACAGGGTCTAATGAGAGTCGGTGGTAGATTGAGCAATTCAAATTTATCATTTGATAAAAAGTTTCCAATTCTGCTACCTAAAAATCACAAGTTAACCCACTTGATTATGAGATATTATCATCTGAAAAATTTGCATGTTGGTGCACAAACTTTACTTTACCTCGTCAGACAAGAATTCTGGCCTTTAAGTGGAAGAAACCTGGCCAGAAGGGTGGTACATGAGTGCCTCGTTTGCTTTAGAAATAAACCCAAAGTCATGGAACAAATCCTAGGAAATTTTCCTTCGGAGCAAATAACTCCAAGTCCCCCCTTTAAACATGTAGGGATTCATTTTTGTGGTCCCTTTCTTATTAAATATAAGGGACAAAGAAAGGGCACCTATCAGAAGTGCTACGTCGCAATCTTCGTTTGCCTTGTGACTAGGGCAATTCACCTTGAAGTAGTTACCGACCTAACAACCGAGGCAATGATAGCAACCTTGAAAAGATTTTTTAGCAGAAGGGGTAACAGTGCGTCAATTTGGACAGATAATGCCACAAATTTTGTGGGTGCCAGTGCGGAGTTGAAACGCCTACATAACTACGTAAAAACACCTCCTGACAGTTTAGCTGATTATCTCGCCAGTGAGGAGGTCACTTGGAAGTTCATACCGCCCAGATAACCAAATTTCGGTGGCCTTTGGGAAGCAGGAGTGAAGTCCTTTAAACATCACCTAAAAAGAACCGTAGGTAACTCGCATCTAACTATAGAGCAGTTTATAACTATCACCATGCAGATAGAAGGAATTTTGAATAGCTGACCGCTCACTCCTATGTCCTCTGATCCAAGCGACTTCCAAGTTTTAACTCCAGGACACTTTCTTATCGGAAGACCTCTGACTAGACTACCGGAGTCAGATCTCACCAGTAAACCAGATAACTATTTGTCCCAATGGCAAATGTTAACTAAATTTGTTCAAGTTATATGGCGTAAATGGAAATTGGACTACCTAAACAACCTACAGGCCCGACATAAGTGGCAATTTGAGAAGGACAATATAACACCAGACTCAATGGTCGTCATAAAAGATGAAAACCTCCCACCCGGAAGTCGGTCGATGGGCCGCATACAGGAAGTTATCAAAGGAACCGACGGGAAGGTGAGAGTTGTTCTGGTGAAAACCCCTCAAGGTGTTTTTAAGAGAAGCATAACCAAATTGTGCTTGTTACCATCCATCTAGACAGAAAATGTGATTCTCCTTGGTGACCTACACGCGTCATTTCTGTTGTAATTGTTAAATTTAAATTTAATGTTTAACATTGTTTATTGAAGTATTACTTCAACGCGGGCCGGGATGTTGCCGCCTCGAGCGCCACCGTATTTTTTTGTGAGAAGAAATGATAATTTAAAAACGTTTGGATACGAGAGTTTTTTGTAACGGCCAAGTAACGGCCAAGGGCGTCAGCCATATTGTTTTTTTTCTTCTTGTTCTTGTGTAATGACCCGCAAACTGCATTAAACTTTTATCAAACCGCAAGTGTTTTCTTTCATATTTATACAGTCCATTAAAGATCGACAAACACTATTCTTCTCTGCCAGGCAGGCTTGTGATAGAATTGTGTTTACTGTGTATTTGTCTGTGATTGTACTTTCAGTCCATGGTGTGTCACTACTGTGACTGCCCCAGCATAAACTAATGTATGAATGTCTGAGAGTGTAGTAATTGAATGAATGTAGTGTGGTAGTAAGTGGGTGTTTACATAATTTAGTGTTTTTCCTAGTTCCTTTGACGTGTTAATTTTTGGTATTCGTGGTCTTTGTGTGGGATTTGTGCCTGCATATTTAGTGAGTGTTTCCTGAAATATTAGTAAGAGCGTATTAACTAAATCCATGTCTATGTTATCAGTGATGGATGAGGAAGTGTCTGTAGTATAGTATCATTGGTGATAATTGTTGTATGCGTGTTATTATCAATGCTTGTTGCTGGATTACATGATCTCACAGGCTACATGATCTTTATTAATCTTAGATGTTTCTGTCTGTTGATGTATGTGATCAGCAACCTGTTGTTTGATAAGTTCAAGTGTTGTTTGTGGAATAAGGTTGTTGTGTATAATTGTTCTTTTTTGATCAACAACCCTTTGTTCAATGACAGTGAGATGAGGATACTGTTGTGTGAATCTATGGTGTAGTTGTTGTCTGTATGCTGTCATGTTTGTTTCGAGTTTTGTGATGGTGTAGTAAGTACAGATGATAAACTCGTTCATTTCTACTGTCCATTTCATCCGTTGGCGTGGTTTTTCCAGCCTTTGTGGTCTGTGGATGCATTGCTACAGAAACACCAAGGCTGGGTTGGTTCCTCATATCTGTTGAGGGCATTGCAGTAGCCATGCTTGGGCTGGTGCTGCTTTTGCCACCGGTAACCTTGGGAGACTGTGGCTCATTTTTCGAACGTGAGCCTCTGCGTAATCCACGAACGCGGACCTTGTTAACCCGGGCGACGTCCGAGCCGGTATCACACTTTGATCTGGTTATTACCATAATAAATATTTGCACAGAATGTGGGTGTGGTCACTCTTAGCTTCAATTCTCCCCATAGACTATACTGGCACGGGTGTCCCTACCAAGAGCTTGTGCTCCAGCCTGCATTACCCTATGGATCAGTAAAATTACTAGGCTCTCCCACCACGACCAGGTGGTGACCACGGGAGAGTTATTATTATTATCATTATTATTATCATCATCATTGTCAACTCGTCTCGATTAATTATATATAGATTATGTAAAATTACATGTCTTGACTGACTGATTAATTCGTCATCGCCCAGAGCAAATTTCTGAACGTTTAGTGGTGAAATTTGGTTCGTAGATAGGGTACGTCACAAAAATGCACACTAACAAGGGATTCTTTCGAAATTCGAAGAAGGAGGATTAGGGCTTAACCTGAAAAACAGCTTTTAATTTACTATTTTACATGCGATTTTTTGTTTTTGATAATTATAACTTAATTTCCAAACATATAATATTTACCAAATCATCCAAAACGTTTGCCCGAGCAACGCTGGGTTCATTTGCTAGTTAAATATAATTTTTAAAAATAATCTGTTTTAAATTGTTACTTATAAAAGGATAATTTTGTTCTAGTACATCGAAATAAGAGATTTCTCGATAACTAACATTTAACCTGTTTCGAAATCAAGTCAAAAAAAAAAAAATGTCGAGACAAATGAATTCCGTAGATGGTGTCCGTGATGTTTTGCGGTTCAAATTATTAAGCGTAACAAATTACATTATACGATATATTTATGAACGTTTTAATATTTTACACACCATTTTATTTTCTTTAACATTATTATGCACATACGTGATAATTATACACATGCTAACCATTTGGCATTTGTCTTTAATGAATTTTTGAAAATAATTAAATTTGCATCTGTAATTCATTCCACTGCTTAGAAGAACGGTGTTTGTAATTCACAAGTTTCGATACCTAAAAGATTATCAGATAGAAAAAAATCTAATAAAAAGTATTTAAAAGTTGGGGTTTTAAATTTTTGGATATTCTTAAAGGTTTAGTGTATTTTATTAGTCATTAATTTCAATGGTGTAAATTTTGAATACAAAGATTCTTCTCGACTTTGGTCGCTGGTCCAGGAACAGATCTACAGAGAGACTAATAGGGTTTAAACCGTGAGCACACAAGTGTCAATGGCCCACAAAATTTAAATTATTATCATAATCTATTTATATAATCGAGACGAGTTGACAATAATAATAATAATAATCAGCGCAGAGCCATAACGGTTAGGAGTTGAAAGTTAAAATTCGGTACACAGGCTATGTCAGGAGAACGCAAACTATGAAGAAATTTTTCGAAATTTCTCTCCACGGGGAATAGAGACAGGATTAAGTCTTAACATTTCCATTAACAATGGAAGTGTTAAGTAACAATGGAAGTATCAACAATAAAATTGTTAAGAGAAAGCGACGTGTGTAAGACGCAGATGCAGTTTTTCCGTTTTTGCGGGAAATCGAACATATTTTTACACTCATCTAAAAATTTTTTAATTAGTCTGAAAACAGCCCAATTCTTGCATTTTGTGAAAAAGGGTAAGGTTGACTATAACGTAATAATGTTAATCTTCGCTATCGTTACTTTTGGCCGAGCAACGCTGGGCCTACCTGCTAGTTATTTAATACTTTTTCATTAACAATGAGCATTTATCGTATTGTTAAAAATAGTTAATGATTACAATACAATAATAATAATAACAATGTACACAATATATCTGTATCATGCAAATGTATGTCTACTTTTGCACCTCCACTGAATATTTAAATAATTTTTAAAATATAATTTCGGATTGGCTCTGTACTGATCTAAAGTAAATACTCAATTAAATACTCAATTCTATACTCAATTATCCGATTTTGTCAGATAAAAAGCGAGCCAGTTGTTAAAATGCTATCACTCCCAACATTTTAAACGTCGTTTGTTTTTACTGTTAAGTATTTATACATGTGATTGTAAGTGAATCAGAATATGATATATCATCCTAAACCTCCTGTAATTAATTAAGAATTCTATCTGAACTTCGAACTTTTTATACGTCATATCGATACATTACTGATTTTCTTCTCCTATTAGTACAGTAGATTTCGTATTAATTATAGCTTGTGGCTATTTTTACCTAAATAAAACGATAGTCAACATATTTAATGCTGCGTGTTTCTGTGTGATTTTTAAGAAAGTGATTAAACAACGCTTCACCAAACCCGCATAAAAATACTTGTGAAATTTCTGTCGGGTGTTCTTTCTGTGAAAACATTATCTTTAGAACTTCGATATAATCTTAACACGTTAAGTTACTAAGCCAAGTCAATGCGACACCCCTTTTGTGGTCTTCGATTGTTCCACAAATTAACAATCGCGGAATAAAACTGGATATTGAATGCTATGTGATTCATGTACCAAAACATCTAAATTTTATGTCATTAAGTCAAAATACTTTTACTAAGTAAAAGACATTTTTAATCCAGATTTATCAATTCAAAATAAAAATAGCAACGAATAAAATAATTATAATATTTATGATGTGCAAATATACTTTTCTAAAATACATAATTGAAAATATATGCTAGAAAATTATCATTATGTTATAGCACACACGACGGCACACACGAGCTAATGTATTGTATATGTCATGGACCGAATGATTAATTGGACATTATTCATAATGCCCAATTAATCGCTTGGTCCGTAACATCTTAATTTATTGGTAACAATAAATAAAATACGCTTACAGTCGTGAATGACGTTCGGCGAATGACGTCACGTTACTTATAAAATTTGATATTGTTTTCTGTTTATAAAATTCAGTAAAATTTCGTGAAAAATTCATATCAATATGAAAGAATTTTTAAAATTCACTTTAATAATGTTTTATTAATGTAGCATTAATTAACATGCAAAAATAACCCTCTGAATTGTTGTGCCAAAAGTAACAATCCTTGTACTTGACTGTTGCGAACAGGAAAACTTTCCACTTGCCTCAGTCACAAGACGTTATCCTTCTAACTGTATATGAGGCTAGTCGCACGCGATGCAACTTTTCCCCTTTAAATTTCGTTTGGCACAATGAATTGCGTCAAGAAGCTTTGACTCCACTGTAAATATAAACGAAGACGTAGACCCATATTTTTGCATATAAAGGATTCCTCGTTAGATTTTTGGATTCCTCGTCGCGATTAATAGATTTCTGGATTGCTCCTTACTTTGTTATACATGGAAGGCTCGAACATTGCAGAATTGTTTACTCTTGTGTGTAGTTGAATTAAAGCTCCATATTTGCTTAATGTCGAAAATATAAACTAATTTTTGCCTCTTAAATTTCTACTCAGAAATGTGTGAGAATGATTTAATGAAATTAATTCGATAAAATTACATATAAGAGTGGTCCAGCAAGCTCTAAGTATATTGAATATATTTATAATCAAGCTTTATTTGTAAAATTTAATTACTTAAATGAAATAGACAGAATTTTTCAAGTGATTATAGCCAAAGGGGTGAAATCAAATATTAAAAGTGTTTAAAATATATTTAAGAAGATACTTCTTCCTACCAACAGCCACTTGGCACTAACTTCTACCCTTAGCTATTCGTGGCTGCACTCAATTATTGGCGTTCTCTACACTCAGGTTTTTATTCAGACCCTTCGGGAGTTTACGGCTTGCAGCCAAAAAACTGCATAGAGGGTACTGTAGCCTTTTGTATGCCGGTTACAGGGATCTTAACCTTTTCTACTTTGTATCCCCTCTCCTTTTCCTTACCACCTTTCTTGCCAGCTAAACACTTCGTGTACAGCAGATTTCTTTCTTGTATGTATGTATGTATGTTAGAAAGATGCAAAACAGCAAGTTAGGAGTTCATGCTTTTAATCGGTTTCGCTATATTATTATAATAGTGCATAGTTTGTCATTTTAAAATACGCAATTCTGTTAACTAACTCTTCAAAAATTTCTTTCGGGTGGTGGGAAGTATTTGAAATACATTACTGTACTAAATAATTGCACGACCTTCTAGTTTTAAAAACAGAATTAACCACAACGTTATGATGCAGAAAATAATCAGTGACTGCAGATATGCATATTTTCGTGGCTGCTGAATACTGGTGCTCGAGCGATTTTATTGCTATTGTTTGTAAAACATTGATAATCATGTTATGAAAATGTATTCTAAGTAAATTACCTAAAATATACATTTTGATAACTTTTTAAAAAATTTCACGTTGAAAGCGATTATATTTACTTAAATGATTTTCACTAATTTAATTCCACAGTATATTTTTCATTTTTTATTTTTTTTTATAAAATCCTTTTTTAATATTGAATAATTGTAACATGTCACTAATATAATATTATAACCAACTTTAGGTGAATTAAAACCATGGGCGAAGACTGCTTTTACTGCACGCTTTATCCGTCGTGTAACATATCTCTTCTTTTTGGAGATATTGTCTTCGAGCGCTGTAAATGTCACCAACTGACTTCAATGCAATCCAAAATCATGTCTTTATACGCAAAATTAGTTGAAACTATTATCTTCAGTTATATTTTAGTATTTACCATTGATTCTTTTTCAACCGAATATAATATCACCGCTTGTAGTCTTCCTGGTTCAATTACAATAAGTAAACATAATATCTTGTTTCTGAAAGGAATATTTTCATAGGATCGCTTATTTCTGGTTTAACAGTTGAATATGGAAGACGAAAGAAAATCTTTATAAATCTTAAAAAATTAAGTTATTGTAAAGAGAAAGAAAAATTGGAAAAATATCAACCGTTAGTTTCATATTTCCTTATATGTTGCTACTGTATTATATTAGGTTCATTTGTTCTAAACACTAAACTTCACCGATATTTCCGAAATCGATCAACGGCTGAAGTCTGCGTGGTATATCATAATGCATGTATTATTTTTGAATTTCCACTATTCATGTGGTTTCTGTCTGTTCTTATGATGATGGGATTTGCCGTTAAAGAGAGATTTGATGCCTTGTCAGACCAATTACAGCAAATAAATCCATGCGGCTCGAAAGAAATATCAATGAAATCATTTGTAAGCACGTAGAATTATGCGAATTCATTCAACAAATAAACGACAAATGGAACGAATATATATTTCTTGAATACGGAATGATTCTGTCCTTTCTCTCTCTTCTCATATACAATAGCGTATTTGGAAGTTTATCGTTTAGTATGTTTTCACATATTATGATATGTCTTTCTACCATGATATTAATCAGTTTGCGCATTATTGGTTCTTTTGCTGTTGCTCGATTCTGTTCATCGGTAAGTATAAATACTGTAATATAATATCCTTTACTACTTTTTATTATAATTTGTTCTTGCTGCCATAGGCGTGTGGCTCGTTTCAAAAAATAAGAAAGTTCAGAGCTGCTACTTTATCGCTGGAAACGAAACTTAAAGTAAGAAATAAATCTCCTGTATATAAGTATATTTAATTAATTTATAACAAAATATTTGTTACAGATGTTAAATTTTATGAAGAAGTTTCAAAAAAAGAATATCGGACTTAGTTGTGGCAATTGTTTTGTATTTTCAAAACAAACACCTGTACAGGTACGTTGCTTTGTATTTCGTAGCTTTTATGTGTATAACACAGATATAGAGTTTTACAGACATAAATAACACAATTATCATTTATTTAATTCGTATTTTATGATATAGTTAAAATAAAAGTTATTATATGTATTAGTTTTTCTCTCTTATCCAATAAATTTATTGTAAATAGAGCAACGGATTTTCTCATATACAGTCAAACCTGTTTTTATGCGGGGGATAGGAACCGCATTAAAAAAAAACGCATAAAAAAATCTCACGAAACTTTACGAATGGCTGTAAATAATAGTTTTCGCAACACAATTAAAAAATATTTTTTATGCGGTCAATGGGGACCGCATAAAAAAAGTCTCACATAGAAAATAACTCAAAACCGTACGAAATAGAATTTATTGACAACAGATGTCAGCACTTGACTGCATCGTCTGGTCTATCGTCTGTTTTACATATTTTTGTCCAGGTGGTGTTTTGTTGACTTAAAAAGTAAATTATTTCATTTTTCGCATATTCATGCAATAATATTACTATAATAAGTGCATTTATGCTATAATAAGTTTATTTAGCTATAATAAGTCAACGTAAGACATGACGAATCGCACGAGACTAGTCGCCAACTATACCGCACAAATTAAAAATTCGCATTAAAAAAATCGCACAAATAAAAATCGCACATAAAAAGAGCGCATAAAAACAGGTTTGACTGTATTTAAATTTGCATTTATTTAATTACTCGCAATCATATAAAAACAATTATATTTCTAGTTAATTTCATTTTAAACGTTCAAAATATATTTATATTTTTCAGACATACAAAGCTTTATATACCGTGTTCAACATGCTATTACAAATTCGAGATATCTATTTTAAAGAACGTCCAACCTGTACTCCTGCAAATCACCCAATTTCATTCCTACATTCTAATAATACTGCTCCTAGCAACTGAAATTTTGGAAAATGTAGATTAGTAAATGTCTATTATCAGCATCACTTTGCTCAAACTTAAATCATTCGCTACTCGATTTAGCATTGTTTAGTGATTACATGTAACAAATACTCGAAAACATCCACATTAATTAAATGTATTACAACGATATTCGTAGGTTAGAGTAGAGATATGTGACAAGAGTAAATTGTTTAATGGTCGGTTCTTTGAATATAGATTGTTAGTTACCCGCATTTAAAAGTCCTTTCAGTATACGTATGTGTGTGATGCATTGAATTCTAGTTCATTACAGACAACGTAATTTGCCCTACTTCTAATATCACATGTTGTACGGTAAATACAAAAAATTACAATGAATATGTAAATAGTTGTATTGTGAAAGAGACCCACCAGCGGCCGAACGGTCTTCCATTCCTGAACACTAGGAGTTCGGTTGTGAGTTCGCACCTCGCTTAGACAGGCTGGTTACGTGAAGTTTCCCGGGTTTTCTCCACGTCTGTAACGCTTAAACGGGCCAGTTTCATTTTAAAAAACCTCCCAGAAGGCATTCCCCTATGAAGATCGTCAAAGTGTTGCCTTGCCATAACTTAACAAACGTTTTGTGAAAGTGTCCTTTTAAAATATTGTTAAGCCTGAAAAACGCATTTATTCGTAGATCTATTGGTCTCAATTCTTTCAATATTTTCTTTAAAAGTGTGATGTTTCATTTGCAAGAATTTAATTCCCTCCCTATTTTTTAACGTAAAATATGTTTGTTCTATATGTAAACCAGCATTACTACTGCACTACGCATGCATGTTTTCACGAGGACTATCCTTCTGTCAGTATACAGATTTAATTTTGCAGTAGTTTAGAATAAACAATGAATATGTTTATTAAAAACAATATGATGATATTATATTTCGAGTTCTATAATTCATTTATTACTATTTGTTAGTAGCCAAACATAAATAATAGTGTTATAACGTTATTAAAATGTCCGGCGGTATCTTATCTTAAGAGAAGAAATGCATAAAAAAAACTGACGAAGACAGGAAGGACGTGTAAAGACAATTTGATTTGTACTTTATTAATGTTAATAATATTCTAATTTTATAAACATACAAACACAAATGAAATTAACAATTAATTGTATGAATTAAATATTTTAAGCATAATCACTTTCTGTTTTATCAATTTAATAAACTCCTATTGGTATTTCAGTCAATGCGACAAGCCTTAAAAGTTTAATTGTGTAGTAACACAAAATTTTTATAGTTGCAAGAAGCTTTGGTAATATAATTGAAACTTTCGTGTTACTGCTTGTCGATGTATATAACAGAGACTGGTAGATAGTATGTGTATACTGCCGGTCGCAAGTTGTTTGTTGCATGTGCAGAGAGAAGAACGGCATTTTAAAGAGGAAACAAATTTTTGTTCATTGTGTGTTAAGTTCGTACAAAGGAGAACAAAAAGAATTTATCAAAATGGACAAATATTTCATTTTTGTGTGGCAGTTCAAGTTCAACACAGCCATAGTAGCAACTGTTGTGAAAGGAATGATATTGTACACGGAAATAAAAAAAACTGAACGGAACAAATACCGAAGCTTTCCTTGTCGCTGTTCTACATGGTTCGCATTATCTGTACATTTATGTTGCCGAATAATCGATTTAAACAAAATAATAATAGCATCCATTGTAACAGTAATAATACATTTGTTATACATTTTTGTAAAATATGTACGATAATTACGTTTTTCTATAATAAAAAAACTATCTGCAAACTAATTCTGATGTCAGTACATTTTTCGCTTGCGAAATCAATGAACACTGTCACACAGAAGAGCACAGATGAACACAGTAGAAGAGAAACAGTGGGGACACACGTTCTAACCTAACCTAACCTATTTTAATAAGTTATCATAATTATTACCAACAAAATTATTAGAATAGGTTAGGTTAGGTTAGAACGTGCGTCCCCACTGTTTCCCTTCTTCTATTTGCTGGAATCAGAGACGAGCCGCCATTTTGGAACTATACGTAACATTAACCTTAAATACGTCTAATCAAAACTTTGAATAATGTTAGTTGAATTTTAGTACATTGATAGCACGTCCCATAGTCTTATAATTAATTATTGGCCAAGTTTGCTCGGGCCAAACGGAAATAACACAGAAGAGAAAAGTATAGAAATATCTTCAGATATTAAATTGTGTATTATTAAATAAATATATATGATTATTATTACTTAATTAATATTATAGTATTAGAAAGTGTCCACTCATTTTTAATCATATTAAAATTGTGCGAAGAATGCATGGTTATAAAAATGTCACATTTTCATATGTAATAATACCTTAAAATTGAGAAAATAATTTTACTGTTTTATTTTTAATTGGGGATAACATTAAACAACTCCATTAATTAATTAGCTTTACTGAAACACTTAAAAGTAACATATAACCGTCCACAAACACAAGAAGTACAAGTGAGTTTGGAAAAGATTGGAGTCAACTAGTGTGATTGATGAATATAAACAATGATCTAACAAACTATACGTAACGAATTCATCAGAAACTAAACCAGTAACGTACACATGATGCAATGGTGGATCCAGAAATCTTTATTCAGTTTAAAAATGAGAAACAAAACTCTTATAAAATTCTTTGTCTGTATGTGTCAATTTTTCATTATATTTCAGGTTTCAATGAACCAAAGATTCTGATACTTGGCAGGATATTATATGTTACTATATATTTGTGATATTTTCAAAATTGTAATATTTTAGCAATGTTTTACTTAAATAGTAAGAAGAAACGTAAAATCATTTTTCAATTCTTTAGGATGACAAGAACAGACAAATGTTTTGACAAATACAGTTTATTACAGCAATGACAAAATCAAAATATCTGAATAAAGTATAAAAATAGACATCTAAAACCAACATATTTATGAGCTTTCAATGTGACCAATTTGACTTTAATACAGAGATTCAAACGCTTTAAAAATTGCTAGCCAAAAGAATTAAAGCTTTGATTACTTTTAGTCCCATTTTTCCAAAAGAGCGTGCGTACACTGTTCATATCTTTCGTGAAGTCTCACGCAAACTATAGCCTTTAAAACGAATGATGTGTCTGATCTCCACTGCTGATAAATTTCCAAAAATACAGTTTACGCCACTACTGTTTCTTTGCCATGCGAGCAGTACAGTTGAAGTTCTATGCTGATTCTAAAGAAGTAATGAGTTCAAAGAGCTCATTAATTCTTTAGAACCAGCTTTTTTTAGAACAGCTTTCAAAATATTCCGCTGATACAAATCTTGAGTGAATCAGATCCCATCTATCAAAAAACAGTTGTTATAATTGATGCGTGAACCTCGTTTAAACGGTAATAAGCTGTGAATTCTGGTAATTTCTAATGTTGGCATAAGTTACAGACGCTTTACATGACCAATATCTATTGTGTGAAGTGAACTTGCTCTACTGTGTATATCTCATCTATATCATAGATCTTTTTTGATTATTGTCTTGCATCCTGCCATAACAATGCGTATCTTCTCTCCAGACGTGTGAACTTGTTTGCTTCGGTTAGCACTTCACTCTTTTCAAGCAAAAGAAGTTTGTGCTATCTTTATTCATGATTGATTCTTATTTTCCACACAATTTAACTGCATTTTCTTCCTGATCATTCCACAATTTCTTACAAAACTTACAGTGCATTTTCTTCCTCTGCCAGGATTTCTCTCAATGTCGCCAAGTCCGTGAATACATTTAGTCGTTTCTGAAACAATCTGATGGAAAACTCTAAGTAGGAACAATGTTGCACTGTGAGCAAAGATTTGTAAAACAATTTGTAATGCAGTATAATATTTCTAGAAAAGTAATCAACTAGATTAAATATTTTGAATTATTGCTGAGCAAAATATTTGCAAAGGAAAACAAATAACTTCAAATATAATCCAATCGATAAACTGAATTCCATTAAAGAATAAATTCTATTCTGAGATAAGATTCATATCCAACGACTCTTGATAATCAATTTATATAAATGTAATTTAACAATAAATATCAATCGCATCTAGAAAGTAACGTTTCATAACTGGACAAACAGAACATAACTATAAATGAAGACATTGGTAGAGATAGTGTGTTTAAGAAGGACTTAAATAAAAATCCAGCAATAAGTTGGATAACTTTCCGTGCAAAAAGGTTAAACTTCAGTATGGCACCATTTTCAAATTTTATTTAAAATATATTTATATCATTAATAATTATAAAATTGCATAAAGCTTAAATTTCAGGTTAGAGATGAATTTATTATCAAAATTGTAAATTATAACGATTAATATCACAACTACGTATGATCCCACTCGAGATATGACACATGACTCTGTATATCTCGCCATTGTACAAACCTCCCAGCGTGATTTCCAAGTTTTTTGACAAAACGCATAGGAATCATTAAGCTTCAATTTCGTTACACAAACTTAGGTCACACATACGCACACACTGATCAGAAACATACAGAATTCCCCGAGTTTTTTTCATTTCTACAAGTTAAGTTCGTCATTGTTCAAAAATGTAAAAATCTTTGCGATCATTTTTGATCGATTACAGTATATACCCCTCGCTTTTATGTGAATGACAGGAGAGTAAAATGAGATTAATGATCTCAACTTCATCTAACTTTTCACTGTTTTATTAATTTACTAGCTTGACCCGGCCACGCGTTGCTGTGGCTCAAAATGTATCTATTATAAGTGTATAACACTTCTCCCGTGGGGGGAATTTCAAAAAATCCCTTCTTAGTGTACATTCTCTTGACGTACCCTATTAAAACGCAATCAAAAACGCATCTAAAATAGTATAAATAGAAGCCGAGTTCTTCACAGTAAGCCTTAATCCCGTCCATCTCCCCCCACTGGGGGAATTTCGACATGTATATTATATAAAAACACGTGCGTATTCGAATGCAACGTTGTGTCAAAATTTCAAAGGAATCGGTAGGAACAAACGAACGTTATATTTTATTTATATAGATAGATAGAAAATGATCTGCTTCAGTCCATTCTCACAGAAAAGCATAATGCCGCACAGAAAAGCAAACTTAGGTCGTCGAAGTTAGCGCATCTGTTGGACATAAAAGCCTTAATCCATATATAAATATATTTTTTGAAAGGGGGAAATGGTGTAGGGGTATGAAAAATAGATAGTAGCCGATTCTCAGACCTACTGAATATGCATATGAAATTTGGTAAAAATCGGTAAAGCCGTTTCGGATAAGTAAGGTAACTAACATTGTGACACGAGAATTTTATATATAAGATAAACAACCTCTTACACATTATCATAAAAACGTATAAAATGGTTACAAGAACCTATAGTCAAAGATATCATCCCATACAAGAACATATTCAGTCTCAAGCTCAAAACCAATGTGGACAATGTCGTTCCAATGTTGTTTGAGGAGAGAAAAAACTGTATAAAACGAAGCTCATACTTGTGCGTTTCGTCCAATTTTCAAAATACATTACTACAGATCTGAGAAGAAATCGCCATGTACCGTACACATCGTAAAACGTCAAAGCAATTTAAATAAACCTCATTTTCAATAATAATTAAAAATACGTTAGTGATTTTCAAACCAATCTCAGTTATTCTCATAGCTTTATAAAGTCAATACAATTATTGTAATAGATGGCAACGTAAATGTCATATAATACTAGAGAATGGTATAAGCCAATTATATAATGGACAATACTAATTCTAAAATAAATTCTTAGTAAATCAATATAATGTTCACGATTTTATATAAAGCACATACTTTCTGTATCTTCAATCAGATGTAGTCAAGCCGAAGCACTTCACTAAGCAACCACTTACCCTCATCATACCGTACACAAATTATTAGGTTAAATGGCAGATAATTGCGTTTATTGCATGTTATGTCCCATATTAAATCTCTCTATACTTTTCAGCGATATATTTTACGCGCGTTGCGAACACCGACAGTTTAGCGAGACACACAAGAAATGGCTGAAAATTTATGGACAAGCTTTGCATATGCTATTTATTATACAATTGATTACGTTTTCAATTCAAAGATTTGGAACAGACGAAGATCCATTGTTTTGTAGTCCGGCTGAAAAAATAGCAGGAAACGGTTTGAACAATCCTTTCCTTTTGAGCATGGTTTATCTTGCATGCTTTGGTAGTCTTTTGATACTTTGTTCTGGCATAAACTATAAAATTACTTTAGATTTAAGCGTTTCGGGGTATGCTGGAGAACAAGAAATAATACGTAAAGGCAAAGAGGCACGACTTTTCTGTTTGGAACTGTGTTTATCTATACATTAATCGGCTTAGTCGTTTATTCCTTTTTCACATTTAAGGCAATAGAACAGGAATCAACATGGATACGGGCACTCGTCTGTTCCGTTTCTATTCATTTCATTTTGACTTTGGAAGTTGGATTATTCATGTGGCTCATTACAGCAATAGTGTTAGTATGCATGATGCAATACGAAAGATTCAATGCGATATCGCGGCAGTTGAATTTGGCTGTAACCCAGAACGCAAAATGTGAAATTAACGATATAATGCGAAAACACTTTGAATTGTGCGAATTATTTGAAGATATTAACGATAAATGGGGTAATAGTTGCTTTTGTGCGTATGGAATTGTCGCTTACATTATATCGTTTTCTTTCTACAACGCAATATTCACTACATCAGCTGAATACATGCGAATATTTCTTGTACTTTGCTCTATTCTCAGCATATACATGGTCATATTATTTTCATTTGTGGTTTCTCGTCTCTTCGTATCGGTAAGTTCAAAATAAAACAATTAAAAGATCAATTTTAGTTAAATATAAACTAATTGATTGTAATTAATAAAATTTGTTTAATGTAGTTATTGCGTTTAATTGAATTTTAATCCTGAAACAGGCGTATGATTCTTTTCAAGAAATTCGGAAATTCAATTTGATTCCCCTTCCGTTGGAAATCAACCTCAAGGTAACTTGAAAATCCAAATTTTGAAATTAAGAGTTAATTTTCACACAAGTAATTATGATTATTCACAGGCATTAAATTTTATGAAAAAGTTTCGAGAAAATGAAATTGGAATCAGTTGTGGAGGATATTTTATTTTATCTACGAAATTTCCAATTCAGGTATTTGTATAACATTAAAATAACGGAATATATGAAATTTTTATGTTTTATAAATGATTAATGAAGTAATCCTTAAAATTTATATGTAATAAAGTATTTTCGTTGTATAGATGTACGAATCGCTGTATAGCGAATTCAATATATTACTTCAGATACGAGATATCTTTGAAGGAATTGACAAATCGTGTGTGCCGGTCACGAAACCATTGTATAATTCCACAAGTAGACTTCATGAATAGTTTAAAAATCGTATAACATAAACAGATAGTTGGAGGCATTTTCCTAGAAAATTCAGATAACTGTAATGTAACCTGTACAACCTTTGCAATTGCTGTCTATCTACATCTATTGTCACGTTTATGTTTTATTCGAATAGATTAGTTAAATGTATAAGTAATGTATGCGAACAGATAAACTGTCTTACCTATTAAGCACTTTATCTGCATTATAGATAAATTTATACAAAACAGTACAGTTATAGTTATTATCAATCTTCGATTTCTCAATGTTTGTACAATTGTAGATTAAGATTTTTATGATTTTCAACGATATTGTGAAGAAAATGTAGCATTATTATATACATTATAATGATAAAAATATCGTTTATAGATTAATTACATGTAGAAATAAATTGTAACGAAAAATAAATACAATTTTGCAAAGTATAATTGTTTGTTCTAAATTTAGAAATATCCACAAATTTATTAATTCTGGTACGTTCGTTCAGTATAGTAGTTAATAAACACTGTAATTTTTAGTCACGAGTATTCTGTATTGTAGTAATCTATTTAATTCTCATTTTTCTTTTATTTATATATATAGAAGATGGTTCCTGTATAATGTTATTTGCAGATAACTCAAAAAAGCCCGAACGAAATTAAGAAAATTCAAATAAATACACTCTATTGTAAAATTAGCTATAACATTCCTGACAATCGTATGACTGCATTTAATTTCTAATGATGATTTATGCAAATTATTCGGCAGTTCATTCCTCCAACGCTAAAAAATAACGAAAAGACTGATTATAATTTAAACAAAATACTCGAGGGTAATTACTATTATTTAATTCAAATTATTTCTGTACTACACATTGAGGAAGTTTAGTTATTAACAAATTTAATATTCTATATAAAAGACAAAACTTTAATTATTTTAAGTTAGAGTATATAAGATTATAAATAAGTTGCAAATTTCTATTCGTGTAGATGGAAAAGACAGGCGAAATTAATTATATATGTGAAATTTGCGACAAAAGCTTTAGTAGAAAGTACCATTTATATATTCATCGAAGAATTCACACAGGAGATAAACCTCATGTATGTGAAGCCTGAGAACAGACTGACAGCAATAGTTCTAATTTTCGGAGGCATTTGATGACTCATTCTAAAGTCTGTCTATTTGTCTGTATACACTGCAAATGCAGATTTAGGTTAAGAGAGCACATGAGTTATCATCTTCGAAGTAACCATGGAGAAAAGTCAATTAGCTGTGATTTGTGTCCGCAACGATTTTCTGATCGGTCCCATTTAAATCAGCACATGAAAATTCATCGAGAAGGTTCATACGAATGTAGTAAATGTGGAGCGAAATTTAAGGAGAAGAAACAATTAAATTCACACTTTAGAATTCATTCTGATGAGAAGTGATAGAATTTAATTAACTAGGATATTTCTAAGGATTTATTTATTTGAATATATAAAAATTTTGAGTATCATAAAATAATATTTATGTTTATATTTTATTAGTTTTGCTGAAACCGTGTCTTCTATTTCTTGTTTTGTTTGATGTCACAACTTGGTGAATTTAAAGACACTTGGCAAAATTCACCGATATTTATTTCATAAACTTTACAGAAACGCGTTTCGGGCTCTCGCCTTTCATCAGTCTGTTACGTAATGAAAATGTGTTGCATCTGGAGGACATTTGTCTGTCACCTTCCGCACAAAGTCTTAGACTCAGAATGCTGCACACAACCACACCTACAATTGTATAAATATACTTTTTAAGATACTTAAGATTAACATTAATTTTATGTTAAGACGTTCAATTAATGTAGAATATATACATTATGGAAAATTGTATTCCTTCATATTTGTACACTTGGATACGAAAAATGCTCGAGAGAATTCTCAATATGTTATGTAAAATGCATTTATATGAGTGATTTAAATTATAAAAGTCAAGATTTAGCACATAATAAATTGACTAATAAAATTTTTTTATGACTGCTTGAAAACTGTTTTCGGTGGCCCATCAGTGGCCAAGCAGTTCCGTTCCCTGAATACTGGGAGTTTGGTCCGCACGTTCGCGTCTTGCAAAGGCAGGTTGGCCACGGGTGTTTTGGGTTTTTTTTCCAAGTCTTTCGAATTCCTATGCAAAGGACAAACAATACCAAAAAATTGCAAAATGCATCAGAAATTATATTCTCCAATCCAATCCTAGCATTAAAATCACCAGCAACTAATACATTCCTATTATTTAATATAAAGACCAGTTAAATTATCAAAAATAGACTGCCAGTCATTTTCCATAAAGTAAACAAAACATACCAAAATATTTCCAAGTTCGGCACCAAATTTGACAAGTATTAGAAAGTCGTCTTGATGAACAACAACACAGGGATAACAGGGATAAGAGGATCTTATTGCTAATAACCAGCCTGCACAATAACGACCTTTCGCGTGTAATTTAAAAGCCTTTCCAAAATGGAGATTATAACCTTGCAAACAATCAGTTACGTTCGAATTTCTATTAGTAGAACCATACCAAGTTTCAGAAAGAAATATAATATCATACTGCAATAAATACTTCCAGAAAAACTCAGGTTTATTAAATAAACCAGCACAATTTCAAATTAAAAAAGAAGTACCCTGGCAATTGCTAGGATGAAACAGGCTTAACTTGGTCACAGTCAACATCGTAAAAGTACTTCGTTCTATCAATAATAATTTTATCATAAAGTATTTTTACCATTCGCGCTTCAAAAAGTTTCGATTGTCTACCGAAATCCCGAAGCTTAAATCTAATATTTCTCAATCTAGAAAAAAACTCATCGTTTACATAGACACCATCCGGTTTTAATTCCAAAATTCGTTTCTTAAAATTCATTATTTTCATAATAATCAATCAAAGTAAAAATAATTAATCTAAGGAAATTAGTGTTTTTCTTTTTCACTCTCATTGCCCTACCAATCTTAATGTCGGGCATCTGTAAGACTCGCGTAGCAAATTCAACTACAGTAGAGCGTCGTTTAACCGAATCAATTGGGGACTGGAGTTTTACGGATAACTGATTTTTCCGGATAAGTGATTATGTACGAAAAAATATATTAACCTATCCAATGTTGAAATTTTTCTCCGTTGCGTGTCGCTTCGTGTTGAATTTTTCTCTGTTGCGTGTTGCTTCGTGTTGAATTTTCGTCGATTTTACGCCTAACGAAAATTTTTATAATAATAATCGAGGCCATTGTATCGTTAAAAATTATTTCTGCATTTTGTACAAACAAAATAATATATTGAAAAATATAAAAACAAAAAAATTATACTTCAGAAGTTAATCTAGTATCAGAAACGTTCGATTCAGCACGACACAGTCTGAGTGGAAAGCTTTCGATTAACCGGCTTTCGGATAAACGACGCTCTACTATATTTTCTCTTTCGATTCTAGAGATGATTTATCCCAGACCTCTTCTAAACCAGAAATGACAACATTATTTATTCGACGTTGGTTATGCAAAAAATCAAGTTCACGAATAATATCATTAAACTTTTTCCTAACATTACTTTAATCGCCTAAATTACAATTGGTTAAATTTACTTATGGTGCCAAAATGGCGGCTCGTCTCTAATTCTAGGAAACAGTGGGGACGCATGTTCTAACCTAATCTAACCTATTCTAATAATTTGGTTGGTAATAATTATGGTAATTTATTAGAATAGGTTAGATTATGTTAGAGCGTGTGTCCCCACTGTTTTCTTTCTTCTGTTTCCTTGAATCAAAAACGAGCCGCCATTTTGGCACCATAGGTAAATTTAACCCTACAATTTTTATCAGTCAAATTTTCTAATATTTCTAATCTATTATCTATGTCAGCCAAACCTTGATCCAAATTTTTTAACCATTCCGGTACATAATTTAATCTAGAAATAAGTTCGTCGACCTTAGAATTCATAGAGAAATGTAAACGCAACAGAACACGTACGTATACCCTCTTTGAAGTTAAAATTTTCTCCTTCCAGAAGATATGCAAAGTCTTCTTCCTTGCGACTCTTCAAAGATTTATTTTTACTACTAGTCTCTTCTTCCCTGCAGCTCGGTGAATACGACTTTTTTTCGGATTAACTGCCATAATAATAAAGACTTACCTATAAAAAATAAATAAGTTTGTAACGAAGACACAGCACTGGCAGATGCTCCTTGAGTTAGACTAATCAGCAAACGCGATTGTGTTACTTTATGCAGACTTGAATTAAATAGAATTCGACAAAAGATGTCATTTTACTATTGTTCTGTTAACACAGTAAAAATGCCCTACAATGCATGATTTCATTTCATATTTTCTTCTCATAAGAAAGACCAGCTCAATGTTTTTATTTGTTTATTTTATTAAGTTATGGCAACGCAACACTTGGGCGATGTGTCTAGAGCAGGCCTGGTCAACCCGCGGCCCGCAAGCCGCATGCAGCCCGTCACGTTAAATTGTGTGGCCCGCTGAACGATATTATAGGGGCCTATATCTATTAAAACTTTTGTTTCCCGTTATGTGTATACCTAAATAATTAAATAAATGAAAATTTGCGTGTGTCATTGTTATAATGCGCAAGTGCGAGTACGAACTCTTGGTATAATAATAAAATCTTATTCATTTTGTATTTGTTTTACTTTTTTAAAAGCACGTTTGAACTAAATTGTGGCCCACCGTAATGTTACGCGTGATCAAAGTGGCCCGCGAAATAATTTGGGTTGGCCAGGCCTGGTCTAGAGGGATGCCTTCCGGGGATGCCATTTTAAAGGTAACTGGCCCCTAATTAGACGTTACAGACGTGGAGAAAACCCTGAAAACTCCACTTGACGAGCGTCGTGGCGAGGCGCAAACAGAACTACTTGGCCACTGGTTGGCCGAAAAACCAGCTCAACCTGAACCACATACAAGATTCTTTCTAAAATGATTTTGCAATAAGCTAATAAGCTAAAAAACAAAGATATTTGGCTGCAGAAATTAACCCACTTACAGGTCCAAATTGTCTTTATTAAGATTTTATCCTCGCCAAAAAGGTGAGAAGCAATTGCTGTACCTCTAACCACTAGAAAGGATGTAGAGTGTAGGCTATAGACTGAGCTAACTCAATATGTACTGTTTATGGGAGAGTAATTGCTTGTTTAATGTTATTCACGATAACCAAATATATGCACAAATGGACCATTTATCACTCAAGGGTTAGCATTTATTTCTTCTTCCACGTTGGCTATGTTGTGTAACATAGGCCTAAATCGGCATACTTTCATTTGAAGAAAAAAAACATTACCTTTCAAAATTATATAAAATAATAAAGTTACCACAGATATTTTGATATTGTAAATAAAATAAATAACGCATTGATTAATGTTCATTATTTTGCAAACACTATGTATATCATATTCTCTATATAATATTTATAAGAATATATGTTAGTTTACTAAATGTAAACTAAAATATACACAGTGAATTTCAATTGTAACTACAGTATTCTGTACGTAATACTGAGAATAAAAATTTAACATACCTTCATAAAGCAAGTGCACGAATATCTGTGTATATAAGTTATGTAGCTGTGCATAAAGAAACATTTATGAATATATATATTGAAAATTTGGCACGGTAACTTTTATATGAGGGGTATTGATGCTATTAAATTCTGGTTGTAAAATGTCAAGGGGATGGAGAGATAAAGGGTGGTCACGTGATATATTTTGCGTGGAATCAGACTTAATGAAATTTTACTTGTTGTTAGAATTTATAGTGTTTTATAAAATTCAACGCGCCTGCGCGCTAAAAAACCTGCCGCTGGTGACAATCAATCCGGAGCAATTGCTTTGTTTATGAAATTGGATACCGTGTATTACAATTACACGAATCACAAATAACAATGTGAAATTAAATATATATACAAAATTATCTGCTTGATATTGGAATTCAAATACAGCAAAATACGGAACAGAATAATTTCAAAGTGGGATTAGTAATTTAACAAAATTAATAGAAAACAATAATAATGTAAATAAATAAATTGTAGAATGTAGAAAAGTATATTGAGTACATTGCCTGGTAAACCGGCTTCGATACAATTAGATAAGCTAACCAATGATAGGGCCAATTCCATTTTTCCGGATTACGTCATTGGAAAATTACACTTGGCTGGCCTATTGATAACGCGCGAATTCACAACTAATTACTATTGTTCAGTAGTGTTATTCATTCGGCCACTAATAGACCGTACGTATTAATATATTAAGTATATTATCTTTATCGTGTAATTACAGCATTCAAATTATGTTTGTTTGTTTGTTGTAATGTTAAGCTACACTTGGGCGATATGCATAGAAGGGGATACCTCCCGGGAAATCTTTTTAAGAATAACTAACCCTTATTCAAGCGTTCCAGATGTGAGAAAATCCGGAAAACTCACGGGGTCAGCCCCTCCAGGCGAAGGGCTAACCCATGACTAAACTCGCAGTGTTCAGGGAATGGAACCGCTTGGTCACTTGTGGACCTGCATTCAAATTAAATTTTTATATAAATTATGAAAGATTACTTCTTAACTTTATTAAAAAGTTAATTGATGTATTATTTACAGTTTTGTCACTAATTGAATTTAATTTTTAAATATTTACATAATGACATCGATCTAGTAAACTGACAGATTATGTAAATTTCTGATAAACTAACCTTTTTGCCAAAAATTCGAAAGTATTCTACATTTTCCAAAAAATCCAAATATAAATAAAACTGCTGATTATTAATAAAAATTAAAAATTCTATTCATTCATCATAAACACGTTTTCAATACTTTTATATTAATTAAACGGCAGATGAACGGATTCTGTAAAGAATAAAGTTCGAATTTCCTGTTTTGTGAATGAAGATAAAGTTGTGTAAGTATGAAAAATACTTTAAAATGTATCTAAAACTCATATTACATTTATTATAATAATAATAATAATATGTTAATGTACCCAAACTTTTCTAATATGAAACTCCTTTATAGTCTCATCAAGTTTATTTTTCTGAAAGACTAATTAACTGTAAAATATACTTTCTTCCTTATCAATTTCATTTTGATTGTACTATTGTTTAAATCATGTTTAAATCAATTGCATGATTGGAGCTTGTAACAAAGAAATGGATACTTTGCTGCTTACAGATGTAAGCAGCAAATTATCAATTTCTTTGCTTACAGCTGCTTTGCAATTTGAATGAATTCAGTAAAAACGGGTGCTTCTAATTTAAATATTGCTAATATTACATTTTATTTTACTTTTAATATTAAATTTTGGTGGGAAATGGTCGAGAGAGGGGGTGGAGAAATAATAGAGATCATGTGTATCTTCAGTAGGGTTGGACTTAATGATGATTTTACTAGCACTTACAATGTTTTATGAAACCCACCCCTATCTCAAAATTATGCTTTTTGAAATTTTATAAAAGTTAAAAATAAAAAATGTTTTAAATAAAATATAATAACAGATGGCGCCACCAGATGTCGCCGGGAAAGTTAAGCAACTCGTTACTGGATTTTTGTATTATTCATTTCATTCTTGTTCGCGACTAATTTCTTTCGATTTTCTATTTTCTTTTCTTCATAAAATTATTGTCAGTCTATGTTAAAGTTTGGGACAATTGCCCAAAACTGAAAATCGTGACTTAAACGCAGTTATTATTTTTCACAGGACCTCCAAGTGAAAAAAATGATATATAGATGCGAAGAGTGCCTTATGACTTTTACAGTAAAAAGACTTCACGCTAGACACATCAAAACTCACATACCAAAACAGATCTACGAGTGTGAAACCTGCAAAATGACTTTTCGCAATAAATCAAGTTTAGAAAAACACGTGATAAAACACTCGGAAGAAAAACCTTATAAATGTGAACAATGCGGTATTGGATTCAAATATAAATCAAGTTTGATTCATCATCAGAAATTGCATACAGATAAAAAAAAATTTAAATGTGATCTTTGTTCTCGATGTTTTGACACAAAACATTACCTATTAAAACACAAAAAAATTCATGATTCTGAGAAATCTTATTACTTTTGTGTTACCTGTGATAAAAGATTTAGTAAAACAGCAAACTATATAATCCACAACGAATTTCATTTGAGAGAAGCAAAGGCCTCAATTGAAACTCAAGAAGTAAAGGAGATGCAAGCAGGCCCTTCTTCAGCTCAATCCCTTCTCAACTTAGGTAATTGCTCTCTTCCATCTACATCTAAAACTTCAGATGGAAAACAGACGCAAGCAGGCCCTTCCTCAACTGTAAGTTCGGAGAAAGAAGAAATACAAGAAGTCCCAGACCATTCCAGGTCTGGCACTGTGCTTAGCTTCCATAATTACTGTCTTCCATCTACAAGTCGAACTTCTGATGAAGGAAAGTGTTCAAGTAAAAGTAAACGGGATAAAAATTTTCATTTGAGAAAAGCAAAGGCCTCAACTAAAACTCTAGAAGAAACAGAAATGCAACCAGGCCGTTCGTCTGCTCAATCTCCGCTCAGTTTTCATAATTACTGCCGTTCTCCAAATAAATTCCAGGTGAAAGAAAAAGATTCAAGAGAAGAAAAATAGAAGAAAACATTAAATGTTTGTATACAAAATTTTAATTGAAACGCAAATTTTATAATTATATTGAATTTAATAATATGCAATAAGGAAATACCTACAAAACAAACTTTTTAAAAATTTTATTGTTATTTGGAAATTTATATTTCTGTAATTTCTATTGATCTTATTGTCTTGTTTGTCTTTTAAATAATTCTACAATGAAAATGAGTTTTAAATAAAATAAAAACTTACTTCTTGTCTTGTAGTAGCTAGTTAGGCATGAGCTTTTAGACAATATCGCCCCCCATAGTAAAGTCTGACGTAATTGTCATTTAATAGTAGTTGTATGCGTTTGTGATGGTAGTAACTCAAGGAATAATGCCTTCCGGGAGGTCTTTTTAAGGGTAACTAGCGTTACAGACGAAAAGGAAACCTGGAAAACTCCACATGGCCAAGTCCGTCCTGGCTAGGCGCGAACCCACGACCGAACTCCTAGTGTTTAGGGTACGAACCGCTGGGCCAACAACTTACTTCGACAAGCGTTGCGTGTAATAGGACTATTCACAGTGACGTAATTTGACGCGTCGGTGCGATAAGACAAATCAGGCTCCCGGATAACAATTTTTCAGTAATTAATAAATAGAAAATTTAATTGAACAACGATAAGACTCGAAACAGATAACATCTTTAACTAATGGTTTTTATTTATTTTTATGCACGATCCTTGTTAAATTCGAGCCTTGTTTCTGTCTGAGCAGCTAGCATTACTGATTTCATGGCTTCTTTCACTGACTTAAATACTGGTTTGAATTTACACTTTAATGAATATATGTAATGTACTGTACATGGTAACCTTATCTTTTTCCATTCGATTGAATACATCCAACAAAGTGATTTACCATAAATAGAACATTTTGTTATCGCATCAATTCATTTCATGAGCTCTTGTTTGAACGGTCGTGCTGTGAAATCATAGCAATCAATGAGAGATTGTCCAGTTAAAAGTTTCTCCTTAATTTCGGGCCGAAGTTCATTACATATGAAAATTTTAAAAAATCGAGTCGGGCCACATTTTCTTACGTCATTGCATCTTGAGCGTAAATTGTTACACTGTGAAAACTAAGTGAGTACTGTGTTTGAATTTCCACATCTGATACCGCTGGTATTTCTATTGCTTAACTCTAATAATGTTCGACGATATAACTGTCACAGCAATTCAGTAAATACAATATGCAGTAGCGTAGCATAGTGGGGGCAGCAGGGGCGGCCCGCCCGGGATGGCACTTTTAGGGGGCGGCTAAATTTCACAATAAATAATAATATCTTGTAAAAATTTGAACTTGTACAATACACAATAATGATGATTGTTTTTGCTGAAAAGTTCTTTAAAATTACTGTATATTTTAGTCTTTTAAATTGAGATACCTAAATAAAAGGGCGGCGAAATTTTCTTCTGCCCCGAGCGGCTGACACCCACGCTACGCCACTGACAATATCGCTTTTTTAAATTATATTCTTTTTATATAAATTTAATTAAATTAAATCAATTTATTTTAAAATATTTTGCCAACAGATTGCGCTACATGTAACGCAGCAAGTCGGATGTGAGCAGGTATTAATTGATATATAGAAATTAATTCAGAATTTTGGGATAGAATATAGATGAATATCGATTATACGGCCTAAGTAATACTCATATAAATTTTTGCTTAGGTTGGCTTAAGAATAAATCTATGTATAAACCAACAAATCAACGAGAGTTCATACATACATACATACATATATATATATATATATACACTATAAACACGTAGTAATTACAGTAGAACATCGGTTATCCGAGCCCGATCAACCGTCACATCGGTTAACCGACCGCGTTCTAGTCGGCAAATTCAAATGTCCACTAGTGATGTGGCGCTACAATATTTGGCTATGTCTTGGCTACTTTAATAATATTTTTGTTAAATTTTTGCGTGTTTTAACTGGCAACACTGGCGCGACCATAAAAGGTAGGATAGTATTTAAACTAGGCTTAATTTTCTATTTTTACTTTATTTTTGTATTTATTTTGTGCAAAATAAAAAAATAATTTTTAACTATACAATAGCGATGATTATTTAAAAAAAATTTTGTTAGGCTTAACATTGATGAAAATTCAACGCGAAGTAGGTTAATAGCGATATACTAATATACCAATTATATGGGATATACTAATTTACTATACTAATAATGTATTTTTTCATACTTTTCGGTTATCCGTTTTTTCAGTTATCCGACCAATCCCAGTCCCCAATAGAGTCGGATAATCGATGCTCTACTGTAATACCTTATTTATTGAGTTTACAATATCAAAATATTTGTGTAATGTTCATCCTCTTCATATGAAAGAATACCAGATTAGGATTTTCTTTCACAACGTGGATAAAGAAATAAACACTAATCTTTGAATGATGAGTGGTACATATCGTGGATAACATTAAACAAACATTTTCTCTTCCATAAACATCACATATTCAGTTAGCTCAGTCTATAGCTTACATTCTACATTTTCTCCAGTGGTGTAGAAATAGAGCAATTGCTTCTCACCTATTTCAGAAGGATAAAGTCTTAATAAAGACAATTTGGACCTCTAAGTGAGTTAATTTCCGCGGCAAAACACCGTTGTTTTTAGCTTATTGAGAAATCTTTTTACGAAGTGTCTTGTGTGTGACTCAGTTTGAACTGGTTTTCTTATGACAAGAAAACATAAAATGAAATCATGCAGTATAGGGCATTTTTACTGTTACAAACAACAGAAAAAGTGCTCATTGTCAAATGCTATATAATTCAAGCGGTGTGATGCAGGTTTCGGTATCTCCTGCAGGTAGTACCACAATTGCGTTTGTGAATTAGTCCGACTCGGAGCTAAAAACAGGTTTTGGGAGTTGTACTTTACAAAGTTTTCTGCGTCTTCTCAGGAATACTAGGGAGTAGGAAAAAACTGAAAAACAGGCTTACTCCTAGACATTCAGTTGAATTTATCATTAGCAGTTGTCTTACTATAACCTAATATCATTTTCATAATATTTTGAAAAGTTTGCAACATGCAATAAAATTAAATGACTAACTTTTTATACCAAGTTTAGCTTGAAATTTGTTTTTATTGCAAAGGAAGCATAGACTTTACATTTCAAGTTTGTACTTTACCCACACACATTTTAACTAGTACGCAAAGCTTTCATCAACAGTATTAACGGAGTGAAAGCGTAATTTTATATATTGCTTTTAGCTTGAAACAACTTCAAAAACATTTAAAAGAATAAAAATGTTGCGTACGCAAGGTATAGGAAAAAAATCCTAAGCAGAAATGCATTGCTTGGTAAGATTAAATACTTTTTTTTGCCCTTGCTTCGAATAATTTTTTTGTAAAATTTTGACATTTTTAAAAGTTTTTAAGCTTGGTTTTAAGCTAAAAGCCGTAAATAACCTCAAAAATTTATCATGCATTGTATCGTATGCAGTAAGGCCTTAGACCAGTGATTACCAAACTTTTTCGATCCACCGCCCCCTTTGTTCCATAAAGTTATACCCAATGCCCCCTAACCCATTTTCTCTTGTGTGAGAAAGGATTGGAAATATTCTTAGGAAAACTTTTCTATAAATATCACACTTTGTGACCTTGCCGTACATTGTTCTCAACATCTGGAAACCATTAAACACAATGTTTCCTCTCATCAGTTTAACAAAGGAAAAGGAACGGCTGTCAGTGACCCCAACTTTTACCTTTGGTCACCGTTCAGTACCCTTCCTCCAGCGCCCCCTAGATTTACTCACAGCCCACAAGGGGGCGTTATCGCCCACTTTGAGAAACGCTGCCTTAGACTGCTTCTCTAACCTACTCTATTTTTATAAAGATGATCTGCAGTTAAGTGCTAAAAGAATTGTTTAAATAAGCTACATATTTGACAATATTAAATTACATGTCAAAATTATTTGTGGAATTAACAATTAATGATTTAGTAACTGGTTTACAGAATTTGTCTATCCCTTCGAAGATGTCTCGTATCTGAAGTAATATGTTGAAAACATTGTACAGCGATTCATACATCTGTATAACGAAAATGCTTTTTTACATTTCAATTTTAAAAAAATACTTCATAAATTACTTTTAAATGTTATAAAAATTTAGTATGATCCATTATTTTAATAGTATAAAAATACCTGAATTGGAAATTTCGTAGAAAGAATAAAAAATCTTCCACAACTAATTCCGATTTTCGAATTTCTTGAAACGAATCATAAGCCTGTTGTTCGAGGATTAGAATTATATTTACTTATAATTTTAATTCCTTAAATTAATCATTTTACTATAATTAATTAGTTAGTGAATACTTTACATTTAACTAAAATTAATATTTTCAAATTATTTTAGTTTCTACTTACTGATACGAAGATCCGAGAAATTACGAATGAAAATATTACCACGAGGAATCCGCAGAGAATAGAGCAAAGTATAAGAAATGTTTGTACGTATGTAGCTGATGTAGTGAATATGGTATTATAGAAAGAAAAGGATTTCAGGTAAGCCACCATCCCGTACATAAGAAAGCAACTGTTACTCCACTTATCGTTTATTTGTTCAATTATTTCGCACAGTTCCGAGTGTTTTCGCATTATATCGTTAATTTCATATTTTACATTTTGGGTCACAGCCAGGTTCAATTGTCGCGATAATCCATTGAATCTTTCGTACATCATTATGCTAACTAATACCATTGCGCTCAAGAGCCACATTGCTACTCCAAATTCAAACATCATAACGCAATGAATAGAAACGAAACATTCCGAGCTGCTATATCGAGGACAACGTTAGCTATATGGATCGCCTACCTTCGACAGGAAATGGCGCATTAAGACAGAAGAATTTCATTGTTATTCATAACAGCCAAGAGGCTGTTATGTATAACAAAGCTAAATATATTGCAATCGATCAATAGTGATAGCGAAGATTTAAAAATTTTTTGCACTGAGTATCTTGAAACGTGTAGTAATGAAAAACAAAACTTCGAAGATTTTCTGTATGCATTGATGATATTAGTGTGCCTCTATGTGTGGCGTAGTTTGTTTACCCAATTCGAAGTTTAATGGTTCTATTCATTTTCTTGAAAGGTTCTACAATTATGCACGGAAGCTTGTGTATTAGGGGCTTTAATACAATTAAATTCTGCTGATTAAAGATCACGGGTGTTGACAAATAGGTGGGATCATGTGACGTGTCTTGAGTAGAATCAAATTTAATGAACATTTTATTCCTATTTAATATACAATTTTTTGAAAATAAAACTCATCTGTAACTTCTAAATTAAGCTTTCAGCTGTTTTCTTTACAGTTACGTACACTTTCTCAAATTATGAAATATTACTTTGTAGATGTGGTGTTACTTATTGTTAAATTAATCTTATATAATTTGATTATGAAGAAAGCCGCTGGATAGGAATTTTATCTCAAAACCGAATTTATTCCTTAAATGGAATTCAATTCATAGATTGGATTATATTTGAAGTTATTTATTTTTCTCTGCAAATATTTTGCTCAACAATAATTCATCATATGTAGTATATTTGGTTACTTTTCTAGAAATGTTGTAGTGTATAACAACTAGTTTTATATAATAAAGCGTTAACTGTAATTTATTTGAAATGCATGCAAATTCTCTAATAATAAACTTTCATACATTATAAATAATATTACAAAAAATGAATGGGTTGAGTTATATAAAATTATATTCTTACTGATTATTTAGTTACAGATTTTAGCAAACTGATGTTCTTCTTGTATGTGCTGTAATTGCCTTTCCAATAACTTTAATTTCGGTTTTACTTTAATATTCAGTTGAAATGTATGGAACATTTTAAAAATCCTTAATTGGGAAATTCAAAATCCTTGTTGAAGTTAGTAAATAATGGTGCAATATGCCGCAGTGTTCCGCAAAGTTGTGCCGCGACACACTGGTGTACCGTGGTCAATAGTTGTTGTACCGCGGAAAAATGTCAAGTTTTGTGTAGATAATGCACCTACACATAGCTGAGAGTTACGCGAGCGAAGCGCTTCGTTGCACGAGGAGCGGGACAGCCCACCCGCGCTACAAGTCGACGAGGCTACTGATATCAGTGATCACGCGCATCTCATATCAAATGTGAGGTACACTGACGAATATGAAATAAAAGAAGACTTTTTATTTTGTCTGCCACTACCTGGTTATACCACTGCAGAAGAAATATTCAAATTAACAGACCAGTACTTCAGTGAGTATAATTTGGAATGGCACAACTGCATAAGCATTTGCATGGGTGGAACAGCAGCTATGACGGGAAAAATTAGGAAATTTATAACCACCACTTCTGAAAAACAACCCTAATATTAAAAATGTATATTGCTTTTTACACAGGGAAGCACTGATGGCGAAGTCTCTGCCTGATGAATTGTTGTTCGTCCTACAAGAAGTCGTCAAAATTGTCAATCACATCAAGTCGCGACTGCTGAACTCTCATCTGTTTAATGTAGTGTGTCAGGAAATGGGAGCAGATCATCAGTCTGTTTCATACAGAAGTACGATGGCTTTCTCGCGGAAAAGTGCCTTCTCGAATTTAGGAGCTGAAAAATGAGACCCGGACGTTTTTAGAGGCCTAGGGTTTAGATTTTACTTTTCTGTTTAAAAGAGAAGAATGGGTAGCAAAACTTGCATATTTAAACTAGCGGATATATTCGCCAGTTTAAATGAGCTCAATGAACAACTGCAAGGCAGGAATTCTAATATTTTAACGTTATCGGACAAGATTGAAAGCTTTCGCGCTAAGTTGGTGTTATGGATCAGTCACGCTACCGATGGTAGTTGTGAAATGTTCCCAAATGTCATGGCTGCCGATTCACAAAAAAAGTGCAGGCTTTGATAGTGAAACACTTGGAGCTATTAGGAGAGAAAATGAACTCTTATTTTCCTAAGTGTGACCTGCAACTTATGGACTGGGTACGAAATCCATTTTCATATAGCATTTGCATTGGACACCTACCGATAAACGGGAGCGAAAAGCAGGAAGAACGAAAGCAGGAAGAATTCATGGAGCTAAAATCTGATCGAACATTAAAACTAAAATTTTCCGAAACAGAGCTAGCACATTTTTGGCTGCATATAAAAAATGAGTATCCACTGCTTTCAAAGCGTGCTATTGCAATTTTTTGCAAATGGTAATTTGCCACGATCTACCTATGCGAATTGGGGTTTTCAACTCTCACTACGATTAAATCAAGAGAAAGAGAAAGCCTGAGGACGATCGACCAAGAGATGAGAGCAGCCTTATCAACGATTGTTCCAAATTTTGATCGCCTGTGCTCAGTTAAGCAGGCTCACATTTCTCATTAAAACACTGTACTGATTTTTATAATAAATAAATATTAAATAAACATTGGTTTTTCCTTTGGTGTACCCCTAAAATTTCTTGATTTGGTAGATGTACCTTGAACACAAAAAGTTTGCGGAACACTGCAATATGGCATACTTTTTGGTGTCTAATATGACAGTTTCTTTTTATAAGCCGAAATAATTCACAATATTTGCAGAATGTATTTTAAACTAAATTATAACACAGAGAATAAAAAAGTTAGTATTTGATACTGCTGGATGATGCGGCTAAGTCATTTACTTCATTTTCTATACCATATTATGTTTCTATCTAAAAGCACACCTTTTTCTGCGAGATGCACGTATCAGAAGTTATCAGCATTTAAAATTTAACGTGACCGTCACGCCATTTACACACGTATCTAAAGAAAATATGCAGTTTACTAAAGAAAAGGAAGAAGTGTGCTTGAAAATAATTAAGTAACTATTATTAATTGGTTAAATCATTCATACTCTAAGTAATAAACTGATACAAAACTAATTGTTAGATTACGTTAAACGCATCATAGATAAAAGATATTGAGTTTGATTACGTCAAATAATAACACTACAACCATATGTGACTGTGAAAAAAAGATATTTTTCCTTTGTTCTGTTAATTCCTATGGGCTGAATACGAAAATGAAGATAAAAATTCCCTCGCACGTAAGATTTTCCAGTTGTGCTATTTATGAAATCTAGAACACTTGATACAGAGACATAGTGTTTATATACAGATATGTGGAGATTTAGAAGTTATAGGCTGTTATTGGGACTTCGGGGTGGTTTTACTATGTATTTTTTTATTTTTTATTTTTTTGTTTTTGGAATAGTCGAGTAACACAACGAAACACTTGGGAGATCTTTTAAGGATAACTGACTGCTATTCCTGCTTTACAAACGTGGAGAAAACCTGCAAAACTCCACTTGGACAGCCCGTTCTGCCCAGGCGTTAACCAACGACCGAAATCTTAGTGTTCAGGAACGATCCATTAATTTTATCGTAAATAATTTTTTATATTTGAAGAATCTTTTCAATCAATTAATATGTATAAGAAAATCTAATTTAAAAAATTATTTTAAAATAATTTCAACAAAAGAAAAGTTTCGTTATATTTTCGTGTTGACTTTAATTCGGTATCGGTAAGATAAGTAATTATGTAAATTAATAATATAATAATCATTTTTCAAAATCTTGAAACATTATTAATTCTTCTATAAAACCAAAATAAAAATAAAACTGTAGTTTATTTACGAAAAATTAAGATTTTACTCGTTCTTCATAAACACAGTTAAAGTACTTGTCTGGTTACTTATACCGTAGATGAAACGACACTTGTGTAGAAGAAATTTTCAGCTTGGTACGCCGTAAATTAAGAAAGAGTTCAAGTATGTATCAGTTATTTTAATTTATATTTTAGAATCAAATTCATACTAAACATTAAGTCAATGTCTCCCAAACATTTCTTTTTCTCATCCAGTCTGTTTGACTCGAAGATTTAAACTTTCCTTTTTAATTAATATCTTTTTTTAATGGTAGGTTTTCAAGTAGAACAGATTAGACAATGTGTAAATAAAATAACAGCTTACAATTTGTACGCTCTTTTTTAATTAAATAGCATCGTAAGCAGACAATTAAGCATGTATTTTTGGTTGCTGCTTCATTCACTTGGAATAAATACAGTTAAAGTGGATGCTTCTAGTTAAAATTTTAGAAACATTGTAAATTTGAATCTAAACATCCATTTGATTTAAGTTTAAACGTTTACATTAATAATGTCTAAGCATGAGTTTGTGGAGTTTATTTTACTCTCTATCACTCTACCTAATAATAAAGGAAACTTCTTCGAAAAAAGAAATAGTCAGTCAAGAACGTAGGATTACTCCTTTCAAAGTTAGTGTATAAACTGTTCATTTTATGTAAATCTCTTTTTATTGTTTTGTTACCTAAGCGTTAAATCAGAATTTACATTATATTCATTTCCCATCATTAAGTAACAATTCTTTGAAGAACTTTAATTAGAATAGACTTTTGTTAGCCCGTTTGTAATCTACAATAATGGAAACGTATAAATATGCGACAGTAGCCTGAGTTGCAAAAGTTTTGGCGTATAAATTACATTTTAAAAAAATTTAATTTTTTCCTACGAAACTGATTTTCATGTAAGGTGCATTTCTTTTTTTGTTGCGCACCTCCATACTTTCGAACGACTAATTTGTTTCTATTTTTGCTGTTTCATTGTTTAGTGTTAAATTAGTTTGGAAGTCATTATTTATAATTTCAATGCAGTTTATTTCACTTTTTTACAGATACTTCAGAAAGAGAAAAATGATATATACATGTCTTGCATGTGATGCGATTTTTTATGATAAAAATCTATACCTTTCTCATGAAAGGAAGCATTCAGTCGAAAAACATGGGTGCAAAGTCTGCCGACAGAAATTTTTAAATGAAATAGATTTAGTACAACACACGAATAAATTCCACCCAGAAGCGAAACCTTATGTTTGTGGACAATGCTCTAAGCGTTACAAAACTAGCAGACATTTGCTTCCTCATCCAAAAGTGCATGCAAGGAAACCGTACAAATGTACGATTTGTCCTGCAGATTTTACAACTGAAGAGAAACTATTGCAGCATAACAGGAAACACGAATTTTTAACACCCCCTACTCAATTCGTGCAACAACCATCGATGCAAGCGGGTCCTTCAACTTCATATGTGCAATACCCAACGACGCAAGCGGGTTCTTCAATACGAAACGTGCTATACCCATCGATGCGAGCAGACCTTTTTAATCCGAAACGTGCAGCACCCGTCGATGCAAGAGGGTCCTTCAACTCCATATGTGCAACAACATCGACGCAAGCGGGTTCTTCACCACTAAACGTGCAACACCCATCAATGCAAGCAGATCTTTCAATCCAAAACGTGCAGCACCCGTCGATGCAAGAGGTCCTTCAATTCTATATGTGCAACAACCATCGACGCAAGCGTGTTCTTCACCACTAAACGTGCAACACCCATCGATGCAAGCAGACCTTTTAATCCGAAATGTGCAACACCCGTCGATGCAAGCGGGTCCTTTTACTCGATACGTGCAACAGCCATAGATGCAAACAGGATGTTTCTCAATCATAGGCTTGTTGTTGTTTATCCTTCATTGTTCCACCGGTGTGCCAATTACTTTTTTCTTCTATTCGGAGTGAAGATCAATATGTTAGAATAATCGCTACTTTTGCTTTAGTTGTTGAATGTAACATGTAATTTTTTAAAAATTTTAATATAGTTTGGAAAATTTTCTTTCTATAATTTTAATTCATTTTACTGTTAAGCTTTGCTGATAAATCTCTGTAAAATGCTGTTAAACCTGAAATAAATGTTTTTATAAAATTAAAAATTTCCTTTTATTGATTTGATCAGTGCAAAATCTTTATACATCAAGGCTACTCTTCCGTTACAAACTTCTGTTACTATACAAAAAAATTTGTATAGTAATTTACAATAAATGGTTTAGTTTTATTTTTCTCCATTTACTAGTGTTAAATTTTTGATGCTTTCGTTTACTAGTGTCCACAATCTTAAGTAGATCTTTGCTCTACTAGTTTCCCTACTTTTCCTGTAATCAGCATTTCATTGTAATTACAAAAATGCATTGCAGTTTGTACAGAACATGAGATATATATGAAAAAATCGTATAAAATAAATTTACAAAAATCATGTATATATTGTTTCGTGTATTAAATGAAACAGAAAACAAATTACAAACAAAAGTTTAGGTCAGATCTTACTATTTAGAGAAACATTTCAAGTTTTCAACTCAAGGTTAAACACTAATAGAGAGGTTTCCGCCGAAGTTCAAACGTTAAACTTGTATGGGAAGCAGAAGTATACTTTGACGTTTGATCTCGAAGTAAAACAGATCGCGCACTGACTCATGGGATATTCTTGAAACATGACAGAAACGTTTAACAACGAAGGTAAATAAACAAATAGTTTAATTTTAGCGTAATTATAAGATGTTTAATATCATAAACACTAAATAATTACTTTTAATTGACGTCGTGTCTGCTACCGTACGACAGGACGATAGGATTACCTTATAATTTTGTTGAGAAAAATAGTGGTTCAAGTAAATACGAAATCAGCTCGGGAAATTAATAGAAAATATACAAACGTATTACCATGTTCGTGGTAGAAGATACTGTAAAAGAATAAACCTACTCATACAGACCTATGATGAGCTATTATGAACAAAAATATATGTAAATTTAATAGGCACTTCACATTACTTGAAAAAAATTAAATAATTTCTGGATTAAAATCGTCTGTTTCTTTGCAATATTATTCATAAATGCTTAAACAGTCATTATTTTAATAAAATAAAATATTTTAATAATTTTAACCGTAAACACAAAAAAAAATTAAAAAGTTTAAGCCGAACTTCTACTCGCCAGCGCTAGACGTAGCAAACGCCATTGTCAACCTTGTAGAATTGCCAGATGGCGGCGCTCGACGTCCGACGTTCACGTTTTGGTATGAAAACGTCGCCGCAACCTCTCTATTATCTAAAACGTGTTACCTGAGGGATGAATAAAATATTTAACTGACTGCTAAATTTAAAGTTAAACGGCTTGATTAAATCTGATTGAAGATATAGAAAGCATCTGCGTTATATAAAATCGTAAACATTGATTTTATATTGATTTCATAAGAATTCATTTTCGAATCAGTATTGTGCATTTTCTAATTGGCTGATACCATTCTCTTTAATTGTATAACATTTATGTTGCTATCAATTATAATAATCGTATTGACTTTATAAGTCTGTGACAATAATCAGGATTAAAGTGCAAATCCTTACAATGAATACAATAATTATTTCATAATGCAGTTTATTTAAATTGCCTCTTTTATAAACAGAGTTTACATGCCAATTTTTATTTCCCATGAATACAGTGGTGTATTGCAGAAATTCACCCATAAGCACAAGAATGAGTCATGTCGTATACGTTTCTTTTTGTCTTGAAACAACTTTTGAACGACATTGTCCACGTAGGTTTTAAGCTTGAAACTGAATATGCCCTTGTATGGAAGTGACTTCTGTGAATATTCTCAGACTATAGTTTCTTCTTACCGTTTTGAACAATTTTGTGCTAACAGCGTAAAGGCGTTTTTTTGTAGATTACTGCATGAAGCTTTCTGTATTAATCATTTAATTTTACTTATTTGGCTGTTATGTATAACAAAGGTACTTATATTTCGATCGATTAATAGTGATCCCAAAGATTTTTACATTTTTGGCACTGGGTATATTGAAACGTGTAGAAATGAAAAACAAAACTTCGGAGATTTTCTGTATGCAATAACTTTAGTGTGCCTCCATGTGTGGCGGAGTTTGTTTACCTAATTCGAAGTTTAATGGCTCTTATTCATTTTCTTGAAAGGTTCTAAAATTATGCACGAAAGTTTCTGTATTAGGAGCATTAATACTATTAAATTTTGCTAATTAAAGATCACGGTTCTTGGGAAATAAATGGGGTCATGTGTCCTGTCTTGAGTGGGATTGGACTTAATAAACATTTAATTCCTATTTAATATACAATTTTTTGAAAATAAAACTCATCTGTAACTTCAAAATTAAGCTTCTAGCAGTTTTATTTACAGTTATGTTTGTGACGGACGAATGGACGAAGGTGTTCAATCAAAAATTTTTCGATATTTTCCCTCTACCATTTTATCAAAAGATCTGTTGAAACCCATAAAAATTATATCCCACGAACTTGCTTCCTCGTTGAGGATGATCCATCTAGTTAGGCGTATGTCTCCCGGAACTTGCAGAAGTAATTTACGTATTGGACACCCGACCCTTAACAACGAGATTCTGACCTAATGGAAAAACCCCAAGTGGAAGAATAATACAAAGGAACAATGACAAATCCAGCAGTCGTCGTTTGGTTAGCCACCGCGAGTCCAACCCTGGAAAACTTCCCGCAACCTTCCGATCTACTTCCGAAGCATTACCCCACCTAGAAGACCGGGAATTAAGACCGTGGAAATAGTACCGTGTGGATTGTTTTATACTGTGGACTGTTTTATTTTGTGGATTGTGAACCTCCGTGGAATATACTGTCTAGAATCGTGGATACCCGGCGGCTCCAGGAACTCTAACCTCTCCTTAACCAAGGTATTTATCAATTCGCGTTTGTAAACTCTTTCTCTCCGTGTATCTAGGAATACGTCATTGTTAGCTCTGCGTCGTGCTGTAATTTTTTATACATTTTTATTAAATTTATTTTTGTTACTTAGCCAGTGTCCCGAGTGACTTACTTCCTCGGTTTTCCTACCTCCACCTCCACAGCGAAGGTATCCGCTCACCCGCGACCGCTCGCGTGACGCAAGAACTTCCGTCGCAATTTCCGAGTCCTGACAGACTCGGTGGTGTCACATCCTGACGAGGGGTCAAAGAGACTCCGACCCTCCGGTCACATGTTCAGTTTTTCAAATAATCGAACATTACTTTCCAGATGTGGTGTTACTTATTGTTAAATTACACTTATATAATTTGTTTATTAAGAAAGCCGCTGGATAGGAATTTTATCTCTAAACAGAATTTATTTTTTTTCTTTGTTCTGTTAATTCGTAGTTGTGCTATTATGAAATCTAAAAACACTTAATACAGAGACTTAGTGTACAAATCCAGATATTTGGAGACTGAAAAGTTATAGGCTGTTATTGGGACTTCGGGTGATTTTACAATTTACTATTGTTTTCATTGTGTTTGGGATAGTAGAGTAACCAAAATCACCTTAAATTAATAGTTTGTTTATTAAGTTACGGCAACACAAAACTTGGGCGATCTGCCTAGGGGTGATGCCTTTCAGGAATTCTTTTTAAAGGTAACTGGCTGCTATTCAGGCGTCACAGACGTAGAGAAAACCTGGAAAACTGCACTTGGCTAGCCCGTTCTGGCCAGGCGTCAACCCATGACCGATGTCTGTGTTCAGGAAACGAACCATTAATTTTAACATAAATAATTTTCTGTATTTAAAGAATCTATTCAATAAATTAATACGTAATATGAGAAAATCTTATTTAAAAAAATATTTTAAAATAATGTAAACAAAAGAAAAGGTTTGGTTATATTTTCGTGTTTATTTTAATTCAGTATTGGTAAGATAAGTAATTATGTAAATTAATAATATAATAATCATTTTCCAAAAATCTTGAGAGATTATTAATTCTTCTATAAAACCGAAATGAAATTAAAACTGTAGTTTATTTACGAAAAAATAAAATTTTATTCATTCTTCACAAACACAATTAAAGTACTTTTATATGGCTACTTCAACCGTAGACGAAGTAACGCTTGTGTAGAAGGAACTTTCAGCTTGGTACGTTGTAAATTAAGAAAGAGTTTAGGTATGTATCACGGCTATTTTAATTTATATTTTAGAATCAAATTAGTACTAAACATTTCTTTTTCTCATCCAGTCTGTTTGACTCGAAGATTTAAATTTTCCTTCGTAATTAATATCTTTTCTAATGATAGGTTTCAAGTAGAACAGATTAGACAATGTGTAAATAAAATAACGGCTTACAATTTGTAAGCTCTTTTTTTAATTAAATAGCATCGTAAGCAGACAATTAAGCATGTCTTTTTGGTTGCTGCTTCTCTCTACTTTGAATAAATGCAAGTTAAAGTGGGTGCTTCTAGTTAAAATATTAAAACCATTTTTATACTCGGATCTTTTCATTGATTTTAAACGTTTAAACTACACAAACTCATGATTAGATATTATTTTACTCTATTATTACTACTAATAATAATAATGAAGGAAACTTCTTCGAATAAAGGAATAGTCTAAAAGGAGTAATCCTACGTTTTTGACTAAGTTAGTGTATCAAGTATCCATTTCATGTAAATATTTTCATTGTTTTCTTAGTTAAGCGTTAAGTTAAAATTTATATTATATTCATTTTCCACCACTAACTAACAATTCTTTCAAGAACTTTAATTAAAATGAATTTTTGTTAGCCTGTTTGTACATCTAATAAGAATGGAAACGTAAAACCATGCAACGGTAGACTGAGTGATGGAATAAATTTCATTAATTGTTTATTATTTCTTACGAAACTAATTGTCACGTAAAATGCATTTGTTTTCTGTTATGCACCTAAATAATTCTGAATTAATTTGTTTCTATTTTTGCTGTTTCATTGTTTAGAAATCGTTATTTAAAACTTTTATTTGTAATTACAGTGCACTTTATTGCAGATCCTTCAAAAACAGAAAAATGATATATAGATGCCTTATATGTAATGTGATTTTTTATGAAAAAAGTTTATACATTGCTCATCAATTGAGTCATACAATGGAAAAACATCGGTGCAAAGTCTGCCGACAGGGATTTTTTACTGAAAAATATTTAGTAGATCACATGAATGACTCCCACCCAGAAGCAAAACCTTATGTTTGTGAACAATGCTCTAAGGGTTTCAAAACTAACAGAAATTTGTCTGCTCATCTGAAAGTGCATGCAAAGAAACCGTATAAATGTACAATTTGTCCTGCAGATTTTACAACTGAAGAAAAACTATTGCAACATAACAGCGAACACGAATTTTTAACATCCCCTACTCAATTCTTTCAACAACCATCGATGCAAGCTGGTTCTTCATCTCAAAACGTGCAAGAACCATCGATAGCAAGCAGGAACTCTTCATCTCGAAAACGTGCAACAACCATCGATGCAAGCTGGTTCTTCATCTCAAAACGTGCAACAACCATCGATGCAAGCTGGTACTTTATCTCGAAACGTGCAACAACCATCGATGCAAGCTGGTTCTTCATCTCGAAACGTGCAACAACCATCGATGCAAGCTGGTTCTTTATCTCGAAACGTGCAAGAACCATCGATGCAAGCTGGTTCCTTTATCTCGAAACGTGCAACAACCATCGATGCAAGCTGTTCCTTCAACTCTAAACGTGCAACAACCATCGATGCAAGCTGTTCCTTCAACTCTAAACGTGCAACCACCATCGATGCAAGCTGTTCCTTCAACTCTAAACGTGCAACAACCATCGATGCAATTAGGACGTCCCTCAATCATAGGCTTTGTTGTTGCTTAACCACCATCGATGCAACTGTTCCTTCAACTCTAAACGTGCAACCACCATCGATCAGCTTTCCTCAACTCTAAACGTGCAACCACCATCGATGCAAGCTGTTCCTTCAACTCTAAACGTGCAACCACCATCGATGCAAGCTGTTCCTTCAACTCTAAACGTGCAACAACCATCGATGCAATTAGGACGTCCCTCAATCATAGGCTTTGTTGTTGCTTATCCTTTACTGTACCATCCATCTGTAAATCACTCAGACTAGAAGAAAAAAGTGAAGATAAATATGTTTTTAGAATTGGTACTTTTGCTTTAGTTGTTGAATGTAACAAGTAATTTTTTTAAAAATTTTAATGTAGTTTGGAAATTTTTTTTTCCTGTAATTTTAATTCATTTTACTGTTAACCTTTGCTGATAAATCTCTGTAAAATGCTGTTAAACCTGAAATAAATGTTTTTATAAAATTTACTTTAGAGATTTTCCATTGATCAAATCAATAATACATTAAGGCTACTCCTCGGTTGCAAACTTCTATTACTATACAAATAAATGTGAATAGTACTTTACGATAATTGGTTTTGTTTTATTTTTCTCCAGTTTTAAATATCTAATAATTTTGTTTCTCAGTGTCTCGTGATTTCTGTAAATTTTTTTTATTGATTTGTTTCCTGTATGGTTTCTGTTTCATTTTAGAAATTTGAAAATATTTTAAAAATGTCTATTTTATGTAGTGAAAAAAATTTAATTCAATGGTAAAAGTTTGCAGGTTAGCTCAAACAAACAAAACACAAAACACGTTATGTATTTTGTTTACTTTTTAAATAACAATATGGAGGTTGGCAACAATCAGCTTTCCTGTTAGATTACATGCCGAAGTTTCAATAGTTTTAAATAATAATACAAAGAGGCCATGCGAAAATAAGTAGCCTCATCTCACAGGCGACATTTATTATTTATTCTAAAATTGTAAAATTATCGGTACCGCATCGAAAACTACAATAAATTAAACAAGCTAAAAAATGGAAAAGTGGATAAAAACCGTTGAAAAGCTAGCTAAGGGCGTTACAGGGTCGTCTTTGCGTGTCTAACACATAAAAACAGGTTAGTATTCCATCGAAAATCATCGAGAGTGTCACCCAAAGTGGTAACTCTGCTAGGTGGCACACTAAACATTGGTGGTAAACATGATGGTATTACTAAACAATGGTAATTAGTCGCGAGTTCGAGCCTCAGAAAGAAGCCGGCCACGTAAAGTTTTTCAATTTTATTACATGTAAATGGGTCTCACTTTACCGTGATGCCAGGAAGCACTACCCCTTTGTAAATCGTTCATATGTTGCGTTGGCTTATCCCATTCGTCCGATCCATACATAAAAGATACTAATGGTAAGCAAATTAAATTAAATCCAAACGAGTAAGAAAATCTCCCAAATAATTATGAAATTTTAAAATGTCTCTAACACACAGTTTAACTAAATCACCGAACGTACAGTACAAAAGAACCTTCTCTGTAATAACATGAAAGAGTACACACTTAAAGTACTAAAATTACTTCTTATAATAGTAATTTATGCTGTGCAATTAAAATGTTCAGTTAATTTCACACATTTCTGTAGAGTACCATCATCATTCGAAACTAATTATGATACTCTTTACGGAGTTTTGTCCGATTTATATGTGAATTTTGTTGTTTTATTTTGAAATTCAAAAGGTTGTTTTTATGAGTAACTTTTATATATTTTTTATGAAATGTCTCCTAATTTATCATGTATATTAATTAATTTATAATGTTTTTGAAAAGAACAAGTTCGTGTTTTGCACCTTCTCTAAATTCTCTAGAATCACCTGTTGAATGGCCAAAAAATTAACTCGAACACAATAGAAATATGAAGAGATGGCATCCGTAGATAATTTAAGGACCGGAACCTGTTTGGTACTTTAGATTTGGTGCCTAAGATATTCGTTAGAAATTATATGTATTTAAAAATTTCATTATAAAATTTTACACTGGAAAATTGTTAAAAAGATCAAAGAAAATTTCATGCGAAATGTGTTGATTTTCTGGAATGCTGATGATGATTATGACAGAATCTTTCCTCGGAATCATCATCCTCTTAGTAGAGAGAGCCTAAAGTATAGAATATAATATTTAATATTTGGAATTAATACGTGTTTTTACTTATTTCCGGGCAAATAAAATTAAAATTAAAATGTACTACGAATGTGAAGACTGTCACAAACATTTTAGCAGTAGCACCATGCGTGAGATTCGTCGAAGATGTCATACGGAAAAGAAAACGTTCGAATGCAAAGTCTGTCAAAAGAAATTTAATCAAATTTATGACTTGATAAAAACACAAGAAGGTGCACGACGAAGAAATCATGTTCACGTGCTGTAAGTGCGATAAAACATTTTTGTATTGCATGCATCTATTGATGCACCTTTGAGTACATGCTAGAAGTAAAACGTTTGCATGCAGAAAATGTTACAAGAAATTGAGAATTTAATCGCATCATTCAGATAAACAAAGACGAATACTTAAAAAGAGATTTTTCATTTTAAAATCTTCATTGACATTTACTCTAATGATAAATTATTATTATTATTATATGTGATTTTTTGTTGCTTCATAGTGCTGAGAAAATAGCACAGGGGAAATAAAAAGTCCTTTTTACCCTTTTTATTTTAAACATACTGCAAATACATCAATAACTACAAGTAAATTTTCAATTGTAGAGGGTATGCAGGAAGATTGTAAAGTCCTTTGCATTATTTTGATTCCAAAGGTACTAAAAACATTAATTTTGTTGATGCCCGTAGTTACAATAAGAAGTGATGTATGTAGACTTTGAAAAAAATAGTTTTCATAATCATTTATATTGTAAATTTTTAATGAGCAGAAGTAAGGTAAAAGTTTCAATGAGAAAGTTAGAGTATCGAATAATTAATCTATAGCAATTTTCTAGATTCAAATAAATACGTGTTTATTTCCAATACTACAGTAAACTTGTAAAATTAAATAAATAATTAAACAAAAATTATTGGCTGTATCATTGTACATAATTTTACTATAAAAAACAGTTTAGGGAAACAAAACAGTACCAAAGGGAAACAGGCTTCATAATTTTCCCAAGTTGCTGAGTGAAAAAACCCACTACCCACTGATAATTGTAGATTTGCGCGTGACCAATGAGGTGGTCGCATTGAAAATCCAAGCTTTCTTTACTTATCTATCAGCTAAAGGAGAGCCAGTTCCTCCTAGAAAGACTTTTCTGGAGGCATTCCCTTTGACAGGTCGTCTTCGTGTTAAATCAACACCACCTAGAAAACAGGGCCGTCAGATAAGCTTCGTAACCTCGATAACTGTAGACTGTTGACGTTGAAAAACCATTCTTATTGTCTTTATCCAGAAGTTTTTGTATGATGAAATACACTTGAGCAATGCAAGAAGTGACACTTTCACACATCACCTCTATAAGATGTTGTTATTAACCTTTCAAAAAAAGGAAGCATAAATTTTTTATCATCTCCTTCACTTAAAAGAAACACTTTGCAATAGTCACATTTCAGCTTTTTTGTTAGTGCATAAGAAGCACAACACTCTATGCAGATAAGACCATGTATCATCAAAAATCTTATCAATAGTATCATCATCAACTACGCAATGCCAAACTCTGGGGCAATATCTGTAAATTAATATGCTTGTCACTTTCATTTGTAAAAATTTCTGATACAACAGACAAATTAATATATATTAGAATTTCACCAAGAACGTGTGACTAATGACAAGTAGAAGCAAATTTTGGATTCCTAGCATGCCTTTGCTTCAGTGTATTCTTCAAATGTCTTCAGGCTATCACTGAGTGCAGTAGTTAATAATGCATTTTCTAAACAGCTACTTCTGGATTCTGGGAGTTTCCTTGCATTTGCAGATGTCTGTTGTGATAGGTACTGAAGATAGGTAGATGTGAAGGGACAGCACCTGAAAAGTGATAAAATACCAGATACATGAGTATACTGCCAGAGGATTGCACAAACAATATAAATATTAACTCACTAAAACCTATGTGTCAGTATAAAGTACCTTACTCTCATAATATAAATGTGAAAGCCGAATGTGGTATAGGGCCCTTTTGTTTGATGTTTGTTTTTCTACAAAAAAAGTAGAGAGAGACAAAATGGAAAAATTTAGTCAAAGACAATTAAAACCGTTTCCCACGGACTTGTTTCCTAGTTAAGGTAACACATTCAATGTGTCACCCAGAACCGTTGAATGAAATTTTAACTATTGGCTCCGATGTACTAAAAATTCTAGCGAAGTCATGGGAAAACCCAAAAGAAGCCCCTTAATAAAAAGGAGGAGATGATGATAAGCGACGCAGTCGTCATCAATCTCATCTCGATTTTTAAGGTGTGTGGATGTTCAGTTAATTTCTCACATCTCTGTAGAGTACCATCATCATTCGAAACTAATTATGATACTCTTTACGGAGTTTTTTCCAATTTATATGTGAATTTTGTTGTTTTATTTTGAAATTCAAAAGGTTGTTTTTATGAGTAACTTTTATATATTTTTTATGAAATGTCTCCTAATTTATCATGTATATTAATTAATTTATAATGTTTTTGAAAAGAACAAGTTCGTGTTTTGCACCTTCTCTAAATTCTCTAGAATCACCTGTTGAATGGCCAAAAAATTAACTCGAACACAATAGAAATATGAAGAGATGGCATCCGTAGATATTTTAAGGACCGGAACCTGTTTGGTACTTTAGATTTGGTGCCTAAGATATTCGTTAGAAATTATATGTATTTAAAAATTTCATTATAAAATTTTACACTGGAAAATTGTTAAAAAGATCAAAGAAAATTTCATGCGAAATGTGTTGATTTTCTGGAATGCTGATGATGATTATGACAGAATCTTTCCTCGGAATCATCATCCTCTTAGTAGAGAGAGCCTAAAGTATAGAATATAATATTTAATATTTGGAAATAATACGTGTTTTTATTTATTTCCAGGCAAATAAAATTAAAATTAAAATGCACTACGAATGTGAAGACTGTCACAAACATTTTACTAGTAGCACCATGCGTGAGATTCATCGAAGATGTCAGACGAAAAATAAAACGTTCGAATGCAAAGTCTGTCAGAAGAAATTTAATCAAATTTATGACTTGAAAAAAACACAAGAAGGTGCACGACGAAGAAATCATGTTCACGTGCTGTAAGTGCGATAAAACATTTTTGTATTGCATGCATCTATTGATGCACCTTTGAGTACATACTAGAAGTAAAACGTTGGCATGCAGAAAATGTTACAAGAAATTGAGAATTTAATAGCATCATTCAGATGAACAAAGATGAACACTTAAAAAGAGATTTTTCATTTCAAAATCTGCATTGACATTGCATTGACCCTCCATCATTGAAAGTCGTCGCCAGTTCCTCGATCCAGACATCCTTGAGCTTCAATCGTCGGATACCTGTGGATTATACGGATTTATCATTCCTTCATATCATATTGTTTATCCTTACGGATTACCTTCCTGAGACGCCTGTTATGCACCTGAAGTAACAACTGCCCTCGAAAACTTTTTCTCGTTCGACCCATTTGGCTTGCATCGTGTCAAGATTCTCGACAAGGTATTTATCTCCACGCGTATCTCCTGTAAAATCTCTCTCTCTCTCGCGACCGCTAAATTGATAAGCTAAATCTATATATATATACATATATATATTTTGCTATGTCTATTGTATTGTATTATGTACTCCTTTCTGTTGAAATTAAATTGTTATTGGTTGTTAATCTGTTATCCGAGATGATTCACTTTCGGTACGCTGTCTCTTACCTCATCTCCATCCCGAATCCGACCACCTGTATACGCTGCCGCTCCCGTGACCGAATCGACCCGCCGTCTCGGCTTTCGTGTCACCCGGGACACGGTGTTGTCAGTCCTGACAAGGTACCAAGGAGGTACCGACTCTCCGGTCACATAAATATAATCACAAGACAATGCTTAAAACAAGAATAATAATATTAATTTGGAGAAGCTACATATATATGTAAATATACCATGCTATAAATTAGATAGTTATGGTGTTGTTGTTCAGGAAAGCTACATGTTCTAAACAAATCTTTCTCCTTCCCTTTGTTTTCATAGCAACCATGTGTTAAAAAGGGTCAAGGGTTTGTTTCCATGATAACACTAGAGCTCTCCTTAAATTCTACCGATCGTGATGGGTAAAATACAACATAAATAACATTTTAGGGTTAGATATGCTCGTTGACCTGTGATATAGCCTATATCACGCACTAACTAACACTCACGTTTTTGGCGCCGTATTCAGCCCCTATCACTCTTTCTGTTTTTCTCTCAGTAACAAGCACGTTTATCATCTCAGACACTCTCAAAAAACTTCATTCTTCAGTCTTGTTTATTAACATTGTGAAGTGCACTTAAATTCTCACACACCATCTGGCACGTGTCATTTTTCACTTAAAAATAATCCACATTGTTATATCTGTTTTTTTGCTCCCTCGCTCTGCGGACACACATACAGCTTAGAGCACTAATTATTTCCCCCCTCTTGCACCCCCTTTTAAATGTCTCCCACTTGGTTCAATTAAACCTTGCAATTACATAATTTTATTTCTGCAGGCTTTTTTTTTAAATTTAAATTTATATTCTAGATCTGTATACTTTATTTAATTAAGAATACTTTAATACAAGATGTTTCTATAATTTTCTAAAATGCCTCTTTTTAACTGGCGTGTTCTAATTTGTAACCTGTTCTCTTTGTTAATGGAATCTTTTGTTCTCCGATGTATTTTCAGGTCCATGTGTCATTCTTGTCCAGTTATTCTTAGCAGTAGGACGTTCTTGTCGGTAAGAGCCCGTTTTTTTTTTCTCAGTGCTATTATGCCTGATTAATAGATAGATCTGTTTTAATATAGAAAACTACAATAAAATTTCAAAGGTCAAAGTTGAAATTACTAAAATCAATACAAAAACGATGTTTTTAATATTAATTTGCATATTATCCCGTTTTTATCAAAGTTTGAAAAACCAACAATAAACCTATCTAATTATAGAATGTCAAAGCCGATACAGATGTATAGTAATACCAGAGTAACACATGTATTGCAATAATAAACAACACAGCTTGATTAAGTTTGCGTAATAATTATGTAAATAAACCCAACTTCACTACACCATTTCTGGTAATATAATTCATGTTGTCAGTTTTACATTGATAACACTTGATATTGTAAATATTTGTTTTATTTATTGATCAACAACTATGAAAAAATTTCGTAAGGCATACTGTTTCCTTTTTACACCAGCTGTAAAGATGTTTAGATTTCCTATTGTTTATTCTTATGTACAGTACGTTTTTCCTTATTTCTAGCTATAGAAGTTTAAAATGAATGTCCAATGCATAGGCTGTCATTAAGATTTAAGCACTATCTCTAAGCGCAATGTAAGACTGTATCAATGCGAAATCTGTTATAAAAACTTTCATGAAATTTCGGACTTTCGACAACACTTGGAAGGACACACAAAAAAAAATTTGATCAAGTGCCCTATGTGCGATAAATATTTCTGTATTTCACATCTAAATATTCATCTTCAAACATATAAACATGGTAAATACAGCCTACTTACCTGCAGACACTGTTATCGAAAGTCTGCTCTCAATAATGGTTTAACATATGACGCAAGATGTAATCCTCCGAAACGTCCAAGGCATCATAGACATGAATCACAATAAATATTTAAAAGGAAATTGTAAGATATTTCGAAATCCATGCGAACAGTATTCCGTCTTCAAATCATTTTACTGGAACAAATCGACTAAACAAGAACAGAAAACTGGATGCCATTTTACTTTAGACTTGATTATTTCTGTATACCTTTATCTAGTTTTAATATTATTTCATTAATAACTTCTAATTAATTTTACATTTCATAATTTTTCAATAAAATATTGCAAAACGATGTAGTACCAGTATGGTTTATTTATTAATTGGCACGCGACACGTGGGCAATCTGCCTAAGAGAATGCCTTCCGGGAGTCGTCCCGGAAAACATTCTCTTAGGCAAATCGCCAAGAAGAGTATTTTTAAAGGTAAATGGACCCTATTCAGACCGCTACAGACGTAAAGAAAAACCGTGGCCAGCCTGTCCTGGCGAAATGCGAACCTATCACCAAACTCTCAGTATTCAAGGAATGGACCGCTTAGCCACTGATGCGCCACAAAAAGCTTCAGGCAGTCATAAAAGATTTTATTAGTCAATTTATTATGTACTAAATCTTCATTTTTATAATTTAAATCATTCATATAAATGCATTTTACATAACATACTGAACATTTTCTCCAGCATTTTCGTATCCAATGTACAAATATGAAGCAAGAAAATTTTCCATAACATATACATTCTACATTAATTGAACGTCTTAACATAAAATATAAACATAAATATTATTTTATAATACTTGAAATTTTTATATATTCAAATAAATAAATCCTTAGAAATATCCTAGTTGATTAAATTTTATCACTTCTCATCAGAATGAATTCTAAAATGTGAATTTAATTGTTTCTTCTCCTTAAACTTTGCACCACATTTACTACATTCGTAAGAACCTTCTCAAGTATGAATTTTCATGTGCTGATTTAAGTGGGACCGGTCAGAAAATCGTTGCGGACACAGATCACAGCTAATTGGCTTTTCTCCATGGTGACTTCGAAGATGATAACTCATGTGTTCTCTTAACCTAAATCTGCATTTGCAGTGCCTACAGACAAATAGACAGCCTTCGGAATGAGTCATCAAATGCCTCCGAAAATTAGAACTATTGCTGTAAGTCTGTTCACAGGCTTCACATACATAAGGTTTATCTCCTGTGTGAATTCTTCGATGAACATTTAAATGGTACTTTCTACTAAAGCTTTTGTCGCAAATTTCACATTTATAAGTAATTTTGCCTGTTTTTTCCATCTACATGAATAGAAATTTGAAACTTATTAATAATATTATATACTCTAACTTAAAATAATTAGTTTTGTCTTTTATATAAGAATACTAAATTTGTTAATAACTAAACTTCCTCAATGTGTTGTACAGAAATAATTTGAATTAAATAATAGTAATTACCCTCGAGTATTTTAATTAAATTACAATCAGTCCTTTTGTTATTCTTTAGCGTTGGAGGAATGAACTGCTGAATAATTTGCATAAATCATCATCAGAAATTAAATGCAGTCATGCGATTTTCAGGAATGTCATAGATACTTTTACAATATATTTATATGAATTTTCTTAAATAAAAATTAACATAGATTCATTGTTTATTTTAATATAAAAACAACATTTTAATTTCTCACATGAAAATTTCAGTTCTAAAAGGTGAGTGATACTTTAATTCGGAAATAAAAAAAATTAATTAATATTCTACTCGCGTATACATAGCAAGGAAATTTTTAACGACCACTCGAAATTTATAGAGAAAAATCAGAAAAATAATTCTAACAATCCAGAATTTATGTATCACTCTTTATGACTCACATGGCGATCTGAATGCTCTTCTAAACTGATACTACAGAACCTGGCGTAATGGCTGATTAACAAGCTTTTTGTGCAGAAAAACGTTGCTGAATCAGTCAACTAATCTATTATTCGAAAATACTTGTAATCTATACTATTTATATAAGACAATAGTGCTATTCGTGTAAATTCTTCTATATTATAAGATATTCAACTACACGTTAGGACTTTTAGTGGCATTAATTAATGGTTTCGTGATCGGCTTACACGATTTGTCGATTCCTTCAAAAATATCTCGTATCTGAAGTAATATATTGAAAACACTATACAACGATTCGTATATCTATAAAATAAAAATAAAGTACTTTATTACATTTAAATTTAAAAACTTAATTCATAAATTACTTTTAGATGGTATGAACATTCCTATAATCAACCATTTTAATCTTATACAAATACCTGAATTGGAAATTTTGTAGAAAAAATAAAAAATCCTCCACAACTAATTCCAATTTCATTTTCTCGGAATTTTTTCATAAAATTCAACGCCTGTCAATAATTTTAAGTGTGAAAAATCAGCATTCTTAATTTTAATATTAGCAATTTCAACTTACCTTGAGATTGACTTCCAACAGATGAGGAATCAAATTGAATTTTCAAATTTCTTGAAAACAATCGTAAGCCTGTCGTTCGTAAATTATAATTTAATTTTAAGTGTAATAATCAGTTTACACTACTGTAACTACATGGACAATTCCTTACGTTACACTTAAATAAAATTAATATTTCAAAATTATTTTATATCGAACTTACCGAAGTGAAAATACGAGAAACCACAAATGAAATCGATAACACTAAATACACGCAGAGAATAGAGCAAAGTACAAGAAATATTCGTACGTAGGTAGCTGACGTAGTGAAGATTGTGTTATAGAAAGAGAACGATACGTTATAAACGGCAATTCCGTATATAACAACGTAAAAATTACTTCATATGTCGTTCATTTGATCAACTAATTCGCAGATTACCCAGTGTTTTCGCATTATATCGTTAATTTCCTATTTGGCATTTTGTCTTACAGCCAAATACAACTGCCGCGATATTGCGTTGAATCCTTCGTACATCATTATGCTTGATACCACCATTACAGCCATGAGCCACATTAACAGGCCTAATTGCAAAATTATTGCGTAATGAATACAAACGGAACACAGGAGAACCCGTATCCATGTCGATCCCTGTTCTACTGCCTTAAATATGTAAAATGAGAAAACGACTGAACCGATTAATATATAGATCTACGCAGAGCCAAACAGAAAAATTGTGCCTAACTGCCATTTTCGCAATCTTTCTTTTTCCTCGACATATCCTGAAATGCTTAAGTAGAAAGATAATTTATATTTTGTACCAGTACGAAGCATTATCAGCGTGGCAATGCCTGCTAGATAAACCATGCTCAAAAGGAAAGGATTGTTTAAACCGCTTCCTGCTATTTTTTCGGCCGGGCTACATAACAATGGATCGTCGTCTGTTCCAAATCTCTGTGTTGTTAACGATGTCAACTGTACGACAAATACTAACTGTAAAAATTTTCCATAAATTGTCGCCCATTTCTTGTGTTTCTCGCTAAGCTGTTGGTGTTTGCAGCGTGCATAAAATATGTCGCCGAAAAGTGCAGAGATATTTAATATGGGACATAACATGCAATAAACGCAATTATCTGCCATTTAACCTAATAATTTGTGTATTGCATGATGTTAAGTTGTCGCTTAGTATAGTGCTGAGGCTTGAGTAAATCTGATTGAAAATATAGAAAGTATCTGCGTTATATAAAATCGTAAACATTAATTTTATATTGATTTCTTAAGAATTCATTTTTCAATCAGTATTGTGCATTTTCTATTCGGTTGATACTTTTTTCTTCTGTTGTATAACATTTATGTTGCTATCTATTATAATAATCGTATTGACTTTATAAGTCTATGAGAATAATCGGAATTAAAGTGGAAATCTTTAAACTGTATACAATTATTATTTCATAATGGCGTTTATTTAAATTGGTTTACAGTTTCATAAACAGTGTGAACATGCCGAGTTTTATTTTTTCGAACTGCAGTGGTGTACTCTTTTTGTCCTGAAACAACGTTTGAACGACATTGTCCACATAAATTTTGAGCTTGAAACTCAATATGCTTTTGTATGGGAGGAACTTCTGTGAATATTCTCAGACTATAGTTTTTTCTTATAGTTTTGAACAATTTTTGCAAACAGCATAAAGGCGTTTTTTATAGATTACGGAAAGAATGAAAATATGCATGAAGCTTGTCTGTTAACATTATTAATCATTTAATTTTACTTACGTGGCTGTTATGTATAAAAGAATGGTATATATGGCGATAGATCAAGAGTGATCGCAAAGATTTTTACATTTCTGACAAGTTACAAATTACAAGTGGAAAAGTTAACACTCCGCACCAATACGCGTAGCTTTAAAGTAGGGAAGAGATAGTGGCTGAAATAGTGTTAAGAGAATAGTGGGTGGAAAAGAAAAAGGGTATGATGGGGTAGGAAGTCTAGAAAAGTGAAAGAGTAAGTGGAAGTGAAATGCATGAGTGCCCTACCACATACCGTTTGTCAAGAGAAAATTATAAATTACAAAGTTTCTGGCATAGAGATAGAACAAATGAATATAGCTATTTATAATGAAGTGCTCTTTTACAATGAGAACCAGAATAAAATGGTCATTACTGAAGTGGTGTTTCAGAGTAAATACGGCCAGACAGAGTAGTCTGCAGAACCGAATGATGAATATAACTCTGCGTAGTTCTGTGATAGGCGATGAATCTTCTTAAAGTTGTCCAAGGTTGTGATGGTCAATGGAAGTTCAGAAGCGTTTTCGGAGCAGTCTATACTCTAGAAGAAGAAATGGCTGGCATGGCCAGGAATGATTATTTTTAAGGACACTAGTCATCAGTTCAAGGCCTGTTGTCATGCTGCTGGCAATTGAAGAAAAGGTGCACAGGAGTTTTGTCCCTCTGAAAACAGTGAGGGCATTTATTATCACTGCTACCCAGGAACCGCCTCAGGTATGAATTAAAGTTCCCGTGCCCTGCGATAAGCTGAGTAAGGTGGAAGGTTGGAGTCAGGTTCCAGAGAGAGAGGAAGAGGTAACGTTTGGGTGAAACTGGTAAGTGAGTCTAAGAGTTTCACTGGTATCCTACTTATCCTGCCATGCCTTAGCGGTTTGTTGATTGAGGCGTTTAGTGATTCAAGAAAAAGGGATCACTCTCGCCAAGAAAAACCTTAGAGGTGAGCCTTTTGGGGCCACCCTTGCGACTTGGTCTGCACGATCGTTCCAGTTGTTATTCGAATGTCCTTTTATTCAATAGAAATTTATTTACAGCTTTTGTTGCATGTTAACCAAGAGGGTGGTGATGTCCTTGAAAATTCTGAGTTTTAAATTCCTGTTACGGATTTGGTGTAGAGATGATGATGCTAGTCCTCCTTTTTTGCTGACGTTGGTGCAGATATATTCCAGGGCTTTATAAATGGCATACCACTCGGCCTGATTATTTGAGCAGTGGCTCTCAAACTTAAAGTGCATCTGTTTGTACAGCTGCTGCCTGTTGTCTATCACTACAAAAGAGCCGTCCACACCCTCCTTGGACTTAGAACCGTCTGTATAAATGTTGAAATCGTTGGGGATATCGTCCATGTTCATACTGAACTGGGCGGAGATGATGTAGCCGATTGCAAAAGGTAATGGTTGTTGGTCTTGTCCAAACCATTGATGACAATTATGTTTTCGAGCTCCTTGATGCTTAAAGGAAGAGACTTGGACATAAGTATAGTTATCAGATTATTGTGGATATTGTTATTGTTTGCAGAATTGAGAAGAAATTCCTCCACATTTTATCTTTGACGAGAAGATCAATCGAAGAGAGACTGGTGATTGCCAGAAGAGCATTTGTGGGCGCTGTTCTGTAGCTTTTTGCAATTCGGATGACTGCCATACGTTGGATACTGCATAATTTACTTTCAATATGTCACTTGTTCACTGCTTCTTCCCAGATCGCTAACCCATAGATATTAACAGGCAGAATAGCACCTGAATATATCATTTAACTGGATAAGGTGTCCAATCCCCAGGTGTTCCTAGAAATTGTCCTAAGGGAGTGGCATAACTGTCCCTGTCGTGAATGTAGCACACGTGGTCTTTCCAGGTGCACCTCTGATCGAGGGTGAGGCCCAGGTATTTAATAGTACAATCTGCTTTTATCTTTGTCCCCTCAATGCAGATAGAAGGCTTCATGGCCAGAAAGTTATCTCTAAGGAAAAAGATGACTTTCTTGCTGAGTATCTTAAAACTGAGTATTTTTCACACTAAGTATCTTGAAACGTGTAGAAATGAAAAACAAAACTTCGGAAATTTTTTGTATGCACTGATGTTAGTGTGCCTCCATGTGTGGCAGAGATTATTTACCCAATTCGAAGTTTAATGGTTCCTATTTATTTTCTTGAAAGGTTCTGAAATTATGCACGGAAGCTTGTGTATTAGGAGCATTAATACTATTGAATTCTGCTGATTTAAGGTCACGGGTGTTGAGAAATAGATAGGGTAATGTGCCCTGTCTTGAGTGGGATTGGACTTAATAAACATTTTATTCCTATTTAATATACAATTTTTTAAAAATAAAACTAAGTTTTTAGTACTTTTATTTACAGCTACGTTCAGTTTCTCAAATTATGAAACATTACTTTCTAGATATGGTGTTACTTATTGTTAAATTGCACTTATAAAATTTGATTAATAAGAGAGCCCCAGGATAGGAATTTTATCTCAAAACAGAATTTATTCCTTAAATGGAATTCAATTCATAGGTTAGATTAGGTTTGAAGTTATTTATTTTTTTCTGCAAATATTTTGCTCAACAATAATTTACAATCTTTACTATATTTGATTACTTGTCTAAAAATATTCTACTGTATAACAACTTGTTTTACAATAATAAAGCATTAATTGTAATTTATTTTAAATGCATTTAGATTCTAATTCTAAACATTTATACATTATAAATAATATTTAAAAAAATGAATAGGATTAGTTATATATAATAATATTCTTACTGATTATTTAGTCACAGATTTCAGAAAACTGGTGTGCTTGCATGTGCTGTAATTGTCTTTTAAAGTATTTTAATTCCGGTTTTACTTTGAAATTGTGAGGAGCTGCCTGGGGGTATGGCATTGGGAATGTTCTCGTGAACAACTTAATCGGCTGTGCAATCGGGAAAACTGGCCCACAGAGTCGAAGGGTGATTTCCTAAGATGTTGATGAGTGTCAGGTGTCTGTGAGGATCCCCTGTATGTTGTTTTTCTCACACCAGCCTTTGCGAGGAATTTAGAGTGGGCGGGTCTCAGGTAAGTGGAGTGGACGTAGGCTGACTTGAGACAAGGATGAGACCATACTAAAAACATTAACAAAAATTTAATAAAATTTAAAAGAATTGAATACAAAAACTAAGTGATTTCTAATATCTTATAACTACTCTAATCACGAGATAGAGAGCTTACATACACATTCAATTATATTACCTCGACTTATGTAATATTCGTTGTCGTGGTCGTCTATGAGGAACTTGAAAGATGAATGATGTGGAGCGGGAGAATCAATCTTCTATGCGCTCAGTATACATTATGGTTTACATCTTCTATATGGCACCTTCAATACTGTGGAAGACTGCCTAGTTATTACAGCAATATCTGTTTTCTAAGAACTGCGCTTATGTAGCCAGTTCGGGTCTCGTTGAATCTCTGGTGAACTGCGCGAGTTATTATGGTGAATTCTGTCTTCTAAGAACTGTGCGAAAAAGCGGAAAATCTACGCCTTTTTATAGGTATGGCTGGATAACTGACTCAGCATCGTAGGACAGGGAGTAATTTTTAGTCAGTAACAAAAAGGAAGTTCACTTCTCCCCTTATTCGAAACGAAAAAAGTGTACATCCTTTTTGTTAAAATGTTCTCGAAGAAATAAAATATTCTGTTACAATATTTTATAATAATTATTTTATTAAACCGCTGATCTCACAATATTCAGTTGAAATGTATGGAACGTTTTAAAAATTCTTAACTCGGAAATTCAAAATCTTTGTTGAATTTAGGAAATAATGCTGCAATATCGCATACATTTTGGTGTCTACTGTGACAGTTCTTATTGTAAGCCAAAATGATTTATGCTATTTGCGGGAATGTATATTTTCATGTACATTATAATACAGAGAATAAAAAGTTAGTATTTGATACTGCTGGAAGATGCAGTTCATTCAGAAACTTCATTTGGTATTTCATATTATGTTTCTATCTAAAAGCACTCCTTTAAGTTAAACATTTTTTCTGCGAGATGCACGTATCATAAGTTATCAGCATTTAAAATTTAACGTGGCCGTCACACCATTTACACACGTATCTGAAGATAATATGCAGCTTATTCAAGAAAAGGAAAGAGTGTGATTGAAAATAATTAGGAAACAATTATTAATTAATTGAATCATTCATGCTCTGAGTAATGAACTAACACAGAACTTCATACTATATTACGTTAAAGCCATCATAAATAAAAGACATTGAGTTTGATTACCCGAAATAATAACACTAGTTTACAACAATTTGTGACTGTGAGGAAAAGAGTATTTTTTTCTTTTGTTCTGTTAATTCGTATGGACCGAATACGAAAATAAAGTTAAAAATTCCCTCGCACGTAAAACCTTCGAGATGTGCTCGTACGAAATCTAAAAACACTTGATACAAAGACTTAGTGTTCAAATGCAGATATTTGAAGACATAAAAGTTATAGGCTATTATTCGGACTTCGAAGTGGTTTTACCATTTATTATTGTTTTCTTTGCGTTTGGGATAGTAGAGTAACAAAAAATCACCTTAAAGTAATAGTGTGTTTATTAAGTTACGGCAACACAAAACTTGGGCGATCTACCTAAGGGAGATGCCTTCCAAAAAGTCTTTTTTGTGTAATTTGCTGCTATACATGCCTCATAGTAGTAGAAAAAACCTGGAAAACTCCACATAGTCAACCCATTTTCGCGAAGCGCGAACCCACGACTGAACTTTTAGGGTTCGAAAAAACAAACCGCTGGGCCACTGATTCCTGGAAGTAATACAAAGGCTCAGAAAAAATAATTTGTTCAGATTGTTTTAAGCTAACGGAAAGAATACACTTCTAGTTCTATCCCAAAAAAGTCTTGTTTCTTTCACTGTATATTAAAACTTGGGTTAATAAAAACATTCATAAATGCACTGGATTAAGAAGGCGCTGATTTCATGCTTTTTTAACAAATTATGCAAAACTAAGCTTACAGAAGGAACATTCGTTGTACCCTAGATCAGAAAATTACTGCAGAATGTAAAGTTTGCTCAAAAATTGAATGGCATTGAACCAAGTGGAATTTTAACGTAAAACATTTTCTGTATTTGAAAAATCTTTTCAATCAATTAATATGTAATATAAGAAAATTTTATTTTAAAAAATATTTTAAAATAGTTTCAACAAAAAAAAATTTCTTTATATTTTTTGTTGACTTGAACTCAGTACAGGTAAGATAAATAATTATGTAAATTAGTTATATATTTTTGTTGTATAAGCACGATATAGCGCAATAACGATCACGATTCACTTCTTTATTTCAATTTTGTTGATGTTGTTGAGCCGTGTTTCCTTGTATATAATCTTGATTTCAAATGAAAGGTGCCGTTTCTGTTTCCTGAAATTCTTCTGCAATTTTTTGAAACCGTGTCGTAGTTTTATATTAATTATTTTGCAGACACCTTGTAACATTGTTAATTCTTATATAGAACTGAAATAAAAATAAAGCTGTAGTTTATTTACGAAATATTAAAATTTTACTCATTCTTCATAAATACTTTTACGGTTATTTAAACCATAGATAAAGTAACACTTGTGTATACTTTATTTACGGTCATGTAATCATTGACTTAATGTTTACTGTTAATTTAATTTTAAAATATAAATTAAAGTAACTGTTATACAAAGTCAATCACTCCAAATATTTTTTTTCCTCGTCCAATCTGTTTGACTCGAAGATTTAAACCTTTCTTCTTAATTAATATCTTTCTGATGATACGTTTTCAAGTAGAACAGATTAAACAATGTGTAAATAAAATAATGGTTTACAATTTGTACTTTGTTTTTAATTAAATAGCATCGTAAACAGACAATTAAGCATGTTGTTTGGTTTCTGCTTCTCTTCACTTTGAATGAATGCGGTTAAAGTGGGTTCTTCTAGTTAAAATTTAAAACCATTTTTAAATTTGAATCCTAACATCATTCATTGTTTATTAACCCTTTCCATGCGGTTAGCTACTGATCGGTATGTATCACGTGACTTCCTCGTTTATCGGTGATGCGAAACTTACCGATCGGTAACAATTAAAAAATTCGATTAATTTGCGCTATATTCGAGTTTTCCAGAGATCTTAGCTTTGATTCGCTCTTCTGTATGTCGATTGACTTTGTTTTAAGCCAATAAACGTTTTGTTACCACCCCTGGGCCATAAATATTTTGGTAAATACATCCCCTACTATTCTACAGTAAATCTTCGCAGTTAACTACACAGTTGGCTGAAAACAATCAAAGGGAAACTCCTTCTACAGTTTTATTGAGTCTCTTCTGTCTTTGTTGACGTTACTTTAACTAATCACAGACTTATGAAACGAAAAAATTGCCGCGAAAAGCCCCGCCTCCAACCTTCGAAGTAAAATGTAAACAATCACTGTAAATTCGCTTTTTAAATCGATTTTTAATTCTAATTAACTAATTTAATGCACTTAGACATTAAATTAGCTAATTCGACAATATTTAGGCGAGTAAATATGTTTTTAAAACTATCTAGCGATAAATATTCCCGGGAAACTCCACCTTCCTATAGTAAGTCTATGGAAGGTGTTCGCGCTGTTAATTTGGCTTTAAAATTTTTGTCAAATGAATTCATATATATTTTGAATACATTTAATTATTTTACAAAAGTAAGAGCAAAGCTCTACGACTGACACGGTCGTACAGCTTACTAATCGGTGTCGCTTCGCGATAACAATCGATTACTCTCCCAGCTAAGTAATTAGAGACATAGTGTGAATAATGGCAATAACTTCTCCCCCGCTCTAGGTAGAAAGCTGCGGTTTGTTTTGTTTAATAGAGGACAGATGTTTCTATCTAACAGATGTACAAAGTTCAGCGATTCTCTGTAAATTAATTTTTATTTTTTGTTCGTAACCTTCAAATTTGTTCGTAAACTTCATATTATTTTAAATATGTATAAAACTAAAAATTATACAATCGTAAACTGTAATATGTTTTTAATCAAACACAAAAAAACAGATTGAATATAGCGCGATATTGAAGCGAAATATCGCGATTTAAAAAATTACCCAAAAAACGCAAAAATGCGCCGCATAACGAATTCCACCTATTTACTTAATGCTAAGGTTTTCCGCATGGAAAGGGTTAATGTAAATGTTTCAACTTAATCTTAAGCACGAGTTAGTGTAGTTTATTTTATTGTCTCTCACTCCACCTAATAACAAAGGAAACTTCTTCGAGAAAATGAATAGTCTGTAACGAGTAATCCCACGTTCTTGACTAAGTTAAGTTGGTTGGTTGGCGTTTTTTTGGCACAAGGGCCACATAGGCCAAGCTGCGCCATGACAAATGGTCAATTTGTATAATGTAATATATATATAATATAAAATAACAAAACCTAACAAGTATACACAACAATAAAAATAAACAAACAACAATATATATGAAAGTTAAAAGTAAATAAATAATTAAATCTCTTTATACATATTAGTGATTTTCAGAAAGTCTAGTAAGTTGTCAAGATTGGCCTCCGGCCCAAAACCTCTGTCAGACTTGCATTTCTAAAACATTGACTACATCTCGTCTCGAAGGCAGAGCAATTGCACAGTATGTGTTTTACACTTAGAAAGCAGTTGCAATACTCTGGATGGTCGTCACCATTCAGAAGGTATTGGTGAGTCAGTCGAGTATGTCCAATTTTCGAACGAGTAAGAATAACTTCAGATCTCCTATCATACACTACGTTACGTGTCCAATTTTCTACTAGTTTGATCTCATGTAGTTTACTGTAGACTTGTGCGTCTGAAACGCACAAGTCTACAATATCCATCTCTCTGCTAGTCGTTTTTTAACGACCAGCTTCAAGTCACATCCTTCAATAGGCATTGCATGCTTTGAAAGACTTGCTGATTTTGCAGCTGTGTCAGATTCTTCATTTTCTCTTATACCTACATGGCCCGGGACCCAACAAAATTTTACAGCAAAATTACTCGCAGTAAAATAGCAAACTAGTCTACGAATTTTAGTCAATTTGGAGTGAGAACTAGATTCACACGAAATCAAAATCTGAAGTGCACTAACTGAGTTAGTATAAATCACACAGCAACGATTACCTTTTCTGATTACATACTTTAAGGCTAGGTAAACAGCCTGCAGCTCCGCAGTAAATATGGAAGAATTCGGTGCGATTTGTTCCGCCACGATTTCATCCTGGCAGAAAAAGGCTGAGCCAACGTAATCATCAAATTTAGATCCATCAGCATAAATAGGGATTACATTCCTGTCACGGTGTTGAATTTCTGCAAAGTGCTGTTTACAGACATGATCTGAAGTGAATCTTTTAAGAAACTGCTTTAAGCTAAGGTCGACATTTATTACAGGAGTTGACCAAGGTGTTATACTATTAACCTCGGGTTGTGAAATGTTGCTTGTGTCCAGGTCAATCGTGCCGCTTACATTCTCCATTGTTATGTCAAATTCAGGGACACTACTTTGGCAGGATGCAAATAATCTTTCCAGATGAGTATCTGATACTGTACAAACAACTGAAGGTTTAGGCTAATATTTCTGTTTAACGTAGAAAAAGAGAGACAACTGTTCCCTCCTCAGGGATAGTGGAGGCTCATAAGCATCAATGTACAAACATACAACAGGAGAAGTTCGAAACGCACCAGTGCAGAAATGCAATGCTTGATGGTGGATTGGATCCAGAGTAGATTGTTGCGCAGAGCCATACACAATTCATCCGTAATCCAGCTTAGAGCAGACAAGGGCCCTATAAATCCTGAGCATAAAACATTTGTCTGCTCCCCAGGATTAGCAGCATAGTACCATTAAAAGGTTCAGAGATTATAAACATCTACTCTTCAAGTTACCAAGTGTGGCAAGAATATCAGTTTTTGGTCGAACAAAACACTTAAAAACTTAGCCTCATTCACCATTGGGATTTTAACCCCATTTAAATAAATTTCAGGATCCAGGTGCAAACTACGCGTTCGGCACAAGTAGATGCACGAGGTCTTCCCTGCTATAAATGTAAAGCCATTGGTCTTGGACCAATCATATATGCGATTTAGGGAGGTTTGCAGCTGTCTCTCGATAAAACTCATGTTACTAGACCGGCAGGAGATCTGGAAGTCATCCACAGACAGAGAGTGTTTCACACTGGGAGGGAGGTAGTTAGCTATGCTATTAATTTTGGTTAGGAACAGAGTCACATTCAAAATAGATCCTTGAGGAACACCTTCTTCTTGTGTGAAAATTCTAGATAAAGTTGTACCCATACTAACTAGAAATCTTCGATTCTGTAGGAAGTTTTTTATAAAAATTGGCAAATTACCCCGCAATCCGAATTGGTGCAGATCACGGAGTACTCCGTATAGCCAGCAACGATTGCAGGCCGTCTCGAAGGAGCCGTCCATAAATTACGTAAGGTATTTTGGGGTGGGTGGGGATCAAGTATTTCTTACGATTTCTCACTCCGGGGTAGCAGGGTTATAAATCTCGTCTTACGTAATATTCTTATTTTTATTTTCTCATCTCGTTGAGTGGTGGAGTTTTGAATTTGGCTTCAATTTTGCAGTTTTTATTAAGAACGCTCGTTGTCTCATATGGCGTGATAGAATAATAACGCTAAGCAGACTCACGCTCTACACATTTTTTATTATGGGAGAAAGGCCGTGGGGTTGTTTTTCTCTCGTCTTTTTATATTAGAATAAGGGCACCATATGTGTGTATAACACTAAGGAAACATAAACCAAAATACCTTATACAAAGTAAACAAAAAATTTGTATTCGGCTTTTAGTGAAAACTGAAATGTAGAACTAGGTATTAGAAATTATAGTCATTTCTTCCATATTTTTGAACATAATTGTAAAAACCATCAAACGGTGGCTTCTAAACAAGCTTATCGAGTGGACATGGCCACCTGAAACCAAGCGTAAAGATTTCTAATTTCAAAATAAGTCTATCTTGATTGTAAATTGGACAATGATAGATCATATGGTTGACGTGTTTAATATTACCTTGCCGTCTAGACAAATGAAAATGTATTAAACAGCAGTGACACCTTAATCTGAAAGGCCAATCTGAACATCTGATTCATCTTCAGACATCAGATGTTTCAAATATCACATCACGTGATGAGTTCAAACTTTCATGTAGTGTGAACAAAACTCCCGTGTCTTCAAACGCATTGCTTATTTTGAGGTGAGGCTGTTTCTATAAGCAGGTCCCCAGACCTCATTTGCATTTTTTTCGGGTGGCCAATGGTTGATTGGCTTTTGAATTAGAAAAAAAGAGCATTTGGACAGTGATTTATCTCTAATGGCATGTACAGTAAGGCGTCGATTATCCGAAAGCCGATTAACCGAAAGCTTTCCAGTCGGACTGTGTCGTGCTGAATCAAACGTTTTTGATACTAGACTAACTTCTAAAGTATAATTTTTTTATTTTTAAATATATTTATTTTGTTTGTACAAAATAACGAAATAATATTTAACGATACAGTAGCCTCAATTATTATTATAAAAATTTTCGCTAGGCTTAAAATCGACGAAAATTCAATACGAAGCGACACGCAACGGAAAAAAATTTCAACATTGGATAGGTTAATATAGTTTTTCGTACATAATGGTTATCCGAAAAAATCAGTTATCCGAACAATCCCAGTCCCCAATTGATTCGGAAGGACGACGCTCTACTGTACTATCAGGTAGGCTGGCTGACTGGAAATGCTTTTGTTTGTTGGTGATTGCTATGTATGCGGACGTTTTTTATTTTTTGAGTCCATTATTGGTAGGTAGTTATTCAACTCCTAGTGACTCCACCCACCATAGGGTCCAACAAGCGCATGCCATCACACTAGAGTTTCCAAGGAGCTATATACTTACAATGCAGTCAAAAAAAGCACATCTTGTTTGACATGACAAAACTGTCAAGAAGGGATGTGTTTGCTTAATCTGCATCGATTAGTTGACTCCAGGCTGAGCTCAACAATGACTCAGCGACCAGCTGGTTGACTCAAATTAAGCCTGTTTTCAGCTTCCCGTTTATTCGAAACAGGTGCCAAAGCAGTGTGTTGGGATGTCACGTCGCCCCTCAACTACTAGCAAAATTCTCCAGCGTATAGGACACTACACACAGCAAACACGTGGATGAGCGTTCAGATTACGAGGATGGTAAAGAAGAGTTACTAAACCATCTCTGGGAGGTAACCTCGCCACGAACAGGAACCCACATCGAGGGTGAGAATACCCGGAAAAACTCCACGTGGCCAGCCCATCATAGCAAGGTGCGAACTCAAGATCGAACTCTTAGTGTCTAGCGAATAAAACCACTAGACTACTTGTGAACCTTTTCGAGTTATCTGCAGGTAACTTTATACACGATTTATCTTCTACATATATATAAGAAGTAAGTAGAATAAATTAATACAGAATACCCGTGACTAAAAATTACAGTGTTTATTAACTACTATACTAAACGAACGTACCAGAATTAATAAATTTGTGGATATTTCTAAATTTAAAACAAGCAATTATACTTTGCAAAATTATATTTATTTTTCGTTACAATTTATTTCTACATGTAATTAATCTATAAACGATATTTATATCAGTATAATGTATATAATAATGCTACATTTTCTTCACAATATTGTTGAAAATCATAAAAATCTTAATCTACAATTGTACAAACATTGAGAAATCGAAGATAGGTAATAACTATAACTATACTGTATTGTATAAATTTATCTATAATGCAGATAAAGTGCTTAATGGGTAAGACACTTTATCTGTTCGCGTACATTACTTATACATTTAAGTAATCTATTTGAATAAAACATAAGCGTGACAATAGATGTAGATAGACAGCAATTGCAAAGGTTGTACAGGTAAACAATACAGTTATCTGAATTTAAGTGATCTCTTTTCCAGGAAAATGACTCCAACTACCTGTATATGTTATACGATTTTTAAACTATTCATGAAGTCCAGTTGTGGAATTATACAATAATTTCGTGACTGGCACACACGATTTGTCGATTCCTTCAAAGATATCTCGTATCTGAAGTAATATATTGAATACGCTATACAGCGATTGGTACATCTATACAACGAAAATACTTTATTGCATACAAATTTTAAAAATTACTTCATTAATCATTTATAAAACTTGTAAAAATTTCATATATTCCGTTATTTTAATGTCATACAAATACCTGAATTGGGCATTTTGTAGATAGAATAAAATATCCTCCACAACTGATTCCAATTTCATTTTCTCGAAACTTTTTCATAAAATCCAATGCCTATGAATAATCATAATTACTTGTGTGAAAAATAACTCTTAATTTCAAAATTTGGGTTTTCAAGTTACCTTGAGGTTTACTTCCAACGGAAGAGGAATCAAATTGAATTTCCGAATTTCTTGAAAAGAATCATACGCCTGTTTCAGGATTAAAATTCAATTAAACGCAATAACAACATTAAACAAATTTTATTAATTACAATCCATTAGTTTATATTTAACTAAAATTGATCTTTTAATTGTTTGATTTTGAACTTACCGATACGAAGAGACGAGAAACCACAAATGAAAATGATACGACCATACATATGTGGAGAACACAGCAAAGTACAAGAAATATTCGCATATATTCAGCTGATGTAGTGAATATTGCGTTGTAGAAAGAAAACGATATAATGTAAGCGACAATTCCATACGCATAAAAGCAACTATTACCCCATTTATCGTTAATATCTTCAAATAATTCGCACAATTCAAAGTGTTTTCGCATTATATCGTTAATTTCACATTTTGCGTTCTGGGTTACAGCCAAATTCAACTGCCGCGATATCGCATTGAATCTTTCGTATTGCATCATGCATACGAACACTATTGCGGTAATGAGCCATGTGAATAATCCAAATTCCAAAATCAAAATGAAATGAATAGAAACGGAACAGACGAGTGCCCGTATCCATGTTGATTCCTGTTCTATTGCCTTAAATATGAAAAAGGAATAAACGACTAAGCCGATTAATGTATAGATAAACACAGTTCCAAACAGAAAAGTCGTGCCTCTTTGCCATTTACGTATTATTTCTTCTTCTCCAGCATACCCCGAAACGCTTAAATCTAAAGTAATTTTATCGTTTATGCCAGAACGAAGTATCAAAAGACTACCAAAGCATGCAAGATAAACCATGCTCAAAAGGAAAGGATTGTTTAAACCGCTTCCTGCTATTTTTTCGGCCGGACTACAAAACAGTGGATCGTCGTCTGTTCCAAATTTTTGAATTTTGAATGTTATAAACTGTACAATCATCAGAAAATGTATAAATCTTCCATAAATTTTCAGCCATTTCTTGTGTTTCTCGCTAAACTGTTGGTGTTCGCAATGTGCGTAAAATATATCGCTGAAAAGTGCAGAGAGATTTAATATGGGACATAGCATACAATAAACGCAATTATCTGCCATTTAACCTAATAATTTGTGTATTGCATAATGTTAAGTGATCGCTTAGTAAAGTGGTGCGGCTTGCTTATATCTGCTTCACGATATGAATGTATCTACATTATATAACTTCGTCAACGTTAATTTTATATTCATTCATTATGAATTCGCTTCAAAATTACTATTATATAAGTTACGATAAATTTATATTATTCAGTACTGTTGTACGATTATAATATTCGTCTTCATTTTATAACTATGGTAATAAAATAATCGATATTCCAATCCAAATTATTACTTGCGTATAAAATATATTTAATTCCGAAACACGATTGTTGCTTCTTATTAAACATAAACGAATGACTATTACATCCGTTAATTCCTCTACAGTTTCAATGTTTAATAGTCTGTTTAAAATGCTAAATATGATTGATTTGGTTTAGTGGGCTAAGGGAAAGAAAGACAGTGGGGAAATGCAATTGTGCAAGCCTTTCCAGACGACTTTCTATGGTAAACTGCTTCCAGTTTCTGTGTTAGACATATGACAAAAACTCCACGTGGCAGCCTGGTAATCGATAAAACAAGTACCAGTGTTTAGTATTTTTATCCACTGGATATAATTCAGAATATGAGAAACTGAAAATAAAATTTCATATTGAATCCAGGTTTTCATTGTTTTTCTTACATATGTCATTGTCCAAATGAACGTTATGAAACATAAAATCCATAAGAAGTTTGAGAAAACACTTCATAAAATAAACAAAAAATAAAAATTGCTTAATTACTTTATTAACGACTTATAATTTAAAGCGTAAATATATGAAATAATCAAATAAATCTGTTTATGTATTAAAATGTTCTAATAATTTTAAGAGATTTGATATTATTTTAAAACACTGAAAAGAAAATTTCGATTTCACATCAGTTTACTGTGATAAGATTTCAGGTATTCACAGTTAAAGTTAATTTATTCCTATCGCTTTGCAGCTGTGAAATTGCACGAAATTTTAGTGCATATTAATGGAACAATATGAAAAAATATTTACTAAAAAGAAGTTTTAAAAATTACCACCAGTGGTAACTTACAATTTCTTTTTAGGATTATAATTCTGTAAAGCATATTTTTATTTAACACCTGAAAACAAGTTTCATGTGAGATGATAGGAAGTAATGGTTAACCACAACTACTCCCTATCATCTCAAATCTCAGAATGGCATGTTTGTCTATTAACTGCAATGTCTCCCTTCAAATGTTGGCTTCATATGCTTTCTTCGAAGGTATGCCAAAGTTGCTATGTCGTGACAATAGACCTTTCTTTAAAATATGTTCTCCTCAATGCCAATAATCGAATGGATTTAGACGTAGCTAAAGAGATGAAAGACATGTTTCACACAGTTTGCGGTTTGGAGGGACCGCATCCTCTACAAACACTGTTCGTCTGAAACATTGACATTGTTAGAGTGCTGTAATTAGTGTGTTGATTAAAAACAATGCATATTGCTTACTGGTAACAGACCATGTAGTGAATAATCAATTCTTAAGACAGATTGCTTTTAATATGTTAACTTTAATTACAAATACACAGTATTAAGAGATACAGGGTGTTTGTAACTGAAATTATTGTTTATTATTTATTTCCTACTTTATATTTGTATATGGTTCACAAATTAAGAAATAGTATAAGCAAAACATTTTTTTTTTGTTTTATTAAGTTATGGCAATGCAATACCTGGGCGATCAGCCTAGGGTGATGCCTTCCGTAAAGTATGTTAAAAAGAAAAAGCCTCTATTCAGACGTTACAGACGTAGACAAAAACCCAAAAAACCCGTGGCAAGCCTGTCCTGGAAAGACGCGAATCTACGACCGAACTCCCAGTATTCAGGAAACGGAACCGCTTGGCCACTGATGGGCCAAAAAAAGTTTCAAGCAGTCATAAAACATTTTATTAGTCAATTTATTATGTACTGAATCTTCATTTTTATAATTTAAATCATTCATATAAATGCATTTTACATAACATATTTAAAATTCTCTCCAGCATTTTCGTATTCAATGTACAAATATGAAGCAATACAATTTTCCATAACATATACATTCTACATTAATTGAACGTCTTAACATAAAATATAAACATAAATATTATTTTATGATACTCGAAATGTTTATATATTCAAATAAATAAATCCTTAGAAATATCCTAGTTGATTGAATTTTATCACTTCTCATCAGAATGAATTCTAAAATGTGAATTTAATTGTTTCTTCTCCTTAAACTTCGCACCACATTTACTACATTCGTAAGAACCTTCTCAAGTATGAATTTTCATGTGCTGATTTAAGTGGGACCGATCAGAAAATCGTTGCGGACACAGATCACAGCTAATTGGCTTTTCTCCATGGTGACTTCGAAGATGATAACTCATGTGTTCTCTTAACCTAAATCTGCATTTGTAGTGCCTACAGACAAATAGACAGCCTTCGGAATGAGTCATCAAATGCCTCCGAAAATTAGAACTATTGCTGTAAGTCTGTTCACAGGCTTCACATACATAAGGTTTATCTCCTGTGTGAATTCTCCGATGAACATTTAAATGGTACTTTCTACTAAAGCTTTTGTCGCAAATTTCACATTTATAAGTAATTTTGCCTGTCTTTTCCATCTACACGAATAGAAATTTGCAACTTATTTATAATCTTATATACTTTAACTTAAAATAATTAAAGTTTTCTCTTTTATATAGAATATTAAATTTGTTAATAACTAAACTTTTTCAATGTGTAGTACAGAAATAATTTAAATTAAATAATAGTAATTACCCTCGAGTATTTTAATTAAATTACAATCAGTCCTTTTGTTATTCTTTAGAGTTGGAAGAATGAACTGCTGAATAATTTGTATATATCATCATTAGGATATAAATGCACACTCATGCGATTTTCAGGAGTAATATAGCAAATTTTACAATATATTTATTTGAATTTTTGTAAATAAAAATTAACATATATTAATTGCTTATAAAATTTAGATTATTGAAACATCGAAAAAATATTGAATTACATATTTTACTTTATTACATGAAAATTCGAATTTTAAAAGTTGAGTAGTATTGTAATTTAAACATAAAAAGAATTATAAATGAATCTTGAAGTCACGTATACATAGTAACATTTGTTACGCCCACTCGAAATTTACAGAGAAAAATGAGAAAAATAATTTTGACAATCCAGAATTTATATATCACTCTTTATAATTGATATGGCGATCTGAATGCTCTTCTATACTGATACTAGAGAACCTGACGTAATGGCTGATTAACAAGCTTCTTGTGCAGAAAAACGTTGCTGAATCAGTCAAATAATCTATTATTCGAATATACTTGAAATCTATTCATATAAGACAATAGTGCTATTCGAGTAAATTATTCTGTATTATACGATATTCAACTACACGGTGGGACTTTTAGTAGCATTAATTAATGGTTTCGTGATTGGTTTACACGATTTGTCGATTCCTTCAAAAATATCTCGTATCTGAAGTAATATATTGAAAACACTATACAACGATTCGTATATCTATAAAATGAAAATAAAGTACTTTATTACATTTAAATTTAAAAACTTAATTCATAATTTACTATTAGATGGTATGAACATTTTTATAATCAACCATTTTAATCTTATACAAATACCTGAATTGGAAATTTTGTAGAAAGAATAAAAAATCCTCCACAACTAATTCCAATTTCATTTTCTCGAAATTTTTTCATAAAATTCAACGCCTGTCAATAATATTAAGTGTGAAAAATCAGCATTCTTAATTTTAATATTAGCAATTTCAACATACCTTGAGATTGACTTCCAACGGAAGAGGAATCAAATTGAATTTTCTAATTTCTTGAAAACAATCGTAAGCCTGTTGTTCGTAAATTATAATTTAATTTAAGTGTAATAATCAATTTACACTACTATAATTACATAGACAATTCCTTACTTTACACTTAAATAAAATTAATATTTCAAAATTATTTTGTTTCGAACTTACCGAAGTGAAGATACGAGAAACCACAAATGAAATCGATAACACCAAATACACGCAGAGAATAGAGCAAAGTACAAGAAATATTCGTACGTAGGTAGCTGATGTAGTGAAGATTGTGTTATAGAATGAGAACGATACGATATAAACGGCAATTCCGTATATAACAAAGTAAAAACTACCCCATATCTCGTTCATTTAATCAACTAATTCGCAGATTACCCAGTGTTTTCGCATGATATCGTTAATTTCATATTTTGCATTTTGTCTTACAGCCAAATACAACTGCCGCGATATTGTGTTGAATCCTTCGTACATCATTATGCTTGATACCACCATTACAGCCATGAGCCACATTAACAGGCCTAATTGCAAAATTATTGCGTAATGAATACAAACGGAACAGAGGAGAACCCGTATCCATGTCGATCCCTGTTCTACTGCCTTAAATATGTAAAATGAGAAAACGACTGAACCGATTAATATATAGATGTACGCAGAGCCAAACAGAAAAATTGTGTCTAACTGCCATTTTCGCAATCTTTCTTTTTCTTCGACATATCCTGAAATTCTTAGTTTGACAGATAATTTATATTTTGTACCAGTACGAAGCATTATCAGCGTGGCAATGCCTGCAAGATAAACCATGCTCAAAAGGAAAGGATTGTTTAAACCGCTTCCTGCTATTTTTTCGGCCGGACTACAAAACAATGGATCGTCGTCTGTTCCAAATCTCTGTATTGTTAACGATGTCAACTGTACGACAAATACTAACTGCAGAAATTTTCCATAAATTGTCGCCCATTTCTTGTGTTTCTCGCTAAGCTGTTGGTGTTTGCAGCGTGCATAAAATATGTCGCCGAAAAGTGCAGAGATATTTAATATGGGACATAACATGCAATAAACGCAATTATCTGCCATTTAACCTAATAATTTGTGTATTGCATGATGTTAAGTGATCGCTTAGTAAAGTGCTGCAGCTTGCTTATATCTGCTTCACGATATGAATGTATCTACATTATATAACTTCGTCAACGTTAATTTTATATTCATTCATTATGAATTCGCTTCAGAATTACTATTATATAAGTTACGATAAATTTATATTATTCCGTACTGTTGTACGATTATAATATTCATCTTCATTTTATAACTATAGAAATAAAATAATCGATATTCAAATTGAAATTATTACTTGCGTATAGAATATATTTAATTCCGAAACACGATTGTTGCTTATTATTAAACATAAACGAATGAATATAACATTTGTTATTCCCTCTATAGTTTTAGTGTTTAATAGTTTATTTCAGACGCTGAATATAATTGATTTGGTTTAATGGGCTAAGAAAAGTAACACGTGTTGTAGCGCCTATTACATTTAAAATCTCAGGATGGGGTAAAGATTGAGAAAATAAATTTGGAATGATGTATTGTCTATAAGCGTCATTGATTCTATTAAATTTTGATGGTTGAAGATCGAGCAAATGGGGAGATAGTGGGTGGTCACCTGCATATCTAGACAGGGATCGGACTTAATGAAGGTTTTACTCGTTATTAGCATTTACAATTTATTTATAAAAGACATTACTATCCTGAAAACCAAGCTTTTGTCATCTTATAAGAATAAATAATATATAATGTTTTCATCAAAAAATCTCATAACAGATGGCGCCACACGCAGTTTTATTTATTATGATTTATAATGTGAAATTTTATTTTAAAACTAGCAAATGAGCCCGGCATTCCTTGGGGAAACGATTTGGATGATTTGATAAATATTGTTCGTTTGGATATCAAGTTATTAGTATCTATGATAATCTTTAACAGCCATAGTAATTGTTATATAACACATACCTCTTATGGCTGCTAATCATGTTACTGCTTCAAACGAGCGTTTTCAACCTGATCAATTTTCTGGAACGTTTACAATCGTTCTATAATCGAACCAATATGCAGTAACAAATTCGAATTTAAAACGGTTCAAACATTGGGTTTAAAAATCAAAATATATAAAAATATTTATAACAATATCTGAAATGTTATCAATTTAATACGCCTAAGTCCTGAATATAGACTGAACGTAAGTAGTAGTGGTTTGGGAAGCTTTGATCACAAAATTAATTTTCATGACACATACTGACTGCAAAAATTAATTAAATTAATTTTTAACATTTGTTTTAATATTATTATAAAATTAAGTTGCAGTCGTAATTTAATTAAAATTTGCCGAGTGAATTAAATTAAGAATACAAATGAAAATTTGTCGAATGATAGTACAGTAGAGACTCGTTAATCGGAACCCCGGTAATCGGAATCGCCGGTAATCGGAACGATTTTCAGTCGGATTGTGTCGTGCCGAATCGAACGTTTTTGATACTAAATTTACTTCTAAAGTATAATTTTAATGTTTTTATATTCTTCAATATATTTATTTTCTTTGTACAAAATGCAGAAATAATGTTTAACGATACAATAGCCTCGATTATTATTATAAAAATTTTCGTTAGGCTTAAAATCGACGAAAATTCAACACGAAGCGACACGCAACGGAGAAAAATTTGAACATCGGACAGGTTAATATATTTATTCGTACATAATCGGTAATCGGAACAAATCACTAATCTGAACCCAATTGATTCCGATTTTCGGTTTTCTACTGTATAACGAAAATATTTATGTATGAAATCTTTTCGTAATTTTTTTATTAAATATAAAATAATATTAATCCTAATTTTTATTTATATAAAATAACAGAATGCGATGCTGATAGATTTTGAAGCATTTCAACTTATCGACTGTTAGCCATAAAAACATTAAAAAGTCCTATAGAAGCTGTAATAGAAATTTATATAAATTCCGTTAATTCATTACTTTTGGTAATTCATGACCACGAAATAAAAAATCTGTTAAATTTGAAAATTTCTTACATGGGCTGTTTTTATCATATAAAAAACATAATTTTGGATGTTGGGAATGTCATAGTAAGATATATGAAATTCTATTTAATTTGTATAAAAAGTACGATGTAATTTATTACAAAGGAGGGCAAATTGAATTTAATTTTTTAAACTTAACCGAAGCAATATATAACATAAAAAGTTTTATCATTTGACACTGAAAAGTTGGGGGTACCTAAATCTTCAAAAATTGTCAAAAATGGACAGATAGAAATTTTAATTTTTTTAACGGAATTACAGTTATTTAGACACCGAACTTCTTGGGTGTCTAAGAGTTGATAATATTAAAAATATTCTTATTACCAAAAATATTTTAAAGAGATTTTGCGATATTTTATCTTACGAACAACAATTTATTTACGAGTTCCAAAGTCAACTTTCTTGGTGTCACATTTTAAAATATCAAAAATTAAATCGAGAGTTATCGTCAGCAATCGTGAAAAGTCATTCCTGCATTTACTTGCAGAAATATGTCTTACTTTAGATAAACTGGAGGAAAAAGTGGAAAAGCTTAAAAACAAAAAATCGTATCTGAAATAGCACAGTAGAAGCCATTCTTCAGGTTCAGCGTTAATCCTCTCCCTCTCCCTCGTGGGAATGAATTCCGAAAAATCCCTTCTTAGTGTGCGTTTTCGTGACATACCCTGTGTTCTAAATTTTACCTCTTTAGGTTCAGCGGCTTGCTCTGGGCGATTATGAATCCATCAGTCAGTCAGTCAGGACATGCTATTTTATATGTTTAGATTAACTTTTGTAATAGCTGAGAGAGTTACGCTAATCGTTGCTGGATTTTTTCGATGTTAAATTGTCCAAAAGTTATCGCGTTGAACTAAAAATGAGTTGTCAGTGATCTTTGTGACAACTGTCACAATCGGTTTTAATTATATTTCTATATCAATCAATATATTACATCGAGTTTATTGTTGCTATTCTATGATGATGACACGTGCTGCAATTAATGCATTATTTTTATTACAAATTGAAGAATGATAATTGATTTCTATAAATTAGATAAAACATTTTATTATTCGATGGTATATTTAGTGTTTTTAATCAATCTACACAATCATGGATAATGAAGCAAAATTCTTCCTTTTCTTCCTTGTCTATGAAGCAGATTAACACACTATTATGTATCCTGTCGGTACGGACGAAAGCTTATTTTTAACATTAAGACTATTGAAGTTCTATTTCCGAAATTTATCTTTGGAAAACATATAAATGAATTGACTACCATTTATACACATAAAGTACAATCTACTGCAATTCCAACCAACTTTTCAGAGCATCATCGTCACGTTGAGAGGACTATGATGATTGCCAACCTTCGGAACGGAGATGCCACTTGAAGAAGATCAAAGCGCTGTTATTATGATAACATTAGATTACTGTATTCGTGTTACGCATGTTTCGAAACTTAATGAAAAACATAATTGCTAGCGACAACAGGTAGAAAAGTCGCCAAGCCACGACGTTATGAATGTTACATTTCAGAAAATGGTGGACATATTCCATATTGACAGATTGGGTATTGGTAGGTAGACAGAGGGAACCAATACCGACGTTCTGTTCATTCTCCACTCATGTCCAACTGTTGTATCCTTTTCATTCAACGTATTTATGATTGAATTTGTAAATTCCTACAAGTTGTTGTAGACAACTTTGCAGACGTGAAGAAAAGCCGAAAAACTCCACGTAGTCAGCTCTTCCTGGTAAGGCGCGAACCCACGACCAGGGAGGGTCCAGTAGTGTTATACACTCGTCCACTAGTGCGCACACTTACAATAATTGAAAGTATCTGGATCAATCCAACATATTAATTTCTAAAAAATGCATTTACATTTTTGTCAAATATAAATTACTATACATATAAATTTCCAAGAAACTGAATCCTACTTGAAAAATTATTCTACAAAATGACTCCATAATAGAATATTCTATAAAATCTACAATGTCGTTGTCAATTGTTTAATGCGACTGTTGACTCTAAGTTAAACTAAAAATATAATTTAAAAGTAATACAAAACGAAAATATAATAAGAAACCGTTCAAAATTCTCAAAGAAGCTTAACAACAAGTCTACGTCTATGCAAATTACCCTTTTACAGAATGAAGTGAAAACGTGGATATTGTTATACGATTAATACAAAATAATGCGAAACAGAAACAAAACCAATTTTTCCTGTTTAAAAACTAAATATTTTGTCGTAGACAAACAATTAAGAAGTGTAACCATTATGCAAATTATTTAAAAGCAACTTTTTGTAATCGCTGTGAACCGATGAAATATATTTGGTGTTATTCCCTTTCATTCAAATTAGTCAAAATTGAGAGTAAGAACTTCGCTTCAGTCTGAAATTTCGCGAATTTTGTAAGTAATTGTTCCTATTAATTAACTTTGGCATTGAATGTTCTGTAGAATCTTCATTGTAGAAGATAATAGAAATAAGTTAGAAACTCTAGAGAATACTAAACTAGCCATTAATATATAATAATTATAGGAAATATTCAATAGAACACGGAAAAATTTCGGTGAATAATGTCGTTACTATTAAAAGATTTCTTATATTTTTCTGTCGTTCTGTACTTTAAGTTTGGTTTCTCAATTGAGAAATTTCGTATGGAAATCTGTTCTATCTATCTACTCAGTTTAACTTTCAACATATGATGGTAGAAATGACCCTTCTTAGTTGTAAATTCTCTTCTGTTCTACACCCTGCTGCATGTGTAGATAAAGAGGTTAATTTTAAGATTTTAACATTCGACTCCATGTTTTTAGGAACCGTTCATGTTTCGAGTATTCATAATAGATTATAATTAAAATTCAGAAAGTCTTTATGTATCTGTAATTATAATTTTTTAGTCAATTCCTTCTTTCTTCACTCAATCAAACACCTTTCTTGGAGTAAGAACTTATTTTAAGTCATTTCGTTTAAATTATCTAGAAGTATTTCTACAAAATCTCGTATACGTTCGAGAAGGTCCTTAAGCGATTAATTATAAGTTCATAGCCTCTAGCGTTTCCAGTCTAGATATTTTACTTGCCGTAATATGTGCAAAAATTAGAAAAAATATTGGTTTAACATGTTGTTCTCCCAATATCTTCAAGTATATCATTAAAACATATTTCATTTTTTTGTGTAGATCTTCAGGTAATCTACTCAAAAACTTCTAGTTTCTACATAATAACTTCTCATTTTATTTTCTTCTCTATCCGCCCTGTGGGCACTAAAACGGCATTTCATTTGTTGCTCTACAATTACCGTAAATTCGTCTAGTTTCACAATAGTTAAAGGCTAAATTTTTCTTTCTTGAATACAGCTTCCTTATGATTTAATTCTTTCGCGTTTTAGAACCACTTACTCTATAATAACAACTCCATGCATATATTCTTTTTCTCGTTTTTCTAGATATAAAAAGTTTTTAAAATGAATAACGAAAGAGAAAGTTGCCCAGGACCATCCTGTTTCATCGAATCAAATTTATCCATTCAATCTATATTACAAATTCCTGAAGCTATAGAAGTGAATAATCAAAACCAAATCTCTGATGAGTTATCCATTCAGTCTATGTTACAAATTCCTCAGGTAGCTCAAGCCGTGGCAATGAATAATCAAAACCAAATCTCTGATGAGTTATCCATTCAGTCTATGTTACAAATTCCTCAGGTAGCTCAAGCCGTGGCAATGAATAATCAAAACCAAATCTCTGATGAGTTATCCATTCAATCTATGTTACAAATTCCTCACGTAGCTCAAGCCGTGGAAATGAATAATCAAAACCGAATCTCTGAAGACAGCTCAATGCAAAGTGAGAATTCAACACATGTGCAGGCGGAGTCAAGGAAAAAACGGTTCCAGTGCTCCATGTGCAACAAAAGTTTCCACTTCAAATCAGAATTAGAGACTCATAATCTGACACACACTAAAGAAAAACGATACAAATGTGAAGAGTGCAACAAGACTTACAAGTACAAATCAAGTCGGGACAGTCATTTCCGAAAACAACACTGTGATCCAGGGCATTTTTGCCCTACTTGTCCCCGAGTATTCACAACGCTTGAGAGTTTAGTCGAACACTGCCAATTTCATAGACCATTAAGAAATGCTCCTTACGTTTGCGCAGAATGTGGAACAGGATTTACACACGAGCGTCAATTTCAACACCACAAACATATTCATTCGCTTCTCAGATACAGATTTCACTGAAGACGAAGTTCGTTTTTTTTTAACAAAATGGCGATTACCTGAGTACATCTCGCTTTCTTTAAACTACACCTTAGGCAGAAATTGTTTTTGTTCTTTTAAAAATTTAGTTTTTGATATTTTATTCATACAATATGATAGTTTTTACGTTGTTATTCCTTTTTATAATCATCTATATTTTAAACTGAACTTTGTTAGTTTTTTTATAAATTTTTATTGAACGAAAAATCTAAAACACATCTCGTGAACTTTTTAATACTATTTTTTTGCATATGACCAACAATGAGGTGGGTTCGTTTGAACAAAATTGGCTGTTTTTCCTACGTCATTACTGCGTGCTTAGTTCAGAATTCCCATAAGTAACTATATAAAGCCATCGTGTATTGTGAAGACAAAGCATGATTTTGAAATTTTCATCACTTCCATTTGTTATTCCTGCAACGTTTATACATTAAATGATTCTGCTGAGACGATGCCCGGAAGGAATCAAGAAATACTTCGCCTGCGAGTGATACCAATTTCTGTATGAAGGTGAACTTGTGAGTTAAAAGCCATGTATAAAAAATAATTAAATCGTCCTAGTGAGCAGCAGAACACTGAAGTGGTTGTTGTAGACGACTTTCCCGTTACGTCTTAAGTACTGTACCTTTTTTTTGTACGCTTGATTGTATACTTTATTTATTCCTATTTTAATCGTTGTATTTGGGAGCTGCAGTTTCGCTCGTAAAGTCTCTATCACATCAGAAGACTCTGCAGTAGTTTCCATACGAAGAAACGAAGACCCCAGTTGTTGTGAGGTACTGTATTTGAAGTTTATGTACTGTAATTCTTCTTCTTACCTTAATAATCGGCATATAATGTTATTGTCTGCCAATTAAATAATTGTTTTACTTTTTTTACAGAAATGCGAAAAATAATAATGTTGGAAAATAAATTTCGTTTCCGTTTAAGAGGCTATTTTGCTTTTGAAACTTTTTTTTCTCCAGGCAATACGAATTTTATTGCATTCTTTATTTTTATACTCTATATAGGCTGTCGAAATACTTCTATGTACTTTCTTTAAATTTAGTAGAAGTTCGCTAATCCAGGATCTACTGAGCTCTTTCCATAACTTCTGTGAAAATTCGGAATATCACTTGTCATATCGGTCCACCGAAAGGCCGCCATTATATAATGAAAACATCCTTTCCTTTGAGCATAAATTTTAACGTGACACCTCTGTTAATTCAAATCCTAACACCATGCTACGCCCTATTTTACCAGTAATTGCAAAAAACAAGTCTGAACTCTACACTACAGTAAGTAATTTATAATTGTGTCTTGTCATTTGTATAATGCTGTAAAAAACGCGCCATTTTTTACGAAAAACAATGGCTTCAGCCATTGCTTAGACACCTGTCATTTAAGAGTGACAGGAATGCAGGTAATACACAACTCCAACTGAAACGTATTACTGGGACTTAAGCTGCATAAGATCTATTAGTTTAATTTATTAATTACAAATATAAATTTATAGAGAAAAAAGATTATCGATAATTCATGTATTTTTTTCTTTTTACTACATCAATGAAAATCTCTAATGAAAAACTAACATGAATAGAAGCCGAATCGCATCACTTGCTCTTACAGAACGAATCAGTCTCCGAAAGATGTCTTGTCAATTATTTGCAGTAAGTATTTTTTAATAAACGAAACCCTAAGTAACAACTAAGAAAACAATTTCTCAAATTTTATTATTGCAGGAAAACAGAATGAGAAACCTGTTCGAGAGTGGCTGTTCGCATTAATAAATTAGATGGAGAAACTAGATTCTGAAAAATGTTGCATATAGAAATCATTGTTGCAAATTGGAGGCTTGCAAAGGGTGACAACAGAAGAAAAAGAAAGTATTGCATCAAACAATACCACACACTACCAAAAAACATCTTTTATGTGAAAATACATTACTTAAATTGTCGTCATTTAAAGATTTCATTTGAATTTATGTCACTTAAAATGTGTAATTCTGATATGACATGTAAATGTATAATGCTTAAATGTTTTCTACATTTTAAATCTATTCTATACCATGTTTTTCTATTTTGAAGTTGAATATCTATCTCAAAAGCAAATAAAATGTTTCTGTATTAGTAAACGTGCAGTGTCATACTCTCGAATATTTATATAAAAGATTTCACTTGACATTTCTTAATTTTACAAATTCATTTTTCTGATGTCTAGTTAGTTCAGTTTACGACTGCATTTTATACATAACTATTCAGCTATTGATAGAAAATTGCTGATGGATCCTAACATCCAAATGTGTGGTTGCTGTTGGACTTATTTCAAAATTTCACTAAGAAAACTGGGAAGACGTCTTTCCAAACTAAATTTATGTAAAAATGGCCTTATTTATCAACCTACTTGAAAAGATATTCTTCTCTTGGCATTTTTATGTACATTTTATAATAAACAAAGCTTTCTGATACATATTTCAAATTCATTTAGCAATTATCGTTTTGGTAAAATTATCTGAAAAACTTGCACAATTTTCCAATATTCTTAACCGATAAATTTATTCCACATTCTTCATATCCACTGCCAAGTCTAAATGATACGATCTTCATTTATAAAAACCAAACAATTTGTGGCGCCCATCGGCAATGTGCCAATTCAGGCCGACAAAGAATGGAAGCAAAAAAGTAGCCAAAAACGAACTTCGGGGCCCACCAGTGGAAAACCGGTTCCATTCCCTGAACACACAGTTGTCGTCAGCCACCTCCATTTTGGAAAAATAACCCTAATCTCTGCTTCGCACAACTCAAAGCCCAGCTCGCCATCGCAAACGTTTCCGCCGATATAACAAAATAAGTCATCTCAAACGATATAATCGGATGTCTTAAAATCGATACATCACCTGGTAACTGAACGACCCGAAATCGACACATACATTACTATAAAAAAGACTGATCAACATATACTCGGAAAGTCAAACATCTAACTTGAAAACGATATTGCAAGGGCAACGAGCACCCATCACACTTACTAAATTGCGTGACCTCGCAAATAGACACTTCAGTGAAGAGCTGCTAAAATCACTGTAGCTCCAAAGGCTCCCAGGGAACATTTAAGCTATTCACCAGCCTCAAATGAAACTCTCCTACAACTTGCCACCATAGCTGACAAAATAAATACGTGAACTTACCATTATAAACCACAGACTAATCAGTCAACAGAAACTATTCTCTATTAGAAACCCAATCGAAAAACAACTAAGGGAATTAACATTGCAAGTAAATGAACTCTCTACCCTGGTACGAGCACCACGCTTCCAACATCGTCCAAAATACAACTCCCGAAAACGCCAAGATTTGCGCGAACGAAAATCTAACTCGAGTACAAAGAACCAGAAGGTGGCCTATGCTTTTACCAGACTAACTCTGAGGCAAATGCAAAAAATGCACCCCACCTTGTTCATTCCAATAGTCAAATAATTTAGTCAGGCAGCTTCAGTGAGCAAATGCCAAATCGATAGAATCTTAATGGCCGACCCTTCATTCCAACTTCGTTTTCTGGTCGACACTGGAGCAGGCGTATCAGTCATACCGAAGAGTTCTTCAGCTCGTCATTCTATCCAGAAAAACTCACTCTTTATGCAGCAAATGGCACCCAAATTTCAACATACAGAACCATACAACTCAAAATAAATTTAAACCTCGCAAGTTCTTTATCGTTGCTAATGTCATTCAACCCATCTTAAACCTTGAGTTTTTGAGACATTTTAACCTACTTGTCGACATAAAACATAATTGCTTGATTGACGTCACGACCAAGCTTACTTCCAAAGGACTGACAACGAAGAAGCTATCAGCCTCCACCAACATCACAGATTTGTCTGGCGACTCACCATACGACAAACTGTTCCCTAACATCACTAACCCATCATGACTGGACAAATCAAAGCAAAAGGTTCAGATCAGGTTTACTATCACATAGAAACACGGAAGCCCACCTGTATTTCTAGCAAACCACGGCTTCTATCTCCAGATACACATCTCGCCATTCGCAAATAGTTCCAGTTCATGATGACACAGGGAATCATTCAGTCATCAAAGAGTACATGGACCAGTCCCCTACATATTGTAAAAAAACCAAGTGAAGACTGGCGACTATGCAGACTATGGCGACTCATGCAAAGACTATCCCCATTTAAATGCAATTACTTATCCTGCTAGGTGGATACCCTGTACCACACACACAAGGTTGTACGCAATTATTACATGGGAAAAAAACATTTTCCACCCTAGATCTAGAATAAGCCTACCACCAAATACCAGTCAACCCAGAAGACGTACCTAAGACTGTCGTGACTAAACTATTCGGGTTATCTAAATATCTATTCATGCCATTTGGAATGCGAAACACTGGACAGACCTTTTAGCGATTTTTCCAAGTATCACATGGACTTAACTGCTGTGTTCCATTTTTTGATGATGTCCTCGTTGCATCTGTAGACAAGAACAAACATCTACAACACCTCTCAAGTTTTCAAGCGACTTCAAAATCACGGGCTTACTGTGAACCTGTCAAAATGCATTCTTGGTCAGACCTCAGAACCTCTTCTCGCATGCATATTCACTTCCGCTGGTATACAACCCTGACCCGAGATAGTTCAAATCATCAAAAATTTCCCACAACCGCGAACAATTGTGGAAATACATTTCGTAGAAATGTTAAAATTTTATTAGCGCTTTTTCCCAAATGCTGCAGCTGCCCAAGCACCTCTATGACCTTTTGAAAGGTAGCAGGAAAAACGACAAACGCACTATCCTGTGGACCGAAGAGATGACACCCGCATTCAACCAATGCAAATCCAACTTCACAAAAGCGGCCATGCTTGCATTCCGACAGAGTAACAGCAAGCTTTCATTAATGGTTGACGAATCAGTCTTTGCCATTGAGCGACCCGTATTGATATAAATGTTTGCACTACCATTTCTGCTGTTATCACACCTTGTTCTGCAATGCCATTCTGACCAAGGTCGACGTCCTTATCTCGTAAACTGGCCGACACAGAGCGAAAATACAGCAGTTACGATAGATAGCTCCTTGGCATATATTCATCCATTAAATCTTTAGACATCACCTCGAAAGAAGACACTTGATAATCGTAACTGACCTTCGCCTTCAATAAAAAATCTATATCCTGTTCTGCTCGACAACTCTGATAACTTGATTTCATCACTCAATTCAGCACTGACATCCTAAAAACTGTAGCTGACACTCTCTCAAATCAACAACATCCAATTATCTTTTTGCTTAGACTTTGCCACAATAGCACAGGAGCAAAACAATATCAAAGAACTTTAAAAATCTACTATCTACAACCTCTCACCGTCAATTCCAAACTACAAATCATATGTGATACGTCAAATAATAGAATACCACCATACATTTCGCCGTTAAGTCTTCGATTCCATTCACAATCTCTCTCATCCAGGCATTTGTGCAACCCAAAAACTGATTTAGGAAAGTGTGGTCTGAAGACCACGTGTTCTGTTACCTAACCGACTCGTAACCAACCCCTTGGGTGGTTCACAGTGTAAAGAAGGGAGAGGCACTCATAGCGTAAAAGCTTCCTGTTGTAAAAGTTAATGGGAGAAGGGGAGATATGTGGTCCAAAGATCACGTGTTCTATTGCGTGATCCTTGGGTGGGCCGCAGGGTAAAGAAAGGATGGGCCGCGTTTTCGGAAGAAAAACAGAGAGGGGGAAGGAGATCGCGCATGCTCAACGGAAGAAGAAGGAGTTTTTCGGAAGAAAGAAGAGAGAGTAGACGTGTAGACGGTAGAGTCGCGAGATTGTTTTTTTTGTGTGTGTTGTTTCTTTTGTTTTAGTGTCTGTTATAGCGAAGGACAGAGTAGTGATTGGAAGGACTGAAATAAACTTTAAGTTCCTTGCATTGGAGTCATAGAGTGAGTGATTTATTTCATTGAAGTTTCTTTTTATTTTGTTCCTGCACGGGGAATACTCTAAAGATCGAGTACTTCCCCACATAATTGGCGTCCGCGACAGGATATGCTCTCAAGACTCCATTTTCACACCAAGTTATAGTAGTTCAGGTTGTGAAAACACGATCAACGAAAATGGAATCCGAAACCCAGGTTAGTTCAGCAGAACAGTCGGCGATGTGTCCACCGTTAATTGCCGGATACCTCGGAATGGTCCCCACATTCACAGGGACACCATCAGACATGATTTCGATTAGAGAATTTTTCTTACAATTTGAAAACGTTGCTAAGCTAGCCGCATGGAGAAAGTCGGATTACCTTACAATAGCCAGTGCTAGGTTAAAAGGGAAACCTCTAACTTTTCTTAATGAGGCCCGGGCTATGTATGGAGAAGACTATGATAAAATAAGGGAAAGAATCATTAGAAAATTTCAACAGTGTGTGAAGGACGGCGGAGAGGCTTTAAGACAATATACAGGTATTAGACAACGGAAAGAAGAAGATCTATGGGAGTTCCGTGTTCGCTTATGCGAAGCGGTTGACCAAGTGATCGAGGCTAATCCACATCTTGAACCTAACAAAGGACAACTACTTTTGGATCAATTTATTAGGGGCTTAGATATTCGTTTACGTCGTGAAGTACTGAACCATCAACCCGTATCGTTTGATAAAGCAGTCGGACTGGCAGAGAAGGCTAATGAGATCGAGCAAAGGTTTTTTCGTAAAGAGAACACGTGTTACGTTAATATGGCAGAAACCACCACAAAAACTGAGGAGGATATCACCAACAATAAGGGAGCAGGTGAACACAAGGAAGGCAATTTGAGAGAAACCGTAGAGAAGCTTGTAAGACAGGTGGAAGAACTTTCGGAGAACATGAGTCGAATGACAACCATTAACAGAAAAGACCAGATCCGAGAAGCAGCAGACTATGTGTGTTACGCTTGTGGTTATCCGGGACATATTGCACGTAACTGCCCGACAAAAACAAAACAACAGTTAAACTAACAAGGGCTTGCAATAGTGGCCAGGATTGCAGGCTCAGCCATGTTTGTAAGCTGGCTCTGAACATAAGACAAAACACTAATGGTTTACCGGTATGCGGAGGAGCAATTGGGACGACGAAGGTCCGATTTCTCATCGATACAGGGTCGGAAAGGTCGTTAATGAATCTTGACACAGTAAAGATGCTACTAGACGGAGATAATTGCGAGATAGTCAACGAAACCCTATCGGTGAAGGGAATAAGTGGACCGTCTGTAACTTGTGAACCCGTAATGTGTATGAAACTCTCATGTGGTGGCAAGATCATAAAACAGAAGTTTGGGAGCGTCAAAGCAAATACGTTTGTTGATTATGACGCCATTCTTGGAATCGACTTCCTGCGAAAGTGCGAAGTGATATGCAAATTGTTATATAAAATCAGCACATGGACACAGGAAGACAAAAGTAACGAGTGTACGCTCACAGTGATGAGTCATGCCACAAGTACAGTTCCAAAGGGAATAAAAGTGGATCATATCCCTCCTCCCCACCAAAGTAAAATGCTTAACTTGATACATACCTTCTCTTCTTGCTTCTCCTCAAAGCTTGAAAACCTAACAGGAACATCAAAATTTTGCCATGATATCGAGCTATCTGAGTCTAGACCGATAAACACTCGGCAATATAGGATACCCCACATCATGCTTCCCAAGTTGAAAGAGAAAATAAACTCCTACCTGGAGGCTGGAATCATAGAAGAGAGTAATTCTCCTTGGAACTCTCCCATACACATCGTAAACAAAGACGATGGGGACATTAGATTTACGTTGGACTTACGACGGATAAATGACGTAACCATTAGTCAGGACTTCCCTATGATGAGGGTTGATGATATTCTGACACAATTCAGAGGAAGTAAGGTGTTTTCAGTCCTTGATTTGAGCTCGGGGTACTTTCAGATCCCCATCAAGAAGGAGAAAAGGGAGGTTTTTGCTTTCTCCACGCCCTGGGGGAAATATCAACTGTGTCGCATGCCCCAGGGCGGAAAAAACAGTGGTCGTTACTTCCAGAGTGTGATGAATTGCGTCTTGGCTCGTTTCATAGGACATTCGTGCTTTGTATTCCAAGACGACGTTGTCCTATTCTCTAGCGACTTAGGCGAACATATATCACTCATCCATAAAGTTATGGAGGCCATAGATAAGGCAGAACTAAAATTAAATCCAGAGAAGTGTAAATTTTGTGTTCCTGAGATAAGATACTTAGGCCACATCATAAACGGAAAGGGAATCAAACCTGATCCTGAGAACGTCAAAGCGATAACGGACGTACCGGCGCCATCTCGCACAAAGGACGTTAGAGCATTCCTCGGAATGGTCAATTATTACCGACCATTTATTCAAAATCTCGCCCATATAGTACAGCCCTTAACCGACTTAACTAAAAAGGGAGCGAAATTCGATTGGAATTATAAATGTGAAAAGAGTTTTAAGAGAATTAAAGAAATGTTACTTAACACCCAAACGTTGGGGCATCCTGATTTTGGGAGCGAATTCCTTTTGAGTACCGATGCCAGCGAGGGATGCATAGGGGCAGTGTTGAACCAGAGGGTGGGGGAGAAGGAACATGTCAGCCCAATAGGATTTTATAGTAAGAAGCTGCAAGGGAACGAGAGGATGTACTCGACTGTGGAAAAGGAATGCCTGGCCATCGTCCTAGCATTACGTCATTTTAGATACCTTGTACTTGGACGCCCGGTGATTGTTTACTCCGATCATAAACCACTAGTATTTCTACAACATATGCAGAATCACAACCGACGCCTAATGCGATGGGCCATGGAATTGAGCGAATATGATCTAACTTTGGCTCATGTAAAAGGAAAAGAGAACGTGGTTGCGGATTTTCTCTCAAGAGTTCACAGTGATGTGATTACAAATAATGTGACATCGGATCAGTCTAGACCCATGGAAGAGATTGACAAACTCATAATAAAGTCTCAGGACACCGATAAAATTTTCGGTCCAATTAAACGAAAAATTCTTGGGATAGAGAGACCAAACGACACGGTGGATATGCCTATAGAAAATTTCGATATTATCGACAGTGAACTTGTGACAATTAACCAAGTAGATGATGACTGTCGAATGATTAGAAGATGTGTTGGTGAAAGTGCAGTCAATCAAATTATTTCGACACATCATTGTCACCCCCTTGCCGGTCACATGGGAATCGCCAAAACGTTTGCTGCAGTTAAACGCCATTTCTACTTTCCGAAGATGTGGAAAAGGATAGAGGAATTCGTTAGAGTGTGCAAGGTGTGCCAGCGTTATAATCGTCACAAAGGAAAAGCCCCCGTCCAGGATTTCAAAACAGCGTCGCGCCCCATGGTCGAAGTCTCTGTTGATCTTATAGGACCACTCCCAGTAACGGAACGATCAAACCGCTATATACTCGTATTCATTGATTTATTCTCAAGATATGCTGAAGCCGTGGCCATCCCCTCCCAAGATGCAAACACAATCGCCGAGGCATTCTTTTGCAATTTCGTCTGTCGATTCGGGTGCCCGACCGTACTAATATCGGATCGAGGACCGAATTTGACATCTAGTACGATGGAGGAAGTGTGCCGAATGTTAGAGGTCAAACGAAGAGTGACGACCGCATACCGTCCCACGTCTAATGGCCTCATTGAACGGTTTAATAAAACAATTGTTGAAATTATCGCCCGCATATCAGATGGGGATAATCGTAATTGGGATACCCACCTCCCAGCAGCCATGTTCGCGTATAGAAACGCTGTAAATTCAGCCACAGGTGAGACGCCCAATTTTTTAATTTACGGTTTTGACCCCCGTTTCCCTAATGGTGACAAGATAGACAGAGTCGAGTGGAACCAGAACATAGAAAGTTACCGCTCAGATCTCGTGGAGAGACTCGAGACTGCGCATAAAATAGCGCGCGCTCTGAGTGACGAGAGCAAAAGAATGAGTCGGGAATATTGGAATAGACACCGCTCTCTCCGAAAATTTGAAGTGGGAGAATTAGTTTGGCTAGCACGACCTCTTCATGATCCTACAAAACGAAAATTCTCTGCAAAGTATTTGGGGCCTTTCCGCATAGTTGATAGGATAAACGAAGTGAACGTAAGAATAAGGGGATGTAAGGATGGGGATGACCAAACAGTCCACATTGACCGGCTCAAGAGGTATGTTGGTCCCGAGAGCAAATTGGCTAATCTTAGAAAAAAGAAAGGACGTACGCCACGAAAATTACCAGTCAGAGCTGACGAGATACGAGATAACGAAGAGGAGGAACAAATCGAACGTAGGGCATATAGACAAAGGGAAACTGTTCTACCAGAAAATGATGAGAATTATAAAGATCAAGGTGAGAGAATACCTCAAACTGAAGATAGTTTGAGTGACGGGTACAACTTGAGAAGGCGTCAAATTGACTTCCGTGCATTGAGTCGTGGAAACTACAATTAGATATTAAACTTTGTAAAGATACAAAATGTAGCATATCGGTGAGCCCAACATTACTTATAGTGTAAGAAAAAAAAAATATTCCGTTTGTTGTTGTTGTAAAGGTTAATGGGAGGAGGGGAGATATGTGGTCTGAAGACCACGTGTTCTGTTACCTAACCGACTCGTAACCAACCCCTTGGGTGGTTCACAGTGTAAAGAAGGGAGAGGCACTCATAGCGTAAAAGCTTCCTGTTGTAAAAGTTAATGGGAGAAGGGGAGATATGTGGTCCAAAGATCACGTGTTCTATTGCGTGATCCTTGGGTGGGCCGCAGGGTAAAGAAAGGACGGGCCGCGTTTTCGGAAGAAAAACAGAGAGGGGGAAGGAGATCGCAGCATGCTCAAGGGAAGAATAAGGAGTTTTTCGGAAGAAAGAAGAGAGAGTAGACGTGTAGACGGTAGAGTCGCGAGATTGTTTTTTTGTGTGTGTTGTTTCTTTTGTTTTAGTGTCTGTTATAGCGAAGGGACAGAGTAGTGATTGGAAGGACTGAAATAAACTTTAAGTTCCTTGCATTGGAGTCATAGAGTGAGTGATTTATTTCATTGAAGTTTCTTTTCATTTTGTTCCTGCACGGGGAATACTCTAAAGATCGAGTACTTCCCCACAAAAGCTTTGTATGGCCAGCCTTGCTCAAGGATTCCAATCAATGGTGGAGAGCCTGTATCAGCTGTCAGCAGAATAAAATCAGCCGTCACATACGAAGCCCATTACAATTTAACCTACCGAAGCAACGATTCAACCACATACACATGGATATCATGGATCAACTTCCCCCGTCCGAAAAATTCGTGTATGTGTTGACAGATTTACACGTTGACCAAAAGCCACACATCCCGGACATAACAGCAGAAATGGTAGCGAAAACATTTATATCAACATGCGTCGCTCGATTTGGAGTTCTTTCCATCATAATGACCGACCAAGGGCAACCGTTTCAGTCCCAGCTCTTCATGTCACTCACTGCCCTTCTTGGAATTAAAGAATCCGCACAACCCCCTATCACCCATCATCAAACGGGTAGGTAGAGAGAGCGATTCCATCGCACACTTAAACAAGCCTTACGATGTAGTGAACACAACCGTTGGACAGAAAGCCTCCCTACACTCCTGCACAGACTCCGTTCCACATTTAAACCTGATAACGGAAGCACTTGCTAAAAAATGGTGTACAGAACGACGTTAAAGTTACCAGCTGACTTCATACAGCATACAAATAACACTCCACTGAGCAACCCATCAACCTTCAGCACCTCCACAATATCATGAACAATTTTTCATGAGTCCAAACGTCTCTGCTCAAGAAAATTACCACCTTTCTACACCTATCAATAATGGAATGCTCCCACGTATTTGTTAGAAATGATTCGGTTAAATTCTCCTACAAGCTCCTTACGGTGACCCTTTCCAAGACTTAGCACAATCAAATAAACATTTCACCATATTAATAAAAGGCAGAGATGCTGTCATCAGCGTGGATCGACTTAAACTAGCGTTCACCAATACAACTAGAGACAATACATCCAAGCATCAGTCAACAACACAAGTCCTATCACCCCAACACAATCACCAACCACAACAACCCAGTCAGTACCTCTGATCCCTGTACTGTTGTCACTGGGAAAGCAGTGTGGTGCCCATCGACAATGTGCACATTCAAACCAACTGAAGGTGCAAGCAAAAAAGGAGCAAAAAAGGAGCAAACAACGAACTTTAAACTACACATTCTCTCTCTGACCAGCGACTACCGAGGACAGACTTTCCAATGAGTGGCCAATACAAATATAACGGACTTTTGATCGTACAGTTCGATACCAAAGTGTAACAAACGATGTACTGTACACATATTGTAAATAAAAATATAGAAAAAGCGACCTCTGTTCTACGTTCTTTCTTCATCATTGAATCAAGTGGCGAGACATTATCAATTGATGACCAAAGACCAAAAATTTATGTCTAAGACAGAGTTTAATAAAATAAAGCTTCTTACGGCCCTTGTATTAAAATCTTCTAAGTCATACAATATATTGTCCCTATCGCATAAATTATAACACCTACGTTGTTAGTGTTTTGGGTTAATAAATGTTTGTTTTGCAGAGTTTATATCACCATGATTCTATTTTCGCAAAATAATGCATTTTGCCACACTTCTTTTGTGCAGAAAAAAAATTTTGTAAAAGTGAAGAAATATGCAATTCACACCCAGAAAAACGTTTTATCTCCCTTCTGGCTTTTATATAAGGAACATTAAGACCTATTACCCCAAGGTCAAGCAGTAGTTTGGAGATAAAACATTTTAATTCTTCTATGCAACCTGATAATCCGAAGACCCACAAAAATAATTGCAGCTTCATCAACTGAATCTAACATCCATCATGCAACATCCCGTAATAATGGCCATCGCACTTACGGTTGAAGATTTCTGGCACTTGTACAATTCAGACATTTTAGTTCAGGGATGGCGAACCTCTTTCAGTCTGCATGCCACATAGTAAGCATATTAAGCATATTCTTAAAAATGTTTATGCGTGCAGAAATTTCAGATTGGAGTAACTATATTTAAATTTGGCCGAATGGCCGAGCAATCAAAGTGGTAGCTTATCGCTCTTGTAGACCCGAGACCAAATCCGGACAAATGAAAAAAGCCCCAGAAAATTTTGACGTGGTGATTTGTTCCTCACCACCTGACTGTCCCATTGTGGGCTTGCTAGATAAATCAGCCCTCTTAGCGCCCACAGGGCGAAAAGAATTTTAAAAAACTATATTTAAATAAATAAAATAATATGATGTAATTAGAGTAAATGTAAAGAAGCTGATTGAAAAAGATGATAAACCGAAATCATATAATACGTTACGTGCCGGAGATTTCTCCGACATGACACTTTGGGCACGCGTGCCATAGGTTCGCCATTTCTATTCTAGGAGATCAAATCTGTATTATGACCGACAAGTTGGTCTAAGCTACAGTAAGCATTCTAAACTCAAAAAATCAGTCCTGGAAGAATATAACTCTTATTTCAATAATCATCTCTTCCACTTCATTTACAAATAACTACTGTTTGCTTTAAAAAACATTCATAAATATATGAATTAACACTGAGCAAGTGAAGAACCTGTTCATCCTTATCGCAATTATTTATGTAAGTATAAACAGTGTTTCTTTGTGTCAATATTCATTTGTCAATTGTTGCAGCCTTTTGGTACATTAAAGGAATTCCAAGAGAATATACTCCTGAGATCATTTTATTGTCTGGTTAAGAAATGCAACCGCAGTTACGAAAGAGAATAGAGAAATGCTTTTAAAAACTATTCAAAACTAATAGTGCATTCAAAAATATATTGATGCAAAAGGTGGTTATGTTGAGACCTCCTCCGAAGACACCACTCTGTGCTGTTGTGGTTCATTATTGGATTCAATAAATGTAAGTGGCTTTGGATGCATATTGATTGGATTCATAGCTACTACATTAACACTTCACACGTCATATTGTGAGAGAGATACAACACAATGAATGTATAGTTATGGTAATTTATTAATATTAACAATCTTCACATAGACTTTTTTACATACTTCCCTACTTACGTTCATCTGAACTATTTACCTTTTTCTAATATAGTTTTTATATCAACTACTTGAGTTATAGCTAAAATTAAAGCTGACATCCCATAAAAAATGGTACATGAACCAGGTGTCGATATGTATATTATGTCAACATAGTCATAACAACTGATAGTAATAGTATATTATTGGACTCTAGCCACTATAAACTATATAAATAGCAGAGTACGTTGTAATTCTCGAAGTACGTTATGTAAATAGCTTCTATAGCTTTTTTACTAATATTCATTGTTAAATATTAATCATGAAAATGTAGCCTTTCTGTAATTAGAACATGTTCATTTCTTCAATATGAAACAAAAACATTGCCTTTTGGTAGTATTATTATGAAAATTTTACAATACCGTAGCAGAATTTGTTAATTATGTTTACTTGACTATAACCTTACATGTTTTTATTACCAATAGATGCCCACTATTGACCATGTGTGTACTTCTCAGAGATTTAAATCCGAGTTTAAATAGACTCTTGATGATCTGGCCCCAATATTTTGGACACCATCTAGCCATTCTGTTATGAATCTAACTAAACCTGTGATGGTCATGTTAAAAAGTTTATTAGTGCCCAAGAACAAAAAGGTAAAATATCTAATGGATATATTGCCTTTATTCATTGTGTTTGTTTATTCTTTCAAGGTTTGTTTGTATATTTTATACCAATTCAATAAAATATATAAACACGCAATTTTCTGTATATTTTGCCTTGCAATTTTATTCAAATATTTCATATTTCTAAATTTTGTAAGTTGCACCACATTTATTACCTCACCGCTTGAGCTTCTGAACTGGCTGTATATTGATATTTTATTTATAAAACGTTATCAAACATTTCTTCTTTTAAAATTAAAATAAAGACCAAATCTGCCCAAAAGGGATCACCATCAGTGGCGTGGTGTAGTGGGGGCGGCAGGGGCGGCCCGCCTCGGGCGGCACTTATAGGAGGCGGCAAAATTTCACAATAAATAATAATATCCTGTAAAAATACCTAAATAAGGGGGCGGCAAAATTTTCCTCCTTCCCGGGCGGCTGACCCACACGCTACGCCACTGATCACCATTTATTTTTTGTCTTCCAAGACGAAACACTTTCGACGACTGACCTTCCTTTTTAGGTTACTTGTCGCCGGAAGGTTATTAAAAAGTCCTTTTAGAACACACAAGGTCTTTATTTTAATTATAAAAAATTCTCCATCGGACGAAAATTCACTAATTTCTTCCTCTGTTTTTGTTTTGTCATATTATGGCAACGCAATACTTGGGTGATCTGTCTAGGGGAAATGTCTTCCGGGAGGTCTTTTTAAGGGTAACTGGCCCCTATTCAGGCGTTATAGACGAGAAGAAAACCCGAAAATTCCACGTGGCCAGCCCTTCCTGGTGAGGCGCGAACCCACGATTAGGATCCAGTGGTGTTATTCACTCGGCCACCAGTACGCGCGCTTACAATAATTCAAGGTATATTGATCAATCCAGCATATTAATTTCTGAAAAATGAATTTACATTTTTGTCAAATATAAATTACTGTATATATAAATTTCCGAGAAACTAAACCCACCTGAAAAATTATTCTACAAAATGACTCCATAACAGAATATTCTATAACATTACAGAAATGTCGTTGTCAATTGTTTAATGCGACTGTTGACTCTAACTTCAACTAAAAAAACTCATTTAAAAGTAATACAAAACGAAAATATAATAAGAAACCGTTCAAAATTCTCAAAGAAACTTAACAACAAGTCTCCATTTATGCAAATTACACTTTTACAGAATAAACTGAAAACGTGGATATTGTTATACGATTAATACATAATAATGCGAAACAGAAACAAAACCAATTTTTCCTGTTTAAAAACTAAATAATTTGTCGTAGACAAACAATTAAGAAGTGTGACCATTATGCAAATTACTTAAAAGCAACTCCTTGTAATCGCTGTGACCCGATGAAATATATTTGGTGTTATTCCCTTTCATCCAAACCAGTCGAAATTAAGTGTAAGAACTTCGCTTCAGTCTGAAATCTTGCGCATTTTGTAAGTAATTGTTCTTATTAATTAACTTTGACATTGAATGTTCTGTAGAATCTTCATTGTAGAAGATAATAGAAATGGATTAGTAATTCTAGAGAATACTAAACTAGCCATTAATATATAACAATTATAGGAAATATTCAATAGAACACGGAAAAATTTCGGTGAATAATGTCGTTACTATTAAAAGATTTCATAGATTTTTCTGTCGTTCTGTACTTTAAGTTTGGTTTCTCAATTGAGAAATTTCGTATGGAAATCTGTTCTATCTATCTACTCAGTTTAACTTTTAACATACGATGGTAGAAATGACCCTTCTTAGTTGTAAATTCTCTTCTGTTCTACACCCTGCTGCATGTGTAGATAAAGAGGTTAATTTTAAGATTCTAACATTCGACTCCATTCTTTTAGTAACCGTTCATGTTTCGAGTATTCATAATAGATTATAATTAAAATTCAGAAAGTCTTTATGTATCTGTAATTATAATTTTTTAGTCAATTCCTTCTTTCTTCACTCAATCAAACACCTTTCTTGGAGTAAGAACTTATTTTAAGTCATTTCGTTTAAATTATCTAGAAGTATTTCTACAAAATCTCGTAAACGTTCGAGAAGGTCCTTAAGCGATTAATTAAAAGTTCATAGCCTCTAGCGTTTCCAGTCTAGATATTTTACTTGCCGTAATACGTGCAGAAATTAGAAAAAAAAAAATTTGGATTAACATGTTGTTCTCTCAAGAACTTAGATTATACTCTCAAAAACGTATTTTTTAATAATGGATCTTGAGGTGATCCACACAAAAATCTCTAGTTTCTACATAAAGGAGAAAATTATATGAGAAAAATTATCCGACCTGTGGACACTAAAAGGGCATTCCATTACATTTACCGTAAATTTGACCTGTTTTACAATGGTTAAAGGCTAAAATTTTTCTTTCTTGAATACAGTTTCCTTGTGATTTAATTCTTTCGCGTTTTAGAGCCACTTACTCTCTAATTATAACTTCGTGTATATATTTTGTCGTTTTCTAGATATAAAAAGCTTTTAAAATGAATAACGAAAGAGAGAGTTGCCCAGGACCATCCCGTTTCGTCGAATCAAATTTATCCATTCAATCTATGATACAAAATCCTCAAGCAGCTCAAGCCGTAGAAATATATAGCCAAAACCAAATCTCTGAGAGATCTATGCAAATTGAGTATTCAACACATGTGCAAGCGGAGTCAAAAGAACTGTTCAAGTGCTCCAAGTGCAACAAAAGTTTCCACTTCAAATCAAAATTAGAGATGCATATTCTGACACACACTAAAGAAAAACTGTACAAATGTAAAGAGTGCAACAAGACTTTCGTGCACAAATCGAGTTGGAACAATCATTTCCGAAAACAACACACTAACGCAGTGCATGTTTGCCCCAATTGTCCCCAAGCATTCACTACACTCGAGAGTTTAGTCGAACACTGTCGAATTCATATACCATTCAGAGATGCTCCTTACGTTTGCGCAGAATGTGGAACAGGATTTACACACGAGCAACAATTTCAACACCACAAACATATTCATTCGCTTCTCAGATACAGATTTCACTGAAGACGAAGTTCGTTTTTTTTTTTTAACAAAATGGCGATTACCTGAGTACACCTCGCTTTCCTTAAACTTCACCTTAGGCAGAAATTGTTTTTGTTCTTTTAAAAATTTTTGGTTTTTGATATTTTATTCATACAATATGATAGTTTTTACGTTGTTATTCCTTTTTATAATCATCTATATTTTAAACTGAACTTTTTGTTAGTTTTTTTATACAATTTTATTGAACGAAAAATCAAAAACACATCTCGTGAACTTTTTAATACTATTTTTTTGCATATGACCAACAATGAGGTAGGTTCGTTTGAACAAAATTGGCTGTTTTTCCTACGTCATTACTGCGTGCTTAGTTCAGAATTCCCATAAGTAACTATATAAAGCCATCGTGTATTGTGAAGACAAAGCATGATTTTGAAATTTTCATCACTTCCATTTGTTATTCCTGCAACGTTTATACATTAAATGATTCTGCTGAGACGATGCCCGGAAGGAATCAAGAAATACTTCGCCTGCGAGTGATACCAATTTCTGTATGAAGGTGAACTTGTGAGTTAAAAGCCATGTATAAAAAATAATTAAATCGTCCTAGTGAGCAGCAGAACACTGAAGCGGTTATTGTAGAAGACTGTCCAGTTACGTCTTAGGTACTGTCCCTTTTTTTGTGTGCGCTTGATTTTGTATTTTATATGTTCCTATTTTAATCGTTATATTTGGGAGCTGCAGTTTCACCCGTCAAGTCACTCTACTGCAGAGGCTCGTAACGTGAATCTCCATACGAAGTAACGAAGACCCCAGTTGTTGTGAGGTACTGTATTTGAACATTATGTACTGTAATTCTTCTTCTTAGCTTAATAATCGGCATATATTGTTGTCTGCCGATTTAATAATTGTTTTGCTTTTTCTCTTTTTACAGAAATGCGAAAAATAATGATGTTCGAAAATTTCATTTTCGTTTTAGAGGATATTTTGCTTTTGAGACTTTTTTTTTTCTCCGGGTAATACGAATTTTATTGCATTCTTTATTCTTATACTCTATATAAGCTGTAAAAATATTTTCTAATGTAAGTATATTAATGTTTCTTTAAATTCGATTTTTAGTCCAGGATCTACTGCGCTCTTTCCATATCTTCTGTCATATCGGTCCACCGTTTTGTGCCAACACGAAAGGCTGCCTTTAAAGAATGTTTATTAGTAATTGCAAGAAACAAATCTGAACTCTACACTACAGTAAGTATTTCAGAATTCTTGCTAATTTGTAATTGTCTCGTCATTTGTATAATGCTGTAAAAACAAGGCGCCATTTTACGAAAAACAATGGCTTCAGTCATTGCTTAGACACCTGTCATTTAAGTGACAGGAATGCAGGTAATACACAACTCCAACTGAAACGTATTACTGGGACTTAAGCTGCATAAGATCTATTAATTTATTGATTGCAAATATAAATTTATAGGAAATAGATAAATTTTCGATAACCTCTTTTTTCTTTTTACTACATCCATGAAAATCTCTAATGAAGAACTTACATGAACAGAAGCCGAATCGTATCACTTGCTCTTGCAGAACGAAACGGTCTCCAAAAGATATCTTGTCAATTATTTGCAGTAAGTACTTTTTTAATAAACGAAACACTAAGTAACAACTTAGAAAACAATTTCGCAAATTTTATTATTGCAGGAAAACAGAATGAGAAACCTGTTCGAGAGTGGCTGTTCGCATTAATAAATCAGATGAAGCTAGATTCTGGAAAATATTGCATATAGAAACCCTTCGCAAGCCTTCAGTTTGCAACAATGATAACAACAGAACAAAAAGAAGTGCATCAAACAGTACCAGACTCTACCGGAAAACATCTTATGTGAAAATACGTTACTTCAATGAAAAGTTAAATTGTTATGATTAAAGATATGTCAATTAATTTAAAATGTGTAATTTTGATATGGCATGTGAATTTATAATGTATAAATGCTTCCTACATCTTAAATTTATTCAAGATCGATATTCTATACCTTGTTTTTTATCTGAATGCATTCAACTATGTTTCAAAAGCAAATAAAATGTTCTGTATTAGTAAACGTGCAGTGTCATGCTCTCGAATATTTATATAAAATATTTCACTTGACATTCTTAATTTTACAAATTCTTTTTTTCTGATGTCTAGTTAGTTCAGTTTACGACTGCATTTTAGGCATAACTATTCAGCTATAGATAGAGGATTGCTGATGGATCCTAACATCCAAATGAGTGGTTGCTGTTGAACTTCTTCCCAGTTTTCTTAGTGAAATTTTGAAAGAAGTCTTCCCAAACTAAATTTAAAAAATAGCCTTATTTATCACCCTTTTTTGAAAAAAATATCTTCTCTTGGCATTTTTATGTACATTTATAATTCGCAAAGCTTTCTGAATACATATTTCAAATTCATTTAGCAATTATCGTTTTGGTAAAATTATCTGAACTTGCACAGTTCTTCAATATTCTTAACCAATCAATTTATTCTACATTGTATCATTTAGACTTGGCACTGGATATGAGGAATTTTCTTTTTTATAAAAACCAAACTATATGTGGCGCCCAGCGGCAATGTGCCGGTTCAGGCCGACAAAGGGCGCAAGCAAAAAAGGAGCAAACATCGAACTACACATTCTCTCTCTGACGAGTGACTACCAAGGACAGACTTCCCAATCAGCAGAAAATTCAAATATAACGGACTTTCGATCGTACAGTTCAATACCAAAGTGTAGCAAACGATGTACTGTACACATATTGTAAATAAAAATATAACGTTGGCGTCGCTTTTTCTATTTCTTCATCATTGAATCAAGTGGTGAGACAGCATCAATTGGTGACTGAACACCAAAAATTTATGTCTAAGACAGAATTTAATATACTAAAGCTTCTTATGGCCCTTGTGTTAAGGATAATATATTGTATGACTTATTAGATTTTATTGCATAAATGATAACACCTTGTTCGTGTTTTGGTAATAAGTGTTTGTTTTGCAGAGTTTATATCACCTTGATTCTAAACTCTTGTTTTGTAAAAGATGAAGAAATAAGCAATTCATACCCAGGAACGTTTTATCTCCCTTCTGGCTTTTGTATAAGGAACATTAAGAACCGTGGCCTGAAGACCTATTACCCCATAGTCAAGCAGTAGTTTGGAGATAAAACCTTTTAATCCTTCTATGCAACCTGACCATCTGAAGGCCCACAAAGGTAATTGCAGCTTCATCAACTGAATCTAACATCCATCACGCAACATCCCGTATTAATGGCCGTTACATCTACGGTTGAAGATTTCTGGCACTTGTACAATTCAGATATTCTACGAGATCAAATCTACATTATGACCGACAAGTTGGACTAAGCATTGGAAAAGTTTGTAAGCATTCAGAAGATCACATATCTCACATGCTCACATCCACAGATGTGAACGGCTTCGTCTGCTACTGCGGGATTTTCCCGAGTGAAACCGGGCACCTCGTAGTAAATAATTTTCTAAAGCATATTTCCTTTCTTCCGAGAAGCAAGATGTGGTCAAACAATACACAGCCCAATTAGAATGAACTCAAAAAATCAGTCCTGGAAGAATATAACTTTTATTTCAATAATCATCTCCTGTGCTTCATTTACAAATAAATACTTTTTGCTTTAAAAACCATTCATAAATATATAAATTAACAAAATAATACTTTAGAAATTTTACCAAATCAATCATCTGGCTCAATATTTTTATATAAAATATAAGAATTATATATTACTCTGAATAAATATTTAAGATTCAAATAAGACTATAAAAATAACACTTGGTTATATCTCTGTAATTTCAATGTTTTGTTCTCTATACTTTTCACATATTCTCTTTAAGTTTTCATATGTGTTTGCATCTTCCCGATTGCAAAGAATGCTCAACTGAATGTCTTCGAATATCTTGGGAATAATCCAGTCCACTTCCTCTCTCTTCCATACAAATGCTTTGTCCATGTTTTCTTTAGAGTAGAAATTGACAAAATCAACAGGATTTTTGCTTCCTTTTCCCCAATTAATGGAAACTGTCTAAAAATAATATAAGCATAAATTATAATCTTTGTAGAATTTCTACAATTCTATCCATTATAATGCAATACTACTACATGTATCAAGAGGAGAAATTATTCCTACAATAAGAAAAGTAAGTTTATCTCCCCGAATAAAAATGTAAGAGCCCTTTCTGAGAAAAATGCACAAATATCTGTAGATGTACCGAGATCCTTTCCATGGATATTCTCCACTTGGTCATCAAATCTAAATCCAATGGACTAATATGCATGAGGCTGGAAGAATAATGGGGTATATCTCAATTGACACTGACACAAACAAACAATGAAAGTATTTACTCCAGCAGCTAGTATTTAATGAAAATTACTGACATTTTTGGTAACATTGAACCAGTGAAGAACATGTTCATCCTTATTGCAATTATGTATGTAAACAGTGTTTGTTTGTGTCAATGTTCATTTGTCAATTGTTGCAGCTTATTTGTACATTAAAGGAATTCCAAGAGAATATACTCCTGTGATCATTTTATTGTCTGGAAAAGAAATGCTACCGCAGTTACAAAAGAGAATAGAGAAATGCTTTGAAAAACTACTCAAAACTAATAGTGCATTCAAAAATGCATTTAAGCAAAGGGTGGTTATGTTGAGACCTCCTCTGAAGACAACACTCTGTGTTGTTCTGGTTCATTATTGGGTTCAATAAATGTAAGTGGCTTTGGATGCATATTGATTGGATTCATAGCTACTACACTTGACACGTCATATCGTGAGATAGATACAACACAATGAATGTACACTTATGGTAATTTATTAACATTAACAATCTTCACATAGACTTTTCCATATACTTCCTACTTACATTCACCTGAAGTATTTACCTTTTTTCCTAATACACTTTTTATATCAACTACTTGAGTTAGAGCTAAAACTAAGGCTGACATCCCATACAAAATGGTACAAGTCAGGTGTCGATACGTATGTTATGTCAACATAGTCATAACAACTGATAGTAGTAGTACAGTAGAGCATCGATTATCCAATCCCCGATCGACCGACCGCGTTCTAGTCGGCAAATTCAAATGTCCGCTAGTGATTTGGCACTACAATATTTGGTTATGTCTTGGCTACTTTAATATTATTTTTGTTAAATTTTTGCATATTTTAGCCGGCAGCACTGGCTCTACCATGAAAGGGAGGCTAGTATTTAAACCACGCCTAATACACTATACTAATAATGTATTTTTTTATACTTTTTGGTTATCCGATCGACCCCAGTCCCCAATTAAGTCAAATAAGTGATGCTCTACTGTATGTTTTTGAACTCTAGACTTTAAAAATAAATAACAAAATTATATTATAACTGATGAAGACAGATAAAACTGTAATAAATTTAATTAATCCTTTCTGGGTAACCTGTATCTGTGTACATATTCCTCAGAAAAAAAAAAGGAAACTGTGGGAACATAAGGAGAAAAAAGAACCAAACAGTTTGGCAATGTAAAAGAATGGACAAATTTCTCTCTATCTGCTTATGCAAGTAAGATAAAAAACAGAAGTTTGTGGCATGAGACAATGCTCAACTTTCTCTCATCTATGTGTGATGTTTCCGAATCATTCTACTTATTTTATTTACTTGTGTTCAGTATTTACAACATAACCAAATCTTATTCATAGCCAAAACTATTTTTTATAATACAGTAAGTCCCCGCTTAATGCGGGGGATGCGTTTCTAGACAACAAAGTGCTAAGCGAAACAGCGTTAAACGAGGTCATTTTAACATTGAGTAAATAGGGATAGGTGAACACACGACCAAAAATAAACAGATTTTTTTAATATTAATTTGCATAATAATATATGTTAAATAACACATTAATATACGCACACAAAAATGTAAAGTTCATTTTTTGTGATGAAGGTCCGGACTTTTCCGAAATTCTTGTTTTTTTGCAATAAAGTCGTGAAGTTTCATACGTCGTTTTTTTCTTTCCTTAATCAAATGTCGGTAGCGGAACATTGCATCCAAAACGCCTCATCTTGCTTTTGCACTCCTTTCAAAATGTGGATCGTTCGCTACAATTCGATCAATGATTTTGGTTATTGTTACCAAACTTTTACTAAGGAAATCTGTTGAGAAATTTTTTGGGTCTTCGTTTTCAGAATCTCTATTTTCCAGTTCTGCCAGTTCTCGAAGGTCACCGCTGGTAAGGCTCTCACCAGAAACCTGCGGTAACTTCTCAATATCCTGCTCGTATACATTTCATAGTCATGCTGTATCGATTAGGTTGACAATTTCGTCAACCTAACGAAACAGCAATAGGCTCTTCTCGTTGAGAATTCTTGGATACCTTCAGCCGTAACTTCTTCCATGCTCTGTTCATGCATTTATCAGTTAATTCTTGCCAAGCAAAGTCGATATTTCCTATGGCATCCATGATGTTATATTTTTTCCAAAATTTTCATCCCTCTTTCCTTCTATTTAATATAAATTTGCCTTACGATATAGGTAATTTTGTTCAATGTGAACATCATAAACATTACTTATCTCCAAGTGCTTACAAATTCATGCAAACAGTGTTCACTCTCCCTATTGTTAGGAGTTTAAAAACTTTCTGCAATAACTGGATGTCCAACCAGGTATAAACATAACTATTTTGAATATTCTAACAATTCGAGCAATAAGATCACTTGTCAACAAAAGGTTAGTGTCCATCATGATCGATGAAACTGCACTGAAGGAGCACATTTCTTATAATGCAATTGGAGACTACTATAAAGATTACCTTGACAACAAGGAGCAAATGAAGCACTTGCTATAATGATAACGTCAGCGGCATAGCGTAGTGGGGGCGGCAGGGGCGGCCCGCCCCGGGCAGCACTTTTAGGGGGCGGAAAAATTTCACAATAAATAATAATAATACAATACACCTGTACAATACATAATAAGGATGACTGTTCTTGCCGAAAAGTTCTTTAGAATTACTGTATATTTTAGTGTTTTAAATTGAGATACCTAAATAAGGGGGTGGCGAAATTTTCCTCTGCCCGGGCGGCTGACACCCATGCTACACCACTGGATAACGTGCTTCCATTCTAGCCTAAAGCAACTAGTTAAGTATTACTTGATACATAATGCCATGCCAGCAAAATAGCCAAAGTAGTAATATGTGCATTCTGAGATACCAAGAACACCAGGTTCATTCCCAAGATGATAGTGTGAGACTATAGACCCAATAATAGAAGCATAAGATCAAAATTGGGAATCTGTGAAGACAGACCTTATTTTGTCATAGATGATGAAAAAGTCTGTACGATCATTGACACTCCTCATTTTCTGAAGTCCTGTGGAATACTTTAAGAAGTATGATCTTGAACAACGTGGGAATACATTCGAATTCAAGCACATATAAAGATTCTATGCCTCAAACAGCTGCAAACCTACAAAAGTGCATCTAATTTTTCCACCATTCACACTAATGCAGGTACGTTATGTAACGAAATTAACGAGTCACTCTGTCAGTGATGGCCTGTTGCAGAAAGTAGTTTCCAGCAGCAAAACCCACCATGCCTGTAGGGATGGCTGGAAAACATAAGTGCAATAAACTTACTGTAGAGAGAATTAAAGGAAAATTATGAATTTAAATTTCTCCTCGTGAGACAGCTTCCTCGGGATTGCATAGAGAACTTGTTCTCTAATGTTCATCTTACAGGTGCAACAATTATAATCCTGAAGCAAGTAAATTTCAGCCATGAAAAAAATCATGAAGAACCACTTGTTGCATCCATCGCATCATTCTTTACTGCAAGAAGTCTATAAAGGCAGGAATCACTGCCTTGTGGGAACGGCTTTTGGAAGAGTGGCAAGTCGAGTGGGATTGCATTCATAATGACCTAACCCACACTTATTTTTCTGAAGTTAAGTGTATACTGTTAACAAATTTCAATGGGTCAGATCAAATCGTTATAACAACCAGTTTGATACTAACTATAGTTGTTTCTTTAAATACCTCCATTGATTCAGACTCTATGCAAACAACTCCTATACTACTGCAGCATTCCTGATAGAAGCAAACATTATCTTTTGACTTGCCTATCAATGAAAAAGAAAGGCTGAAACTCAAGCTACTTTTACAAGAAAATGGTTTCTCCTGGCCTTTCCAGAGAAATATTCTCTAAAGTAAATGTGACATTTATTACCAATTCCAACATCTCATTGACAGTTACAATATAAGAACTGTACTTCATAAATTCTGATGTACAGTGAGGTCACAACACTGCAATGTTATGGGTACTTAACTGTATATTGTATATAACTGTTATCTATTTATCAATTGCACATATAAGTCTTGAGACGGTTTGTTCTGATCGCTCTTTTTCAAGATTTTCAAGGAATTATATTTTGTATTCATGTATTTATTAGCCCGGTTGTGCCCTGCGGCATGTACATGAAACAAAAGATTGATTTAGTTTGTATTAAAAGACCAAATTATGTCAATTGTACAAATGTTCGTCTCACACATTCTCGTTTTTATCCTATATGGCAGCAAGAAAAGGAGATTTGATGTGTAAAAACACTCAACAATACTTATGAAGAGGCATAAAAAATAGTTACTCCACCCAAACCAAAAATTCAATTGTCATATTCCTCTGTATTAAAAGCCACAAAAACTTGTGTGGTAAGAACAGATATTTCAGTCTCTTATTAATCGCTGATAACATGGTCTAAGCCAAGAACAGAATGGGATACAATTAGAACATCACAGTTTACAGCGAAATCAAGTACAACTATCAAGATTGTAGATTTAAAACAGCTAACAACACCCCACTAAACAAACAAAAAAACTATAAGCCATGCCAGTCTAAAGTATCAAAATCAGAAACTCAGTCTACAAGTGACTTTTCTGGTATTTCTGATGAGAAGATACGCACGGAGGTCACGTAAGCATCACCACCTCGGCAATAGATGCATTTTTCACCTATAAAATTAAATACCATTACCAAAATCGATGCCTCAAATACATAATGGACTTGCAGTTTCTGTAACAATTGCTAGCATCTTTGAACCTGAAAAGCATCTAAGAAACCCTTTAATTACTAGCCACATCACTGACTAATAGCCTGGATAAGCTCATAAAGCAAATGGTGAATAGATAGGTAATTGGCTTTTCTCTAGACAATATATCAAATATCTATACTTGAAAGTGGACTCCAAAGATCAAAAGCACTATGGATAACCTGTATGGCCAGTAATGTGAGATTCAAAAAGAGCTACACTACTGGTCTAATAAAAATGGCTTTAGTTTTAATGCCGAGAAGACCTCGCGCATCCATTTTGTCACAGTTCTGAATTACCTACAGATTATCACTCTCTATTATTATATAAAATTGAAATTCCAGTCTAAATCACCTGTACGAACTTCACTATTTGAGTCAAATTTGGAGAGGTTACATAGAGCTCGTCCATTCTACTTTGCTGCATTTCTCTTGCGAATGAAGAAGCTGATCAACACAACTGACTGGAAACACATAACATACGAGCCTCAAATTTATACTGTCCCATCCTAGTCACCACTTTCCATCTGAGTTGACCTTATTTTACAGTGATATACTGAAGATTCTACGCCAGACTGCATTTATAAGCAGTGCTGAGCAAAAATCCGTCAGGACCCAGGTCGTGTCAATATAAGAGAAAATTAATTAGTAAGCATTGCTGCTTGGTCAGCTCCCTGTAGTGCAATAAAGAAATGCATTGAAGGAAATTACTTGAGACCATAGTTAACAAAAGATTGGTGGATAGAACAAAACATACCTATTTATCTTATAAATGGCGAGATGTAGAGCTTCTGCTATGTTTGGCGTTTGGAGAAACCCTCTCGAGTGTCGGCAAGCATTCTTGAATTGCACTGGCCCCGATATCACTTTTCCACGATAGAGATGTCTCATCAGTGACAGCACAAAGATTATCGGGGAAAAAATCCAGGTGGGAATCCAAAAAATGCATTTTGACAGACATATTACATCCCCTATATTTGTAAAATTGTAAGAGCCCATTCAGAATTTCGCAGTAATTTGGAGCTTTGTGGTTCTTGTGTAGCAACATCTTTGAATGACTTCCATGCTGACTTTTCAACAGCGCTTAACAAGCTTTCAAATTTTTCATCTTTAATTAAAGTTTTTATTTGCGGACCCACAAAAACTCCAGCTACGGGATAGTAGTCTCGAAAATCTTCTCGCCGATTACGCAAGAAAAACACCTTAGTTCTAAAAAAATTATTTAGCTCACCTTGAGTTAATAAATGAGGTTCACGAGTAGAGGCGCTAGCTTCAAAATCAGAATCTTCTTTCTCCTCGTTCTCAACTTCTGCAACTGCTTCATGTTTCAAATCTTTACCAGTAAAATGTTCTGGCGGAGCTGGTACTTACAGTGAGGGCTTGGCCTCATAAATTTGGGTACTTTACTGTGTGTTTGGATTTACTAATTATTCCTTTTATAGCTGTCAAACAAAAATAATAGTCTGTAACATGATCTCGTGGTTCACGCCAGACTATGCTACTGCAAAGCTTAAATGTCAAGGACAGCCTTTTGCTCACTCTCTCAGATGTTTTACACGAGTTTAACATATAATATGTGTGCCCAATTTTTGTCCTGATTGTCCACTTTACAATCAAAATATAGTTCATAACATTTTTTAACGAGCGGAGTCAACCGTCATCGTTGAGGTAAAAATGTCAATTCTCCACACACATAACAGAACATATGAATAACAAGACAAACAGAATTCATCTTCACTCAATGCAAATACCACAAATTCTGTACAGTGGTGGCATGAGTCATGTTACATGAATCATGTCTGACTAATGAATCATGATTCATTAGTCTGCTATCTGGGTAACGAGTTGGTAAAACAAACTTGTTAAACAGATCCCACCTCTGTCCCTTCTCCCCTGCAAAGAGGTGCAGGAAAGTTTCCGTAGACCACGAAACATGATGGATCCAAAATTAAAGTCTACGATTAGGGAAATTCGGAGGGTAATAAAAAAATTCAATCCCATATTTGAAATCAACACAAAAAGTTCTATTAGATACAATTTCTCTGTTCTGTGTGCCAAAAATAATGTTGGCAGTGTATCCTAAGCATTAAATGCACATAGAATGTTATGAGTTCGCTGGTGCATGGCACAGCATGGCTCAAGTGGCCTCGCACTAATAGAACACAATATACCAAGCAACAAACCACATATGCAGTGGCGTAGCAAACATAACTGGCGCCCAAGGCATAACTGGCACCCGACACTTTATTGGCGCCCCTCTCCCCCTCCAGAAACACATATAGTTTGTCTTGGAGACCACTTGGGCGCCCACCCCTCTGCGAGTGGCGCCCAGTGCATGATACCCCCCCTTGCACCCCCTCCCTACGCTACTACACATATGCTGAATTATCATCATCGCACACTTGCCACACGTGATGATTTAAATGGAAGGTTAAATCAATAACTATTCCAAAAGATAGGAGAGATTTCAAATAAACACTACAGCTAACAATTGATGGTTAATAAGAAAAGCTAGAAAATGAAAGTATAGTAGTGAGATTAGTGTATACTTCATTAAGGACCCTACCAGAACCCAGTTATACCAGAAAAATTGTCTGTAATTAACATATTTGCTGCCAGTTGACATAGTCGTGCAACTCTCATATGATGAAAAATTGCATAAACTGGCAGAAAACACGTTAATAATTGAGTTAAAATAAAAGTATATTAACCAAAAAACCAATCTGTAATTATAAAATTTCATTACCTGAACGATAAAATCATCTTCAGATATGTTTTGTCTCCGAAACTCATTTCCCTCTTTAGAACGGGATTCTCTTACGTGTCCATTAAGCTCTTCTTTAACTCCATTCTAAAATATTTTGGTAGGATCATTAACTTATTTCTTTATAGATTTTCTTCAATATAATTTCTTAGATTCTTATTTTAAACATTAAAAATTAAAATACTCTTTATATTCTTCTAGATATTATTTGTAACATACACAGAAGAGAGTAACTCAAACATCATGGTGTGATTCATACTTATTTAAAGAAAATAAATTACTGTACATTGTTGTGCTGGTGATTCATATTCTTCAAATAAATATGAATCACTAGTATAACAATATACAGTAAAATCTTTTACTGAATATTCAGGCCAGATATATATGAAATATGACAGGTGCCGACAGGAGTTTTGATGGAAATTCTGAAAGTGTAAGGAAAAGCACAGATGGAAACAGGAATTTTGTCCATAGAGTGGATAGAAAAAAGTTCAGAGTACTCCACGATAAGTGATATCGTCTTTGTTTGTCTACCAGACCACATGTGCCGACACTATTCTACGCTGCTTTGTCACTGTCTCTCCTTTCTTTTCCTTTTACTACCAGCATTATATCTATTGAGTGTATTGTGTTTATATATATAACAAACAGTCTCTACAGGCGGAGTCGACCTCTTTATTGAGGCATCTCGTCCACCCCTGTGTTTATATATTTGTTGTTTCGTAGAATAACTTGGCTATAGAGCTAGAATTTGACCAGTGACAACACTGTCTACCGATTGTAACATCCGCATTTTATATAATAAACTGCTTTGAACCCGATGGCTTGCCCCTAGGAATAAACTACTGGTAACTGTATTGTTGAGCTTTATACCTACGTTTTTTGCATTTATCGTAATTTTGTTCTCTTCGTTCTAAATCCCGACTGTGCCTCGTGGTGTCTCGGAAACAAATACGGGTTATTTGTGTCGATTCATCCGGCATATACTCTATCCCAATAATGGACAAAAGATTTAATATTTAATCTAATTAAAAAGGTTAATTACCTGAATAATGAAATTTCCATTACACGTAGTATTAGAACCTCTTTGACTCGGTTTGCCCATTTCACACGTCTTTTCGGGACAGCGTTTTATGTATTGAATAAGTTCTCTTTTGACTTTGTCCTGAAATTAAAGAAAGCTTATATTACAATTTTAACCTCTTTGTTTTTAATTTAAATATATTTAAAACTTTTTATACATGCTATATTCTATTGTTCGACAATTGCCTTCGTTAAACATATTGATTCTCGTTAGATTTTGGCAATTTAAAGTTTACGTCCAAGCTCTTTGTTACTTAACTGTCGGTTAAGGAGTAAGAAGCTTGAATATAATTTGATCAGATACGATATAGAATTATCGAGTGCCACCGATCGATCCTTCTCGGTGTCTCGATTAGGTTTGGAGTGACTTATCCAAAATCTGCATTAAAAGGAGAGTTGGTGATGGAAACGGTACCTAGGAGACGTCTATAAATTACATAATGCAAATACAGATCGGCGGATATGCAGGTAATTGTTACAATCCATTACGAGGGAGTGGGGGTCGTTTACAAAAATGATACAGATTTAGATTGACTGGTGTAGTTTGTCAAATATGTAGGGATTAAGCTACAAATAGTTGTAACGATATCTTTTAGTTGTAACAATATCAATCGTAAGTACCAAAAATGATAATTACTTTCTCGGTTTTGTCTGTAATTTTCCATCTTGCCACTGTTTGATACAATTTAGAATCCTGGAAACGTGTCTCGATCATCTTTATGGCCTCTTCGATCTCCTCATTGCCCGAATATTTAAGGGCAGAGTAAACGTTGTTGTCAATCAGCATACAATATTTTGTCATTATATCGTTGGTAATTTCATTGCTTTCAGTCACGGCCTTAGTCCAATCGTAGAATTGAAAAACTTCCCTGCACGAAAAAAAATTCCATTAAAACTTCTAATCATTCTTGACGTTAGACTATTAAAAATTCACTGACCCATTAGGCGCACGCACGATGCCGTCGGCTTTAATTAAAGCATTGCAGAAACTAAAATTAAAAATAATTAATATGATAAAATTCGTATTAAGACATATATTCCGAGCGTTATAACTTACACCGAATCTATTCTTTTTGCCATGCGATGCTGATAAGCGGCATGATGTAGTTCGCTCCTAGTACGAAACATCCCATAAACGGAGCTTTTCACCTTTACAAGAGTAAAGAAACTTAGAATTAAAATAATATTAACTGAAGAAAATTTAAAACCGCTGGAGGGAATTGAATTGATGGAATAAGACAATGCAACACTTGAGAGATTTCTACAGGAAATTGGCCCATATTCAGGTGTTAGATGTAAAGAAAACCCAGAAAATTTCACACGAGCAGCCTATTGACGAGACAGTAGCTGAGTTATCTACTCCGCCATTTGCGAGCAGCCCGATAGACGGTAAGGAACAGAGCCTGATAAATTTATCAAATGCAAATTTCCGAGAATCTAATCTGGATTTGAACTCGAGTTCCACTTATCGTCAATGAAAACACTTGGATTAGTGAGAAATAAAACTCAACAGATTGGAGTGGAAAGAATTGCGTGCATAGACACACCATTCTTTCCAAGTAAGAAAGTAAGATCTGTTAATTCAATACAACTCTATATAAAAAATTCCCGAAAATTCAACTCTCGAAACCTCGGAATAACAGGCAAGAACTACATCTGCTTTGAAGTATACCAGTAGCCGAGTGGATAAAACCTGATAGTCGGTTGTCAGCCTCGTCAATTGGCTGTCCGCAAAGAGTTTTCGGGGTTTTCTTCACAAATGAAATAGCTAAATCGGAGCCGATTCCCTATTGAAAGTTCCCCTGGGATGTATCTTCCCTTTGGAAAGGTCACTGCATGTTGGATTGCCTTATGTATTCAGTCCAATTTGATCCTTATCTGCATTGACCATGTGGTCAGAGCTTAATGAAAACAACTTATTAAAAGTTCCCGAGGTTCCAACCTAATGATAAATTAAAATAATATTCTTTAGAGTGGTAAGAAGTTGCTGTGTCATTTAAATCATGTTCGTTTATATAAATCTGATAATAAATTGTGTTTGTGATTAATCCTCTTTCCTTCTTTCTTTAAATTAACATAATCAAAACAAGTATTCTTTTTATACACTGTATTTCTGTACTCTTAGATGAACTTTTTCGCTCATTTTTACTTGTCTGAAACGGAAAAAGAACTTAATATCGACAGCATCGCACATTTGAGCAAGAAACAACAATTGGATATCATCACATCAGACTCCATGATGCATTGTGCATAATAATAATGTTTTTCTCTATATTCCTCAATGCAATATCAGTTCAAACAAACTCTACTGGTAACGTGTGCTTAATCTGAGTGCCTTTTTAACATTTAGTACCACTTCAAGTTAACATTACAATGTGGTATTGAACGTGTCAAAGAACACCAGAAATAGAATTGAATACATAGCGTGTTCTGTGGTATCTTCTACATTACTTAATAAAATTTAATAAACTGATTATTTAAAGGGAAAGAATAGGAAATATATATTCATGTCTGCGACAGAGCTTCTCATTGTTCGTTAGTCTAATTTGCCATAACGCATTTTTACTTCCCATGCTTTTTGACACAGAGGACTTTAATATACCCCCTAAATCAGTTATGATATTTAAGTCCTGTTACCTTATCACGAAAACAAATTATATTCTTTCCATTCACTTCAATTACTCTGGCAAACTGCATGAGACGTTTATATTCAAATCCGCACTTAATGCCAAGATAATGACAATCTCTGAGATAATAATCCCATTTGTCGACATCCAGTCCAGAATCTTCATTGTTTACTATCTGAAAAATATAAAATAATGGCTGTAATTTTAAAAAACTGTAGACCTATAATTCCCACTCTCATCCGTCCATCCGTCTTCCTTAATCTGGAGAACGGGGTAAGACGAATGAAAGACGAGACCAGATACGGAAACTGCAGGGACAGGATGCCCCAATTAACTATATATGAACTTCCAATTTGCACCGGAAGTCACGTTACTTCAATTCGACCGTTTTCTCCCGAAAGAAGTTAGATAAATGATTGGCATGACTCTATTGCTAACAGGAAAGTATGATGTGCAGGGGCACGACACTACTAATTTAAAGCAAAGAGCGTATATTTGAAATTAAATAAATTAAAAATATGTTTAAAAATTGCAGCCCGGCTTCATGATAATGCCAGAATAAAAAATTGGAAAGCAAGGCAGTCATCATAATCCATCTACAGTTTCTTGTTTATTCTATCCCATCTTTTCTTCCTATCTAACGTCGGCACTTTGTTTTTAACTGTCCAAGCCTGGAGCTAGCTTGTCAACCAAGTTGAATTCAATTATTATGGCAATTCATATACAGTTAATCAGTGCCTCAACCCCTTAGTTTTTCATATCTGGTCTCAATTTATCTGTTTAACACCATTCTGAATTAGGGCCTAAAGTGTCGTTGCAGCCTAGTGTGTCATGCACCCTGATTGAAAATCACTGCATTAATCTAATTATTTAACCAAAATACTGGCCGTAGATCTGATTGCTGTGATTACTTTTGTAATACCTTTTCTGTTGTACCTGATGGCAACAGGAGGCTTTGTACACACAAACATTAAGGAGGATGCGTATGTGCGGCCCGGCAAGGAAAAGCAGTGTCACAAACACATCTTTGCCGCACGGCAGCACAACCGCACAAGTGGCAATCCGCTTACATTTCCGCACATGTGTTCAGTATTCAAGATGGCAAACAATACCGACACTGGCGCTATCCACGTGTTTACGAATTTTGTTTTGTACCGCTTGCTTTATTTCGCTAGAAGATTCAGATTAGAGATATTTTCTTGGATCGAGAAAGAACTGGTGTACAAAATACGCCCATTCCTCGATAAAGAATACTATTTCGAGTAAGATTCGGTTGTTTTGTTCTTTGAATTAAAGTATATATGATTATTTGTGTAGAATTTGTGTTAAATTTATTATCCTTTCCTCTTTATTCTGATGTTAGTTATCTCGGTTAACCTGGTGTCAAACTTTCCACCATTAAAACACCACGTGGTTGTATTTTCTCACGTGACTACCAGACGAACTGTTATTGGTTGATAGAAACACGTCTTGGCTGCAGTCATTGCAAAAGATAGAATTCGACCAACTTTTGTTGCACAAAATCAACTTCTGTGGCGAGAAAAAGTGATGTCTTTCTGTCGCTTTTCCTTGCCGCGCCGCACGTGTGCATCCTCCTTTAAACTGTATGTAAGCATATAAAAAACAAGCATCCAATGAATTTGTGTGGTATGACTTAGAAGTGCTCTGGTCGAGAGAACATAGTGGCCAAAAGACCTTGCATTTGCCACATTAACTAAGCAGTGGATTTGGTATATTTTTAGAGGTCCCATCTGGTAGAATTAGGAAAAGATTAAGAAACAGATATTGGTTAAACAGAAAAAAATGCCTGTTATGAATTGGAAGAAGATATCATATACAAAGTGCATAGCATAGTTCTTACACACTGATATGTAAGTAATGACCAACATACAACAACAAATGCAGCATAAAGACATCGGAATATGAGAAATACACATGTTCAAAATAAACACATGATAACTCAATGAGAATGCAAGAATCAATACGCGACAGATACACATTTTACTGTCTTTACTCAACATTCATGTCGGCATTTCATGCTTTCCATTCATACTAAATCAGTCGTATATTACAACTTTATAACTGATCTTTTTTCATATCATGCACAAGACAGGAGTCCAAATTTAAAAGGTAGGTGATATTGTAAATGCTCTTGTCTTGTAGCACATAATCACATATAAGCTTATATTTCATCTTCATAACTGCAGATATTTGCATTTGTCAGTTAAATGGGTGTGTAAGGACTTTACTATGCACCTTGTATATCTTATTCAGAGAAGAAAATAGCGAGGTTGAAGCCAAACTTTTAAATGCGAAAGCACGTACGTCGGACGTTGAGCGCCGCTTTCCCGTAAGCCTAGAAGTTTGACAACGGCATTTGGAAAGTCAGTGGAATCATGACCGACATTCCAAACACCATTGTCAAACTTCTAGGCTTACAGGTAAGCGATGCCGAACATCCGACATAGACGTTTTCGCGTTTAAAACTTCGGCCTCAACCATGCTAATATATCTTAAAAATGAATATTTTAAAAATACAGAGACTAAATTAAAATTTACCTGATATAAAAATGCTCGCTTGTCATCTCTCTATAAAATTAAAAAGTGTTCTTTGTAAGAAATTATAACAAATGATTATTAAGAACTATCTATATATATATATATATACATATATTTACCATGTTTCCTTTTATAAGATCTCTGATAAAACATATTCCATCTTGATCAATTCCAAATTTTTTAAATTCAGCAGCCAAATTGTACTTTGCTACAATATAATCAAAGATTCTAATCGACGAATCTTCGTGCTAAAAAACACAAAATCGACATTTTTGCTATCAATGATGCAAAACTTTTTAATTATTCCAAATACTGTCATATTTACTTTCCACTTTTGAGTTCCATTCTCTCTTTTTTCTTCAGATTTCTCCATGAAAATCTCCCACGAGTGAGAAAATGGACCGTGACCAAGGTCGTGACACAACCCGGCTATCTGTACACAACGTATTTCGGCATCTGTAATGTCTAGATCGGGCTGATTGTTTCGTAGTTCGAGAAGAAATTGTTTCGAGAGATAAGCCACCCTACAATTTATAACGTTCAATTTAATTGAAAACAAAAACTGGAAAATGGTATAAGAAGAAACTACTTTTACGATTGCATGTGAATCTTGCTTCTGTCATGTATTAGCTAAATATATGTGGATGAGAATACAGGTAGTGGGCTATTCAATTGCATAGTCACTTGCACCCTTAATTCACTTTGTTCTACAAACAAATCCTATCTTAGCTGTTATAAAATATCTCTCTTTGCATGCCCTATCAGAAATCACTATGTCGACGAGCACATGGCGCAGGTTAACAAGTTAGTCAAGGCACCAATGTGTATCCTGGGGAAAGTTACAACCGGAGTGGTTCCCCGTTGCCTTCTCTGGTGTGCGATGTTATGCAAGGAAAAATGCCTTCCGGGAGGTCTTGTAAGGGAAACTGGCCCCTATTCGGGTGTTACAAACGTGGAGAAAACCTAGAAAACTCCACACGTCCAGCCTGTCCAAGCACAGTGCAAACCCGCGACCGAACTCCCAGTGTTTAGCAACAGAACCGCTAGGCCACTGGTCAGCGTTATAAAATATAGTGGCACATTAAATTACAAAGCCGTAAAGCATCCCAAAATTAGTAAAAAACATTTCCTTGTCCAGTTAAAAAACTTATAAAAAGAAGTGGTTGGACACCATTAAAAAAATGGATGGAAACTTTCTGCATAACTTTGCACGCTTGAGGCCATGCAGAGAAGCCTCACACTTCCTCAAACCACTTCCCTTTGAATATTTTAACTATATCAAAATCATTCTATACTAATTTTGATATGTTCTATGACTTTGTAATTTAAACTGTTCCACTATTTTTCATATAAACAAAGACAGGATTTGGCCCCGAGAATGGCAGTTGGGAATACATAACAGAAGCAAGATATAGCCAGGTGAAACATTTGCATATACCTGCATATCTTTGTAATGAAAATCTACATTTCTAAATATAACTTGTCTACGTCCTCTTACCCTAAAGAGTGTTCAAATCGATTATTATTGGCTCCGGGATAAACGGTATAAACAAATCCGAGTTGTTTAAGAAATCGGAGTCTCTGGAACTCTATCGTGTCTATGATCTTCAGACATAGGGAATCGAAACTTATCTGACCATGTACAGGATCGCAAAATACCTAGAAATGAAAAATAATTAATTTATTTTTAGTAAAAATTTCTCTTTGATATATTCAGTTTTATATTAAGAATAAGAACTTTTCAATTTTGTTTACAAACACCCCATAAACAACCGAGAGAAAACAATCTTGATCTCTCTATCTCTTGCCTTACAGGTGCCAAAACGAGATGATAACAGGACAGGTATGAAGAGCCTTTTGTCATACCTACCATAAATTTGGCCAGGCTCACAACGAAACAATGACAAAGGGGCAGAGCAGACATATTCAAACCGAAATTGTGCAAGAATCTAATCTGGAGCCGTATTCTGGTCGCCGTCTCTGGTCTCTTGTCTCTCACAAGCCGGTCGCCGATTGGCTAGTCATTTGGATTAGCCGATCAGTGACCGGCTTGTGAGAGATGAGAGACCAGAGACAATGACCAGAATACGGCCCCTGGACTTGAACCTGGATCTCTGAGAGCAGCAGGCTAGTGCCTCCTTGATTTCCATGTAGCCATAAAAAACTAATCGGTGTTCGAGTCCGGTCAGATCCACGGAAACCTTCGTGATATTCAGACCCAGTCGTATCAGTTTTCCTTTGCCGCTAGTCTCCATTGTGTGTCTGGCTAAAGCCAATATAGATTTGAAAAAATCCTATATAGTGGCATAGCCAGGTTTTGAAATGAGGAAGGCACAAAGGAAAAAAGGATAGGAAGAGCATTTGCTCCTCCTGCACCCCTAGCTTCATCACTGGTCTTACGTGTAAACAACAATGGTAACGTAGAAAATTACTTACTTTTAGTTACAGTGTCAAATAAAATTGTTGATAGATTATAAAATTAAATTATAAAATGAATAAAAAAGCAAATAAATACCTGTTCTCTCTTATTATTTTCCTCTGAAAAGTGTTTGTTAGTATCTTTAAGGAAGAAAAATAAAAATAAGTATTAAAATATTTAATAAACAAAACAATAATTAATCAATCCTTTCAATATAATTTATAAAAAAAAAAGATTTGTTCGTAAGAAAAAATGTTAGAAAGTTTTAAGTTACACAAGAAATTGGTTAAAATAACTGTACAGTTATTTAAGCTCTCTTATATTTTACAATAATAAAGTTTATTTACTTCAATAGTGTAAACCAAATCAAATTAGAACACGCAAACGTACGTTCACCCCTGCGCCACTAAAGACGTAGCCACTAGCGCTGCAAATGAACAGTAAATTCTAATTATATATCATATACAGTGGCATCTCGGTACTTGAACCGAATTCTTTCCAGAAAGCCGTTTAAGTACCAAATGAATTTTTCCCAGGAGGAGCAATTATTTATTGCAATGTTGTCGCAATGCCGAGCTGCGATTTTTAATCTTATTTTTAACTTATTTCATTTAAAATATATTCTCTTCGCCTCAAATTAGTAGTGGCTTGCCCCTGTACATCATATTCTTCTGTTAACAACAGAGTCGTGCCGCTCGTCCGTCTAACACCTTTCGGAGGAAAAGTTTTGAATTGGAATAACGCAACTTCCGGTTTGTATCGGAAGTGCTTACGTAGTTAATCGGGGCCCCTCCCGTCCCTAAGATTTCCATATCCGGTCTCGTCTTTTGTCTAAATCCGTTCTTGAGATTAAAGAAGGGCAGACGAACACGACAGTGGGAACTTATAGGAACTTGTGGTATCGCCAAGTCTACTCCTTGAAAGTATTTTTTTATTCAGTCGCCCTATAATATAATTTAGATTCTAAAGAATGATTATAAGATGTAGAAAAGTATATTCATTGAGTTGTATCATAAAAATTGATTAAGTTAGCTTATAAAATATTTTAAAAACCTTAAAATCTGAAGCAATTTTTAAAAAAATATAGAATTATTTTAAACAATTTTATTTTTTAGATTTATACTCTCCCAAAAAACTAAAATAAAATAAGAAAATTTTAATAAATTTAAACATATTTTAAACTATGAAAGGATTAATTAAACCAAAATAAAAATAAAATGTGGTGTAGTGTTTCAATAAATAAAGAATTAATTAATTAATAATATAACATACACAAAAATTAATTGGTTCAACAGACCCACTCGTTAATATAAGGCAACAGCAACTTATACAAACATGCAACTGCTATACTAGCTCTCTATATTTGTACGATCTGAGTATTTTGTATAATTACTGTAATCTACGTTAGGGCATAGAGTAGTAGGCACATGTTGTAATGCTATGCATCATGTTTCTTTTTCTTAGTACAAACACGCCTATGTAAGTGCATCGAGTGGTATGTTCGTACAGTAGACCCCCCGTATAACACGGGTTCATATAACACGGATTCGTATAACACGGATTCGTATAACACAGCGAAAAAATTTGCCATCGTGTTCATATAACACGCTAAAAGAGACTCGTATAACACGGTAAAACGTCATCGCCGACTGGTGTCACGACAGGATTGGTCGAATCTGGACCAACAGCGAATATTGTACAAACCGTTGAGTTTAAACGAGCATTGGACCTACTAAAAAAACATTTATTATTCAACGGCCATAAAAATTATCTTTTTATTAATGATGTCTTCAAAGTTAAATTATTTTTCTGCGAAAAATTCATCGATCGGGAAACGCGTCCGCCGTTCGACGAGCAGCTCCGCGACGAAAACAAGCTTAAGCAATAGCGTCGTCGAACGGTGCACACTCGGTAAGTAATCCTACAATTTTTTGTTTATAGCATAGTTTATATGGATTATTCCCAAAAAATTATACGTAATTTCGAAATTTTAAGTCAAATTAGTCTAGAATCGATTAATTTTATGGAAGAAAACCTTTCAAACGGCCATTGCCCCTAAATTGCACACGTGCCGGGCTGTGATTGGTCATGTATTTAAGTGACTCGAACAACGTGGATTCGTATAACACGAAACGTATCTACCGTGTTATAGGGGGTCTACTGTATTGCATTAAATCTGTTTGATGCTTTGTTATCTTTCCTTTCAGTGCAAAACATGCACTTTCATTGTCATCCAGTGTTTTGAAATGTCTTTATCTTTTACATGTTACCTGTCACCTTTTTTTCATTATTGTAAATATTTACTTTTGTTTTGTTTAATTCTCTTTTTATATATACAATCTGTTGTTTATTATACTATGCATGAGTCTGTAATTTTTTTGGTTTTTCAATATGTAACACGATATTACTTGGCTGTGCTTACGCAGTGCCAAGAATGTACATTATTTGTATGTTGTCAATAAAAAAAATACTGAAAAAACTAAGTTAGCTTATCAACACATGCTTATTAAACTACCAGCTCACGACATCACAAGTTCGGACGTAAAAAGTCACCAAACTCTTTGCACTATTTCTCAGAAGTTCTACTTTCATTTGATCATCCTGTAGATGAACTATATGTCATTCTATGGGGTTTAGTCTAACAAGCACATATATTTTTAAACTAATAACATAACCTGTGAGGTGTACCAATTTAGAAAATAGAGTAAATGCAAAACTAAAAACGGATAGAGTACTTGTGTCTTGATCTGGTGATTTACATCTTATAAATGTTGCAGAGGCATAACTAGTAATTAAAGAGGAGAAATTCATCAGACAATATACAAAAAAAAGACACTCCAAACTTAATTAAAAATGACTTTTCAATAAGAAGTTAAATGATATCCTGGCATTTCAAAAGAACGACTGTACCTGCCTACAGTTAGCATCCTACAACAGGATCTGCAATTACCTATTGTATATATGTGTACTGTGTCGATTAAATTCACGTCTACACCTGTACAGTCACAGCACTCCCACTACACCTACACTCGTGGCATCCGTTGAGGGGACGAATGGAACAGTTGCTCTCCCGAGATTAAATTTAAAAAATTCCACAAATTATAATTGTAAAAGTGATTGAGATACATAACCTTACGTCCTCAACCATGTGATACTTTGTCTATCTTTTTTTGTTTTATTTTATTTTAAATTTTACCTGTGAAAAACCCATAAAAATTAAATAAAAATTTATTTGTGTCCAAGCTTTCCTTCTAGAAAATTTTCTGCAGATGCCCATGCCTTCACCACAAATCCCTACCATATATCTAGAACAAAAATTAAGAAAGTATTGCTCTCGGACAACAATAAGACATAATGCAATCACACTTGAAACATAATCTATAATTCCTTGATAAGAATGCTATCTATGCCTCCAAATGACACGATAATAAAAGTTTATACAGTGGAGTTCGCATAAGTCATCATAGGTATAACTCGACACCGTCGGTTAAGTAGTCAGTTATCTGTGGTCCCGGCCGACTTAGGTAGGCATTAACGTTAAAAAACTCCGGTTTACTCGACACTGTTTAACTCGTCACCACTAGATAAATCGACATACTTTTGCTGTCCCACACTCATTTAGACGTCTGATAGACGTCTGAGTTCACACCACACTGTGCAGTGTGAACTCATTTTTTTCAGGAGGGAAGTCGACTTATTAATTAAGGCATTTTTATTAATTAACTATGAATAAGAGGAAGAAGAAAGCTGCATGAAAATTTAGAGATCCTTATTTCCTATGTGCGCTAAGAGAAAATTAACAGTGTGGAGTTTAAAAATGAACAAACCTTTAACCCTCTGACAAAACTGAGTTATATATTTAACAACCACTTACAAACAATCAAAATACAAACCACATCCAATCTTGACTTATAAAATTGTAGGTACAGAAATGTGTGTATCTGGTAGAGCAGCTAATAGCGAGGTTGAGGTCGAAGTTTTAAACGCAAAAACGAGCATGTCGGACATTTCGCACTGCCTTCCTGTAAGCCTAGAAGTTTGACAATGGTATTTGGAAAGTCGGTGGAATCATGCTCGACATTCCAAACACCATTGTCAAACTTCTAGGCTTACAGGAAGGTGCCGAACGTCCGACGTACACATTTTTGCATTTAAAACTTCGGCCTCAACCTCGCTAATATACATCACTCTTTCGGCCTGCGAGTAAAGTTCGGACGAGCTTTGCACTTAATTTGTGTTTAAGCTGTTGTCGCATATGTAACTCTGTTTTCTCAGATGATTTTGACCTTTATACTGTGCAAAGAAATCCTAATACATCCATTCACATGCCCTCTATCTGAATCCTGTTATTTAAATTAACAATATTATGTGCATTTAAACCACTATGTGTTCTTTAAATCTACGCAAATATAGATCTTTTTCTTTATAAATTATTTTAATGTTATTTTTATCAATAACACATCCAAATTGATTACAATGGCTTGTCCATGATGATTGATTATTTTTTAATCTAATTGCAGCTTCGTGTTCTTGGACACAAATTTGGAGCTGTCTTCCCATTTCACCTTTGTAAATGACTGGATCTTTACATGTACAGTACCTTATGACTCGTATACTACTCCATTAAAATCAACACTAAAGTTTGTTAAAAATACAAATATAGAAGATCTAAAAAGCATCTTTGCTTGCCCTTTCTCGCTCCAGGAACTCGTCTAAAGAGATTCGACCTTTCATTTGATGTAGAACCTCAGCAAAGAAGAGATAAGAGTGACCCGAATTTTTAAATGTAATATACTTATTTTTACAGTTATACAGTCGCCGGCAGACATTTCTTGTCTTTTACATAATTTACTAGAATTGCAGTCTCGAATAAGGCCGAACCTCGGCACGTTACAGAAAAGTTTCTGGCAAAAAAAAGAGCAAGCGAAGGTGCCTACGTTTATATATTTTACTAAATGATACCTCTTCGATCAAATTAATGTACCGGTAATAATTAAAATACATCTTACCGTTTCCTTTAGTATCGCGCATCCTTCGCTCCGCTCCGAGTTTACCGTCCTGCAAATTGGAAAAGAAGAAATTATCTTTTTGGCGCAGCTCTATTTATTTAACAAATTATTTTTTATTATGTTTTTACTTCTGATTATGTATGTTTCCTAATTATTAATTATCAGATAACAACATTTGAAAGATAACATTATATGGAAAATTAATTTATCTGTGTGATTTCGCTCGATACTTTCTCGACAAACATCACAAGACAATCGATAAGTTATTTATACATGTAATGATAAAACTTATAAAAGTATTTTAAAACTTTTTTCATTACTCTCTCTGCTCTGTGGGTGCCGAGAGGGTCTTTATTTCATACCTATTATGTATTCAGCCACACAAGGGTCAGCTGAGAGGTGAGAGAAGGGAACCAAAGCCAGACTGCCTCTAAGCAAAGTAGCTCGGGACCTCGTATTATAAGTCTAGCTTCGACCCTCGCTTTTAAATGAATTATCACTCGAAGGAAGGACTCGTTATAGCTTAGGGCCATAACATTTAATTGCTTTTTATACAGAAACATAAACATAAACTTCTATATTTTACATGCTTTCTATTACACAGCTCATTTGAATAATTTTTAATCAATTTTATTTCCACTTTTCAATGTATTATTTGATATTTTTATTGATTAAGAAGCAAAAACGTAATCAAAAGATAATAATTTTTAATCTGTACTCTGTTTGAAAACTGTATAGCAACTGTAATAACATTTCTATATACATTATGTATTAATTTACGGAAAAATAAAAAAATAAAACTTAACGGATTGTGCGAATCGTGTTCCGGCGCCATATTGAAAACGGCTACGAGCGCTTCTTTTTAAACGCCGAACGCATCTTTACGTCACAAACTTCTAACCAATCAAAAAGAAGTTTTTATGTAGTTTCTTTTTTTTTAATGAACCCGTTTTTCGTATAATTTTAGATGCGCTGCTTGACCTATTTATATCAGAAAGTAAATCAAGGTCTGTAGTATGTCAGGTGTTATTATAAAACGGGTAAATTGCTAGTTTCAGTTTTGGTTTCGGTTTATTTATCTTCCACCATCGTTAAAAGTGAAAGTTTCTGCGTTTTTTATCTTTCTACATACGCATAATTTTAATTATATTGAGTAATATACTGTATATCTTTACCTAGTGTAGTTTCTGTATAATTTGTCTATAACTCATATTGTAGATTTAGTTTTTCATTTTATAACTTCATATAATAGTGATTTAGCCTATTTAGTACTTGTAAAATACGCAAAACATGTTACAAGTACTTTTTAAGCGTTTTGTAGACAACTTATGGGCAAAATTTGGTCCATTTAACATAAGACAGGCCAACATTACGTATAGATGTTAATACCAAGTAGCATTATCTATAGGTATCTTATACAGGATACCTGTAGATAAAACGCAGAAACTATCACTTTTAACGATGGTGGAAGATAAATAAACCAAAACCAAAACTGAAACTAGCAATTACACGTTCTAACATTATTATTGAATAGAAACAAAACTGCGTGAATTTGTTATAAATTAGGAAGCAAACAATCTAAGTATTCCTGTGTTCAGGAAGCACAGACCTTTGCAAACAGGGCATTTAAAATGTTTTATTTACGTAGTGCTAAAAATACTCTTTAACTTCTTATTTTTCCACTTGAAAAATATGAATAAATTACAGCAGAAAAAAACACCCTTTACGAAAAAAAAAACAAAAAATTTAACGGATTGTGCGAATCGTGTTCCGGCGCCATATTGAAAACGGCTACGCGTACTTTTTTTTTTAAACGCCGAACGCATCTTTACGTCACAAACTTCTAACCAATCAAAAAAGTCTGTAGAAGACGAAAATTTTTTATGTAGTTTTCTTTTATTTTTTTTAAATGAACCCGTTTTTCGTATAATTTTACATGCGCTGCTTAACCTATTTAAAACAGCAGCTTGGAGGTCAGAATGTAAATTAAGCTCCGTATTATGTCAGGTGTTATAATAAAACGGGTAATTTCAGTTTCGGTTTCGGTTTATTTATCTTCCGCTATCGTTAAAAGTGATAGTTTCTGCGTTTTATCTACAGGTATCCTGTATAAAATACCTGTAGATAATGCTACTTGGTCTTCATATCTGTACGTAATGTTGGCCTGTCTTATGTTAAATGGACCAAATTTGTCTACAAAACGCTTAAAAAGTACTTGTAACATGTTTTGCGTATTTTACAAGTACTTAATAGGCTAAATCACTATTACATAAGTTATAGAATCAAAAACTAAATCTACAATATGAGTTATAGACAAATTATACAGAAACTACACTAGGTAAAGATATACAGTATATTACTCAATATACTGTATATCTTTACCTAGGGTATATACATAGTTACCTCGATATACTGTAATATTTTCATTAAAGAGGTGAAAGTTCAAGGATACAATACAAAACTCCGAAAGAATAAAGAAAAATACCTCACCTTGCAATATAAACGGCTTAAGTGTAAAGTAATGAACAATATCACGATAACAGCACCAATTATAACTTGTGTAGGGAGGAAATAGGATGAGAAAACGGTATTTATAGGACTTGGCTTGTCCTTCCGGGCAATTTGGCGGCAGTTTCTGATTGGTACAAGTGTATTTTTCCCAAAGTTACGCGTTTACTTATCAATATACATTGCATGTATTGAGGTAATAGAAGTTATTAATTCAAAACATTTATTTTAAGACTCCAAAGTAATAAAAATTAAATTATAAAAAAGTTATTTGTAATTGAAACGAAATAACCGTGAAGAAATTCTGGAAATGAGGAATAAAGAAATGAAAAATTTTCAATGAAATTTACGTAAGTTAGGAATATGAAAAGCGAATTTTATTGTTATCAAAAATTCTTTCTAGGGCCTGTTCTGACGCCCTGCTGAAGTAAGGTAATTAATTCAATCAACCAGGCCTCTCCTGATTGTCCGAAGAGACACCGTTTTGAAGCCAATATCTGAATAAAATTAGCGTATAGATCATAATTAAGTAAGCTTGATTTCTGCGTTTTTAGTATCTGTTATTGTTGACAATTCGAATTATCAAAGTACTAAATATAGAGAAATATAATCGATATATAATATCACAATGACTTTTGCGTAAATAAAATACAGGAATATTCATTAAAAGTACGCAAAAGTCAGGCCGCAAACCGAAACCAAAACCGAAACCGAAAAGAATTCAGGTGTAACTAAACTGTTCATTTAAAATAACTTCGGAAATGTAATATATCACGGGGTATGAAAAAACTAGCGGATTTAACCTACATTTTTATCTTCCGCGATATCATTTAACATGAAAAAGATAACCAATTTATATGTAAAGCATAACTGATGTTTAAAAACAAAAAGAAAAGCATTGCATTTTAAAAATAATAAAATCTTTATTTCTACAGTAGAAGATTATTTCGCAGTTTTTTTTTTTTTTTAAAATAAATGCAGAGAAAGCATGGCAAAATCCGCAGCGTCGTCCAAGTTTGACTCTTTACGAGAATTACAGAACTGATCAACAGATAACGCATTTCCACGTAACGCGCTAGTGGAGTCAAGTTAAAACGAAAACTCTGTATGTTTCAATTCTGTTTCTGAGTTTCTGTTTTCAGGTAATGTGGAGTCCAGGCTTAACAACAAAGAGAATCTTTTTTGAAGTCCATTTTGAGTTCGGCTGAACCCAGAATAGGGCAGCCTGCCCGACTTATTCAGGATAAACCACTCCTAGCGAAGATCTTTCGTTCTTCTCCGAATTACAGGAAGTTAATAGAGAGGTTGCGGCCGACGTTTTCAACGCGCAAACGTGTACGTCGGACGTTCGGCGCCGCCTTCCCGTAAACCTAGAAGTTTGATAATGTCGTTTGGAATCATGCTCGACGTTCCAAACAACATTATCAAACTTCTAGGCTTACAGGAAAGCGGCGCTGAACGTCCGACGTACACGTTTACGAGTTTAAAACTTCGGTCTCATCCTCTGTATTCTTTTCAATGACCATCTGGCAAAAATTAGAAACTTAATAGCTAAAATTTTTGCCAAAAACAAATAAAAATAAATTATAATCAGAGTTTAAATAGAGAAAAACTCAGGTTTTCTTCTCTAACTTACTGATACATTTATACTGGCGTTTTTTATTGCCTGTAATCTAGATGGCGCGCCATCCGACTATCAACTGTCATGGCGGCAGTAATAGGTAACGTTCGTCACTTTTTCTCCTAATTTACATAATTATTTAATAGATTTCAGATTATAACGTTAAATTTTCTCATACTTTTAATTCGTTTTTTATAAAGTGATCTTAAATATAATTTACGTATTTATCAAAATTTATATTGATATTCGCTATATTTATTAATTACATTAGGTTAATAAATATACTTACTCAGACAGAATGCCATTCATTTTCTTAGACGATATATAACTAATTATGTGATTACAATGTTCTAGACACGAAAAACCTTCCCATTTTGTAGAATCTCATATATAAATAGGCCTATATCAATTCTGAATGGAAAGCGTTGAAATTTGTTCTTATTTTAGAATATTTTGAATTTCGATTGATAAATAATCAAAAACTAATTCATTCATTACTAAAACTTAATTTCGATATTACGATTTCTCTTTCTTTTGAATAACACTTAGCCACGTGAAAGTTCATCTTACACGCGTAAACAATCGTTAGCGCCACCTGAAGTTTTTTTTTATAATTACAAAAATATATATATATATTTTTTTTTTTTAATAAATAAATCTTAATTAATAGTGTAATATTATATCTAACATTTTTAATTTATTAATTATGGAGTATTAAAATTTTATTTGTTATAACAATTTAAAATATATTCGTAAATCTATAATTTAAGTAATAGCGTAAGGTTCCGGATTCGAATTTTTCGTAGCCACATAATTGTATTCTTACATTACATAAATTCTTTTAATTATCTTATAGTTTAACACTACGAATTAAATATACATCAGTATATATAATTAAGTTAAATTTAAAAGACACCCAGACTGGCTGTCCTATCTTCAAACGTGGAAGAGTTTTTACCCCGTGGCGTCGATCAAAATAGGTTTTCTGTTTATCTGCCTTCCGCTTTTTCTTCTTTCTTACTGAAGGGAAATCAATCAAACGAGGTATCAATTGTTGATTGCTTGATGGCAAGGGTGTTCTCAATCTTCAGCTCATTAACAGTTCTGCCGGACTATAGCCATTTTCTAATGGTGTAGATCTCATTGCCAGCAGCATCAAATAGTGATCCTGCGACTCAGATTTCAAGTAATGACTTTTGAAATTTTTGACCATTGATTCAATGAATTCATTGCTTTGGGGTATCTTGGACTAGAAGTTATACTCGAAAATTTATACTTATATGCAAATTTACGGTATTCCGAGTAGATAACCTGGGAAAACTGGGTGCCATTGTCACTTCGTACAACCTCTGGAATTCCATGTCTTGCGAAAATTGATTTCATGTGGTTAATTACCGACGTTGACGACAATTTTCCCAACCTGGGAACTTTAAAATATCTTGAAAAGTAGTCAGCCATTATGAGATACTAATGGCTTTTTAGTTTTAGAAGATCTACCCCTACAATTTGCCAAGGTCTCAGGAAATTCGCTTGGGATAAGAGGTTGTTTATGATACTTTTAGTATTGGATACATATCGAGCAGTTCGAAATCAATTTCTCAATGTTCTCATTCAATTTAGATAGATCGACGCAAATTCTTATTTCACCTGATTTCTTCGGAACCAAAACCATTGGAGCACACCATTCTGCAGGTTCATTTACTGCCTCGATTATTCCCTTATTTAGAATCTCGTCCAGAGTTTTCTTGAGCTTATCTCTCAAGGGCAATGGTACTTTTCGAGGAACTGCTAGAGCGTAAGGCTTTGCTACCGGTTAAATTTAATGTGATAAGGTTTCTGTGCTTTTCCAATCCCCTGAAATAGATTCGGGAATTCTTTAAATGGGTGAAAAGTAGAGTTTAGTTCCTGTATTCTTTTCACAAGATTTAACTGTTCACTCGCTTTACCACTCAACCATGGGCGTAGCCAGGTAGGGGCAGGGGTGGGCACGTCCCCCCCCCAGTTAACCTGGTGCCCCTCCCCAGAAAATTACAGCCCGGCCCCCACGCAGTTAACCTTGTGCCCTCTCCAGAAAATTACAGCCTCTACTAGGCCCCCTCCATAACAAAACCCTGGCTACGCCCATGACAAGCACTCAACAACGAGTGTTCTAGTTTATCTATAACATACATGTCTTCTTGGAGGCGGAATCTCTTAATTCTTAGCTTCTCCGTAAACACTTCCACAACATCCAGGGCATGGTGTCACCTGGTGCGGTAATTCATGGTATTACTCTGTTATATACGAACGAGAAGCTGTTTTAAATTACAACTATATCTTCGCAACGTTTTCCCCGAATCGGAAACCCGAATGTCTGGCAACTTTGTAACAGGGCTTTATCAGGCCCTGTTACTAGACCTAAAAGATACGGCGATACACAAAAAATACAGTATGCCATTTCTCGGCCGGATGGCTGTGCGGTCAAGGTGGCAGCCTACCGCTCTGGGGACCCGGGATCGAATCCGAACGGGTCGAGAAATCCCCAGGAATTTTTCGGGGGTGGTCCGTTCGGATATGTCGGGCCCCGTCCCTCACCACCCGGTCGCCCCATTGTGGGTCTGGCCGAACCCATAATGGGCCTACTAAAAGAGGCCCTCTTAGTGCTCACAGGGCGGAAAGAGTTAAAAATAAAATAAAATAAAATAAAAGTATGCCATCTCCTATAATGGAACGTTAAAATTAATTACAATCTTTTAACAAAATTTCTAATCATTTTATCAATATTTATACCAATTTTACATTCAAAACGCCAGCCATTTTTCTAGCTGGCAACAGTGCGGGAGAAGAAACATGACGTCACACTGTAATCGAAAACAAAGGCGGAATGAAATGTCACGTTTCTCGGCCGTTTCGAGCAGGAAGAAGGAAGAATTTCCGCGAATAACCTCGTAATAAATCATTTCTGTCAAAAATGGATGAAGAGGATGAGCCTTCGACACATAACAAAAAGAAACGGAAACTTCAATTTATAGATCCGTCAGACAGTGAGAGTTCGTTGAGCTGTCCGTCATCTTCTAGCGATGATAGTGAAGAAGACGAATATGATGATGATGAAGATAGCGAAAATATCGAAGATGAAGACGTCGATGATGATTGGGTGGATACAGCTGGCCTAATAGAGCCATTTCCAGCTTACAATCGAGGCGTAATACATAAAGATTTCGGCGAAAGACCTAGACCAAAAGATATATTCGATCATTTCTTCCCACAAGAATTAGTAGAATTAATAGTGAACGAAACAAATAAATATGCAAATAAATATATCAAGTTACGGCGAATGAATAGGATGCAGAAGAAGAGCAGTAGAGATAAAAGCTGGACGGATACAAATCCCGACGAAATAAGAGTACTACTTGCATTATTTATACTTCAGGGTATTGTTGTGAAACCAGAACTACAAATGTACTTCAGTAGGAGTAAAATTATCGATACCCCTTTTTTCTATGAAGTAATGTCTCGCGACAGATTTCAGATATTGTTGTCTTTTCTACATTTCAATAAAAAACTGGAGAGATGTAAATCAAATTCAAATTACGATCTACTTCAGATAAAACCAGTTTTAAATATGCTTTCGGAAAGGTGGCAGTCGACGTACGCCCCGGAGAGGGACGTATGTATCGACGAGAGCTTGTTGCTGTGGAAAGGGCAATTTAAATGGAAGATTTATGTACCAAGAAGGAGGAATAGGCTGGGGATAAAGTCGTACAAGTTATGCGAATCTTCTACCGGATACGTATACAATTTAATGATATATTCCGGCGATAAAACTGACATTCCCGACAAGATACAAGATGTCGACCTCAAATATTTCGGTAAGCCTGCTCAAATAGTGCTGACCCTGATGGAAAGCTTGCTGAACCGAGGACACAGATTATATGTTGATAATTTTTACGCATCACCTAAACTGTTTGATGCCTTGGTGGAAAAGAAAACGGACGCCGTAGGAACCGTTAGATGCAACAGGAAAGGTATGCCAAAGAAATTGATGCTTCGAAAGGACGCGGTAGCTGCATATTATCGGAAAAAACTAATGGCTTTAAAATGGGTGAGTAAAAGGGAAGTATATATGCTGTCGACCATTCACGACGACAGTATGAAAACTAATAGTAATAATTCTAAACATCTGGCCACCAAACCCAAAGTTATTTTTGATTACAATAGTGGAATGGGAGGAGTTGATCTTTCTGATCAACGGATCACAGACTATTCCCTTGCAAAGAAACGAACAACAAAATATTACATAAAGATGTTCCGCCATCTTTTAGACATCACCATCTTGAATTCTTTCATCATTTATAAAAAATGTGGTCACAACATTACTCATCTGAACTTCAGAATGGAGTTAGTCAAGGACATTATAGATCACCATCTGAAAGGAGATGGTTTAAGAAGAAGGAAAACGTACGAATCCGTGACCAATGACGTATCTCGGAGACTATTAGGAAATCATTTTATTTCTCAGAATTCTCGATCTTCGGATCGTACTCTTCGTCGTCCGTGTGTTGTTTGTTCCGCAAATCACGTTCGAAGAAACGTTATATATAGGTGTCAGCAGTGTGGTGTTGCTTTATGTGCAGTACCGTGTTTTGAAATATTTCATACGCAAGAACATTTTTAATACATTTTGCTATGTGAAAGGTTTTTTTATTCTTGTTCTCATCTTCAAAATTTCCTGTAAGTTTTAAAGTTTTAAGTATTTTTATATCAATTATAATTCCTTAATCTCTTGCAATGTAGAGGACAAACCACAAGTCTGTCTCTAAGCCACGAGAATACACATTTTGTAATACTTCATGTCTACCATTAAAATAACTGGAATATTACTACCTAATCTTTTACTACCTTCTTACTATTGAGTGTTGTATTTTCTTTGCCCGTGCCAATCCTCTTTTGTTTTGCTGTTAGATTTTGCCACGTACGAGTGGAAGCAGACACATCTTTTGAAATCCTGTAGCACCACGTTTTTATTTTTCCAGAGAAAGATGTATCTCGATCAGTACTAATTGCAAATCAATTGATTTTCCTGGTGTTACACATCTGTTTTACTAGAATTTTGTAACAGTTTCCTTTACTGTTGATAATGGTAATTTTAAATCTCTTGTGCGTGTCAGTCAATCAGCGTTTTAGCACTATTAGTTCACAAAGATCTGTCAAAACTGGCTTACTGGCTAATGAAACGACATAGTTCTTTTCATTTCGGCATCTGAAGGTTTGACTAATGATTGTGATTGTCAGACTTCCCTAGACTTCCTGTCCACCATGGGACTTTCTAATTACTGAGAGATCATAATGTAGTACTGCCTTAATGAGAGTTTCTTTGTGTTGATGCTAATTTCTTTTGAGGTAACAAAGCAAACGATATACCACATTTAACACCGGATAGCAGTTTCCAGAATCAAATGGCTTGCAACTTGGACTGTTTATAATGGGTATGTTTCCTAGTAAAACCTAGGAAACATACCCATTATAAACAGCTTAAACTGCTTTGCTTAAGCTGTTGTTGGGCAGTTTAAGCTATATTTGTTATCGTAGGAGACACCTCTACATCTCAGTTATTGAAATGGGTTGTTTGTCTCTTTTTTATATGTTGTTTCATACATGAACGTGCAGACCAGCTTGCCAAAGAGGCATCTGAAAACAAAATCATGCCATATCTTACAATAAAATGAGCACTCCCATCCTAAAAGAGTTTCTCTGGTACAACGTGCTTACTCACTGGCAGAGAGACTGGGACACCTGCCAGAACTCTACTACATACCATTTTTCTATCTGTCAGAGACGTCAATGATTACAGTTAGAATAAATTAGACCACTACATGACAGTTTCTCACCAACCACGGTTGGTTTAACCTCTACCTTAAAAGATTTGCTAATTCTGATAACAACGGACAGTGCTCTATTTGTGGTACACAGGACCGAAGCCTGTACTACCTCTATGAATGTCTAATGCTATCAGCCAAAAGGCTGCAGCTTCAGTTGATCATTGACAGAAGGAAGGATCATTGACCAACAAACTTCAACCAGTCTGCAAATGATATTATTAACGACAGTGATACCTATATCTGCTTCCGTAATCTCGTCAAAAGTTACCATCTGAATGAACCGTCGCATTTATGCTATTGGCTGCATATTTTGTACTCACTTTCACTGTAATTACAAAATCCTCGCAAGCAGCTGTACTGTACGACTGCATGTAAATAATGTACCATGTATTCTATATTGTTTTACGTTATCCTATCTCATCTCATCTTACTTTTAATTGTCAATTTATGAGTTATATCACTGTAAGTCTGACCTCTTTCTTATTGTCTTGGATTGTTTAATAATTTAAAAACAAAGGTTGCTAATTGACAAGCCATCTTCACTATAATTAAGAGTAAGATTTTCTCATTGCTTCATGCTAAGTACTGTACTAGAGTTGTAGGCTATTCCTATACCAGGTGAAAACCAAAAGGAATTAGAAGTCCAGCAGTGATCCTTCATCCTACATGGAAAACAAATGTTTAGTTGTTTCACACTTACATATATTAGAATTATATACGAGTTTAAGGAATTCGATGTCTTCCATCTTCGGAATTTCTTTCATTTTGTTTTTCTTGTACGTATTTCTATAACAGCTCACTGTTTGGAAACATTTAATCAAAGTTATTTGCTGGAGAAGTATGTAGCAGTAGTGAGCAGTAGTGAGACAGCATCTGTGTGAAGGTATGTTCAGTGTCTTTATATACTGCGGTAGTTCCAGATTTGACTATTAGTGATCTCTCTCTTCCATCAGTCTTCACACATCTTCATATAAAAGTATACATAAAGCAATAGACTATAAAAATGTGTCTTCATCTCTTTTTTCTTCCACCTTTTTTTATTTTCCATTCTATGGTTATCCTCTACTATCCATACATATCGTCCTTCTTGTGTGATTATGCCATATTAATTGAATATTATTATTTTATCAATAGCCAATTTTTATATTTAGTCATATATTTTTAACAGTTTTGCATTTCAGCAGTGATTTAAACACTTAATGCCCTTTGTCTGATAGGAACGTAGGTGCTCTGGCCTTGTCCACCACCAGTCTGAGTTCTATTCCAGGTTTATGAGTTTTCGCGAAGGCAAACATTCTGGGGGTATCTGGTGCAGATGTAACGATGTTGTGGAACCCCATACGTTTCGCTAGTTTCGAGGTGACGAAGCGTTTCATCTTGGCTTGGAGGTTATTGATGGCACTGGAGTCGCTTCACCACCTCGAAACTAGCGAAACGTATGGGATTCCACAACATCGTTACACCTGCACCAGATACCCCCAGAATGTTTGCCCTTTGTCTGTTTATAGCTCTTTTCTAGAGCTTAATTCTTTTCTTAAATGTGTTCGCTGGTCACATACTGTACTGTCAGTTCTTTATTATGCATTTTTATACCGCCTAAGTACAAGTATTTTCTTTTTCATTGTTCATATATTGTCATTTCTCGTATTGTTTTTTTCTTTTCACTAATTCTCTCACTTATGCGCGAAAGATCTACATATAAACTAAGCTGAAGGTTGATGTTTAATCATGCATGTTGTTACACATTGGAAGGTTCACTCTTGGATTGAGAGCAATGAGATCAAGGAAAGTTACTCATGATTCATCTTAACACGTTACCAGTATAATCATGCACTGTGTTATCGTCGGATTTTTACAGAGAATGTTTCCAATTACAATTTATAATCTGGTCCCATAAATGCCAGATTAATGAACTATTACTGTATTAATTGCAATTAGTGGCAGTCGGATGACTGAGGAAGTAGAGGCATTGGTGTATTGCTCTGGTGACCACACATGAAATCTCGGTGCACTCAAGATTTAATCTTGGGGAGTTGAGTTGAATGGATATAAAAAAACTTTACTGCAAATTCAATAAAATTCTCTCATAACTCCTAATTCATAAGTTATATAGAAAGAGAATACCTCACACAATATATATAAAAAGTAAAATGAATTTTTATCAGGAACACATCTTTGGAAAATTTAGTAGTGTTTGTTTTCCTTTTACTTCAGGGAGTGCCAGGGCCCCTTGGCCTACCTTCACTGTTGGTAAGAAACCTCAAAAATTTTTTGCTGGCAGTCCATACCAGATATTTGAGACCCATTTCCTCACACCCTGCTGCTCCTTTGTGGATCTGTCCTAACCCATAATGGGTATGGAAAAATGACCCTGTTAGTTCCCACAGGACAGGAATAAAAAAGAAATCTTTTGGTTTTTTTTTTCTTATATATGGACAGCCTACAGTTATAGCACTATGACAATGATGGGTAAACTTGTTTATGTGAATAACTCTTGGGACCTTAACAGAGATCATGACCACAGGAGCAAAAAAGGCAAAGGAGGTCCCGATTAACTATATAAGAAAATCACGTTATATCAATAGGGGAAAAAAGTGATCACGTGACATAGGTGTCGCGCATATCGATACGGTTGTAAACAAGCTGTTCCGTTCGAAGGATAGCTTACTTTATAATAATGGAAGAACGAAAATATTTTTTAGGAAGGTTAACAACGGTACAATTAAAGGAAGAATTAAAAAAGTACAATGCCAAGTTAGCTGGTAGAAAAGCCGATTTAATAGAAAGGTAAGTTAAAATAATCTACATCTATATTTTTATCGTTAATTATTACATTTATAATTTCAAGTCCTTATAACTATTACATGATAAGGTAACTTACCAGTATATGAAAGTTTTAAGGATAAGATTTCACAAAATGCACATTTTTCGTCGATAAAAACATTTAAAGATCAGTAAAGTTGTCATTGATTCTTTTCACATTTGCCTAACCAAAACATAAGGTCAAAACTTTAAAATGAAGTTTTTTCCTCTTGGAATATGGTCATGTACTGAACCTGATATATTATAACCAATTTATACCAGTATCTGAAATGTTAACTGTACCAATAGGTTATCACTGTAATTTAGAACAACAATCAACACAAACAAAACTACTTTCTATGAAGTTCTAAGACAATATAAGAGATATATATCTGAATCTTTTACCAAGAGAAAACAATTTTTGGAGTAATTAAAATAAATATAATCAAAATGTCTTTTTTATTGGTCACAAGTCTTCTTACTTGTTTCAATAATTTAATGCAATAAGACTAATTTCTTCACCAATAAACTTTTTGTACAAGTGAATTTTTGCCCATTTTCTTTTACTAAATCTGGCATACACTATATATATATGCCATATTTAGGTGCTTGTCAATACTGTTCAGTTACCTTATACTGTTTATTTTTATATTATATGTAATATATTAAGGTAAGAATATAATATATAATAATAATTTTTGCCTTTCCTGTCAATGAGACAGAAAAAACTAAATAAAATATTGGTGATCATATGTTAACTAGTTATTAAACTTGTTTACAATAATTTTCAGGTTACTGGCATATGAGAGGAATCAGGAAACTCATAATTTTTCTATATCCTGTGATAGCTCTCCTGAACTCAAACTTCCTGATTCATCTGAATATAAGGATCTCTCTCCAAGTTTACAAATACCAGTTTTGACTATAGATACAATTGATGCCTACATGGAGATGTCAGATCAAAGAATGCCACTGTCTGCTGTGCAGATGTATTTTAATGAATTCTTATTAACAATAAGAGGAACAAAAGAAAAAAAATTTTCATATTTTAAAGGTAATGTAAAATCTGAATTAACCAAGGGGAACACATATTATACAGATTTAGTAATTACAGATGATGGGGATGTAGAAAATGCAATATGTGAATGTACAGCAGGTAAAGGGCCTAAAGCGTATTGCAAACATGTATGTGTAACACTATTGGCAATAGAAGAATACGGAAGAACAGGCAATTATAAGTGTCACAAAACATGCACTCAGGTTCTGCAAACATTCCATCAGCCTACCCGCCAACATAAAGGTTCCCCAATTAAGGCTAGTGAGCTTCCATTTCATTTATTTAAGAAGAGAGGAATGAAAAGGAAACGATTGGAAGACATGAAATTTGACCCCAGACCATCTGGCAGTTCAATCTCTGATTATACAAACTTTGTTATTAATTTGGCAATGAACATGCAAAGTGGTTGTGCAATACCGATATTACAATTAAGGCAACCAGCAAACATGAGGGCTTTAGAGTCAGATCATGATTATTGCAAAAGCACAATGTCCGAAATGTTTTTAAAAGCTTTACATGTAACTGAAGCAAGTAGGGAGTACATAGAACATTTGGAAAAAGAGACCCGATTACAACGAAAAAGTGCAGTTTGGAAGAAGGAACATTTGTTGCGTTTGACATCTTCAAACTTTGGAAAAGTTTGTAAATTAAAATCAGCAGACAGACTAAAATTGTGTGACTCGTTACTGTCAAGTAGGCCAATAAAAAGTAAGGCAATTTCTCATGGCTTAAGGTATGAAAAAGAAGCAATTGAAGCATATTCTTCTTTTGAAAATACTCCTGTGAAAGAATGTGGCATGTTTCTTCATCCAAAATACCCATTCTTAGCTGCAAGTCCAGATGGGCTTGTGGATGATGATAAAATATTAGAAGTTAAATGTCCTTACTCCAGTTTTAAACTTCCTGTGAATGTGCAAAATGTACCATATTTGGAATGTACTGATGACAAAATTACTTTAAAACGGAATCATGATTATTTTTATCAAATCCAAGGTCAATTAGCAGTGACAAATAGACAAGTTGCTCACCTGTTTATTTACACAAAAAGTGACTTCAAAGTTTTTATCATTCCAAGAGATGATAAATTTATTGCAGACATGACTGAAACACTAATTATGTTTTTCCATGAGCATTTTAAGCCAGCTCTTTTAAAAAAGATGTTCTATAAACATTAAGTTTATAAAATAATTGAGCTAATTGTTATTTTTATTTTACAATTTGAGTTTATGTAAAATTTTTCTAGATGGAATTTTTTAAATAATAAAAAGAGATTTTGTTTTAAAGATTAAAATTTTTTATTTGCTTACAAATTTACAAACATTTATTCAACTATAGTACAAATTTTAAAACCACTATATTACTTTGAATTGAAGTTCCATAATGAAGACCTTACTGTGTATGCTAGTATACATTCTTAATCTTAGAATTTATAAGCAGACAAAAATTTAAAAATACTATAAATGGAAAACTTAAATTAGGCTAGAGTCTAGAATGAAAAAAACATTATATACAGAATTAATAGAGCTAGACTAACAGTGAAACAAATTAAGCATCTCTGCCAACAATGCATGGTCTAAAATTGCATAACATAAAACATATAAATATAATTTCACTGCCAAGTTTGGTTACTGTCGGATGCATGTGTTGCCTCAAAATCTTATATGTACGAGCCATTCCTATAATACGTTCAATATGTATTCTTTTACTAGATATTTTTCTGTCTCGAGATAACAAACTGCTGCTCGGCTGTGCTTTTCCTCTCATAAAAGTGGGTGTATTTACCACAACACCTTTAGTAATTAGCAAGTCCTGAATGTTAAAACCTCTATCAGCCATTACACAGTCTTTTGCCTCTGTTATTTTACACAGTGAAGACCTTTCTGCAATCTGTCGATCACTTGCAGAACCACCATAGGCTTCTGAAACAAAACTTACTAGACCACCTGGTGTGCAACCTACAACTGCTTTTAATGTGTTGTCATTTTTATATGATGACCATGTAGCCTGCTGTGCAACAGGATTTTTTGGTTTGCTTATTTTGCATTCTAGAGAATCAATGATAACTCTAGTATTTGGAAATTTCATTTTAAAATCTCTAGGCATGTATGTATCAACAAGAGATCTTTCACTCCATATATCCAACTCTTGCCATTGTAAATACATGAAATTGATCCAAGTAATGAAAACGTTTCGTACTGTTTCTTCAGATACACTAAACATCCTACTCAACTCAAAATTTGCTGTATTCAATCTTAATTTTATTAAAGTCAAGAACAACTGGTTTGGCACTGCAAGTGTTACAACCTGAAACTTGTAATATTTTAAGCTGTATGCTGCTGGTCCCAAACTTTGTAGTACAAAATTGAAAGAATTGTAGTTCTCTAACCCAGTATAGTAATGTATAGCATTGTTGTCAAACTCAAATCTTTCAACTGACATTGGGACTTCAAAAGTATGGGTCTGTGTAGTTACACAGACCATAGTGCTTGCCACATTATTTTCAATAAGACAAGTAGCCTTTTCCTCCTCCTCATCTATTATTACTTCTCCTCCTATTTCTAATGTACCAGTATCCATTATATAGCATGCATCATGATTATCTTGAACTTTGCGTTCACGGTTTTCTCTTCTTGCTCGTCTGCTCGCAACCGAAGGTGCCTCTTTTTTAGACCAAAGAAATACATTTGGTACAGCATCAGCCTTCAGTTGTCTCTTTGCTGGGATGTTTCCTAATAAAGTAAAATAAATCTATTTATTTTTCATTTAGCATAAAGAATTAACAATTAAATCCATGATACTATATATATTTTTTATCCTTTGTTAACTTAGCATTAATGCTATGTAAGTGCTCAAAACTAGCCTCTACTGTTAGGGCTTATCACGCCTAGATATTAAAACTAAACAGAGACTTTTGATGTAAACATCAAGTATTTTTCAAGCGAGGTGTTTGAAGCTTCTTAATTGCTAATAGCTTGAAAAAAATATTGTACAGTTATTATAATTCTTTAAATAATGTGCTTACCAAAGATATTAATTTCCTTATACTGATCAGGTGTGAAGTGATTTTTACACACGAGACTGGATGAAGTTGGTTTCCAATTTGCTCTTTTAACGGCGTGAATCCATTTCTTTCGCAATGCTGGATTTTTTGGAAACTTGTGACCACCACTATTAGAACAATGTGGTACACAGCACCACGTACTTGGCATTTTTGAAACTTAAAATATTTATTAGATTTTCGTTTAAAGAAAAAACAAATGGTACTTTACAACCGACAACGTATCGCTTAGTCTGTTTACGACCTCGTCGATACTAGCGCCGCGTGCGGAGTAGATTTCACTTTTTTCCCCTATTCAAAAAGAAGTTAGATAACCGGCATTACTCTATTGCTAACAGGAAAAGTATGATATACAGGGGTAGGGCATTACTGATTTCAGGGCCCTTAGTCTCGAGCTTTTGTGTTACAACTCCCAACATGTTTGGGGTGTCACGTGGTACCATCTCACACACTGACCTCAAATCGGTAGTCTCGAGTTATAACTCACATGCTTTCCCATCTCACCACGTGAGTTGCTACTCACGTTGAGTCGCGCATGCGAGTTCACTACACGAAAGTGAAAATGGCTGACAGATATGCAATTCTTAACGCTATCGAAGAGTTAGAAAGAGCCGAAAGACATTGTTTGAGAAGGCAACGAATTTTTCGACCACGAGTAGATGCCTGTGATCTTCATGAAGAACATTTTAGAAGATTATTTAGGCTTTCCAAGGATGTGGCATCAAATTTAATAGATACACTTCGACCGACACAAAGAACAGACTAGAAGATCGGCATTAAGTGTTCAAACTAGAGTAAGTTTAAATTATTATAATACAATACAGATATATGAATGTGCTAAATAATCAATTATTAAGTTTAAATGATATTACAATATACATATTTAAAATATCTTCCTCTAGTAATAATTACATACATTGTGTGTCACTATAAATTGTAAACATTGTTAATTTTAGTAAGAGAATTAAAATCTTAATGTAATCTTTAAATTTACATTGAGTATTGTGTAGTAGTATTTATCATGTATTTTATTACTGTTCATTAGGTTTTGGCAGCTGTAAGATTTTTTGCCTGTGGTTCCTACTAACTGGTAGGAATAGGTTAATAGAAAAGGATATCACTCTCTTAATGTTCAATTGGTAAATATTGCATTACTTATCTATCAAAATATATCTAGCAATTAAAAAGTTACTTTTGATATTTATTGTATTTTTATATTGAATTATGCATATGATATGAGCGTATGCAATAAGGAATCAACCAACATTTTTTATTTTGATTCAGAATATCACAAAATATCATCTTACAAGAAAATGTTGGTTGATTTCTTATTGCATTTGTGGATCCAATATTGGTATGCATTTAATTTTATGATACACTAACAACATTTATATAGAATTAATACATAATTTCATTCAATATACTTTTTTTCAGGTGTGTGATGCAAACATGTACAGTACATAATGAATGTAAATGCTCGTTTTCCTGGTAGTGTCCATGATGCATTTATATGGAAAAATTCGAATGTTAGAAAAGCCTTTCGGAGATGGCATAACTACAACAGAAATGCACATACTTGGCTTTTAGGTAATGATAAACTAAATATATTATTATAGTTGTTAACAGTAAGTCTCTGTTTAAATTTCCAGATACTTTATAAATAGTTTATAGGCAGTATTTACAAATCATAATTAGCTTATCAAATTATGTATTGTATTTTCTAGGTGACAGCGGATACCCTTTGGAGCCGTGGTTGTCGACTCCACTTCGTACAACCGATACTCGAGCCGAAGTAAAATATAATAATTGTCTCACTGCAGCTCGAAGTATAATAGAACAATGTAATGGACTCTTGAAAAATAGATGGAGATGTTTGTTGAAACATAGGGTCTTACAATATTTGATGCTGTCTCTGGATGATAGTGTAATTGCATGTGTTGTGCTTCACAACATTTGCATTAAAAATAATATTGCTCTGGAGGATGATGATGTATTGCAACCAGAAGACCAGTTACAGCAGATCATACCATCAACAGAGTTTGAAAATACATCAAATGATATACTTCTTAATGAAACTAGAAGGATTCAACAACAACTAATAAGCTTGTGTTTTTCATAAAAATAATTTTAATGATATATATATATGTATCATTAAAAAATTGTGTGTATATTGTATATACTAATAAATTGTGTGTGTGTGTGCATGTGTGTATATATATATGTCTGTCAACAGCCTGCCTTTTTCAAGAATATTCAGATATAAAGAACAGAAAAATCAGTACAGTCAAACCTGTTTTTATGCAGAGGATAGGGACCGCATTAAAAAAAACGCATTAAAAAAATTTTCACGAAACTTCACGAATGGCTGTAAATAATAGTTTTCGCAACACAATTAAAAAAATAATTTTTTTATGCGGTCAACAGGGACCGCATAAAAAAAGTCTCACATAGAAAATAACTCAAAACCGTACGAAATAGAATTTATTGACAACAGATGTCAGCACTTGACTGCATCGTCTGGTCTATCGTCTGTTTTACATATTTTTGTCCAGGTGGTGTTTTGTTGACTTAAAAAGTAAATTATTTCATTTTTCGCATATTCGTGCAATAATATTACTATAATAAGTGCATTTGTGCTATAATAAGTCAACGTGAGACATGACGAATCGCACGAGACTAGTCACCAACTATACCGCACAAATTAAAAAATCGCACATAAAAAGAGCGCATAAAAACAGGTTTGAATGTATTTAAAAATAAATAAATTATTATTCTAAACATATACGGTACATAAAAATAATATATTTTCTTAAATATTATACATTATTTTGGGATAATATATCAGCAATAGTAGTTAATGCTGTTGCAATTTTTTTAAGTAAGTCTGTTTTCTTCAGATATGGAAAGTTCTTTCTCCCTCAACTCTAGTTCTTGTTTCTTTAATTTAATTTTTTCCTGTTCTAGATGAATAAATGAATCTGTTCTTTTTGCTTCAGTTAATTCTTGTTCGGCAGAAATGTGTTTTCTTTTTCTTCCTTTTACTATAAAACATAAATTCACACGGAAAACTTACTATAGCTATAAAATTAATTCTTTTACACTAAATCTTATAACTTTGTATATTAAATTAGGGGATACTATAGATTACTATCTATGGAATTTCGGGACTTTGAGTATATATCTGAACTGAGGGGACCGAGACGAGTTCAACGATACCCTACTTTTGGACCGAGACGAAAAATAAAAAAGTTATCATATTTTTAGTCGCGTCGCTCTCCGCTAAGTCGGCCTCGCTATCGCGATCGGGAGTCCCGTCGCTTGCCGTTAAAATTGCCTTTAGTAGACGTTTCCCCCCCCTTTTTTTACTTTTTTCAAGAACTACCGTGAATCGATCACTAGTTTAGCACATGGCGGCGTGTGGTGGCGCCCATACGAGAGGTCAGTTGGGCCGCCATGTTCGCTGCCATAAGTAACATTAACCGAAATGGCGATCGCGCGATGATCGGAAGTCGCGTCGCTCTCTCCGCTCTCGTATCGCGTGTTTAACTCTCCAGGAAATGACCGTAGTCCGACGTCATGGTTTGCAGACTTTACCGCAAGATGGCAGTACTTGACCCGTTCATCCCACTAGATGGCGGGTATTTGGTTTTGTCGAGAGTTGGCAACACCAAGAAAAAGTTGTTAAGTTCCAAAAGGCGCGGGAACATAGTGGAATGCTCTTGTAACCGAATTAATGTAAATAGTTGATTTTTGTTTTGTGTGATTAAAATCTAAAGACAGATTTAGTGGACTTTTTGCTTGATTGGACATACGACAGGGAACCTGGCGTACGAACAAGACGGTCAGGTGAGATTTACGAAAGCTAATTAATCATTACACGAGACTAGGATGGGCCTGACGCGACATAATGGCGCCCGAACAGGGACGTCAGGTTCTAACTGATTTTATTTATAAACGTTCTACAATTGTTGTACGAACATTGTTTACGTTTGGAAGTATTTATTTAACTGCAGAAAATGAGTACTGATTGGAGGATTTAGTGGAAATACATCTCTGCATCGAGGTTTTCTCTATGTCTATCTTGTCTGCTTTTGTTCTTTGGGTTAATTAATAAGATTCACTTCATGGAGCCCTCAATCAGATTACGTGGATCCTACCGAGGTGCTTTCACAAAGTTCGCCGATAGGGTGCAGGAATTTCTGACGTCGAAGGTTGAAGATTTCGATTCATGTGCTGGATTTTTGGCCCAGTTACAGGAAAAATATTCTAAAATAGAAACCATCGATAAAGAAATATTAGATAAGTTACAAAAGGATGAGAAGTGTTCTCAACAGATGTTGGATGAAGAAATTGAGGGTATTGAGAATTACAATGGTACATTCGTAGACTTGAAAACAAGACTAGAGCGTCGTTTGAATACGTCGGGGCTGGATGAAACACGAAGCGAAGGCGAAACTGGCTATTCCAAGGGAAATTTTAAGTTACCAAAGATTGAATTGCAAAAATTTGATGGCAATTTGAAAAATTATCTTTCCTTTTGGGGACTATTTAAGAAAATACATGAAGATCCCAATATTTCGGATTTGGATAAATTTCAATACCTCATTCAGTCGACTCTGAAGGGCTCAAGGGCCAGGGAAGTAATTGAATCGTTCCCCGTGACAGCCGAGCATTACTCGCAAGCAATTGAGTGTTTAAATTCGCGTTTCGGAAGAGAAGATGTGCTCATCGAGGTTTACGTGAGAGAGCTCCTGAGTCTAGTACTGAATAATGCATTGGGGCAAGAGCACAAATTGCCAATTGTGAAACTTTATGATCGTATCGAGACACAACTACGATCCCTTAAAATGCTTGGTGTTACTACGGATAAGTGTGCTTCAATGCTCTACCCTTTAGTTGAATCTAGCTTACCGACCGACCTCTTGAGAATTTGGGAAAGACACCTAAATTCGATGCTACTCAAGTCTGGAAGAGAGAATTTCAACAAGTTAGAAACTCTGATGCAGTTTTTGCGTAACGAAATTGAAAGCGAGGAGAAAATTTCCTTAGCCACAAGTGGGTTTGGCTTTCAGAACAAAACCAAGAAGGTAGTACAAAGTAAAATTAAGGCTGCTTCTCCCTATAACAAGACTGTTCCAACTGGTATGGAACTTTTGACTTCTGCTCAAGAGAAACCATTCAGGGATCAGCAGTGTGTATTCTGTGAGAAATCCCATGCTAGCGCTGAGTGCAGGAAGGCGGAAAATTTGACTTTAGATCAAAGGAAACAAATCCTTATAAAGCGAGGAGCTTGTTTTAAATGCTTAAAACTGAATCACATATCTTCTTCATGTAGAGCAAAGTGTAGTTGTACAGTTTGTGGCAAACCACATCACGTTCTTCTCTGTAGGAATAGCCGAAAGGTATCTCCCAACAATGCTTCTGTTGGTGAAGGTGACGGCGCCCCCCCAGTATGTGAGCAGGCATTGGCTAATGTGTCATCAACTCCACGTGTCTTGCTACAGACTTTGGTTGTGATTCTGAGGGGAGAGGAAAGGTGTCTCAAAATCCGTGCAATTATTGATACTGCCTCCCAGAGATCCTATATCTTGAAGAGCACTGCAGAAAGAGTCGGTTACCAACCAATGAGAAAGGAAAATTTGAAACATTCGTTGTTTGGAGGTTCATGTACGGATATTTGTGAACACGATGTGTACAAGGTACACCTCTCGTGCGTAGACGATAAATATCGTTGTAATTTTGATGTCTTGGACCAATCGACCATTTGTCTGACCACGCCCCCAGTTACACAGGAACTGTGTCAGGATGAATTGTCAAATATGGGGATATCCTTGAGCGATTGTCAAGGTCCCATTGAATTGCTCATAGGAGCGGATGTCGCTGGCAAACTAATGACAGGAGGACTCCGGACACTCAAATCAGGTTTAACTGCTATTGAAACGAAACTCGGTTGGACGATCTTAGGACGCACGAAGGAGCATTCCGAGCCAACCGAAAACTTGATTGTCACTTCGATGTTAATTGGAGATTTGCGAATTCCTGATCTTTGGGAATTAGATATTCTTGGAATAAAGGACCCTGCCGAAAAACAATCAAAGAAGGAACTGGAACAAGCGTCTATCGAACATTTTGAAAAGACGCTGAAGAGAGATAGCGATGGTCGGTACATGGTGTCCTTGCCTTGGATAGAAGGTTGTCAAGCTCTGCCTGATAATAGGGTTCTGGCCGAGCGAAGATTAAAATCTACAGTGAAAACTCTACAGAATAAGAACCTGGTCGATGCCTACGAGGGAGTCTTCAAGCAATGGCTTGAAGAACAAATAATCGAAGAAATAAAAGACGTCAAAACGAATGAGATTAACTGCCATTACCTTCCACACAGAGCGGTCATCAAAGAGCATTCCACGACGAAGATTCGTCCAGTCTTCGACGCCTCCGCTAAGGAAAGAGGCAACGTCTCTTTAAACGATTGTTTAGCAAAGGGTCCTAACTACATTGAATTGATACCCAGTATTCTAAATAAATTTCGATTATTTGAATACGGAGTAATAGCTGACATTCGAAAGGCTTTTTTGCAGATAGAAATAAGTGAAGCGGATCGCAACTTTCTCAGATTCTTGTGGTGGGAGGGTGGCGACCCTGGAAAATTAAAGGTTTTCAGACATCGCAGGGTAGTGTTTGGAGTAAACTCGAGTCCATTTCTCCTGGGAGCCACTCTAAATTATCACTTAAACCATGTTCCAGATCATCTGCAAGAAACAGCTTTAAAACTCAAGAAATCGATGTACGTTGATAACTGCGTTACGAGTTGTCAGTCCAAAGAGGAGCTGGTGAATTTTATGAGACAGTCTAGAGAAATCATGCGTTTAGCATGCTTTGATTTAAGAGGTTGGGTATACAATGGTATACAAACAGAAACGTCACCGGTTTGCGACGGCGATGAAAGGACATTGGGAACTTTGGAAATCCAGCCCGATGAAATAGTCAGTGTGCTAGGATTGAATTGGAATATTTCAGAGGACGTTTTATACTGTGATGCAAACCTTAGGGTACCTAACGATGAAATTTTAACAAAAAGAGTGGTTCTGTCATTGGCGAGTCAACTTTTTGATCCAATTGGATTCCTTTCTCCAGTGACGTTAATACCAAAACTTCTGATGCAAGAGTGTTGGAAAAGAAAGTTAGCTTGGGACACCCCATTACCGCACGATTTAGAAAGAAGATTGCTAAAGTGGATAAAAGAATTAAAATTTTTAAAGGAGGTGAAAATTCCTAGAAGGATAGTAAATAGCTACAATACAGCTGTCCCACTCTCATTTTATATATTTTGTGATGCATCACAGTACTCCTATGCCGCTTGTATTTATCTCAGACAGCCAGATACCTGCAACATAAAGTGGCTGTTGATACAGGCTCGTGCGCGTGTTGCACCTTTAGGGTCTGTATCGATCTCAAGGCTTGAACTTCTAGCCTGTTTATTGGGTGTCAGAATGATGAACACTATTAAAGGGGACTTCCCACTTGAACGATTATCAACACTTTATTGGACTGACTCCATGAATGCGTTGTATTGGATCAAGAATCAGGAATGCTGGGCTACATTTGTTATGAATAGAGTAAACGAAATTAGATCTTTAAGTAGTCCAGATGACTGGAATCACGTTCCAGGATACTTAAACCCTGCAGATCTCCCATCTCGGGGTTGTAATGCAAGAACTTTAGCCGAATCTCGCTGGTGGGAGACACTTCAATTTACAAGCTTACCGGTAGAAGAATGGCCTCGGCAGAAGGAAATGCCTGACATGGAGATAGTGAGCTCTGAAAGAAAAAAATCTGTGATTTCTGCGCTGGATGTAGAGAAAGCAGAAAAGTTTTATGAGAATTATTCTACTTACTGGAAAATATTACGAGTAACGGCTTGGATATACCGGTTTACCTCAAATCTCAAAGGACGACCCCTTCGAATGTCTGGGGGGCTCACAGTAAAGGAAATAAAGCACGCTGAATTAGTATTGCTGAAACTGATTCAAAGAGAAGAATTTCCAAAGGGGATAGATAACCGTTTACGAAAATTGCACCCAGTGATAGACAAGGAAGGTCTTTTGAGAGTGAAAACTCTCGTATTCAGAAGTAAAGATAGTGAAGATTTCCGATTACCCATTATCTTGCCTGGGAATCACTATATTGTACAGAAATTAATAGAATGGAAACACAGAGAATTAAACCATGCTGGTGTTCAAATTTTAATGAATCATCTGCGCGAGAAATACTGGATACTGAGGTGCAGAAAATACATTCGGCTTATCACACTGCGATGTTCTAGGTGTCGAAGATTTGTTGTGTCTCCAGCCCACCCTGAATCTCCGCCATTGCCTGTGGATCGCATAAGAGATGCTGCGCCATTCGAGGTTACTGGCGTTGATCTAGCTGGTCCACTGTACTTGAGGGATAAGCAGAAGTGTTGGATTGTCCTGTATACTTGTGCAGTGTACAGGGCTGTACATCTCGAGTTGTTGACGTCTCTTTCAACGAAGGCGTTCCTGCAAACATTCAGACGATTTGTGGCAAGAAGAGGACGCCCTTCTGTCATTTATAGTGATAACGGTACAAATTTTGTCGGTGCTGCCAAAATTTTCTCTGAGGCTGAACTTACGAAGATTAAAGATGAAATTCTTGTTCAGAGCATTATCTGGAAGTTCATTCCCCCAGCTTCGCCTTGGTGGGGTGGCTGGTGGGAAAGGTTGGTAGGGTGTGTAAAGCAGATTATGAGGAGAATTTTGGGACGAGCCTCGTTAACATACGAAGAGCTCTACACAATTATCTGTGAGGTAGAGGGTTTGATGAACTCTCGACCACTTACTACACTCTCAGAAGATACTGAAGATTTAATCCCGTTGACTCCTAATATGTTTCTGCAAGGGATAAAGGAAACTGGACTTCCCGATTTAAACCACTTGGAAAAGGTAAATCTTGGGAAGAGATTCCGTTATTTATGCAAGTTGAGAAAAGATTTACGAAATAGATTTCGAATTGAGTACCTGGGGCAATTGCAAAACCCGAAGGGGGTAGCCAAGGGCGCTAAAGTAATTGCTGTGGGAGATATCGTCTTGGTTGGGCATGACAACCAAAAGCGACTTGATTGGCCTCTGGCGAAAGTTGTCGAGATCTATCCAGGTAAAGATGGATTGGTAAGAGTAGCCAAAATAAAAACACAGGTTGGATTTCTCATCCGTCCTGTTAGGAGACTGTATCCCTTGGAAATCTCTTCGGTGGATGAAAAGTATGTTATGCGAAACGAATTTCGTGGCAAGACTGTAGACTCTACTGAAAACGATTGCGAGAGGACCTATCATCGGTCCCGAATGATCTCTGCCGCTACAGGGAGTGATGTGACCACCTCATCTGAGAATTCTCGAGTCTCAAAAAGGGGCAGACCCTTAAAGGCTCCCAATCGGCTGGATTTGTAGACTGATTCGAACTCATTCAATTAGTACTATATGTGTTTGTTGTATTTAAGTTTAATTTAATTTTGATTTTGACTGACAAAATCAAGGGTGGGAGGATGACCCGTTCATCCCACTAGATGGCGGGTATTTGGTTTTTGTCGAGAGTTGGCAACACCAAGAAAAAGTTGTTAAGTTCCAAAAGGCGCGGGAACATAGTGGAATGCTCTTGTAACCGAATTAATGTAAATAGTTGATTTTTGTTTTGTGTGATTAAAATCTAAAGACAGATTTAGTGGACTTTTTGCTTGATTGGACATACGACAGGGAACCTGGCGTACGAACAAGACGGTCAGGTGAGATTTACGAAAGCTAATTAGTCATTACACGAGACTAGGATGGGCCTGACGCGACAGTACTAGTAACTATGGTGCCGTCTTCATGAGAGCATTAAAAAAGTATGGTAAGTGAAAAAGTATGATAACTTTTTTATTTTTCGTCTCCGGTCCAAAACTAGGGTACCGTTGAAGTCGTCTCGGTCCCCTGAATTCCAATATATAATCAAAGTCCTGAAATTCCATAGATAGTAATCTATAGTACACCCCTATTTTGTATGAGATTATTTATTTTGATGCATACTAACCCTTTTCAGAATCAGAAATAAAATTTATTCCTGTCACAGTGATATTTTCAGTTTCTGGCAGTGATGTAGATTCCTATTATTATAATAAATTACATCTTTAAAATATAAAAAGAGATGATAGTAGTACTGATAGAAATTTCAAAACTTATTATTAATACTGTCCATTATATACAGAAAAATGATAAAGTATAACATTTTTTAAAAGACGTTGTTAGTCTTTATTCATTTTAAATTTAAAGATTATTATTCACCTGAGTCTGCAATAAGGACGGCCGGATGGCCGAGCGGTCAATGTGGCAGCCTACCGCTCTGGGGGACCCGGGATCGAATCCGAACGGGTCGAATAATCCCCAGGAATTTTTCGGGGGATGGTCCGTTCGGATATGTCGGGCCCCGTCCCTCACCACCCGGTCGCCCCATTGTGGGCCTGGCCGAACCCATAATGGGCCTACTAAAAGAGGCCCTCTTAGTGCCCACAGGGCGGAAAGAGTTAAAAAAAAAAAAAAACAGTCTGCAATAAGGTTGAAAATTCTTCAACTTCAGATTCCAAAGAGTTTTGCTGCCCCAAAACCACTGTATCTCCCATTATAGAAATAATTCTTTCTCCTAAAGAAGATCATTTTTCATGCAATTCTCTACCACCCCCAGTCTTTTCTCTGCTGTTTTTTATTCTCGATGCCTTCTCTTTCGCATTTCTCTTCGTGTCAAGCCAGCACTAATAAAAAAATTTTATTTGATAAAATTATACAGCAAATTTTTCCAAAAATAAAAAGAAGTATAATTCATAGAAAAAGAGAATGAATTAAAATGGTAGTAAATTATACGTATAAATTATTAAGAGCATAGACACTATAGTAAGATTATTTATTAATCAGAAGTGTTAAGTTCGTTGAACAATTTAAGAAACAGATCAAGAAAGGATTAAATTAAAATACAGTAGAGACTCGTTAATCGGAACCCCGGTAATCGGAACGATTTTCAGTCGGACTGTGTCGTGCCGAATCGAACGTTTTTGATACTAGATTTACTTCTAAAGTATAATTTTCATGTTTTTATATTCTTCAATATATTTATTTTGTTTGTACAAAATGAAGAAATAATTTTTAACGATACGATAGCCTCGATTATTATTATAAAAATTTTCGTTAGGCTTAAAATCGACGAAAATTCAACACGAAGCGACACGCAACGGAGAAAAATTTGAACATCGGACAGGTTAATATATTTATTCGTACATAATCGGTAATCGGAACAAATCACTAATCTGAACAACCCCAGTCCCCAATTGATTCCGATTTTCGACTCTCTACTGTAAGTGCAACACGTGCAAACTTATTCACGTGGATTTGTTTACAACTTGCTACAGTTAAATTGATTGGTCGAATCATTATAGTCGCAAACCCCCCAGATGCATTGTAAATAATCCCATCATGCTTAACGACATACGTAACCAAGTGAGTATGACGTATTTCCTCTCGCTTTTCGAGTTCGCTCGACGGGTCTAACTCGAGACTACCGATTATGTGAGTCATAGTTTTTTTTTTTTTTTTTTTAACTCTTTCCGCCCTGTGGGCACTAAAAGGGCCTCTTTTAGAAGGCCCATTATGGGTTCGGCCAGGCCCACAATGGGGCGACCGGGTGGTGAGGGACGGGGCCCGACATATCCGAACGGACCACCCCCCGAAAAATTCCTGGGGATTTTCGACCCGTTCGGATTCGATCCCGGGTCCCCCAAAGCGGTAGGCTGCCACCTTGACCGCTCGGCCATCCGGCCGTCATGTGAGTCATAGTAACACGAGTGAGTTGAATGACGTCAATTCGAGTACAACACGAAAAACTCGAGGCTAAAGGCCCAGGTGGAGAGCATATAAAGGAAGGAAAGACCGGAAATTTATACACCTACAATTTTTTCAAATTGCAGCCCAATGAATGAAAAATATGATTAAAACTTGCAGGGAATTGTGACTATGTAATATATATGCAATGAAATGCAAATGCACCTATTTATCGAACAGATACACTACACAGAAGGAAAAAATTATGTACAAAACTTACGTACACAATACGTAGCATATTGCTACGGGAAATCTCAACTCTTTTTACCCTTAATAATATGCAACAAATTATTAAAATGCAAATCACATATTCGCAATTTTTTTGTGAGGAATAATACGTTTTCTCTTATCTAACTGATTCGGAAATGGTGTAAAAAATGCCACTTTTTACCAAATTTGCAGTATCCAGATTTATGCTTAGTCACAAAACACTTATTCGGCGTGCTATTGTTTCTTTTTCTTGTAGGAAAAAAGTACAAAAACGTTCGGAAAAAACAAAACTATCTTCTAACCAAATAGATAAACCAACTTCTCGCCGCAAAGCGACTCGAGCGCCAGCTTTCGACAACCTGGCACATTCACTCTACTTTAGAACATAGCTGATGGACTAGTATGTCTATCGATTCTGGTTACACCCAATTTAAGTTAGAATGCAATCGATTTGACAAATACACATGATGTTCGCTATTCCTCGCCCAATACCATCACGCCGAGCGCTCGTGTATTAGCGTTGACTAGCCTTTCCTCTTCCAGTTTCTAATAGCTCCATGAAACTATGAGAAACTGGAGGAGGAAAGCTGCATTTCTTATTAAAGTTATTAAGAGATGGTACCTAACGCCTCCCTCTAGTACCAAATTGGTTATACATATTCATATGAATTCATAAAGGACAGCCCTTCCCTATCTTTATGTACAGTACACAAGAGGCCACCTCAATAGCAAGAGCTAAGGGATTCAATAAAGAACGAATAACTGATTTTTTTTAACAAATATGAGGAAATATTAGACAATACCAGTTTAATGCCAACCAAATTTATAATGTAAATGAAACTGGCTTGTCAACAGTACACAAACCGCAAAGAATCATTGCTGAGAAGGGAAAACACCAAGCGGGTACAATTACTAGTGGAGAAAGGGTTTTGACAACTACGTGTATATGCTGCAGGTGAATACATACCACCAATGTTAATATTTACACGTGTGGACGATAATTTGAAGAGAGGAGCACCACACGGAACTAATTGTTTTGAATGGTCATACCACCCGCACCAAAAATATGGATGCTATTTTACACGCACGCGAATATGGCATAATATTACTTTCCTTTCCTGCGCACACAACACACCGTCTTCAACCATTGGACCGTTCTTTTTTTAAATCACTTAAGAGTTATTATAACGAAGCCTCATCAATTCGGGTAAGAACAATACCTGGCGAAACAATTAAACAAAGTACCATTTCGGAGTTATTGGGTAAAGCATACCCAAAATCTGTTCGTATGGACATCGCCATAAACGGCTTTAAATCTACAGAATTATGGCCATGTAATACACATATCTTTCGGGATGAAGACTTCTCTGTTTCAATAATAAATAATGAAGACTCATTAGTATGTGTTTACTAATACATTCTCTGATTTCTGAGAACGTTTGTTTAAGAGGTACGACTTCGGCAACCATACCCTAGTAGTATTGTCGTATCTAGCCCGATAGAATTCGGCATTGGTTGGTGTCTAAATTTATGGCTCCATGCATAAACTAAGGGAATTATTCATATATTTTCTCTCTTGTATCGGGGTTAATATGGAGGGTATTAGTCGCTTATCCTTCGAAGAGCCGGCCGAAGCTTTTTCCGTGACCATGCGAAATTACTCGCAAAGAGCCTTCCGGGAGGCTTTTAAGAGTAACTGGCCCATATTTAGGGCTTAGGAAAGTGGAGAAAACCCGGAAAACTGCACCAATAAACCATCACATTCCTAGGAGGAGGAAGCAATAAGGTGTCTGCCTATTGGTCTGGAAACACTGAATCGAATACGGACAAGCACTTGACCATAATTTTTCGAGGGTATACGTCAGGCCCCTTTCCTTACCACCCGTCCTTCCCGACGGGAGGACATGTGAGCGCTAATAGGGCCTTTTCTTCGAAAAATCCCCAGGAATTTTTCGGGGGGGTGGTCCGTTCGGATATGTCGGTCCCCGTCCCTCACTACCCGGTCGCCCCATTGTGGGCCTGGCCGAACCCATAATGGGCCTACTATAAGAGGCCCTCTTAGTGCCCACAGGGCGGAAAGAGTTAAAAAAAAAAAGGGGGCCTTTTCTAAGCCCTATTAGCGGCGTAACTAAAACATAGGGCGGTAGAAAAAAAATATGGCATGCGATCTCCTCTAATAGAGTACTAAAATTAATGACACTTTTTTAATATTGAATTCAAACTTTTATAAAAAATTTTTATCGATTTATGTCAATTTTTTCTTTCAAACTTCAAGTTAAGTTTTTAGCTGGCAGCAGTGAGGGAGAAGAAACTTGACGTCACATTGTAATTGAAAACAAAGACGGAAACGTCACGTTTCTGGATCGATTACAGCGCTATGGATTACACCTAACGAAAAATCTCTGTAAAAATGGATGAAGAGAATGAACCTTCGACACATGACAACAAAAAACGGAAATCTGAATTTATAGATCCATCAGACAGCGAGAGTTCGTGGAGTTGTCCATCATCATATAGTGATGACAGTGAAGATGAAGAAGATGATGATGATGATGGTGTTGATTACGATGATGATGAAGACAGCGAAGATGATTGGGTGGATACAGCAGGACCAAGAGAGCCATTTCCTGCTCATAATCAAGGCATAATACATAAAGATTTTGGCGAAAACCCTACACCCAAAGATATATTCGATCATTTCTTCCCACAAGAATTAGTAGAATTAATAGTGAATGAAACAAATAAGTACGCAAACAGACATATTAAGTTACAGCGAAAGAGAACGGAAAAAAGCTGGACGGATACAAATCCAGACGAAATAAGAGTACTACTTGCATTAATTATACTTCAGGGTATCGTCGTCAAACCGTCATTTCATATGTACTTCAGTAGGAGTAAAATTATCGAAACTCCTTTTTTCAATGAAGTAATGAATCGCAACAGATTTAATCTATTGATGGCATTTCTTCGTTTCAATAAAAAACAGCAGAGATTCCAATCAAATTCAAATTATGACCTATTTCAGATAAAACCGGTTTTAGACATTCTTTCGGAAAGGTGGCAGTCGACTTACACCCCGGAGAGGGACGTATCTATCGACGAGAGCTTGTTGCTGTGGAAAGGGCAATTTAAATGGAAGGTTTACATACCGAGAAAGAGGAATAGGCTGGGGATAAAGTTGTACAAGTTATGCGAATCGTCTACCGGATACGTATGCAATTTAATGATATATTCCGGCGATAAAACTGACATTCCCGACAAGATACACGATATCGACCTCAAATACTTCGGTAAGCCTGCTCAAATAGTGCTGACCCTGATGGATAGCTTGCTGAACCAGGGACACAGATTATATGTTGATAGTTTTTACGCATCACCTAAATTGTTCGATGTCTTGGTGGAAAAGAAAACCGATGCCATAGGAACCGTTAGATGCAACAGGAAAGGTATGCCGAAGAAATTGATGCTTCGAAAGGACGCGGTAGCTGCATATTATCGGAAAAAACTAATGGCTTTAAAATGGGTGAGTAAAAGGGAAGTATATATGCTGTCGACCGTTCACGACGACAGTATGAAAACTAGTAGTAATAATTCTAAACATCTGGTCACCAAACCGAAAGTTATTTTTGATTACAATAGTGGAATGGGAGGAGTTGATCTTTCTGATCAACAGATCGCAAACTATTCCCTTGCAAAGAAAAAAACTACAAAATGTTACATAAAGATGTTCCGCCATCTTTTAGACATCGCCATCTTGAATTCTTTCATCATTTATAAAAAATGTGGTCACAATATACGTCATCTGAAATTCAGACTAGAGTTAATCGAGGACCTAATAGATCATCATTTAAGAAGAACTTGTAAGAAAATAAAAACTGGTAAATCTGTGAAACGTGATATATCACTGAGACTAGTAGGAAAACATTTTCATTCTTACATTTCTCAATCTGCGGGTCACGTTTATCGTAGGTGTATTGTTTGTTCTGCAAATCATATTCGGAAACAATCTAAATGGTGGTGTCGGCAGTGTGGTGTTGCTCTGTGTGTAATACCATGTTTTGAGATATTTCATACAAAGGAAGATTTTTAATGCATTTTACTATATCAAAGGTCTTTTTATCCTTGTTCCCATCTGGAAAATTTTCTGTGAATTTTAAAGATCTAAGTATTTTTATATGAATTATAATTCCTTAAATTTTTGTTGTGTAGAGGATGGATACACAATTTCATCCTCTGTGCTACGAGAATACATATTTTATAAATAAGATTGTCACCTCCATAAATTTTCGTTAAATGTAGTTAATGTAGGGACAAGTAGAATTTAGACTATCTACCTTATTCTCAGGCCTGCCATAAGCAGGCGTGCAAGGCATGCACCGCACGCGGGCGGCAGATTGGTATTGCTGGCAAGCTCGGCGTAGGTAGTCGTAGTTAAACAGGGGCGGCATAATCGGTATTGCACACGGGCGCTCAAACAGCTAGCGGCGCTACTGCTTATTCTCATCACAAGTTATGCTTTCAAGCATAGATAACTTATGGCATTCATGCTCTGAGAAGTGTATAGAATAATTTTTAATGGCACACATTGGGTTATGGCCCACCACACCAAAAAAGCAAAGTAAAAAACACCAATGTAAATAACATTGCTGAATATCTTAGTCCAGTTGGTGAAAGAGTGAGATTGTTATCTGTTCTGTTCTCAATCTTACACTGTTTTAAATTCATTCACCAGTGTTAGATAAATGAGGTTTATGGTTTCATTGATGAAAGATGAACCATATAGGAAGGTAGCCCTCTACTTCTCTCAACATGTTTACCATGTATGATAAACCATAGTCACAGGTATGGGGTTAACAGTCCAGCAATAGACAAGGCACATAAAAGGCTTTATTTTTCTAAGTATTTCACCTCTACTTGCTCAAACTCTGCTTTATCGGGAAAAAGACCTACTTCATTCATCTTCATTTTGTTTTAGGCTTTAATAACTTGGGAATTATAAAAAATATATCACTGTTAATTAGGAACAATAGCATACATGCGTAGTAAGTCAAATTCTGTTTTATTTTGTCAAAGTTCCATATCATTAGTGAGGGTCAGGGAAAGTCATTGATTTTAAAACAAAAATTTGAGTAGGAACTCGGAGTATAGCTCCAAATCTTTGTAAAACTTCCTAAACAATTCTCCGGTAGCTTATTACCTCGATAAGAACTAACGTTTTCTATCCTTCGACTGGATCTTCTTTAGGTCGAACGTAAACATTGTATTTTTAAATTAGTCGTTACCAAAGTAATAAGCTACTGGAGATTTGTTTAGAAGGTTTGGAGTTATACTTTCACTCCATTATTCGTAAGTGTGAGTAGAACATTACAAGCTATGTCTTGGGGTATTTAAAAGTACAGAAGGAAGAGACCTGTTACATTTAGTTACTATATAATCAATGTGTTTAATACACATGGCAAGTCGGAGAATATTACACAGCCGGAGGAATTTCTGTAGGCTAGTCTGATGATTCTGTTGTACAGATTAGGTGCAGTAGCATGATACGATAAGTTTACAATGAATGGGTTGAAGTAGTAAATTGCATTATAGTATGGAAGGTTGGTGTAAAGTTCTCTTTTAATTAACAGTAGATACATGTCAAGAATGGTTGCATTCCAGCATGCATGAAAGCACATTGTGAACCATGATGTATTATATAGTGTAACATTTAGCAATAAGTTCATAGATGCGGCAACCAATGGACAGGCTGTGGATACGGTAATCTCTGACAAAACAATACGGCCACCTCCACAGATATATTATTAATACCATTTTTACTATTCATCTGTATTAATCCAAAGTTGTTTTCACAGAATAAGTCTATGAATCCTAGTATAGTGCTGTTTACTTCTGCCATATTGTAAGGTTGAAAGACTTTGGTATTCCTTTTATACTGCTTTTAGACCTTAATTTTAAGAGAATAAAATACCCTATGTTCTTAACTTAGTTATGAGGTGTTGGAGAGCTGAAAGTACCTAAATGAGAGTGGAGTAAGAGCTGATATATATATATATAAAATTAAAAAAGCATGTAAATTACAGTATATATTTGCACGAATCATAATAAAGTAGATAGTGTATTGTGAATAATATCTATTTTACATTCAGTAATATAGTAATCTGTTAAAGTTTTATAAGAAACACGAACAAAACGGGGATTATCTTTTTCGGTTTAAAATTAAAAGTCCATTCGTTACTTTCTTAGTGTCTCGGATTGTTTAGTGATTTAAAAAATAAAGATGGCTAATTGACATGCCATCTACACTATAATTAAGAATAAGATTTTCTCATTTCTTCATGCTATTTACACCTTACTAGAGTTGGAGGCTATTCCTGTACCGGATAAAAACCTAAAGGAATTGCAAGTCCAGTAGTGATCCTGTATGGAAAATAAACATTTAGTTGTTTCACACTTACATATTTTTGAATTATATATAACTTTAAGGAGTATGATGTCTTCCAACTTCAGAATTCTTCCATTTTATTCTACTTGTACATATTTCTTCTGTTTAAAAACATTTGTTTTAATTAAGGCTAGCTGCTAGAAAAGTGTGTGAGATGTGTTCAGTGTCTTTATATACTGTGGTAGTTCTAGATTTGACTGTTAGTGATCTATCTCTTCTATCACTCGTCGCACATCTTCCTATAAAAAGCAGCGCTGCTAGCTGTTTGAGTGCCCGTGTGGAATACCGATTATGCCGCCCCTGTTTAACTACGACTACCTATGCTGAGCTTGCCAGCAATACCAATTCGCTGCCCACGTGCGGTGCGCGCCTCGCATGCCCACTTACGGCGGGTCTGCCTATAAATGTGTACATAAAGTAAGAGACTATAAAAGTTTTTCATCGTTTTCCCTTTTCTTTAGCTGTTAGTAATTTGGACACAAATCGTTCATTGTATTCATTTCAGTACCATGTTTTAAATATTTCATACACAGGAATATATTTAATATATTTTATTGTCAATTATTTTTGTATCCTTGTCCCAATTTTAAAAAATTTTATGCAAATTTGAAAGATCTAAGTATTTTTATATGAATTATGATAACATAATGATTTGCAGTATAGAGGACAAACATACAAGTTCATCCTATAGGCCACTAGATTACATATTTTGTAAATAAAATCATAATTATCATAAAGTCTTGTAAATGTGGTTTATAATTACCTTTGCAGTTTAATAAATTAGTTAAAAACAATTCTATTCACTAAGTGCTTACAATTTAAGGACACAACCCTTCTCACTTTGATCATGAATAATATACTATAAAGCTGGGATAATAAACTGTGGCATGCATGCTCTGAAAATGGAGCTATTTTTAATGGCACACGCAGTACCGTAACTAGGGCGGTGCCCAGGCACAGGGCGCAGAAATGACCTGGACCAAGTTTTGGGGCATAGTTACAGATGCTCACACCGGGCGCATAAAAGGCTAGTTACGGCGCTGGGCACACGTCGGGTTCTAGGCTTACCACACCAAAGAAGCAAAAATTACCAATGTGAAATAATGTTATAATTTCACATTGGTAATTTGGTCATACTTTGTAATAAATTAAAACAGTTTTCAATGAGAAAAGTTTAATATTTGAGTTTTAATTGCTTTATTGTGTTATAAAAAACTATGTTAAAGTTCTAATTAAACTAGTATAGCAAAAAAATTAGCTTGAATTGTTGTACACCAGAAATAAATACATCAAAATATGTTTAGCCATTATTTAATACCACTGCTTTTGTGGGTTTGTGAATCCGGTCTGTCATGTTAGAAACAAGCTTTTAGTCCTGTCATTTGTGATATTGCATTCCTGTTGTAACATTTGACACAATTCATTTAAAGGGTTATGTTTATAACAGCATTTTTAATATATCCCACCAATTCTCTCTTGGTGACATGTCTGGGTTATTTGCTGGTCAGTCTAACACATCAGTCTACTCATCCTTAACTCTCTAAACACAAATCAGCTGACGGAAAGATTGTTTGGTTTTGCTATTCCTTTTGCTTGTTGTTAATAATGGTTTTGCATGTAAAGACCCTATCAGACTCAATTGCAAGGAAACGAACAAGAAAATGTTATGTAAAGATGTTCTGCCATCTTTTAGACCTCACCATCTTGAATTCTTTCATCATTTATAAAAATTGTGGTCTTGATAAAAGTCTCGTAGGGTCTTTACGTGCCATAAGTACTGCTTTCAAAATCTCGTAGCAACATATTTTCTTTATTTGAGATACGGGTTATCTCAAGTTTTTGCTACAATTTGTCTTAAGCACTTGAATCAGTTCTAATAATGAACCAGTTGATTTTTCCTTGTGCTATATGTTCTCTTTACAGGAATTTTGCAACAATATCTTTCAACATTGACAATGGTAACTTGAAATCCTGTGCAATTTGTTCGTGTTATACTTAATTATACTGTTTTAGCACTAGAAGTGCATGAAGGTCTGCTGAAACAGGCTTATAGGAACCACAGTTCTTTTCATTTGGGCATCTGTTTTTGCCTCGGACTTTCTTTCTCCTCTCTCTTTCAACTGCAAGACTTTCTAAGCAACATCACAACTAAAACAGTTAATTTGGATAATACAATGTATACAAGCACAACATAATTATAATTTACTGTAGCTTTTGGTATTCAGACAATGTTTTTTACATGTCCACCCACATAAATAACAGTGAACTTTCTAATAACATTTCACACATCTTAAAGAAATAGTGAAACTGTTTCACAAACAAATAACTTTATAGCCAATCACTCAGAGAAAATTATGCAGTACAGTAGACCCCCCCTATAACACGGAACGTATTTACCATGTTATAGGGGGGTCTACTGTAATGCATAGTTGCACTGTATTAGTTTAAGCTTTATTAATTAGGCCTCGGGGACTGAAGTCGGCAAAAAAATTAAGCGATATGACATTACCAAAGGCAGCACAGCAGTTAAGACTCACTGCTGATGCTAAATTAATTGATGTAACAAAGCATGCAATATACCACCTTTACACAAAATAGACAAGGAAGAGCCTATAAAGGATTGCCAACTCTACTAGTGTCGATTGTGTTTCAGTGACTGTGAAAGGATGTGCATCAAGGATTTACAATGGACATCAGTTTTGCAAAACAATTGGCTTTTAACTCAGCTAAGACCAGCCTTCAGTTATGCTGTGACAAGGCGAATGCTTGCGCATGCTAGGAAAAATGGAGTAAACAAACAAGGTGAGCTTGACTATGATATGAACAGATGGTATGAGAAATTGTGGAAAAACTACCAGAGGGAAGGATTCCTTGTTATTCTTTTCTTAAAGAAATTGTATATTTAATATATTTCCATGGTGGTGCATATTTCTGACGATTCTGGCCTCCCGACAGTCTACCTGTTTTACAAATTGAAAGAATAAAGATATAAAGTACCAGATCTTTGTGTGTGATGAGCCTTATCAAAAATAGGGTTCGTGAAATGCCAGATTTTTCATTTTTGACTGGGGATAACACAGTTGACTTCTCCATTTGTTGTCCAGGAAGGTCTGTATCATTCATTGAATAAAAGTTAGTTTGAAATGGAATGCCATGTATTTCTTATTACTGGTGATATCTCTGAAGAGAAGTTGTACAATTTGAAGTTTGTAAAAGTACAGAAGGAAGAGACCTGTTTACAGTTAATCAATATGCAATTTATGTCTACTATATACTTCTTGCCGTGTTAACAAGAAAAAATACAATTAGAGGGACGGAAGGTGAGTTTAAGATAGACCTTAGTGTGGACTTTTCTTTCTATTAACCCTTTTATACCACTTCTACAGTTACTGTTGAAGGAGAAAAAGAATCCACGGCATTAGATAAGTTAGTTGTGAGGTGCTGAAGTGTACTGGAAAGCATGCGGGATATGAAATAGTAAATATTCTATTAGGGTGCAAAGCATGGATCCAAGCAAGATCAACTACATGTTTTCCTTTTAAAGCATAATTTTAGATTGTAATAAACTGAAGTAGCCAAGGATATTTGGATATTAATACCTGATTGTGTCTGTGAGAAGGTATAAAACTAGTCTTGTTCAGTTTTTCATAAATAAAAGTTCATTTTAAATTATTTCTTTCTGAGAGATTGCAGGCTCTGTCGGGGCTCTTCAGCGATGAAAGCGAAACACTTTTAAGAACATAACTGTCAAATATTATCCCAATATTAGGAAACTAAAGAGGTTTACATCTTCCAAGAAACTCCTTTCTACCATTTTCAGGCTTGCAGATCTAATCTTGCAGAATTTATTTTATTTCAAAAATAAAAACCACCTAAATTATATTATACATACTGTATACTGAAGTTATAATAAAATATACAATATATTATGAATAATATCTATTACACATACAACAGTACATTAATCTGTTAAACTTTTATAGGAAAGGTGAGCAAAACATCATGTTCAATGGTAACACAAAGAAAGTCTCCAGGAATTTCAGCAACATGGCATGTAAATGCCGGCTTTCAATTCAGACAGAATCCTAATCCTTCCTCTATAAACACGACCTATTAGGAATTCTCAAACCAAAAATTACAATGATTGAAGTGCAGTCAACAAGGAGGCCAGGTATTCTGAAAAGCTCTGGATATTACACCATCCTCTCCAATGTTAGCCCAAAGCAATGTGTGGAGCTGCTGCTTCTTGCATTAAGACAGTGCTGTGTAAACATTCTCTGCAAGTCATTCCTATCTTACACTTTCTGTAAGGCAGGAATGACTTGTTGTTAAAGGAATTCACGGTAGCAGGGCGGCTCTAGGAATTTCATTTAGTGGTTGCGCCCCATGTCAATATCGATACGCTTTGTACAGTAGTTATACTATGGAAAACTCTTTTATGCTTAGAATTTTAGGATTGTAGGGAGTGTGTATGCACCCTCCGCATCCCTTGGATCCACCCGAGTAGTATTCACTCGCGGTATAGCATCTTTTAGGGACTTCAGGAGTGAATTTTCAAACAAAACTACTTTGAATGCAGTCTTTTTTAGTAGGTCTGCCTACTTTAAATAAGGATTTCGTGAAAAGAGCCATTTGCGGTTGTATTTTTTATTATAGAAATCTCTTCCCCAAGGTTTATATATGGTATATACCAAGTTTCATCAAAATCCGATGAGCAGAATAGGATCTAGAGTGATCTGAATAGGATAAGTTTAATTATACCAACCCTGTACAATATTAAATAAATATTGTTCAAGATAAAATAACGATTTTGCTTGTTTAGAACCTCTCGAGTTACAATCTAATTTCCACGTGACATCATTAAAAGCACGCTCAATTTTATATTCACGTATAGTCCACGCAGCTAAAGAATAGACACGAGTTAAGCTGAGTACCATAGGCCTTCGGCCAGGACTATGGCCGCAGACACTATGAGGCGCAGAAATGACCTGGACCAAGTTTTGAGGCGTAGTTACAGAAGCTTGCACCGGGCGCATAAAAGGCTAGTTACGGCGCTGGTACTAAATAAGGTGCTGTCCATAAGGGAGGGGGTTATGACAAAGGGGAGGGGTTGAACTTTAATTATTGGACGTTCGTTTTATTTCTTTAAATTTTACAGTTTATACATTTTATTATGCCTGAAGTGATAAAGATTTTGACGCGTCGAGTGTTGTTGGAGGTCCAAAGGGGTAAGGGAGTTGCGGGAACTTGGACAAACTGGGTCAATGGGGGAGGGGGAGTAAAAACTTCAAGAAACATGCGGATTTAATTTATTGGACAGCCTCTAACAATCGCAATTTCGAACATTTTCTGAATTTTTTTCGGGATATGAAGCTCGTAATATATAATTAGGTTCCCGTTCTCCATTTTGAAACGTTATCACGCTTCTACAAGAAGGATCCGGATACCCATCAGTGGATAAACCACTGACAGCACCTCAACGACCTGAACACGTGGAATTTTCTCGGGTTTTTTCACGTGTATAACACCATAATAGGGGACAGTTTTTCATAGAAAGCGCCCGCCGAATGGATAAAACCACTGAACGCCTGTACTTGTGAGTTCGTGCCTGGCCAATGCGCTAGCCGCATGGAGTTTTCCGTGTTTTTTTTCAGTTTAGTAACACCTAAATATGGGCCAGTTTCCCATAGAAAGTCTACCCAGAATGCTCTCCCCTGGCGTTGTCATATTTCATCAATGCAACGTAATCTAAAGAGAACCCGTATTCAATCGCCATAATCAGTTTTCGGAATTTTATTACAGTTTTTAAATATATAAAAAAAAATATATTTTTTTTTAAAAAATAATAACACATTTAATTATAAAATATAAAATACAGTAGAAATAATGAATGGCATTATATAAATCCGAAGATTAAAAACATTATTTAGAAATTTTTCAAATTTTTGATTCTTTTTTTTCGAATAAAATAATACATAATTATAAAAATATTTTAATTTTAATTATAAATTTAAAAATTAAACTGTGATTAATTAATAAACGCGTTTATTGCGTAATTAATTAAAAATATAATTTGCCTACTCCGTAACTAAGGGGGCGCTAGTGATATTTTTCAGACACGTGGTCGGAATGGCGGTTAGTTTGAACACGTGGTGGAGATTTCGATTTATGCAAATAATTTAACTATTATTATTATTATTATTATTATTATTATTTTAATATTCATTGAATGAATAATTAAGACGTATTATTAATTACTTAAAAATTTAACAGTTATGCATTCTAATAAATACGCGAAAGCCTTACTTTATAGGGGTGTGCCTTATTCCATCAATCCTACCTTATCACTATCTACCATGCTATTAGGCTGCGCGATTTACAGCATAACTAGCCTTCAGGCTTCACAAAATGTTCTCCATATGATGCAAATTGCATTGTATAATTTAATCACTCCATTACTGGGGATGTTTTTGCTGGTCGTGCATAAATGTAAATATAACAGATTGCATCTTGAACATAAGCGTTTATAAGTAGCCTATATAAACCGTGTATAAACATAGTGATATTGTACGTTACATAGGCCTACACTATTACATTCTTCCTGATTAAGCTTGATAGAAAACAATATTGTATTGTTTCGATCATTTGAAAAAAATTTCGCAATGTTTTCTTCCTGCTAAATAATTGTTTAGCAGAAAAAATAATATTTTCACCATGATTTAGCACTTTAAAATCGTCGCCATTAAATTGGAGGATTCTTTTGTGTTCCGTTGTCGTGTTTCTTTCAAAAATTAGTGCATTCAGAATTGCAGATTCTTTAATAATGTGGGTTCAGGTACTTGTAGGCCCAAAAGACTGATTTGAAATTGTTCAGAACAAAACACATAGGTTCGGATCTCATTTAACTCTTGTGTTGATCTAAACGCATATCTTTACATGTGTTAGACCGTTAGAGCATTTGCGTGTCAAATACCTGTGTAAGGATGTGGGCAGGGCTTCATTAACACATGGGTACATTCGTACGTGGCCGTGATCTTGCCGTTAGGGCCTCGAATGTACTTAGAACGACTGCGGATGTGTTAAAAAGTCCGATCTCACCCAGGTCTAAAACTATTGTGTTTTTAGGTTTGGGCTTTCAAGCCCACCAGTGGTCGAATGGGTGAAATTACTGAATTTTGGTAATTGGTCGCGTGTTCCGCTCACCAACCGGATAGTCACTTGATTTTCCTGGTTTTCTTCACGTATCTAACGCATAAATACAGGCAAGTTTCACATAGAAAGTCTCCTGAGAGGCGCCCCATTGGCAGATCTCTATTTGTTGCTTTACCACCAAACCAAACGAACCCATATTTCTTACGATAACGCTCCATGTTCATTACATAAAAATTTTCCTACGGAATTTTTTACTGTAGTTTTTAATTTAAATTGTCGTTTTTTTTTGTCCTTGGTCACGCAAGAAACAAAAGTAATAATTAGATAACAATTTTTCCTTCTATTGTGACGACATTCCTACCTACCATGACCCCGCAAATAGGGGTGAGCTTTGTTTCTTTCCAAGTATAGAACTATTAACAAGCCATAGAGGAAAACAAATACCTGTAAAATGTGTATATGTTTCTATTATAAGGTTAATAGAGAATTTATTTTCTTTTACAGAATCAAATGGTTTTATAAGCGAAGTTCTGTGCAAGTTTCATCGCTAATTGTGAGGTCTAGTAAAAGTTGTTAACCTGTAGTGACGTTTGATTACGTGTAGGATAATTTTGTAAAGGCTTGGTTACGTGTATGGCGTTTTTGTAAGGGTTTTGTTGCTAACAACGCGGTTCTGTAAAGGTTTAGTCGATAATATAATGCAATATCTTATTTTAAGTGTTACGTTATCACAAATAGATTTGTTTTTTATAAAAGGAAGAAGCATAACTTGATTTAGATCGAAACCGATTGCATACTTTCAACAATATAAGCATTAAAAATGAAGAGTGTACATAAAATATGTATTATGTCGCATTAAAAGTTCAATATTTTATTATGCAACAGTTTTTTTCAATTCAAGTTCTTTGAAATTTAAAATAATGTGTTCAGTGTTAGAAAATGCAATGTTTATTGTTGCAATATGTGTATGTGTCATTCACTTTTATAAATTGTAAAAGTGCATTTAAAATTCATAGATTTACCGCAAAAAATGCATTTATATTTATATTTAAATGGTAAAATTATGCCTTAAATGGTAAATAGCCTCTTAATTTGACGAGGAGTAAATCAAAATGTTCTCTAAATATGGTAGGTGAAGAGCAAAATCATCTCTAAATATAGCGAAAGGAAAACAAATATCTTAATTACGGTGTGAGATATAAGTAAAATAACCTCCACGTATGACGTCAAATGAATAAAATGGCCTCTAAATATGCTTTATGCTAAGTAAACGAACCAATGTACCATATTAAATGTATTATGCCATTGATTTGCTTACTTAGCCACGTATCACTTAGAAGTATCCATGGTGAGAATTTAACGAAATATTCTTCAAATATAGAAGTATGTAAACAAAATACCCTCTAAATATGGTAAGAATAGAGAAAAATGCCCTTAAATATGATGAGAGGTAAGGAAATGAGCTACATTACTGCACAATATTTTATTATTCCGTAAAAGATATCAATAAACACAATTAATAAACGACTGAAGAAACAAAAATTATTCGCAGGAGCTGCATAATTAATCATGTTTATTTCTTACATTTTTATGAGAGAAACATTTATTCCCTTATTATTAATAATACACGAGAAGAAGGAAGAACGTTTAAAGAGAGTAATGCTTTGTTACCACGGTAGCATCGGGTATGTAGCTGTAGCCAATGGTAAGATCGAACACGTGTGACGTTGTACACAAGGATTGCTTTGACAAACTCGATGATCTTTCTAACATTTCCTTCGGGGAGAATAAATCACGTGATGCAATCAGACTAATCAAAATCGTGCAAATACTCGAAATATTAGCCATTATTTAGATCAATTCGTGATTTTCGTGTGTCTAGTGATAAATAATAAAATAACTTTATTGCATTTTATGCAAAACTTGGCTTTCAATAGTTTGTTATTAAGCAAATTTTTGAATTCTTGCTACGAAATGATGTAACAATGGTCAGTACGAGTGACCGTTATTTCGTATAGAAGCTGACGTAATAATACTATAAATGATGTCACGATGACGCATCTTAGAGCATAATTACGTCATTTAACGTGCAGTTTTATTGTATAATTACAATATTAACATTTATAAGCCTTCTATACGGTATTACAGTGCTTATTATATGAATTTTAGGTGCGTATAACGTATAATTGCATTGAAATTTTGGATGTATTGTGTTATTAATTATTGCATATTCACTGTTAATTATGCATTTATAATCGACTTAAACACTGTATTGTTACGTAATAATATATTTTATAGTGATTAATAAACGCCATTTTATAGCGTTGATGACATACTAAGGTTTTGCAGTAAACAGTACAGTATGTTTTTAGTTATTGATCATTTGCAGGCAACAACGTACGTACAAGAGAAATAATTAGGTATGAACAATACGTTGCATTTTTATATCAATGATATGCAATGCAGAAAACGATGTTGCATTGTTTTGTACTACAAAATGCGATATTGTAATTTTTATACCGCTATACAAAATATAAAAATTTCAGTATTGAAACAGGAAAAACCATTATTTTATTTTTTTGTACTATAAAATACATTAAAAACCATTATTGCATTTTAAACAGCATTAATGAACAATATTGCATTATTATATAAAGTATATATTGCATTTTTATAAAATATAACTCGGTAATATTGCATTTTAATTAAATTTGACTCGATAATATTGCATTTTTATTAAATATTACGCGATAAAAAATGCATTTTTATAAAATATAACTCGATAATATTGCATTTTTATTAAATATGACTCGATAATATTGCATTTTATAAAATATAACTCGGTAATATTGTATTTTAATTAAATTTGACTCGTTAATACTGCATTTTTATTAAATATAAAGCGATAAAAAATGGATTTTTATAAAATATAACTCGATAATATTGCATTTTTATTAAATATGACTCGATAAAACTGCATTTTATAAAATATAAATTAATAATATTGCATTTTTATAAAATTTAAATTAATAATATTGCATTTTTACAGTGTATAATTTAACAATATTTCCTTTTAATACAGTCTAAATAAATAAGATTACATTATTAATACAAAACAAATGAACAACACGATATAACGCGCAACAGAAAAGGCAGAAATTTCTTTTTTACACTACAAAAAAAACCATAATAATAATAATAATAATAACGATAAACGATACTGCAGTGAACAATACCAGAAGCGATATCGTGCAAAAATTTTACGCACACGCGTAAACGTAATCAATAACACTACATCTTAGAAATATCAGTCACGTGTTCATTACATATTTCGCGTGTGTAACTGACACTATCTTTGCATTATATTGGCATTCATCTTGTAGTACAGTCGGAGAATAAACCTGACACACACAAAGGTTGGTGCCCAGTAAAGAGTAATGCCATCTCGAGTTGAGGGTAGATTGGGGAGTGTGATCAATACCGAGGGGCGTGAGGGCTTTGATGCATCCTGTACAGTCCAAACTCTCGTTTCACGTCTTGCCGGAAATGGTAAGCTAGCTGGAACCGGTTTCAAACTTACAATTCGTGTGTTTTCTGGGGGGACGAGGCGGGGGCAAAGGTCGAGACCATTTCAAAAATAAAAAAAGAGAGACGAATCGTTATAATGGCTACTTTTAAAGCCCGCACGTGATCGTAAATCATGTGTACTCTGGCTTCGAAAGCAGGAGTGTTGGTGTTTTCCTTATTTTCAGAAGGAAAATTACAAAAAAAATACAAAAACTGTGACGTAATTTTTGGTGGTTTTTTTTGTAGTTTTTATTCTTTTGTTCTGTGTGTGTATAATTGGGTGTAACTTAAAAAAATACAAAAATTGTGACGTAATTTGCTCTTTTTTTTGTATGTGGGGGTGTAATTGGGTGTTTGAATTTACGTGTAGATTTTTTCAGCTGAATTTTTTTTAAACTGGGAAGAAAATTCGTCGAAATTAACTTTTGTGTTCCCCTCTTGGAATTTCTGTAGACGTTTGTATTTTTGTAATTGTAGTTTTTGCATTACAATGAAATTATTCTGTTAAAATTATTTTTTTTTTCTTTTTTGTATTTGTACAAGCTTTATTTTAATAAATATTTATTTAAATGAATTTTTTTTATATTAAAACATTACAGAAAATTTGTTTAAAATCATAAAAAATCACAAAAATTACAAAATCTTTTTTATTTTTAAAAATATTACAAGAATTATTGCATTTTATGTTTAAAAAACCACAAAAATTATCACATTTTATGTTTAAAAAACCCCAAAAAATTATTGAATTTTGTTTAAAAAATCACAAAAATTATTGCATTTTATGTTTAAAACATCACAAAAAATTATTGAATTTTGTTTAAAAAATCACAAAAATTTATTGCATTTTATGTTTAAAACACCACAAAAAATTATTGAATTTTGTTTAAAAAAATCACAAAAATTCTTGCATTTTATGTTTAAAAAACCACAAAAATTATTGCATTTTATTTGATATAGCATCAAAAAATTATGTAACAAATTATAATTTTTCTAAAATTGCTATTGCATGATTGATTTTTATTGGTGATAAATTGCAGTTTAAAAAAAACCGCTTTGGACTTTTAAAAAAATGCAATTTGAATTTGAAAAATTTCATTTGGATGTTTAAAATCGATTTCCAATTCAAATTACTCAATCACTTTTGAATTCTTATCAGCTGTAAAGCACACTTTTAAATCCTTATTTTATCTACAGATTAGATAACGTAAGCATGTCTGTCCGCTGTTTATTCACTTCAAAAGTAAATAATATATATATATATTTAGAATTTAGAAAAGAAATTGGATTAAATTTATTAAAATTTATGCCTTTTTTTAGTAATCCTTCGAGTGGTTTTTTTTCCCACTGTTTCGCCGTAACGACGTGCCATATGCTATTGTTTACTTAATGAAACTGTGTTAATTTGTGACGTAAACAACTACGTCAGCATTTAAGATAGTGGGGAAGGTGAAACTGCGATTTTTCCTCATGCAGAATAGAATATTTTCGGTGCAGAAACTAGTTCAAAAGGTTAATTTATGATTGGAATCTGGAACGATCGGCTGTGCCTCTGCACAGATGAGTGTAACGGTTGTTATTGCCCGTACCGCAGAACCGGCGTCAGATACTGACTGCATGACATAACAGCTGCTGTGACGTCACAGCAGGAGGAGAAGAGAACTGGTGTGTTGAGATGCCGCGGGGAACACGCCTAAATATAACGAACGTGTTTCCTTCGTCGATATCAGATGGGCGTGCAAAACGTTAGCGTGACTCAACGTGTACAGTACGTTATTAACGTCGCATACAGCGTTTTTTAACGTCAACGTTTGTTTAAATATAAGCATCGGGACAGATTGTATACGTCACAGAGGATTGTGTTGTGTATACCGGGCGACAAATAAAACAAAGAGAAGGGGGGAGAAAACATGTTTGACGTTGAGAAATTTATTGGTGCCGTAGAGAAGAGGCCTGCCATCTACAATTGCAAGTTGAAGGAATACAGCAATCGTGACATTAAGAGGAAATATTGGGATGAAATCGGTAAAGAGATGTACGAAAAATGGGACAGATATTCGGCAGTGGAGAAGAACGAATTGGGTAAGTCACATTTACTTGTATTTCTCTTCCTTTGTTATAAACTTTCTATTTAAACAAAGCCTTCGTATGCTGACGTCATATTCTTTTATGTAAACAATTTACTAACTTCTGGCACAAATCCTTCCGCTAGATTCACGTTCATTGGCTATTAGTTTCTTCTTTTGTCGGTTACACAACTTTCTTTTGTTCTTATCCAATCTCCCATTCGCATATTAACTCAATGTGTTTTTACGCTTACGAAAGCGTAACATTCGTTACGAACTGTCGGGCCTACGTTACGCGGAATGTTACCTTCTCGTTTACAAAACGCGAACAATGAGTTTTCCAACCTTTTCGCACTTCTTTGTTTCGCATAAAAGAATGGCTGATGTAAACAAACCAGTTCACTAAGGACGTGTTCGTCCGCACGTAACGTTCGCCCATTGGTCGAAGGTGAGTCACGTGGTGGGAGCGGGTCTTAAGCACGTGCGTACACACGTGGGGGAAGTCTCGTGCGTAATTGATGACCGATAACAAAAGAAAAAAAAATGTACCTGTTTTTTATATTCGTTATCACTCTATTATGTTGAGAAATATCGCTTTTGTGTTACTTTTTTTAACGTTAAATCGTGTAACTGCGAATTTTTTTCTCGGGAATTATTTTTCCAACTTCTCCTGTCAATAATTATATTTTAAAGGACACCTTTCGGGCGTGGGCTGTGATTTTTGGCATGCGAAATACCTCTAAACAGAGGTTTCTCTGGTTAATGTAAACGTATTATTACATGCAAACTTTCTATAATGATACAAACCTCTAAACTTTAGAGATTTAGAGGTTCTGCCTCTAATCTTATATAACCAAATACACTCACTTTATGCTCCAATTATTCCTATAATTACTGTGTAAATGTTCAATAGTCATGAAGGCCTCTAGATCTCTAAACAGGTAGATTTACAGGTAAATTTGGTAGTTTTATAATGCAATATAACTAAAAATTAGAGATTTTAGAGGTAAATATTGAGGTTTTATTTCTAAACATTCATTAATTAGGAATGATTTATGACTCATCTAATTTTTAATATGTGTAAAAATCTCTGTATTAGCTATAAACTTTCAATAATCAGCTGGCATATAAAGATTAGAGGTTTATTAGTAAATGTAGGGGTTTTACCCCTATTTATATGGAACAAAATGATTAATCAGCTGGAATTTTAGTTTACTCATCTAATATCTAGTAGCCTCTGACTATTTTTTTTTTAATGTAAGGACAGGCAGAATATACAGGATATTGATGATGACTCATCTTTTATCATCTTTTTTTCTTCCATAATACATCAAAAATGATTAATAACTGTATATAAAATGCATGGATACTCATACATGAAGATGAAATATTTCTATAGTTTTAACTGAAGAAGAAAAAAAAATTTCTTTTGAACACTGGCAACCACATGACTTGTTTCTGTTGAATGTTTCCCACTCAATTCATTCATTGTTTTCAGTAAAATCGTTACTTATTCTGTGGAATGTGTTGGGATTGTTGCCTTGTTTATTACCATTTAACTAGTGAAATAAATCAATTTAATAACTCTATTTAGATATAAAACCTTTAGAGATGTATAGGGATATTTACCTGTAAAACCTATTTACAGATATATATATAAATAAGTTTACCTACAAAATCTATTTAAGGGTATAGCATTTAGGGATATACAGATATCTGTACTTCTAAAACTTATTAAAGTATATACTGGTATTTGTAAAATCTATTTAGGGATATACAGGTATTTGTAAAATCTATTTAGGGATATACAGTTATCTGTAAAATTTATTTAGGGATATACAGTTATTTGTAAAATCTATTTAGGGATATACAGTTATCTGTAAAATTTATTTAGGGATATACAGTTATCTGTAAAATCTATTTAGGGATATACAGTTATTTGTAAAATCTATTTAGGGATATACAGTTATTTGTACTTGTAAAACTTATTTAGGTATATACAGGTATGTGTACTTGTAAAACCTATTTAGGGAAAGTCTTTAGAGATATCTAGCTTTTTTGTATCTGCAAACCTTATTTAAGGCTATGTCATATATTTATTTTATGAGTAAATTCTTTAAAGCCTTTACTAATATATTGATATCTGTACTTGTAAAACATATTTAGGGATTACTATTACAGACCTGTTCAGGGATATATAGATACCTTCACTTAAAACCTATTTAAGGATATATATATATATATATAGATAAATTCACTTGCAAAACTTAAGGGAAAACACCTTTAGAGTTTTATTAACAAGGTTATTTTACCTGCTAAACCTTCTTAATATATATACATTCACTTCTGAACCTGTATGGAAACAGGTAAAACCTCTGTTTATCTCTAAGAGTTTTCTTTTGATATTTTGTAAGAGTGTCCAGCAATAAATGAAATTGTCACGGGGTGACTCGAAATTAAATTAATATTTGTGTTTATGATACAGTTAATTTCGTGGACCTTGAAAGCACGTATATTTTAAAGTGATTTAAATATTAATTATTACATTTGTAGTGGCATATGCAATAAAAAAATATGCCATGATTTATGTTTCATCCATTCTTTAACATGTAATCTCTCCTCGGATGTGTGGAGTAATTGAAGAACATTGAGAAAATTCTGCACGACAATTTCAATATTTTATTTATTCAATGATTTTTTTATGAAATTCCCCGAATTTTATTCATTTCATATATTGCTTCTACTGATTTAAGTGAGGGAGTTGACTAATCAATAAGATCTACCTCATCCTGTTATCGCGTTAACTGATTGATCCCTAGACGATGTCGGAGAGGAGAGCGAAGTACTCGAAGAAATTTGCAATTTACCATGAAATGTCTTAAAATATCTTATCTACAGCTGCTTGCAGCAACGAAATTTATCGTTTGGACTGCATTTACAATATTCTGTTAATTGAAATACGGTTCAAACCTCTGTACGACGGCCACTGACGGGAACATAAAAAATTGCCATTGTTTTGTATGCTTTTTTGTACAAGGTTTCTGAGAAAGTGGCCGTTACTGGAGGTTCGACTGTAATTACATTTTCTTCAATTTCTGAATGCCCGTTAGTGGTGGAATGACTAATACCACTGAACACCGGTGGCGGGATTCCAACGGGTGGCCACAGGTCTTCTTTACGTGTCCAACTCCTAAACAGGCCAATTTCCCATAGAAAGTCTTCCTGTGAGACCCCACTTGGCAGATTGCCCGTGTGTTGCGTTGCCTTTATTCATGAAACCAAACAAATTTTTTGGACTCCATTTATGGATCTACGATGTGTTACGATGCCGGATGATTATGCTAAAATTATGGAAAATTCATGCAGTTTTATTTTATTAAAAATATTTAAATTCTCACTGTTCTCAATTGGGTTACGTGTTACATTTATATCCAAAATCCCGACATGAATTGCATCAACTCTTCTGTTGATCTTGTTTTGGATCTGCGTATGAATGTAAATATGGTTTCGATGGAGAGTATGCATTATCACCTGCATTGAGATTAATTTATGCCAAGAATTGCCATTAGCACTACCGTGTTGCTGTTAATTGACTTAATCATCCGTCCTTCTGATGCCATGAGAGCAATCAAGATGTGGCATAATTCATGAAATCTCCTGAATTTCAGACTCATGTGCGATTTGCAATGTGGAAATTTCAGGATGTATTTTAAGTTTATACGTCAAAAAAAAATGATGCTGTAATAAATTAAATGTCATATCCGTTTTTACTTATAGGAGATTTATTAAAAAGAAAATGGAAAAATATCAGGGATTCATATGCAAGATACTTAAGGAGCGTAGAATCAACTACAGGACACATTTCAAAGAATGTAAACCGCTACAAAAGCTGGCAATGGGCAAGGCAAATGGAGGTTTTTAGGCCTTTTCTATTTTCTTCAAGGTAAGCGTTAGTGATTATGTAAAAAGTCCATCTTCTGGTCGTCTTATAACAATGTTTATCATTATAGAAACGATTCAAATGCCCACGAATCGAACACAGAACATGAGGCAATCCATCCTGAATGGGAAAGTGATGAACAACCGACACGCGAGTCTGAATATTTCGAAAACCAGAGCATGGATCCTTCGAGTAATCATTGTCAGGATGTATCATCATCCGCTGTACATATACGTGATAATGAATCATGGAATAGGAATAAACGTAGGAGAAAGGAGGAGGTAGAAAACTACTCGTCCGTTGACAAAGTACTGGATTATTTAAAAAGAAAAGGTTGCCATAGCAGCTTGGATGCAACCGAACTGATATTTTTAGGATACGCAAAGACACTGAAGACGTTCTCTCCTAGAAGACAGATTATGACCAAAATGAAAATTGCACAGATTATGATGAAACAAGAGTTAGAAGAACAAGACGATCGGGCATCTTTAATGGATATTAAACCCTCATCATTTGGTTCCTGTTACAGTCATTCTACAAATTCTGACATGGCATCCCCAGCAACGTCAACAACTACAAGATCTTCGATTGCCGAATATCAGGAGAGCCTCTTGGGTGAAAATCAGTCCCACTTATCATCGTTTCTTCACCAGATTACTGATGTATGAAAACTTTACGGATTCTTATAATCGTTGCAATTAAATATGAAAAAAAAAAATGTAAGATAATTTCTTATTGGTAAATAAATTTGTTACACGTCAGCAAATTCCTCTGTACAGTTTGACAGAGATAGGTCATTCGATAATTTGTTTATAACCAGAGGCAGAGTGGATAAAACTGCTAAACAGTCGCGGGTTCGCGCCCCGTCAACGTGTTTTCCGTGTCTAACAATTAAATAGTGGCCGGATTCCACACAGAAAGTCCTTCCGAGTGGCACCCTTCTTGGCAGATCTCCCAAGTGTTGCATTGCCGTATCCTAGTAACCCAAATCCCAAACTCTATTCTTAAAAGATAATGTGGGTTCGTATCACTAGTGTCGGAACGACATCTTGAATTTCCGAAAACCGATCTGTTCACTCCACCGCACCCAATGACTTTGATTCGGTCCATGATTGTCCGAACAATAAGGTGTTGGAATGGAATGGAGTAAGCATTAAATCTGAAGTTGGATTTTTCAAATATGGGAGATTTATTGTGATTTATTTCGACAAATTGACTGTCACATTCAAGCTGATGGCGTTTTCTCGTAAAGACAAGCGGATTGACATTACGTCATAAAACCTTTTCTCTACGTAATAAGACATCTCGGAGCTGTTAAACTTGATAAATTCCATTTAAAATCCTATTTACTAATGTTAAAAACTTTTCTTTGTTATTATTTAATATTACTTTTTCTATTTTCAGGGAAGCTTATGCTAACAAAATGGAAGTCGATACGAGACCACTTCAAGAAAGAACTTAGAGCAAACAGAGCGTCGAAGAATGGCGATCCTGCGACGAAGAAGAAGAAGTACATATACTACGATAATCTTCTATTTTTGATTCCTCTATTGGACGATAATCATCAAGCAACTACAAACTTTACTTTTGCCAACGAATCTTCGGATTGCTTGGATGTTCTGGATGAACAGGTGACAGAAACGATCGCCAGCAGCTCTACAGAATTCTTAACTAATGAAGCAGCATGCTCGACACCTACCACGTCTGCACCCAGTTTTCCATTCCCCGAGCCTCCTAGGCGTAAAAGAATGGACGGTAAGAAGAAGGCGAGCCTTGAGGAAGAGAATTCGGAGGCTATACAAAGGCTGACTAAGATACTGTCGGAGAGTGTTGCCATACAGAAGGAAGAAATGAATGACGAATCGGGAAACAAGGCATTTTTACTATCACTTTTACCATTCATGAATAAGATATCCGACGAAGAAATATTAAGTGTGAGAATTAGACTTATAGATGTGGTACGCGAGGGGTTGAAGAAATCCAAATACGACCAGCATTCTTCGTTCACAGCCAACATACAAGAACCACTATCGGGTAGCACTGCCATATCGGCAACCGCTAACGACGACACTAGCGAATCTTCGATATGTTCGTTTCTAGATTTATGATCGTCAATTGTTTAATTAAATATCATTATAAATTTTATCATTTCATTTCTTCATTTTGTAAAAAATATTTTAAAAGTAAATAAACATTTCAAACCCATCCTTAAATTGTTTTATTTCTCGTCAATAAGCTTTGTCTTGTACTGTACAAGCTTATGCTGTCTCTAAGCGGACCCTGTTGGTTCCCCACCCCATAGAAAATGTTTGCTTGGGGGTAATATGCCAAATGCTCTCTTTGCTTTCATCTTCTTTGGCCTATTACTTCAAGGATGTGGGTTCGAACCCTCGATTATCTGAATCCACGTTTTTATTGAAAGGTTTTCAGGTTATTTTGAACTCACCCCATTTTTCTCTATAATTTGCTCTCTTTTGAGTACTTAATATTGTATTTACTGTACTAACAAACGGAGCTGCACACATATTCACCTGCGCTTGCCTTGTATCATCAGTGCTCTACCTCAGGCAATAAAGAGTATTGATGATTAACGCAAAGATACCGTAGAAAAATCAATGTTAGATTGTAGAAATTAACACAAAAATCTACTAAAAGTATGGTGAGCAATATCATAATATATCACTTATTTAAATCGTCACTTAATTACACGTTGTATACAGTTGGGATTCATACCCAAATGAGTACTATAAACGTTATACTACACATTTAATTAATAAATTAAATGTATACTGTAACACATTTACAGGTTGATTAGGTCGAGTTCTGATACAATACTGAGAAATTCACCCTAAATTTTTTAATTACGAACATAAATGTAAACCGTAAAATTTACGGCATACATTTCGAAAGAATAATCAGAATAAAATGCTTAAATAACACTTGTATTGCTCGAAAATTACGTAATTTAATGCCTTATTAATTGCGTTAATTTGTCTTTAAATAGCTCTAGCTAATTTAATTTCGTTTTTTTACGCATACAAATTAAGAAAAATGCAAGAGGAAAGCATTTAGAAAGAAGAAAATAACAAGGAGAGTAAACGAAACTGTCAGAAAAGATATTGATCTCATTATTTCCCTTTGGCATTTGAGAGGTATTTTCTCCCCCTCCCCTTCTTTTTTTACTTTCGTAGAAAGGTAAAAAACACACGAGTAAAAGTAGAAATTGATGTTTCTATTTTTAAATTTTTACCAGAATATCTTAATTCTGTGCTCTTCTTTTTTGTAATAATTTAGTTCTCGGTAGGGGGGTAATTAATTTGAAGTGTTTTTGATATCCCGAATTGATCACCTGACGTGTCTCGCCTATTTAAAAGGGGGTTTCACAAAACATCTGCCGCTCTAACTAGTCGCGTAACAGATGTTTTGCGATCGAATATCGAAAGAAGCTGTGTTAAAGGTAGAAAATAAAGAAAATGCAGCAAATGGAATATCGATAAAAAAAAAAGAAGGTTAGCTAAAGAAACGGATGTGTAATTGCTACTGTCTAAGAAACACGCGAGTGTTTCAGTAGTTTCGAAGGTGACCTTTTTAAAGATATTTATTCCTGAATTTGCCGTCGTTTTCGATATTTTAACCCGTTTAAAATGTTTAATAAATGTCTACAACACCTTAAAATACGTTGGTTTCACGTCCACGAATTATATTTTCAGAATGTGGAAGAAAAAAATCAGGACGTGGGTTCGGACCATCCTGGTCCGAACCCACGTCCTGAATGGTCCGAACCCACGTCCTGAATACTGAATTAAGTATTATTCAGGTTATTTCTCAGTTTATTTCGAATTTTACGTTGTTCAACATTAAACAATTCCTTAATTTTGATGGTTTTCTGGCAAGATCGCTCCAAATTTCTACTCTTAAGATCTGTAGTTTGTATTTGTCAAGTGGTAGATCGCGAGCACGTTCTCTCCCACGACATTACACGCTCAGATCGAAGAGGTTGAGAAGTTCCTATGTAATTGCCGGAAAATGAAGCTTAAATTTTCAGAGAGTATCTAGAATTAATTCTGTATATTTTAAAAACGTTAATTTATAAAATTTTAATGGCGTAGACAGTTTATAAACGTATTTAATTGCATTTATTACGGCAGAATGAATTTGCTGTAGTGTTGTTATTGATAGAAAACTGACTGCATATCGTAAACAAAGGTGTGCTGTACTGAGTTAATGGAAGGTAGTTGTAGCAAGCAGCTTGGAGAACAAAGAACAGCGAGTGTTAAATTACTTGGGGTCCTCCATTTTCCCAGAAAATAGCGTAGTGTGAACCTTAATGACAATGAACGTTCGACCTAATTACATCCCGAAGCGAAACAATTATAAAACTTTGTTAATGATTTAACAATAATTGTTCAAATGGAAGTATCTCGGAGTTTTAACACGTATAGAATTAATTATATTATTTTTAAAATAATTAATTTGGTTAATACACTCGTAATTATGGCATTAATTAATTTATATTTTCATTATTCACACGCAATTTTTTCATCCAGAAAAATCTACAATGTGGATTCTAAACGATATGTATAACTAATTTAAATGCTTAAACATCGTGTGTTGATTCTAGATTATTATCTATAAAATCTAGAATTGTTTGTAATATATTTTAAACGATTCTAGATTTAAAATACTGTATTTCCATTTTACAGTTTTATTTACGTGTTTCTATACCTACATATACGTGAACTTGTAACTAAGAAAGATCTGTCAATTAATAATCTATAAAATTCTAGAATTGTTTTAAGTAATTCTAGAATTTCACCGTCCATGTAGAGATGTATTTTACAGTAAAAAGAAAAAAAAGTTCGCGTGTAATCAAAAACTTGGCTCGTTCTCTCCATGTTTGACTGCTACAGCAGTGACGTAAACAGCCCTCTTGTGTGTCATTCACGTGCCATCTGTTGCCTCCCTTTACAGTTTCCATAATGATCGGTTTCAGAAGCATTAACGTTAACCTGTTAGTATTTTTTAAATAGAAAATAGTTTGAAAAACTTTGACCTTTTCTACTGTAGTTTATAGTGTTTACTTTCATTCTCGTGTGATACTTTTGTGTTCAATTGTTAAGTAGACTTTACTGTATAATTGTAGTGTTTGAGATAATCGATGAGATTTCACTAAAGCTGAACATTTGATAGGTTCTATCAGGTTTCTGTGTTCAGTCACACGTGATAATAAAGTGCAACACCCTTCGTTTCGACTACTCCCTTGCTAAAATGAACTGCTCCATTCGTTACTGCTTAGTGATAACACCCGGTTCCTGCTGAAATACACTAAATTATTGTTAAGTATTTAAAGTTCTAGTTTATGTATAAAATTTTTTCTTAACTTATCACCTGAAGTAGTAATACACTTGTTTAATTATAGTTAAGTCTTTAGCATGGGTGTATCAGATAGCGAATGATACAGCAGCACGTTATTATAATAGTGAGCATGAATGGGAATTAAGTGATAGAGAATATGGACGAGACAATTTCCAATCAATGCACCACTGGGTTCAGGTGAAGCGTCAAAAGAGCTCTTCTCTGCAGGTGCTGATTCAGCACAGATGCTCTCGTTTTTTTCTTTTCTCCTGTATGTATCGTTTTGGATGTGTTTTTCACCATTTTTACCGTATTTAGTAGCTACACAAGCGAGTATTTGTGATTCTTGAGATGTCTGTAGTAGTTAGAAAGGTCAAAACTAGTCAGGAGGTGTGGGTTAAGAACGGAGCGCTGCAAAAAATAATTCAGATTATTTCTTCCAGTGTGAGAATTGTAGTGTTTTAATGATAAACAATGGGTTACAAGGCAGTGTTTTAATAAGAAAACCGGCCTATAAAGTAGTGTTTTAATAAGTAAAATAGCTACAAAGCAGTGCTTAACCTCTAGGATCATTTCAAAGTGCTCACGTGAAAGGGGTTGTGTAGACACGAAAGTAGATGGGCGTGGAAGTTAAATATCAAAAGATTAATTGTTCACAGGTTACATTTACTGTATACTACAGAAACAATGTACTGTACGTAGTAAAAGCATCGATTTAAACTTTAATAGTTTGGCACGGTGTGTCAGCCTTGTGTGGGTGGTTTGCATAAGATAAAAGTATGCACACATCTGATTTCATTATGCAATTTGCTTTTAATTTTTAAGTGAAAAGCGTTAATTCTTATAAATAACACGTGATTATTTGTGATTAATGTGTGTGCAGTGCTCTTGCATTTACGTCAATCGTAGTTATTGCTTTTGATAAGGAATGGGAGGAGTTACTCTATAAGATTAGTGCATTATTAATTATTCAATGACTGGAAACTATTTAAAGAAATGTTACAAGGTGTTCTTTGCCATCTTCATTTATGAAGATTGTATATTGTTATGCTTTGAATGATATCAAAAATTAAAGACATGCTTTATATTAAGTTTCATTGAAGCTGGCATTTTATCAATTACAGTTTACGCAGTTATGCTTTATGCGGGCTATTTTTAGCAGTCACTTGTTATGTAAGATATTTTATATGCAGCCACACTTTATAAAAGATTGAAACTACGATCTAAACTCGTAATGTATTTGTTTACGTACAGCTAAAACACTCAAGAAGATTACAAGATATTTTCATACTGTAAAATCATCTTTCAGATCAGTCATATATTGTTTCTTTGATTTCTGAACAAACTCACCATTGGATAAGCGGATTAAACCACTGAAAACTCATAGTTGGTGGCGGGTTCGCACCTAATCGACGAGCTGGCCACGTGGAGTTAAATCCCTCGATTTGAAAGGCAAAGACTTTTTAAACCCACAGTCTTTACAACACGTGATAATGTAAAACACCAAGCTCTGCAGGTTTCCTTCGCGTGTCTAACATCTAAAGAGGTCAGCTTCTCATAGAAAGGAGGCACCCCTTTGGCAAGGTCCAAAGGGGGTGCCTCCTGAGAAGACTTTGAGGGAATTGCATTGAATTGCATCGAGGGAACAGGGCACGCGAGATGTGGGCAAAAATTAAAAGATTCTTTTTCCTAATTCACGAGAAATGAATAATTTGCGACAAATGTCTTTGAGGTCCTCGTAAATGGTTCTGTTGACATCCTGATGGAAGGGCCTGCATGAGTGTCAGATATATCAGCTTGTTATATAAAATATATCTGCTAACAACGTAAATTTCTTGAAGGACGTGATATCAAGCGAGCCGCACCGACTACAGTAATTACTAGTCAATGAATGCCAAGAAGTTAATAACTGGCTGACTGACACTAATGAGTGCCAAGAAGTTAGACTAATTAACTCGAATGTTTTATTATTGCAAACGTACATTCACTCTTTACCTTGTGGTGTAGCCACTAGCTGGATGAACCAATACTAGAACAAGTACAGTATAGAAACTAGAACCTATATTCAACCCCTGTAACCTCTCGATTTAACTGTGTGGATGAAAAATTATCTAGTAAATATTGTATAAATTCTTTTGTCACACTACAATCGTTATCCTGTAGGTCTTACTTAATCGATTTTTTCTTCATTTATTTGTTTACAAGCGTAAAGGGGCACGAATTCATCAGCCCCCAACCTGGTCACCCTAGTTATTTTTCTTTTAATATCTAAACGTTTGCTTTCTAGATGACGAGGTATTGATTACTCCACATGTGATAAACGTCATCGTCGTACACCTATTAGCGAAGTATTCTGTGGCATGCTAAACAGTATGCAATGACAACGTCTTTCTCTTCTTGAAGCCATTTTTTTTTTAGGTAGCATCACTGTTATTACTCTAATGCATGCAATCAGGAAGGCGCAGCCAACTTTTTTTACAGGACACAGATATAGAACAGAAATATCAGTAATGATTAGTGAGATGAGGTCCTAAAAAGGCGAGGTCCCCGGGCATACCCGGGGGCCTCGCCTTTTTCGAACGTCGTCTGATCATCTGATCATGTAGACGTCATCCGATCATCTGACAGTATGATTGATTAGCTGACCAGGGCCATGCAAAATCCTGACACCAGGTTAGTGTCAGGTAGCCAAGTAAGCGAACCAATGATACAGTCTGTTTCGTATGAAGCAAACTACATAATTGGTTTGCTTATTGAGCTGCCCATCATGCTAGACGTTTTTATGAGGATTTTCTCTGACAATCAATTGCACGCAGATAGCAATTTAACATTTCTCCCCCTAGGCATCAGCCTACCCAGTTATTTCGGAAACCTGGCCCAGGTTGCACGCTATTCACAAAAACAGTCGAACCTGCAATAACGGACACCTTTCATTGACAGCAATCAAAAATAGCATGATTCAGTTGTTATTTGCACACAATGGAGGTTAATTAAAGAAGTTTTGGAACTGATACAACTGCATTTAAACTAGATACGTCAATCGATACCTGTACATCAATCACTGCATCACCTCTGATCGTTTAACTTGTTACAGATACGGATAGAAGGATAATAAAGAGCTAAAACGTGCTGGATTTTTTAATATTTGATTAAACTTTTCTAAAGTAGGACCCATGTTGAATCACTTGGGTACATTTTATCTACAGTACTCAAATTATAAACTGTGTACAAGTAATCTACTGCTTATTTTAGCTGCGTTGCGTGCAAGGAACTGTTGACCTCCATTTATTAATGACCTATTTACTTTACTTTTTCGCAAAATCTAAAAGAAATATTCTTAAAAATCGATGTATTTTCGTAAATATGAGTGCAAAAATAGGTTGCTGGTGTATTAGTTCCGTGATTCTAACGTTAGAATCGATAATTGCGCTATATTTTAGTGTCATATAATGCATAATTTAATGGTATGAATGATTTGAAATTATTTACGAATGTAAAATAGAAGTTATATCACAGTGGCGGAGGAAAATTTTGTCGAATAATATATTAGATGACAAGCGAAGTACAACAGAAATCATCCTCCTCTACATAGAAATGAACTGCTCCGTTGCTAAAGCTACGAGGTACGATAACCTTGTACAGTAGTATACCAGCGATCCCTGTTGTAATTGCTTTGCGTACGAGCCACTACAGAAAGTTGAAAAGTTTTGATGATTGGAAATTTCTGCATTTATTTTCAGAACAAGTGAAGCGGAAAAATGGCGTCGAAGAAATCAAAGAATCGAATAGCTGTAATTCAGACGACACCCTAAGATATCATGACACCAGAGATGACATGTGACAGTGAAACAGATGAATACAAATTAAGTGAAAGTGATAAACGTCAGTCGTGGAGTCTGTCAGGTGAAGCCAGACAACCCTTTTCTGCAGACAGCGATTTAGGAAAACTTCCCTTAAACATTTCTCTTTTCGATCCTAACCCGGAAACGATATTCGAGTACTTCCTTATGCAAGAATGAGCAGAATCCATGGCGTTACACACAAATATTTACGCATCTGCAACAATTAAGAGATTGGAAAGATCTCTGAAAAAAAGGAGCAGATGTGTAGATTGGGAAGACACTCTGATGAAGTGACGTTACTCATTTCGTTACTCAACCTACAAGGAGTAGTACAGAAACCACATATGCAATTGTAGGTTAATGTTACCTATGGTTCCAAAATGGCGGCTCGTCTCTGATTCCAGCGAATAGAAGAAAGGAAACAGTGGGGACGCACGTTCTAACCTAACCTAACCTATTCTAATAAATTACCATAATTGTTACCAACAAAATAGGTTGGTTAGGTTAGAACGAGCGTCCCCACTGTTTCCTTTCTTCTGTTTGCTGGAATCAGAGACGAGCCGCCATTTTGGAGCCATACGTAACATTAACTCAATTGTATTTTGCTAAGAAACAAATGCTGGCCACCCCAGTCTTTCGAGAGCTCATGACAGAGAACAGATTTTATCTTCTTTTAGCATTTATACATTTTATTATTGATTCATATCAAAGTATGAAAGGAAAAGATTATCGTGTCTTTCAAATCTTACCGCTTTTGAATGATGTAAAAGGACAATGGCACGCCAGAAAGAGATATAAGTATAGACGAGAGCTTGCTTGCAGTTTTAAATGGACAGCCTGCAAGCCAAGTTGGACTTAATGTCTTACCAACTCTGCGAACCTTACAGGATACGCTGATCGACACAGGAGAATCCACACTTCTGTCTGATAAAGTAAAGGATCTCGATTTAAAAAGCTTTAATCAAACGTCCAGGGTGGTGTTAACTCTGATGGAAAGTCGACTGGACAAAGGTCACATCTGGATAACTATTATTCTTCGCCAAGTTATACGGCACGTTAGCGCGTTACAAAACCGATGTAGTGGGCAGTGTTCGAATCAACAGGAAAGTTTTGCCACCAGATATGAACGATAAAGTCCTAAATCCCAGGGAAGTTTGAAATCGTGGCACTGAAATGGCTCTATAAGAAAAACGTGTAGGAATGTTGGATTATAACAAAGGAATGGGAGGTGTGTATCTGGCAGATCAATGCATTAATACTTACGCTATTAAAAAGAACGGTTTGAAAAAATTTTACATGAAGATGTCCGTTCATCTCATGGACAGCCGTAATTTATAATAACTGTAGTACTAAAGTATTAAACGTAAAGTAATTGGTAAAAAAGCTGTTTCAAATGTGTCAAGGTTAAATGAAAGGCATTTTACGACCTTTAACCCCGAGAGTTTAACTCGTGTTCGTTCCTGGAAACGATGTTTTTGTTTGTTCCGCGAAAAAGAAGAGAATCTGTGTATATGCGCATTACATTCTGTCTTATTCCTTGTTTAGAAAAGTATCGTACAATACGAAATTTCCTTAAGTAAAGAGTATTTTGTACTACTTTGTACAAAATATAAATAATATATTTCTTTAATAAAGATATATTGTTTTGAACGTATTGTAAGTGAGGCTCCACTACATAATTGGTAGCCTAAAAGTCAGTTAGCCCACTACATAGTTATAATTTAATATTGTTTTATGAGAATAATGTACGCTATTACGTCAATTTGAACGTCATTTAACACCTATCTATGTACAGGAATGACGTCAAACTGACAGTTATATCTGGAACACATATAAGAAGGCTAACTGAATTTGAATTAAGTAACTAATTAATATTAAACAGATTACTTTTGTTCTTTATAATATAAAGTATATACATGCTCTAAATAACTATTTAAAAGAAAATTAAGTTTCAGGACCACAATACCCGGATTATTCTAAGAAATAAACACTTAAATGAGCTACCAGATGTTTAACGATAATTATTTTAATGAAATTAATGGTAATTACAGGCGAAAAATGGTCGGAAACAAAGATAAAATCCACGTTTATTGTACGAGATGTTTTTAAAATTAGCTTCTAGATATATAAAGAGCACGTAAACAAGTGCGCAAAGAATGCGGCAACCGCTGAGTATGACGTCACTCGAAATGATCCCCCCTCCTTTCGTTCTACCGTAAATTGACGTTGCTGTTGGCAACAGAGGGGTGCCGTATGGGTAAAGTCACGTGTTCTTTGCACTTTCTTTGTTGTTGGTTGACGTTGTTGAATAAAATTCCAGATTTCCTTTGTTGTTGCTTGTCGTTAACGGAAAAAATTGAAGTTTTTTTTTTCGTGGTTAATTACAGTGTACAAAACTAGTAAACCTGTGTATTTTATACTGCAAACTTCACGTGACTATACCTAGCTTTAAACATACGGCACGAGATACTTCCCTTACTCCCCTCGAACTGTAGACTAATCTGTTGACCTTTCGACCTTGTGACCATAACCTTTCTCGCAGTAGTATGGAAGTAAACACGTGTTTTAATCTGTAGGAATGGATAGGAGGGGAGGAATCACGTCGTTTAATGTAGTATGGGATATAACTCCCCCCGTAAGCCGTTTCAACCCATTATTCGGAGGAACCAGTTTCTTTAAGCCCTTGCATTTACTTTCTGTTACAATTTGAAGACATTAGAATTGAATTTCGATCTTATAACGTGTAGTAAATAATGTGAACAGATGTTACTACGTCATTTGCTGCTTTAAGTTACACTGAAGTTATGCCAGGGGGTAGAAATAGACGTAGAAAAATACATATAACAAAAGTACTGGATGAAAATTCTGCTGGAGTAAAGTATTTAATTTAAATACATTAGAATCTCGCTAATCCGGCCATTTCTTGCATAGATGTGTGGCAGATTTGTCCGTCGCCCTTCGATACAAATTCTTTATTATTGGTGAAATTATGTGCAGTAATACAGTAATTGTAAGTTTTAATTCTTCACTGTTAAAATTTTACTGTATTTATCTAAAAGCAGAAATAAAGAGGAAATATATAATAGGGATTGCCGGATAATTGAGACGACGGATAATAACGTAGTGATTGTTGTATCATACATTAATTGTCATCCAGAATAAGTAGGAAAATGCAAAGAAAAAACACTAATTTGTTCAGATTTTTTAAGTGTTTTAGGGGATTTTCAGGTGTTTACTTATTCTCTCGCTGGGTGTATAAAGTCTGTATTGTTTACACTTGGATTACTGAATGTTCTGATAGTATTGTTGATAAGATGGTTATTGTGTTTAATTCAGTGCGTGGATAATTTGTTCTACTATGTCTACTTGGATAGCTGTTTTTCGGGAAGGACAGAGAAGAAGGAAAGAAAAAATAGCAGTTATTCTCAGTAGTATACATAGTGTTTCATATAGACGTAAAGAAGTGATCGAATGCACTTTGCGAGATGCAGAAAGGGAGATGAGCCTATTACCGCCATCTTTCGGGATATTTTGAGTTATTTCTTGCTTTTTACGTATTTTCCATAAAAAATATATGATAAATAAATAACAGAACGTTAAATACATCATTTAAAGTAAAACTTTATTGAAATTATCCAATTACAGGCTAACTATTATCAAGAATAAATCTCATACCTGCAATAGTTGACTGCATAAAAAATGGAGGAAAGGAGCAAAAGAAACAATTTTATAATTAAATTTTAAATTTAAAAACACTATTTTTTATTTTAATTTGAAAAATATTAAAGTATATTAAAAGATATTGTATATAAAAATATAAATATATTTAAGTATTAAAAAAATTGCATAATTAATTCCTCTATTCTGTTACAATTTGAAGACATTCGAATGACTTTTTAATTTGGAAATCTTACAATGCAAAAAAGTGAAATTTAAAAGTCGACACCAGATCAAAAAACAGCGCTACGTTCAGTATAATTATCAGAAAAGTAATTGACACCAGGTAAGGAAATCTTGAAATAATTATCATGGTGCAAGAATGGATTTCAAGTAACATCTGGTAATGGGTGTTTAGTTTTGCCGAACTAAACTCCCATTAAAACAACCTGGAATCTTTAAATAACCTGAAAATCAGATGAAACCCAATCATTTACATTTACGGGCCTAATATACAAAGCTCAATTAAGCGCTAATAAACTTGGCACTAAATCGAGTGCGAAGTTAAACTGAAGTACTGTAAGCAATAAGAAATATACGTAGTAATGAGGTACAACTTAGATGCGAGAAGATGACACGGAAAACACCACTAGGTCATCTCTGGATAAGGCACGAACCCGTGACAAGTTGATTTCTCCATTTGGACATTAATGGGCCTTTAAGAATACGGATCCTATTAGGAAGTACTTAGTAAAATACGAAGTAACTACATTCTACACACGAGATTGTGTTTTGAGTCTCCTAGTTACTTTATACTTCGATGACAATCAGTAGTTAATGAATTTGATACATGTCCTGTATGCATTTAGATTAGTTTTCATACTATATCAAAAGCTTATTTTATTTTATTTCTTAGCTCTCTCCTTTCTGTGGGTACTAGGAGGGTCTTTTACAATCATACCCATTACGGGTTTGACTAGGTCCAGAATGGGAGCAGCCGGGTGGTGTCAAATGGAGCTTCACATTTCTGAGACAGACCACCCAAAAAATTGCCCTAACAGCCTCGGCCATCCAGCTGTTTAGGGAAATTCAAATAAGATCTAAGGGCCTTTCGGGAGAATGGAATTGATTACTCCAAACGTGATAAAACACCTATCATCCAAGCATTCTGTGGTATGCTAAATGGTAAGCAAATGGTAATGTCTTGTTTTAGAGAAGGGAATTAAAAGCCAATAGATTTTGTTCTTGGATTTCAAATGTAGGCTATTAGAGAGAAAAGAGGAAATTCAAACTATTTAGACAACATATTCAACATATTTACGGGCACATGATAACTTAGAGATGATTAGAAAATGATGAGTTAGAGGTTGACAAATAAAATAGGTATTATTACATATTGACAGTGATAGTGATTAGTGATGACATGAAAACTAAAAGAAAGACATATTAGTGATATTTTAAACCTATATAAACAAAGGACAGGTGTAGTAAGCCATCAACAAATCATTTAACTTTTGATAGGGCAGAATATTATATATAAACAAACTTTTTCTCGCCTAACAGCGACTCTCGCGCCTGCTATCGAAAACCTGAGGCATTAACTGCACTTGAAAGTATAGCGCAAGGACCAGTATATCTAGTTATTTTTTAAATAAGATCTCATAATAGCCGGGAAACTTGTGTATATCGTTGCTGGATATTTTATAAAACTAATTACTACCCTCAAAATAAACCATTTTGCCATTTAAAAGTAATTAAAAATAAATAAAAAATTTATGACAAAATCTCATAACAGATGGAGCCACGCACAATTACTTGTTTTGCTTACTCTTAATATAAAAGTTAACATAAAACCTATCAACAACGGCCACTAATTACAAAAATCTCCATTAATAACAGGTTATTTTGTATGTATTTTTGTTGAAAAAAAAAAAACATTACGTTCCTAAAGATAATAATGATTGCTATTAGAGGAGGCCGTTGTTGAGAGGTGTCCGTTATCAAAGGTTCGACTGTATTAACATATTCAACTAGGGCCGGATTTCCGAAATAACTGAGACTTTTTACACCGAACCCTTTCAAAATTCAATTTGCCCCAGGGGGGTCAATATCACTGAGCTTGGTCCTTGGAAATCACTGGCTTAACGTGTTACTAATATGGATACATGGATAATAAAGAGTTAAAACGTGCTGAATATTTTAATACTTGATTAAACTTTTCTCAAATAGGACCCATACTGAATCACGTGGGTTAAGTTTTATCTACAGTACTCAAATTTTAAACTGTTTAAACGTAATCTACTGCTTATTTTAGCTGTGTTGTGTGCAAGAAACTGTTGACCTCAATTTATTAATGACTTACTTATTTTATTTTTTCGCAAAAACTACAAGAAATATTCTTAAAAATCGATGTATTTTCGTAAATATGGGTGCAAAAATAGGTTTCTGGTGTATCAGTTCCGTGATTCTAACGTTAGAATCGATAATTGCGCTATATTTTAGTGTCATATAATGCATAATTTAATGGTATGAATGATTTGAAATTATTTACGAATGTAAAATAGAAGTTATATCACAGTGTGGGAGCGAAATCCTGTCGAATAATATATTGGATGGCAAGCAAAGTACAACAGAAATCATCCCCCTCATCGCACGTAACTTCTCCTCTACACCGAAATGAACTGATCCGTTTCCATAGCTACGAGTTACGATAACCTTGTGACGTAGTATACCAGCGATCTCCTCTGTAGTTGCTTTGTGTTCAAGCCAGTACAGTGTGTTGACAAGTTTTGATGATTGGAAACTTCTGCATTTATTTTCAGAACAAGTGAAGTGGCAAAATGGCGTCGAAGAAAGCAAAGAAACGAAGAATCGAAGACGAAAGTGAATCGGATAGCTGTAGTTCAGACGACGAAGACAGATATTTATACACCAGAGATGACGTGTGTGTTGTTAGTGACAGTGAAACAGATGAAAGTGAAACAGATGAAAGTGAGTTAAGTGAAAGTGAAAGTGAAACAGATGAAAGTCAGTTAAGTGAAAGTGAAAGTGAAAATGATGAAGATCAGTCGTGGAGTGTGTCAGGAGAAGCGAGAGAACCTTTCCCAGCAGACAGCGATTTAGGAAAGGTTAATGTAAACATTCCTTTCTTGGATCGTAACCCGGAATCGATATTTGAGTACTTTTTTACGCAAGAATTAACAGAATCCATAGCGTTACACACAAATATTTACGCGTCTAAAATAATTAAGAAAAAGATACACAGAAAGTACATAGATACAAAGATACACGAAGGAATACAGAAAAAAAGAAGCAAAAGTCCACTTTGGAAAGACACTAATTGTGATGAAGTGAAGTTATTTCTTGCTTTACTCATCCTACAAGGAGTAGTAAAAAAACCAAATCTCAGACTGTATTTTACTAAGAATAAAATGCTGGCCACCCCGTTCTTTGGCGAGGTCATTGCAAGAAATAGATTTGAAGATCTTTTAAGGTTTATGCATTTTACTGTTGATTCAAAACGTAGTAAGAAAGAAAAAGACTATCATTTCTTTCAAATCTTACCTCTTTTGAATCATCTAAAAGAAAAATGGCAGGAGATTTACACGCCAGAAAGGGATATAAGTATAGACGAGAGCTTGCTTCTGTGGAAGGGTAGTCTCACCTGGAGAACCTATATGCCAAGGAAGAGGGCCCGTATGGGCGTAAAGTCTTACCTTCTCTGCGAATCGTCCACAGGATACGTCTACGACATGCTAGTCTACACAGGAGAATCCACAATTTTGTCCGATAAAGTAAAGGATCTCGACCTTAAAGGATTTAATAAAACATCAAGGGTGGTGTTAACTCTAATGGAAAGTCGTCTGGACAAAGGTCATAGGTTATTTCTGGATAATTATTTTTCTTCGCCCAAGTTATACGACACGTTAGCACGTTACAAAACTGATGTAGTGGGTACTGTTCGGATCAACAGGAAAGATTTGCCACCAGATATGAAGGATAAAGTCCTAAATTCCGGGGAAGTTTGCTCGTGGTATCGTGGGAAGCTCATGGCACTGATATGGCGCGATAAGAAAGATGTGTGTATGCTTTCCACCATACACGATGGTAGCATGAAAAGTTCTAAAAGTAAACGACGGAAAGCTAGGATGAAACCTGAAGCAGTGTTGGATTATAACAAAGGAATGGGAGGTGTCGATCTGGCAGATCAACGCATTAATACTTACGCTATAAGAAAGAAGCGTTTGAAAAAATTTTACCTGAAGATGTTCCTTCATCTTATAGAAATCACGGTGTTTAATTCTTACGTAATTTATACAAAATACGGGGCTAAAACAAGACATTTGAACTTCCTGTTAAATTTAGTGTCCAACCTCATACAGAAATATTCTCACAGCATCAGACTTGAAAGGTGTAGAAAATCGAAAACAAATCTAGCAAGGTTAAACGAAAGGCACTTTATAACCTTTAACCCTTCTACGGCAACTCTTGTTCGTCCCTATAGAAGATGTTTTGTTTGTTCGCGCAAAAATAAGAGAAAGGCATCTATGTACAGGTGTGCGAAGTGCAACGTTGCGCTATGTGCTATTCCTTGTTTCGAAAAGTATCATACAAAAGAACAATTTGTTCAGTAAAGAGTATACAACATTGGCTTATTACACCATGAGCGATGTCTATTTTTATGTCAGCGACTGAGCAATTTCTTTTTTAATCAATCACCATGCTCTGTGCAACTACACACAGCACTAAAAGTCTTCACAAATGAGGTATTTGTCTTACGGGGTTTAACCTACAATGGATTATCCACGTGGTTTAATCTCATGTAAATTATCCTAAAAGTACAGGATAACCCGGAGATTACTTACAAGGTTATAATAAAACTCCTAAATTGCAATGAATTTCATAAAAGGGGTTTATGGTATGAAATTTCATGTACGGTTTTCAATTATGACCTTACGAACACTCCATTAATTGGAAGAATTAAAATATGAAATAAATATACTGTTATTTTGTACTATTTTGAACATATATAAATGATATTTCCTTAATAAAAATATATTATTTTGATTTAAAGTGAGGGCGTTTCTTTTAATACACTTACAATGGAATCTATTGTTTATTTTAGATGTGTTACGTGGTAGTAACTGTTAGCCTGTATGCATTAATGACGTACTCATTCTGTATTTTCGTAAAAATGAGCGCGAAAATACGTTGCTGGTGTATTACTTCTGTGATTCTAACGTTACAATCGATAATTGTGCTATATTTTAGTGATACTTTGGTAGTTTCGTATTATTTACGAATGTAAACTAGAAATTATATGAGAGTAATACAACACAAATCAGCCCCTTTATCTCACGCGACTTCTCCTCCACACCGAAATGAACTGACCCGTTGCTACAGCTACGAGTTACAATGACCTTGTGAGGTATTATACCAGCGATCTCCTCTGTAGTTGCTTTGTTTTCAAGCCAGTACAGTGTGTCGAAAAGTTTCGATGATTACAAATTCCTGTATTTATTTTCAGACATGGCGTCGAAGAAACGAAGAATCGAACACGAAGGTGAATCGGATAGTTTCAGTTCAGATGATGAAGAGAGTGATGTTAGTGAAACGGATGAATACGAATTTAGTGAAAGTGAAGGTGAATGTGATCGGCAGTCGTGGAGTCTGTCAGGAGAAGCGAGAGAACCTTTCCCTGCAGACAGCGATTTAGGAAAGGTTAATGAAAACATTCCTTTCTTGGATCGTAACCCGGAATCGATATTCGAGTACTTCTTTACGCAAGAACTAGCAGAATCCATAGCGTTACACACAAATATTTATGCATCCGAAACAATTAAGAAGATGAGATTGGAAGGATCTCTGAAAAAAAGGAGCAGATTTCTATCTTGGGAAGACACTGATTGTAATGAAGTTAAGTTATTCATCGCGTTACTCATCCTACAAGGAGTAGTAAAAAAACCAACGATGCAATTGTATTTCACTAAGGATAAAATGCTGGCCACTCCGTTCTTTGGGCAGGTCATGAGAAGAGATAGATTTCTACTTCTTCTGTCATTTATTCATTTTACCATTGATTCAGATCAAAGTAGGAAAGAAAAAGATTATCATTTCCTTCAAATCTTACCTCTTTTGAATCATCTAAAAGAAAAATGGCAAGAGATTTACAGGCCAGAAAGGGATATAAGTATAGACGAGAGCTTGCTTATGTGGAAGGGTAGTCTCACGTGGAGAACCCATATGCCAAGGAAGAGGACCCGTATGGGCGTAAAGTCTTATCTTCTCTGCGAATCGTCTACAGGATACGTCTACGATATGCTGATCTACACAGGAGAATCCACAATTTTGTCCGATAAAGTAAAGGATCTCGACCTTAAAGGATTTAATAAAACATCAAGGGTGGTGTTAACTCTAATGGAAAGTCGTCTGGACAAAGGTCATAGGTTATTTCTGGATAATTATTTTTCTTCGCCCAAGTTATACGACACGTTAGCACGTTACAAAACTGATGTAGTGGGTACCGTTCGGATCAACAGGAAAGATTTGCCACCAGATATGAAGGATAAAGTCCTAAATCCCGGGGAAGTTTGCTCGTGGTATCGTGGGAAGCTCATGGCACTGATATGGCGCGATAAGAAAGATGTGTGTATGCTTTCCACCATACACGACGGTAGCATGAAAAGTTTTAAAAGTAAACGACGGAAAGCTAGGATGAAACCTGCAGCAGTGTTGGATTATAACAAAGGAATGGGAGGTGTCGATCTGGCAGATCAATGCATTAATACTTACGCTATAAAAAAGAAGCGTTTGAAAAAATTTTACACCAAGATATTCCTTCATCTGGTAGAAATCACGGTGTTTAATTCGTACGTAATTTATAATAAATACGGGGCAAATACAACCCATTTGAACTTCATACTAAATTTAGTGACCAATCTCACAGAGAAATACGCTCACAGCATCAAACCTAAAATAAATGAAATATCGAGGATACGTCTATCAAGATCAAAGGAACAGCATTTTATGACCTTTTTCCCCGAGTCGTCGAGTAGACCCGAAGGCAGGAAGCTTAGGAAGCCGTGTTATCTTTGTAAATCGGAAAACAAAAGAAGGGTTAGTAGGTTTTGGTGCGCTAAATGCAACGTTACCTTATGTCTTATTCCGTGTTTCGAAAAGTATCATAGAAAGAACAATTTAGTTGCGTGAAGAGTACGCGGGACTCCTTTATTATTCCTCATTATTTTCAGGAGAATGAACAAACAACTGAGCAATTTCCTGTGTGAATTTTATGTGTGATTTTCAAGTCATAAACGATTCTTTATTAATCGAAAGAGTTTAAATATGTAATAAATGTACTGTTACTTTGTACTAGTTTATTAATAATATAGCAGAATTTCTACAAAGATACATGCACTATTACACCAGTTTGACGTCATTTCACATCCCCCTGTTAAAATCCGCGTACAGGAATGATGTGAGAGTGACTAAAAGGTGTACGCAGACTTATAAGTAAGTGTATCTGGTGTTTATAAGTTTATAAAACTGTTTTAAACTTGCTTTTCGATAGACACGAGTGTATAGAATACACACAATAGCTTTACAAAATTCTGTATTACATCAAATGTGCTGTATAGATTATTTTAGATTAAGGAACAGTACAATATTTGTTTAGGTAATGTGTCTTATAAATGAGTACAGGAAAAACTTTAGTTCTGAAATTACAACTTGTAAAAGTAAAGCCAACGTTCAGACGTCCAAACGTCTCATTTGTTTATATAAAAGTAAGCATAGAATGAGTATGACGTCACTCGAAATGATCCCCCTGCCGTAAACTGACGTTGCTGTTGGCAACAGACGGGGTACCGTATGGGTATAGTCACGTGTTCTTTGCAATTTCTTCGTTGTTGGTTGACATTTTTGAATAAAATGGCAAAGTTTCTTTGTTCGCGGTTTAAATTATCCAACAAATTAACAAAGCCTACTGTAATTTCATCTATTAAAGTGTAATAATTAGGACATTACAGAGGAACACTTACATCTCTCGCATTGTAGACTAATCCGTTGACCTTTCGACCCTGTGACATATGCAGTAAACACGTGTTTTAATCTGTAGGAATGGATAGGAGGGGAGGAATTACGTTGTTTAATGTAGTATTTTGAATAAGTAAGCCGTTTCACCCATTATTCTCTACTTTTACATGTATTGTAAAAACACGAATAAGGCAGAAACATACAGGGATATGCCAGATAATTGAGAGGGTGGATTAGCAATAGTATACCGTAGTGAACCATACACCAGATTTATATTTGCCGATACTAGTGACATCTCGTGGTAAAATCCAGAACTACGGCAACGGAATGGTTCTGTAATTAGACGCCAGTCAGGAAATCTGCCTCTTTTCGCCATCTATAGGGATATTTTTGAGTTATACGTCGCTTAATATAAATAATTCGGATTTAAAAATTAACTTTAAAAATCAACACCAGATGAAAAAAACAGCGCTACGTTCAGTAGAATTATCAGAAAAATAATTGACTCCACGTCTAATTTTCATTTACAAACACTAACTTCCGATAATTCTGACTACAGCGCCGTTTTGTACGTAATGGTAGCATTTGGAATTAATTTCGATTGCATAATTCTTCAGACGTGATAATTTTCTTGAATTCTTCCATTTATTTTTGTCGGAATCAGCGTGGTTTTAAAGCAGATACGTGGTTGGAGTTGAACTGAAGTACTTCAAACAATCAGAATTATATGTTGTAATGGAGTCCGCATACATCTTTTAAAGTCACCTCAAGATTTGATGATAACAATATAATTTACAATACATATTATCAATTCACCAATTGAAATGGTCTTTAAAGATATTAATTGACATATTGTGATAAAGGTACTATTGACAATGATGCTATAACGGGAGATTTGATTGTATGGCTGATCATGTTGCTCTGATTGCAGAAAAAACCCGCCACTAAAGGCATCGGTTCATACGGTTTCAGGTATCAGAAAATTTATAGTTAATGTTTTTCAATTAAACCCATTGCGGGTTTGACCAGGCCCACAATGGCAGCGGGGATGGGGCTTGAAATATTTGGGACAGATCATCCAGAAAAAAATTCTTGGGGTCGTTTGATTGGATTCAATTCCGAAGTCCCCAGAGCGGTGGGCTGACGACCGTTTTTAGGGACATTAAAATAAGGTCTATGGGCGTTATTTTTCTACCATTTTCATAACTTCTCTACCCGAACTTTTATTCAAATTTTTATACAAACTACACAGTTAGGCAATATACGACGTGTAGTGAACTATGAACTACGGATCCTCTACATAGCGTATTGCGTTATACAGAAGTTTAAGTTTATTATAAATTTTAAAAATGTTTATTAATTTTTAAAAATTTACTAAATTAAATTGATTCGTCATTTACAATTTTTACCAAAAAAAAAAAAAAAAAAATTGTAATTTTTACTCACAGGTGGCACTCTCTATCAGACATGTGCTGAAGGAAAACAATATGGCGTCCTCCACGTGAAACTTGTTTTTCCATGTGTTAAAGACGGTATTTGCTCATTTAATGATTAATTCTCTAAATTTTATTAAAATTTATATTTAAACAACGTAATTAAATGTTTAAAATGTTTAAATATTTTAGATTTGATTATGAATACGCTAATGAAATTGTAAGAGATTCTATTTTTGTTTTGATTGCACGAACTTTTTAGCAATTTTATTAAATTTCCTTTAATTATAGATTCTTATAAAGAAGTTATTTTTGTTTTTGCAATAACAACTTTCGATGACACTTTTTATATTTATTAAGGGTAAGTGTTTTCATTCCTTTCCTTTCGCTAAATTATTGATGAATACAATGTAAACAGTTAAGATATTGGCAAGTGTCTAATGCAAATACAATTTCACGCTTGAAAAGTTTCGCTTCTAATTAAGTTTAAGGTTAGAATTAATTAAAAAAAAAAAAAAAAACAGGTTCTTCAAACAGAGCTAGGAGCGAAGTTGCTTTTTTCCTTAATTTCCAGAGCACTTTAATGATACAAGCACAGTTAACTATGTCTTTTGTGCTTTTTATATTTATATATAATGCATGATATGATGAACTATTAACTTTAATTATTATCTGATATAAAATTGTCTATGAGATTAACAAAAAAATTTATTGAAATGTCTTTAAAACTGCTGTATCGGGCAATAGACGTGTTCGGCATCATGAAATTAATCACTGTAAATTGATAAGAAATTCATAATAGCATCAAATATCAATAAAATTATTTTTGATTATGTAATATTTGTTAGCTAATCTCTCTGTATACTATTTAATAGTTATTCTATAAAAATCAAATTGACAATGAACAATCTACATAAGAGGTTGTTCAAGGAACGAAGGAATAATTTTTAAATTTTTGTATAGTTTAAAATTTTATGTGATCCTATTTAATTATGCGGTAATTAAATTTATTTAACTGAATATTAATTTTAATATTTGTTATATTTATAATGTTTATCTGGTCTTTAGATCAGTGGCTAAATTATTATTTCTAGTATTTATTATTATTTATTTCAAATAATTATGCTACAAGAACACGAGACTGCTGAAAGAGTATGTTTATTTCTCTTCTAGTTTCTAATAATCAAGCAATTAATATTTTAATAAATACCTCATTCCTCTTCCTAGTGCTAGTAGTTATTATTACTATAAATAAACTTAATTGATTTTTCCAATTGATATGGAGACAGTTTACTGTAGGAGTTAGATTTTTCTAATGTAGCGGCTTACTATGCTAATACTGATGAAGTGTTCCATATTTAAATATATTTCTAATTTATTTTTTCTAAAATACAAATATATTTTATGATTAATGACACAGACAGGTTAAATATGATGGGTCGCAATACCGTAAACTTATTAGTTTGTATGTAATTATTATTCACTGACTTATGCTTGTAAGGCTTATTAGTCAACTAATAATGCATTGAATAAATTTATCATACCTTCTGATAAATTTGTATAATTCTCTGTATAATATTGTTTATGCAAATTGATAATATAATCATATCGTTACATTACTTATCAATATACAGTCAAACCCCATTGATACAAAGTTCAAGAGACTCAAAACTTGGCCCGTTGGGTTAATGAAATTTGTATTAACTAAACTTCTTAACATTGAAATGCCTATCGTTCCTCACCCACAGAACCTTGAGTGTACTTTGCATTAATGCAGGCTTCGTGTAAATTAATAACATAATAATGTGCTTCGACTGTTATTTTAAAGCATTTTACTATAAAGTAAATTTTTATATAAATTATTATTTGGTCTGACCAACTATAACAGTAAGATGTCAGCCTGCCACTGATGGATCCAAAGTTCAAACTTGCTTCGGACTACCATAATTTATCATGGTTGATATGGATTGGTGTATTGTCGTACATCTTATGGCCAATCCCCTAATTATGGCATTAATGAATTGGCTTGTAGTGTTAATCAATCAGTTTATTTGTGTAATATAAACTGTTTGTGTTAAAATAATTATTAAATTCTGATTTATATCCTGAAATCTTATCTAAAAGATAGAATTTCAGCATTATTTATCGAATGTTGCTACCATTAATTAGTATTATATGCAATTTTTTTATAATAATCAAATTAAATTATTAAAGAAATGTTTTTCTGAGATAAATTTTGTGAATTTTATAAAGGAAATTTACTAGAAAATATTTTTTCCTTGTTTTCTTTGGGCCTGTCATCTGAGTTCATCTGGGCCCTATCCAACAGCTGGATCTTCCCTCATTTAGGTCTGTATATTCAGCTGGATCTCCCATCATCCAAGCGCTCTATCCATCCAGCTGGATCTCCCCTCATCCAGGCGCTGGAAGGATGGGGTTCAACATATTCAGATCAAACCATTCTAGAATATTTTGTGGATGTGATTTAGATTTGAAGCTGTCTTGGAGCAGCCGGTTGATACCTTTACTTCAGCCATTTTAAAATAAACCGAAAATACAATATTTAGTTGTATTTATTGCAATAAAAAATTAAATGAATATTGCTAAAAGTGTACAGTATATTAAAGCTTAACGACAAAATCATTTGGCCTGCAACATATAATAATACTTTAGTGTATTGATTTTTCATTTAACAATGTACCTGAAGGTATATACAAGTCATTAATCTAATGCAGATTTCTGATGAATTATCAAGTCATTTTAATTAGCTTCGACTTAGTAAAAATATCAAAAAATTATTAATTATATTATATTATAATTAAACACAGTAAATAATTGAGGAAAATTAAAAAAATAATACTTTTTATAATGTAACTACTAGATGGCAGCACTTGTTAAAATTTTTAAGAAGTGCTTCCATCTAGTGGTTAAAGAAAAAAACAAACTTCATTAATAATGACTTTTTTTTTATTGGTATTTATTAGGTTAAACGTTGCTGAAAGGTAAAACTTTTAACAGTTCTATATCAATTTAACATCAGTAATTTTTTAAAAGAATTAATAAAGTTAACAAAGACAGTCTATGATACTGTATTAGCATACCCTATATTAGTATATTAATTAAAACAGCTCATTATAAAAAGAAAAATTTATGTCTACTTGTTATCTGTATAATTTATCAATAATGACTTCCTCAATTTTAATAAGAGTGATAAATTAAAATCAGATTTTTGTTCAGGAACAACTACTACTGCCTCAATAGACCTTAACATCAGTTCCAAATATTCCATTAGCACACTGTTTACTTTCAAAAGAAGTGATAAAGTAGATAAAAGAGCAGCAAAAAAAAAAAATTTATAAAATGGAGCCAAAGATCATTTTTCTGCTGAAAACATTTTTTTCTTTATTATCAGATTAAATTGTTAATTTGATTATAAAAAAAAATTCCAATGATAAATGCCTGATCTTATGATATTCAAAGTGGGTTTTAAGCATTCATTCCCTGTTTTTAATGTGTTTTAAGTTATTTTGTTTCAGGTTTACTTTCCTTATATCTATTTTTATAACTGAAAACAAGTAATAAGAGCTGCTGATATTAGTTTTCATGTACACAAACCTAAGTACAGAGCTTACTAAATTATAGAATGTATTCTGCATTTTTTTAAATAAATTAACACTTTTTTAGGGCCTATTCCAGAAATATTGGGCCTTTATTCCTCTTAATTTAATTAATTTTTATAAAATAAATTATAGTAGAGCATTGCCTGTGTTTTATGTTATATACGTATGGGTAGAAAGATAACTTTTTCATCACTTTTTTGTATTTTGTATGTAATTTCAGAAGCGACCGTCTGTGTGTCGCGTGTTGCGCTTTTTTTTTCAGTTCCTAGAACATCGCAGAAAAGTTAATTTCATCCAGTTTCTTGAAAACAAAAATGGTGAAGACACTCTTAAAGCAGCGCCGATTTCATTAATTTTCTGTAGATTACAGAGGCCAGTACTGTTTGTCTGTTCGACGGAAATCTCGTAAAAGTAACGAACATCAACTCCTACACTAATAGAGGAGGAAAACTATGATTAAATATTTGTTGGAATTGTTACTTCTTGGAACCAAAAAAGAATAAAAAAAAATGTAAAATAAAAGAGGACAAACGTAATAAAAACGAATGGAGTTCAATATCGGGAGTTTATTCTAGGTAATACTATAGCCAGTCACGTGAGCCGTGCTGTTTTCTTATTGTAGAGTTAACAGTTTTGTTGAAAAATCTCTCAAAATGTTATAAGTCTATCAGGACGTCCCTTCTTTGTCAAACGATATCGAGGGGTTAAAGTTCGGTCATTACTCTACTGATGGGGTTAAGCGATCTCATCCTTTCAACAATATCCGGGAAACAGAGGACCCTATCTAATAAAAACCAGAACTGACTATCGGCGATTGTTATCTTTAACACAGGGCAATTTATATATTTGAGTTATGGCGTCACCGATTGATAATACCAACGATAGCGATCTCTCGAACAAAAAAAGAAAGAAAAAAAACTTTAATTTATTTCTCGCTCGAATTGGCTTAAAAATTAATTTTAATCACTTTTAAATTGTGTTCAGGGTTGTTATTTATTTAATTTTCGTGACGTGTAAAGTGTGCAGGGATTTTAAAATGGCGGACGGGCAACTTCGTTACTGATTGCTATTAATTACTATAACTCGTTATTCGTGTATTTTAACGCGTTCGTTCTAAGTAAACATTTGTATTGTCGGTACTTATACATCCACGCTGAAGTTGGTATTAATACGTGATATAGGTTTTGATTAAATCGGGTAAATTATATAGGAGCACGCTGAATTTACTGTTTTTGCTTCGTGTCAATGCTGGTTATTTGACCTTGTTTACATTATTAATGAGGATGGGTGACAAGGTTAGTAAACTTAATTAGTCATGACACACCGAAGGTTATCTCCCTTTCACGTCTTAGATTGTCAATAGACCTTAAACTTAACTATATGAGAAAATCTTCACTGTCATTATTCTGTTATGAATGAGAATTGTAAATATTCTGAATAACAAAGCACTGGTGAAAGCGTATAAGAGAATTCATGTTTTTTAACGATGGCTCTTTTTAGTTATGTGCGGTTGTTATGAGAACAACTCTGTTTTGTGATTTAGACATCCAAGAAATCAATGGTGGAGGAGTTCACTGACCGCCTCCCCTGCGATCGATACAATATATAGGTCACGGACAGAATAGACTCTCCCAATTTCAGAAAACAGGTGAAAATCCATCCATCACGTTAGCGATGCTTTTCACGTATTTTGACAGCTGTTATAAGAACAGAAAGTATCAATCGCTAGAAATTTCTCTAAGGAGTTATAACAATCAAAGAAACATTTTATATTAGGGTCAGAAAAAAATTTATATGCTGCAACAAGATTTAGAAAAAAAAGTTATAACAGGAATCTTGTAATTTAGTTCATAATCAACAACAATTTATGGGTAAAAATGCAATTCAATCGATTCGTTAAATTTGATTTCAAATGAGCCAATAAGATCACGGGGGGGAAAAATTCAAATTTGAATTATCCAATTAAGTGCAATAACCGATTCGAACGTTCCAATAGGATTAATTTTTTTTATTGCAAAGAGCCAATGACCTTTAAGGAATTTTTATCAATCAATTTAAAAGAAAAACGTTATCAAAAATAACCGTCACGAAGCTTTATGCTTCGTGTTTTTAAATAATTTGCTAATAAAAGTAAAATTTAAGAAACATTTTACTTAAAAATAACTGCCAGCTGCTTAAATTGCCATGCCATCTTTCAATTTTAAACCATAAAAACGATTTTTAATACCTTTAACCCGTAAACCTCGATACATTATACGAATAAGTTACGCTCTTTAAATCGTTAACGATGTTAATCTACATTTTGGTAGCAATGTTAAGGTTACGTTCCTTAAAATATCAAATATTTAACCTTCATAATGCAGTTAGACAATGTTTATGCAGAGCAATTCAGAAAAATAATTAACTATGCCAGTCTAAATTTCAACTGGGATCCGATAACCTGAATATAATGTCTAATTTATTATTACGCTGCAGTGAATTTAAATTTCGCACAGGATTACCCCATTTTGCCAAGCTTCAAAATTAGCTCAATATGCTTACGAAATTCGCTTCTTCTAATTTGCGTATTTCGCTTCGATTTGTTCGCCGCTTTTCCTCGACCACGTGATGGCGGATAAAAATAGAAACACGTGCTCGCCTGGTGTTCTAAATATAGAAGAAAGTATCGACTTAAACTTTCGAGTGGAGGTTGGCCATCAATCGCAATTAACTAATTTGAATTGCAAAATTCGGTTATTTTTTTCTTTTATTCCTTTTCTAAAAATAAATTGGAATCAGTTTAAACGTTAAAACGCAATACCGAGACTTTAAAAAACCCGGTTAATCGAAATTAATTCGTTAATGTGTTTAGCCAATAAATTTAAATTGCTACTTTTTTAAAAATATCCAATAAGCGCTCGAAATTATCAAACTAGCCAATTAATTTGAAATCTTTGATTTGAAATTGACTAATGAGCTGATAGAAGGGCGTGTAAGCCAATAAATTTGAAATCAGTTTTTCAAAAATAACCAATCAGTTTGAAATTTGCTCATTTTAACGGACTAATCAACTATTTCGAACCACGTTTGAATTAAATAACCGATTTAAAAGGAACCAATTAAATTTTTTCTATATATATATATATATATTTTACTTTTATGGTATTTAATTCAAAACTTATTTAGGTCGAGATTCCTTATATATATTATCCGGAGGGTGAAATTAAGTTTCGGTCCACGGATCATCTTTATAAAATTATATAAAAAAAGAGGTTTATGTGGAGAGAAATAAGTCATTCAACCGAATTACTATAGAAAAATTATCGTTTTGATAACAAACAGCATAAAAAATGGAGGAGCAAATGTTCAAGTGGAGTTCATCCACACATACACAAATACACCCTTCTATTCTTTAAAAAATGCCCTATTTTGGGTGATAAATTTGCGTTTTTACACCCTGAATTTTTATTAAATTATCTGCTTTTTTACATGAGGTATGCCTAATTGTATCTTACAAGGCTCAGTTAGTGATAATTTATGTCATGTTATCGCTGATAACAGTAGATTCTTCTGTCAGATCTCCATCTTACATACGTTACAACTAATAACATCACCCTTAGATAAGTTATAACAGATAAGCCGTGTTGTTGTTCCCAGTTATAATTACTGTCTACAAGAGAATGCTTCACAGATAACTTATACAAAACCATAATTACTCATACGGAATTCCCTGTTCTCAAACAATACTTGTGTACAATTATATATTCTTTATACATATGCCAAATAGAAGGTCGAGGATGCCTACAAAATTGTCCCAATTCTTTATATGCAAGTTTTCCCGTGAGAAGAAGAAGAAAAATTTAAGGATCGACGAGTGAAATACCTTGTTGCAATCTATTTTAAAGGTTTATTTTTACAGGAAAACCTCAAGTTCTAGGACCCTGACTATAAAATTTATTAGGATCTTCAGGTGAATTTGTGTAGGTTCCTCCAATAAAAACTGGCGTGTACTTGGCCATTATGGCTCTTGTTACGGACTTTCTTTAAAGGGTTCATTCACATTTCTGCCCTCAAAAAATTTAAATAATGTTACTCGAAAACAAATGATTATCGTGAACAACAAATTATGAAACTGAAATCTGGACATTTATAGGACTGGCGTAGGTGTGGGTGACTTTCAAATCCCCCCTTTTAATTTCCTCATAAGGTCTGTGGGTAGAGTTAAACTGTGATAAGCTTCAGAGAAACGTGAACTTTTCCTCTTTGCATGCTGTAAAATCGGTTAGATACGTAAGATTTTTACGTGTCAGAAAATTAATTAGGCTATTGTCATTCGGTTCCACTTGGTTTACATTTATGGATTTAAACATAAATACAGTTTTTTTTTTTCCTGGTGTTTTGAGAAATACAATCCGTTGTGGTCAAGGGCTCTGGTGAGTCATACATCTCTATAAGATTTTGAAACACAATCTTGCGTATTTTTTATATCATTTTAGGACGATTTAAATCATTTTCCTGTCATCCTGAGCTCACACTCTTATGATGGACCCTACTGACCCCATTTTGAAGGTGATCAAGATTAACCGGTTGGCTTTAATGTAAGGTGCCCAACAGATATGTTTAAGATTAAATTTTTTTAGAAACCAGCCCGCACGACGAAATCAAATTAATCTTTGGACCCAATTTTTCTGGCGGGATAATTGGTTGCCATTTGTAATTTTCGGTAAAACTTGTTAAAATATATCAAACGTGTTCGTATTGTTGAATCAAGGCCCAGTTTTCGGTTCAAAACATGACTTGGCTCTTCTAAAAAATTATAGTGTAAATTCGTACTGACCCAACTAGTCCAATTATGTTAGAACAGAAAACGTATTGTACATTCAAGTTAAATGGTTCAAACTTAACCCCTACTTAACATGCGTTAAAAAGGAAAAACGAAAAAAAAAAATTGTAATTATATGAAACAAATGAAGAACTTGAACACCCTTTTGTAAATTTTAAATAGTGTAATTGATAAAATACTAAGATTAAAGAGTGATGAGTGCACAGGTGCACAAATGACCTAGAGCACTCGAGTTCTATCCCCTCAAGGTCGACCTTTTCTGAACGCTTAGAAAATTTATCCTTGAATTTTTCATCCTAAAACATCGACTAAAAAATGCTTTTCTCATGCTCGTAAACAATATTTTATGTAAATTTTAATTGTTAAAGCTTATATCCTATTCACAAATGGGGCGTTTTTGTCGTTTATAGTTGGATTTTTCTTCCTTTTCACTCCATTACTTTCGTTTGTAAATTCATGTCCTGCATCCTAATGGCGATTGAAACTGTTCATGCAGAAAAATTAAAATGTCTTACAAGCTTTTGGATTAAAATTTTGGCACTTATCAAGCTAATAAATTGTATATTTTAAAGTTTAATTTCCTGTTTACGTTTAGATTTTCAGAGAGGTTTCGTTTTTTTTTTTTTTTGGTTGTAAACAGGACATCTTGGAGCCTCACGCTGCAGTTTAAAGCCTCACATTTTAAATTTATTGTTAGGATATGGAGGAGGAAGGGCCTCTTACATGATACAGTTTAGTGCCGCAAGTTGTAAAACAAGGCCAATCAGGGATCTCATTTCTCAAAATGAACACGTATATTTTTGAAATTTCAAAGTTTTTCTTAGCTTCGTGTGTCATTGTTTAAATTGCAAAAATGAATCACATATTGCTTCATCACTAAATATATTCACTAAGTAACCCGTAGAGGGTGATGATCCTACTACATCATCGTCCTGATGGTGCTAAATCATTCACAGCATCATCCTACTTGGTAAGATTTGTATTGCACATCCATCGATTCTAAGAAATTTTGGGTATGTTTCAGTACTTGGCACGTTTACAATTGAGTAAAACTGGTTGAGCGAGAGATTTCCTTACTTTGACGTTTTATAAACCTTTTACGTCAATTGTTATAACGCGTGACCTTGTTGTCTTGCATTCCTTAACAGTATCTAGCCTAATGTTAATTTCTTTCGAATTCGTTCTAAATTTTGGATCCAATTTCGCAAATTCCATGCTTCAAGATTATATTTCACTCGTTTTTTTTTAATGAATATGAATTAGACGAAAGCCGCCATTTTCTAATGGTACACACCTCTTGTAATTGAAGAAATCATCAATAAATTGCTTGCAATTAGGCGTTGTTGTGCCCGAATTTTCTGGGCGTATTTTTAAGGATACGAGATGCCAAAAAATTAACACACATTTTTCCTTAAATTACAATTCTAGACAATAGTTTCTAACGGTTTTTACGCAGTTATGCAAATAAAAATTACAAAAATCTCATTAGTTTAGACGAGGTGGAGCGCGTAACGTAGACAACTTACTCCTCCTTTTTGGCGCCGTTACTCAGGTGTGCCATGGTGTTACAAGATCGGAACAGTAACTCCTTTAGCGGTGAAAAAATTAAAAGAGGAGGGAAAAAAAAGAATAGCTTAGAAAAATTTTACTATATTACTCTTCACCCAAATGGGACCTCTTAACGTGTGTTTATATTGCCTCCACTTTAGGCAGAAGTGTAGTCGTTCCTCAACTTTAATAACAATGTTCATCTTTGACGAAAGGTGTGATTAGTTACGAGACAAAATGGATCGTTTATCCTAAGCAAATAATACACGTTTGGTTCATTGTAAATAGTGCTTTTTAGTCTTCTTTTTCCCACACCGTTTGATACAGTGCAGGCCTGTTTATTTTAGTAAAGAGGTTGAGAAAATCGCGTTAATTCCGGTTTGAAACCACATGCGAAGATGTGTTCATCCCGAGTTCTTGTGATCATCTATCAACTCTTAACATTTTCCGTATTGTTTTCTTTTTATTTTTGTAATTTATCCAAGTAATTCACTCTCACACACAACGCACGAGAGCGACACTTTTGAGAGCATTCTCCTCGTCTAGATTAAATAGTATCTTTATAAAACGTAAAAATCGCTTAATTTGTAAATAATTAATAAGCGAATAATCTAATTTACACGAAAATACATTAAATCGCATCATTTATTTGGCATTATGTGCAAAAAACAAAACTTTACTACAATGTACGAAAACGTCGCGCGACAAATCGCTGCGATGTTTGCGACTTTTCATTTTTACGCCTTTAAAAAATTAATTACAAGATTGTAATTTACAGGAAAATGTGTTTATTTCCATCTCGTATTTTGTATGATTAAACAAAGTAAATTTTTAAAAAGCAATTTACAAAATGTCGCGCGATAAATCGCATCATCGCAGCGACTTGTTTCTGCGATATTGCGATTTATCGCGCGACGTAATTTTAGTTTTGTTTTTTTACCTTTAAGCTTAAAAAATTCGGTTTTTTAAGTTTGAGCGATTTAAATTATGCACAAAATCATAAACTTCTTTGGTTTCTCGTTAACGAGATAAATTTACTTTAAAAAAAATTGGGCCATGTTAATGCCATTTCTCTCTCATCTATAGATAACATCGGTGGGGGCGAAGTTGTGGTTACGATAGGAGGAAATCTCCAAACTTCAATGTGCCCTGAATGCTGATAAGATTTACCTGTTATAAAAGTTTTACGTATTAAAATATTAATTGTGACGCACAGGTCACACTTTTCAAGCAGCCAAACTCCTTTTCTACGGAATTTTCTTCCTGTTTTCGATGAAAAGTAGCATATCGAGATGTATCTTAGATAACGTAACTTCTATATTGATGTGCTGTAATACGAGTCATTCATTCTGTAAGAATGTCTAGCTTCACTGATGCAAAATAGCCTGAAAAAAACATATCAAAAAGTAGCCTGAAAGGAGCTGAATAAAAAAGAATGCCTGAAAATAATGAAGCCTGAAAGGAGTGAATAAAAAATGGCTGAAAACAATAAAGAAGCCTGAAAGGAGCTGAATAAAAAATGCCTGAAAACAATGAAGAAGCCTGAAAGGAGTTGAATAAAAAATGCCTGAAAACAATGAAGCCTGAAAGGAGTTGAATAAAAAATGCCTGAAAACAATAAAGCCTGAAAGGAGCTGAATAAAAAAGAATGCCTGAAAATAATGAAGCCTGAAAGGAGTGAATAAAAAATGCCTGAAAACAATGAAGCCTGAAAGGAGCTGAATAAAAAATGCCTGAAAACAATGAAGAAGCCTGAAACAATGTGATGAAAAGTAACCTAAATCACATAAGTGAGAGTGATTCGAATGGTCTGAAACAACGAATGAAAGGCTATTTTTCAGTGGTGTGAACCTCTCGCTCCTTCTTTATCTCATCTTAATGCTCCTCTAAGCAAATCGTATTTATTATATCTATTATTTTAATGCTGTTTTCTTAATGGTAATACGAATTTCGCTCACTTAACAGCTTTCACTTTTTGGGAGTGGTCACCTGTTTTTTAAGTATCTATATTGTTAATCACATATTTATGAATGTTGTGGTTTCGGCAAAGGACGTTCAGTCAATTTACCTTGAAAACGTATTTTTTTATTTTCTGAATGTCATAAATTTACCTACGTTACGCGGTTACGAAATTTAATATATATTTGTTACGCCGAAACTCGGACGATTTTTGTCTGTTTGTGATGACGTGACAAATGCTATTTTTATGGTAAAAACGTCGGGTTTATTTTCCGTATATTTGAAAACCAGTTTTTCCAAAAATACATTAATTTATCCTCCCGTGAACTGGTAACTTGAACGTGTTTAAAGGTTATTTAATTTACCGTAAAATAGGGGGAGTTACGTCGGTCGCGCGTCACGTCGCGTCGCGATCTGATGTTATCGCTTTACCAAGCGGATCGTGATCCATTACGATCAACTAAATCGTTGACGATTGTCATTTTTCAATAATTTCTAATTAACTCGCTGATTATCGCCGCGATGAATACCTACGCGATTTTCAGTAATTATTCTTTCATTAATTAAATCGTTGATTGTCGCTGTGGAGTTTTGCGATTTTTTAAAAAATATTTGTCGCATCGCTTTCCGTCTTTATCCAATATGGCGTAGTAATACGGTGTGCTAAACTTGTCAATTTTTTAAAATTGTCGCGATAATAAAATAAATTATTACAAGGCGAAATATGGAAGAACATGTTTGGCGTCACGTCGTAACAAAGCCGTTTTTTCATTTTTTTTTTTTTTTAAATAGTGCCGAGAACGAAAAGCGTGAACCTTGTCACGTCGCCATGTTTAAACCGGCGCGCGTTACTTTCATAAATGATCGCTATTTTCGTAACAATATGGCTCTGGAGGTTTGCGTATATGCAACTTCCTCTTTATATCACCTTCACAAATTATGTCAACCGAGTTTATCGTGATTCATCGCTCAGATATCTCGTGTTTTGACACTTCATCTACTCAGTCTGACTCGTGTGATGCCACCACCCACGTGTTAATATACCGATTTCTATTCCGCATAAATATGTAATATTTACCAAACCAATTATGGAATAGGTCGTCCGCTTGTCTGTAATGAAATAATCACCGGAAAAGATCCGATTATTTTGGTTACTTTTGCTGTAAACGGAAATGATTAAAATTCTAGAAAAGGCGCTGTCCTCTTGGAACAGTATCAAAAAAACACTACTGCTTCTTTGCCAATTGTTTAAATCGATAAAACGTGGTCACGTTCACGTGACGGGCATTGCATTCTAGATGTAATCAATACGTTAATGCGGATATGTTGCCCTCCTTAGATATAAAATTATACAAATTGTTGTGTGTTAAACACACGCTCTTGCCTGTAAGATGGCGGCTGATAGATCATTTATCGATCAGTTTTGTGATGATAATGATGATTTCCCATTCATCACGCTGCTGAAATATGTTACCATCAATCAAAAGATACGATTGATTCATCAGAAAAATTGGTATAAAGTTAGGAATAGTACAGTTTAAAATAGATACCCTCTGTTAAAGAGAACACGTTTAAAATGTCCTTTTCACTTTTCCACGTGGAAAATGAACACGTTTAAATACATTATTTCCACGCAGGCATTCCTCCAACCCGCGAAAAAACGTACTGAAATTAACAGGAAGGAAATTTCGCAGGAGTAAATTTCAATTTGCGATACTTCAAAGCGATAACACGTACTTGAATTGTTTGTAGAAACCTTCGAAAATTGTTTCTAAAGTCTCTTCACGTGACGTGCGTAACCCTTTAATGACCTAATTTCTGGTCGGGGTTGGCACAAGGCGTCCTTGAGTGGGTGCTGCTGTCTTGGCAAATGGTACGCCAACATTACTTTTTAAGGTACTTGGCACTTACGAGGAAGTTACAGGTAAATTTACTAATTTGGACACCATCGAAGGAAAAATTAATGAGATCGAATCGATTTTTTAGAGATTTTTTTGGTTGTTGTTTTAAGTAGAAAATAGTACCATTTTGTAACGTCATATGCCCTTCAAATTTGCATATTTAAATTGTGGAAATTTAAAACTTAAACAATGTCATGACTTAGTGGTTAATTTTGCAACTTTTCAATGCTGCTTTTCTTAATATAAACCCTTCCTACATCTCGGATTCTTCGAAAAATCCCTAATTTAGGGGTTTTTTTAAAATTATCTCTTTGCTCTCCCATTTTCCAGAAAGAAGTAACGTGATAACAGTGAAATCGATCCCTGATCTCCCGTGAAATCCCTGCATCATTTTTAAATCGGGGATGTTTCTGGCAGGGATTACAGTTCGATTTCACTGTATCGGGGAATTTTAACGGTCATTCCCTCTCTGTTTACGCATTATTTGTTTATGAAATACGCCACGAAACAGGTTATTAAAGAGAACAAAATATTGTTTTTTATTGAAAGTAGACCTTTATGAGGCACCTTAACATCCGGATTTTGCTACTGGCACAAAGTTAAGACCTAAATTTACGACATTCCAACCGTGAACGTGAATCTACGTGGATCTGCTACCAGTTTGGCCCTATTTCTTCTTTCTCTCCCTCCCTTTCACTTAAAAAAATGTTGTGTTTTGGAAAATTGCTCACAAAATACAGCAATTTTTATGAATTGATTTAAAGAATTAATGCGGAATTGCTTTCCTTGCATGCAAAATTTGTAAATGCATCTCAGAAGTGGGGGGTGGAAACGCATTTATTGAGCTTTAATTACAGAAAAATCAGTTTTTATGCCTTTGCGAAGGGGAATTATCTGGAGTTTCTCCCTTTGCAAAGGGGGTACCACCAGTGACATAGTAGATAAGACTGGTAAGTTGGTAGCGGATTCGTGCCTGACCACGTGGTTTTTCGTGTTTTCATGTGTCTAACGCCAATTTCCTATAGCAAATTCCCCGGGTGGCCAGTGCCGTAACTAGGCAGGGGAAATAGGTGCACCCGCACAGGGCCCACTTGGAAGGGGGGCCCAAAATACATGTATATGTTTTATTATTTTCCCAAACCTAATTAATTAATGGCCCCAAATGTAAATTCTTGCACAGGGCACAGGAATGGATAGTTACGGCACTGTGGGTCGCACCCCTTTATTGTCTCATTCTTCAACCCCTATGCAAAGGGGTGAAAGCTAAATGATTTACTATTACGACAATGATTTAATACCCAAAATTCAATCTTTTGCCCCCGCAGCTAAATTGTAAATATTAATTTTTCAATCCAAGGTAGTGTTTATCTTAATTTGGTAGCGTATCTTGTGCAAGACACGCGAGCTTTTAAAGCCAATTTGGCATGGCAGAGATAACAGAGATAGGACCAAATTTGGAAAATCATTCCACAATTCTTAACACGAAAGTTTATTTCTCAACAAGGAATTGATTTTTCAAGCATGGCAGCGAAATTTATTTATTTTTTTGTAACATGCAACAATTGTCAACTTATGTCAAGGTGACTTCACTATTATCAAAACAAAAGGATGCATTTTGAAAATGCCACCACTTCCAAAAACGTCCAGAAATTTCACTTACGCAAAGGGGTTAATGCCCAAAACCGGAGAGGTGAAAGATATAGATGGAGGCAACACCTCGAACCTTTATTTGGAAGGACGCAAGAACCTCTTAATCTTATTCTAACCCACATTTTATCGTAGAAACGTACTCATTTATATTCCCGTGTAGTCTCGGTCAAAGACTTTCCTCGACAGTTAAGATATTTATTGACAAATCTGTGGTCCTCCGGGGTCAAGGATTCATTAGCAAAAAAAGGGGGGGAGGACGGTTTTTGGAAAGTAAAATCTTTTAAATTACTTAGCATCATCCGCGTTAAATAGTTAATTTCTTTGTTTACGCTTCGTTATAGACCGTTAAACTGTCGTTGCTTCGATATACCGTTACGGTTTCGCACCGTTGATCAAGCACGTAAGAGTGTTTCTATGTTATGGTGTTAGACAAAGCAGAAAGGAAGTTAAACAATATTCCACTTTGTACACCATCAGATATGTCTCAATAACTGATCCACTTCTCCACTCTCGGTAGGGACAAAGGTTCACGACTTGTGTTCTTTTCTTCGAGCGTGTGAAGTAGCATAAACTATCCTCGTGCTACCATAGTAACAAATGACTTTCTCTTGGGCCAAGTTTCCACACCAGTTGCTTCTGTAGTGTATACTTTACTTTTTCTCAGCTGGAGAGAAGTTTGCTTAGGACATCGTCCTCGCTAATCGTTCTTGGTGTCGATCGTGTCGTTAATCCCGTTCCCTGATCGATTTCTCACGTTATCGCTTCGAACTTGATCGAGGATCAACGAGCTAGAAACTGAGCGAGGGTTTTTTTGAAATTCAAGGTCGATGCAATATCGAGAGAGCTGCAATATTGTTCGATTGATCTCGATTAAAAATTAACGAGTTTCGTGCAGCAATACGAATTTGAAGATTACCTTCGCGCGATCGGTCGATCTTGAGTTCGTTTTTTATGCGATCAGTCAAGATCAATTTCATTCGATCGATAGAATGAGCTGCAAAGGAGATAAATTATAACACGGTCCGATCGATCTCGATTTAAAATTTCAAGAGCTAAGTCGAGTTTAGAGATGAATCGAGATGCGATCGAAATCGATTTCGATCAGTTCATGAGTAATTTAGTCAAGACCTCATCGAGTGATCAATCGAGAGATCGATTTCATCCGATCGATTTAATGAGCTATAAGGAAGGGAGATGAATTACTGTCCATTTTATCTCGATTGAAAATCGAAGCAGTTTCGTCAGATCGATCGCACGAAACTGCTTTGTGGATTAATCGAGTCGCCAGATCTTCTTCATGCTATTAGTTTCGTCCAACCGATCGAGCTTCCTGATCGATCAAGATCATCTGAATTCAAACGTAACAGAATAACAGAAATAATCAGAAAATCAACGTAATTCGAGTCTTTTAATTCTGTTTTTCAACACGGAGGGGGATCGAAAATCGAAATTTTGAATCTCGTTTGGACGAAATTGATCGAATCGAACAAATTTTATAATTTGCGCCGTAATTCCCATCGAAGTTTATGAACGAAGGGGCATTAAACACGCAGAGATTCTGACTAAAAAAGGCTACATTACTCGCCCATTCAGTGTGGATGGATGACGGCACGTGACTTCATTTTTGTAACTTTCCTGCAGCAACCCCCTTTCGAGCCCTCCAGGTCTTAAATAGGTTGCGTTAACTTCCTCTCTTATAAAAATTCATAACTAGATTGAAAGAACAGGAAATTGTATAGGTAGATGAAACGACGAGGTGCAGTTAGTACCCACAATAAAGACAAACGTTTTTCTAGAATGGAACCGTCCATCCGTTGTTATCGAGTGGGCACCCTACCCGCTCCCTATTACTAGGTTATCTACAAAATACCTGCAACCTACGCAGCGAGGCGGGTCTGCTTGGATCAGATCAACCCAACTGGAGAATTAGGGTGGAGATGTTGCCCGCAGCGTGAGGGGATGCATTGCTTTCTATATTTTATTTTTTTTTAATTTTTTTCTTCTATCTTTGATTCTTTTTGGGGTCTGCCCCTTTCTCCTGTTGAGTGAAGATCATTGAAGACGCGGATCAATTAAGGAATTAATGATACTACGCTAGATACATTCTTTACAAATGATGCAGTTGGAGTGGTTAGGGGCTCGCTTTAGGGGTTTTTCTTGGACGGTTTTTAAAATCTAGGAGGGTAAGCGCCCCCAAAATTAAATTTACTCTTTATTTGTAGCGCCCGATGGCGCGAAATACATTTTGCATTTGGTGTGATCATCATTCGATCATGCTCAAGGTTATTCTGTTTTTCGATCAAGGTTCTCGAATTGCAAAAGACCATTACAGACAGACACAGGGACGAGTCAGAGCGTACGAAATCGCCGTTTATTAGAAATTTGGTGCGTTTTTTCGTGATTAAAAAATGGCAAAATTTAGATTTAACCGGGCGTTTTGCTTGATTAAAAATAACTCTTTAGTTCAATTGATATGAATAAGAACCCTTAGAACGTAGATCGAACTCGAATTGGGAAGATTGAGCTGCTCAATCAAACAAAACATTTGAGGTTACTCTGATCGAAATAATAAGAATAGGGAATTAGAAGTAACCTACAGGACTTCTAGTGATACCCTAGAAGAGTTCTATAGGGCAACAAATTAACCCACTATTTTTCTTAGCTGTAGAGCAGGGGTGGCCAACAAGTCGATCGCGATCGACCGGTCGATCGCCAAGCCAATTTTGGTCGCTCGCTAGCGATGTCTTGACTTAATGTATTATATTTGTAACCGAACGCGACTGTGTGCATGCAGTTATGACTCGACTCAAAGGCAGTGAGTGCACTTCGTACTGAAACAGTGTATAAACTTAGTATGTATTTCACACTTCCCCCTCCCCACTTAGACTATGCCTATGACAACGAGTCGATCGTGACACATTTTTACGATAAAAAGTAGATCTTACGTGCACAAAAGTTGGCCACCCCTGCTGTAGAGTATTTTAAACCCCTATTTTGCTTAGCGTTACTCTAGAAGAAGAACCCTATAGCGTACTACTTACAATGTATTCTGCACAGTGTTACCATTAAGCAAAGGGGCATGAACATAAATCACAAAATCTAACAAAACCGTTCGCGTGTCTGCCCTATCAACATTACCTTACATCAAAGAAAGTGTGCAATTTTGGAGTGTGAAAGCGATTGAACAGCGCGTGCAACAGTCATTAATGGATAGCAGATGCATTTTTATGTTCGTGTCGATGTGCTCATTGCTCAAATTTGGTCATGATTCCGGTCGGCATTTTGAAGGTCGTCGAAGGGCTCGCGTGTATCGCAGGTGTTGCCGGTTGACGACTTTCACTCGACCTACGAACTTTCTATCCATTTTAATGGGCCAAGGGGAAAGTTGGCGCTCGCGTTATTATTATTTATTTTTTTTACGCTCCTCTTCCATAATCCATTATGATCCTTATAAGGTTTGGACCCTACTAACCTATATAAACAAATGAAAGTTTTCGGGGTTAAGTTTGTTTTCGTTCGAATTGTGTGGGTCATTCGGGTGTCAAATTGTACTTCTCGCGAGATTATCAATGGTTGTGACTGTTTTCTAGAGCGAAGGCCATGCTTCGATTAACTTTTCCTACATTTTAACAAAAGTTCTAGGTTATTCGCACCGAATGCTGCAATTCATTTTTTTTTCTTTTTGCTGTTTTTTTTACAGCTCTATTTTTTCTGTTTTCTTTTATTGCTGTTTTCACGGGTTACATTTTTGCCGTTTTGTTTTCACAGTTTAATTTCTGCCATTTTGTAACAGCTTCATTTTTACCGGTTTTTTCTTTTCGCAGCTTCATTTTTGCCAAGTTTTTGCACCCTTTTGCCAATTTTACCTTTCCGCAGCTTCATTTCGCCATTTTTGCGCCCTCGTGCCGGGTTTCCCTTTCGCGTCTTAATTTTACCAGTTTTGCACCCATACCGTTTTTCTTTTCGCATCTTCGTTTTCCAGGTTTTTTACACCCTTTGCCGATTTCCCTTACCGCAGCTTCATTTCGCGCATTTGCACCCCTTTATGGCAGTTTTCTCTTCGCATCATTTACCAGTTTTTGCGCCCATTGCCGTTTTTCTTTTCGCATCTTCGTTTTTCCAGGTTTTTTCGCACTCTTGTGCCGGTTTTCCCTTACCCCAGCTTCATTTTTACCAGTTTTGCACCCCATTTTACCGGTTTACTTTCCGCATCTTCATTTCTTTCTGTTTTTTACAGCTTCATTTTCTCTGAACTAATTCTTACTGTTTCAAGTGTTTAATTGAAAGTTATCCGTTTTAGTAACAATTTCAATATCTGGTTCCTCGAATTTTTAAATTTTACGTCTTTTCAGTTTGTTAAACCGACTTTTTTAATGCGTTATTTCCAGGTAAAACGTAAAACCGAGTGTAATTGGAAAAAACGGTTACGTTGCAAACGATTCCTATAATCAAATTTAGCTCCATTTCTGTGCAGATCAATGGATCAGTAATTGAGAAAAATTCAGGATTTAAAAGACATTTTTTTCCAATTTATGTTAGAATTGATTTGCGTAACGCTCGATTCGTTATGAAAATGTTGCGTTTTTTTTTAACTCGTAACGAGTGAATTTTATGCGATTTCGCTCGTAAATCTTCGTACAGATCCATTTTTTGGGCGCTTAAATTTTGGTTTTTTTGTCACGTTACCGAAAAACAGTCACGTCATAATTTTCGTAACCGATTTTAGCGCCATTTTTCCCACTCATAAGCGTTAAAACACGTTTACGTAACTTTATAAAATCGGTGTAACACCTTTCTAAACAAGAACTCGCCAGAAATCCTAATTTTCCAACCATTAAACCTTTTAACCACGTATAAGAGGAAAACGTAACAAGAAATGTTCGCATTATTTTTTATTTTATTTTTTTTTTTCGCAAAATGTTACAACGCTAATATACAACATTACAGTTAGTCCTATTTTTTTGCTGTTTTTTTTTTTGTTATTACACACAAATTTTTGAATCATTTTCATTCTTATCATCATCATCATCATCTCTTCCGTAACAGGCATATCGTTTATATATATATAAACACAAAAAAAGTGGCTTGAAACAGTTACGTCCCATTTCAAAAATCTTCCAAAAATTTCGTTATTAACACTACTCATCAAAAATTGACTAGTTGAAAACATTTTGATCGTAACAACTTATGTATAATAGCGAAAAAACCTTGTAAAAGTCCATTTTTTGTTGTTGAAACCGATCAGTAACAGTTTCAGAAGGTAAGGCACCTATCACAGATACGTACCAAACAAACGTAACAGAGGGTTGACAGTCACGTGGCATTGAAAAACACACTCCGGCTCACCATTTAACGTATTTAACTAATCCGTGACGTTACTTTGATTTTGATTAAGCTTCAAAATTTAGGATATGTTACGCATATGTTAACAGAATTGGGTACCTTACCTTCGTTAACTTTACCCAACGGAATGTGTTTATTTTTTTTTTGTTAAAAAACTTCTCATACAACGTTACTAATTCGGTTACGTTCGTTACGTACACGAGAACAAAAGATTTAAAAAAGAAACCAATCGTGTAGGTTTAACATTGCACAAATGTACATCAATCATTCATATTTATTATTATTTTTTTTTTGGCAAAAGAAATCAGCAAATGGCATCCTCTCTTTTTCTCTCTCGCTCGTTTTCCTGTCGTAACACGTTTTGTTCTCGAAAATTCTGCAAAAAAATGGTTCCTTTCGTTTACTCGTGTGGTTGGGACTAAACACAATGGGCTTGTTTAGCGCCCCCACACGCTAATTATCAAAAAATGGAATGTGAGTTACGTCATTAACGCACGTTGCAACATTGGAGCTATTCACATAGACGAAGGGTGTAAAAGGGGAGCATCGAGTCGTTGTTTAGCGATCATGCACCCCCGCACCCCCCTACTGTTTCGCGAATTTTTGCTTTGTTTTTTTTTTCTTGTAAACTTTACTGCATTTTCTGAAAGAAAAATAGTTTTATTTTTCGCTTCTTAGCAGGTACTAATTCATCACAGAAGCTCGACGGATGGCAAGGCTACTTGTTTATTAGTGGAGGAAGAGGAGGAGCAGGAAGTGGAGGAAGAAGAGGAGAAAAATAAAGGTCAGTGGAGAGCAACACCTAGCGTATTTTTCGGATCACAACCGGTTAAACGAAAGAAATGGATTATTTCTTTTTTTCTTAATGGGATTGTCGAGGCATTTTTTGAGGCATCTCAATTGCGCCAAGTTCGTAGAGGTATCTTGGATGGCGACATTCCCATCGAGTCTTTGCGAGGGGAGTAATTTCGCTGATCGCTTTCGTCTTCCAGTCCCGGTTTCCCGTTCTCCACCTTTTTCTTGTACTGATTGATGAGCAGCTCCATCCTCTCGAGGATCTTCTCGTCCGAGTCCAAGTTATCGTCCCTCAGCATCTCTTCGAGTAGGGGTGATATCTGCTTGGACCTCGCCGGGCTGCTCACCGCTATGGTGGGGTTTTCGGGGAACGCACTTTGGGGGTGGTGGCGGGCTCTTCCGGGGCCTGTACGTCTCCCTGACAACGCTGGGCGCGGAGAGCGCTGCCTGAAGGTCCACGTCTTGTTGCCCGTTCCACCTTCGGTCGCTGCTCGGTCATTCTAAGATTTCGGCACGAGTACCGGCCCGGGCCCTGTCTGGGACAGGACGGGGTTGTCGTCGAGCTCGTCGTATGTCTGCGACTGGCTCCTGGGCATTGAACCGGTACCCGTCGATGCCCTCCTACCCTTAACTGGACTCTGGTTGGGGGATGCCCCTCTGGAGTAGCTGTTGTAGTGGTGATCCGATCTACGTCCACCATAGCTAATAGTGTACAGGTCCTCCGAACTCTGAGCTTTCTGGTAGCAGGAGAGCTTCCGGGCGGGGGGATCCAAGCAGGGTATGCGAGATTTGAATATCTTGGCATCGTTATCATCGCAGGTGGAGCGCCTTCGACCCGTGTAGTGACTGAGCTCTTCGATAGAACTAGCGTCTTGAGAGGACGGTCTAGAGCCCTGAGAGTACCTCCAATTTAGATGGTCCTCTTCGTAATCGGCGCTCCCTCTGCTGATCTTTCGAGGCACGCTTCTACGCCTTCCCTGAGTGCGACCCTCGCCTTCGGACACTTCCGAAGAGCTTTCGGCTGACATGGGGTGGGGGCAACCGTTGGTCTTGATTCGTGGCGTGGGGCTGTCGTCCCTAGTGTGGACACTGGTGCTGGAAGCCGAAGAATCGTCGCTGCAATGGGAATTTCGGGAAGGACCCCGAACTGGGTAATCTCGGTTGTCCATTTCCTGATGTGAAGATCTTCTACGAACTTGGGGAGATGTCGGAACGCTTGCTGGTTTGTCGCCCCTGCCCAGGCCGGGTGTGGTCGATCTGAAAAGAGGAGCAGAAGATTTTCGTGAGCATTCCATATGTAAACACACTACACCTGTCACAATTGGTGAAACGTGATCTCACCTGTTATACGTGACCTGCATCTGGGGGCCGTATTTACCGGGCGACATGCTCAGCTTGGCCGAGGTCGAAAACCTGTGGCCTGCGTAAGAAAAAAAGGCAAACGAAACAATTAAGGCTCAGTCGAAAGTCGTAAATGTCACCCGATCCCGATTGTTAAACAATGCGTGAACTCACCCGAACGACACCTGCACGGGTCGTGTTTGTCTAGGTAGTGCTCGAGGGTGTCCCAGCCGCCGCCTACTCTCACCATCACGTGATTTCTTAAAATCTGTAAGAGAAACAACACAAATAAACGACTCGTTCTAAAATCCCTATTTTTTGACATCTGGCCCACTAAATGCCTGCTGATTCTACCAACGATTGGAACTGTATCACGGAGCATTGAACATGCTGCTGCACACCAGATAATAATGGAATCTGAAATATTCGTGTTAGCAAACACTTGAAAAAACTGGAATTTCGTTTATTTTATGATTAAGAAACCGAAACGCTCGAGCTAGAAATGATTTTTCGAACGGAAGCACACCTGTACCTTTAGAAGGGAAAAGCACGCGCTCACCAGGAAATCGTGTACACGTCCATCTGTACAGGACTTCTATTCTAATCTGTGACAAAAGTTTAACCAGAAACGACTTCAGCTGCACGACGGGATGTATTCTAATAAAAGAAAAAAGACAGAAGAAATACCCCGTCATGCAACTGGAATTGAACTTGTAGGCTGTTATCACAGATGGAAACACGGCAGCTTACAGGTGCACATACCGAAGTACGCTTAACGTATCAACCGATAAGCACCTGCGTATGATTTACAATACTTATCACTACCCTTTGTGCGTATCGTCGCGTGTTTGAGTTGCGTAATACATTAACATTCTTGTGTGTTACGCTCACGTTAATCTGTCAGAAATTCGAAAAAGAAACGTGACCTACCCTAACGAAGATGAGCACTTTGGTGTCTCCAATCCTGTACTTGCCATCCGCCACCCGAATCATAGGAAACTGCGAAGGACAGGTACATCGATTGAGCAGATCCACAACCTGAAAAAAAATCAAATAAATTTAAGAACGTCACAAGGAAAAAAATATATATATATATACACAGCTTTTAATATGAACTTTAACCTCGCGCGCTACGCAACCACTTTCATACGCTACACCTGTTGACCTCTTTAATCGGTCAGTTTACCTAAACAAATGGCTCGAGCAGCGCTAGAGACAATTTATTAGATTTTTTTAAATACTTTTTCATCCCCTAGAAGAGGTTAATATTCTGGACAGACGGTGTCAAAGTTCGGCGCGTGCCCGTCGACAGCATCAACAAACACAGAGAAGAAGTTGTCATCGTTGATAAGACAGCCGCAGACTGGGATAAAAATATCTGACATGGGCCTCTGAGGAGTGGCCTCCCATCGAGTATAACATGATCGCCCAGTTTTTCGGGAAGGAGACCGGAATAAACTCGAAAAATATGACGAAAGGATCGCGTCACGTGACCGGCTAAAATAGGATATGGCGAAGAGACATTGGTATGAAGATTTAAAATAGAAAATTTTCCGCGTGGTTTCGATTCTTTTAAATTGGACCACGCTGTATCAAGTTCCTCCCTTCGAAATTTTTGAGGTCGCCAGTCCTACTCGGAGAATTTCGCGTCTATGTCAATAAACCATTATACAATTAAACCATTTTCTCGTTTTAGGAATTTGAAATAAACTCCCGGGTTCGGGCAATTTGCGTTATCTTCACGATTTCGATCATCAAAATAACATTATATGATAATGTAGCTGATAGATACACACCCATACATAATTTTAATCAATACGACATTCAAACTATCACCATAAAAGAACTATAATAGAACACCTTAATTTTGCTGAGAAACATATATTTTTTTACTTTATCTTTATTTTTATTTATTCTCTTATATATTTTAATTTTATGTTTTATTCCGTTTCTATGGTATATTTTTTAAATTCTTGTTCTAAATTTTGATTTAAATATTTATATTCTATATATGGAACGTTTATGTTCCATTATCGTTTTGTAGACCTGAGGATGACCTGTTAATCAGGTTGAAAACGTTTGTGATTAAAATATATGTTTCTCAGCAAAATTAAGGTGTTCTATTATAATTGTTTAATTGCTGAGCTCTTTTAATGATATACCATAAAAGAAGCCACATTATGTATGATAACACAGCGGACATATTCTTCCAGTGGTACCATGAACCACTGAAGTAGTTGGTTTGCGTCTGACCAACGCGCTGGCCTTTTCCGGGTTTTCTCCACGTGTCTGACCCCTAAATGGGAACAGTTTCCCATAGAAAACCTTCCTGTAGGAAGGCAGATCGCTCAATCCATTCTTCCATAAGTAATTCCCATAGCTACATCATTGCATTCGTCTCATTGGGAATATGCCGACACTTACACCAAAGTAACGTACGATAACGCGGTTTCAACAGCTTTTCGCTCCAGATTTCGCATTAAAATCAATTTTTTCCCCATAATTAGGGGTTAATTAGCCACTATCTACCACGTGAGGATACCTTGCAAGCCCCCCTGGCGCTAATGTCGCGCCATCTGAATGCTCTTTTGTAGTTTTTACTCTCCCCGGTAACAAACGGAGCTATTAACTTTACTTATTTATAACCTCTTAAACTTACGAGCTGACCCATAAAACGCGATCCCCTCCTAAAAGATTCTATTACAAATCACGGAAAGGCGTGAGCTACCAGGAAGAGAGCGGCATTCGGGGGGTGTAACTCGATTTCGATCGGTTACTTAAAGCCATTAAAGACTCCCTTCCGGATAATCGGCGCGGATCTAATCGATTAACCGGCCCCTAATGCGCGCACAATTCGAGTTCCAGGAAGAGAAAAGACTCGTCCTACAGAGACGAAGTCCCTTTAATGATGCCAGTTTTTCGACTCGTGTGACTCACATCTGTGTTATTGACCTTGTGCAGCGCGGCGCAGGCTGGATGCGTAAAGCATCCAGCGAAAAATAGCGCAGTTGTGAATTAAAAAACAAACAGAAAAAAAACGCTAGTGTTTTCCGAGCATTCCGATCGTCCATCAGCATTTTATACCCTAGCGCATTCCACGAGGTGGAAGCTTGACGTAGCGTGATTCCAATTGCTTTATTGGCTCGGAAATCCCGTGCCAAACGTTACGTAACGCACTAATGGAATTTTACCCCGTTTGGCACCGAGTGGCACTGTATCGTTTTCTCACGCTTTTGTGATATCGATGACAATTTATACAGTCTGACAACAATGAATAGTTACATTGATGTCGTTTGTGGCAACCGTGTAGAATTTTTTATCAACTGTGGGCCGTTCTTCTGCCCACCGCTTGAAGTAGTTGGGCCATCAATCTTCTCCGTTCGATGCCTTCCACCGCAAGTGTAGTAAAAAAAAGAAAGAAAAAGAATCTAGTTAATGGGTTTCGATGAGACCCTACGCTTGTTGCACAATTTTTACCGTTTCGAGTAAGTTAATACCCTGGCCGTTTCGATTTTACGACACGGGTTTGGTGAGGTTAAGATCGTTAACCCCCCGCCAAAAACGAAATCCGTGTAATTATATTCAATTACTAAGTTAATACATCCGAAATGGGAGTTATCAATCTGCCGAAAATATTTAATAAGAAAATTATGGGGCGTGGGCGCTTTGCTGAATCATAAAAATTTCCATGTATCTGCCCCTAGTTTCCGCGTAGCGTGTTCAATTTTCGCAGGTGGCACCCTCGTCGATTGTTATAATCGCTACGCTTGGCGCCCCCTGAATTTATTTTTTAAAACTCTGACGTTAATTTTAAACCATCGCACTTAAACCGAAATAACCTTTCGAAACACTTCAAATCTTCATTCTACCTATTCGAAACAATGCTAATCACTCCTTATCGAAATTGTACGCGATTTACAGACCACTTCAATTATTATTCGAGCGCGAAGAATCATGAACTGATTTTATTTTTTAATATTTATGCGACAGAAAAAAAACCCACCCACGTCTTTTACGCTTCGTTAAAGGGGGACGACAAGAAAAAAAAGGGGGCAGGTTTTTCGAAAGTCGTTTTTCTTCTTACGGAATTTTATAGGACGATTGAATTAGCCCCGAGCCCAAAAAATTTATATTGGTTTACCCCGATTATGTATAACTCCAAATCTATTGGACTTCCGCCTAGCCGAGGGGCCATTTTGGCTCGTAAAATGTTTCTCTCCGTCCCTTTTATGTTCGATTTCGATTACTCCGAAAATTATCGTACTTTTTTTATTATTATTATTACTATTATTACCGCCATCTTCGGCGCGCTTTAGGCAAAAATTCTGAGGATCGTATCGAATTCATACGCGATGTTTATGCCAAATTATTATTCTCGATTTCGTTCGGAAATGCCAATTTCCTCCCCTTTCCCGAAAGCTTGAAATTTTTCTAAAAAGCGCCATTTTTTCCGTCGTGATTTGCGCTTCGTGCTATAAAAAAATAAAATAACGTTATGTAATGTTTACCGAGAAGAAGATCTTCTTGGCTTCGGTTTTCTCTACAAAAGTCTCATTTTTTTTTCTTTCGTGTTTACCGGCGCGACGTCACGAAACGGGAGGCATTCAGCTTCTCCACAATGCGTAAAAACCGAGTGAAAGAGGCCATTTGTGCTTGTTTACTTAATAGATCTCCCTTTTCGCTTAATCCATTCCCCTTTTCGATACTAAAGACGTTTATTTTTAGTGTCATTCTTCTTGTGTCGTCACCCATCACTGATTTGTGCCATTTGTCTCTTTCAATAGGGGGTTATAAATCTTTCTTAAGCATAGAAAAATCGATATGGTGAATATATACAATCAATTCTTCGTTAATCACTCGTCATCAACAAAAAAAAGACCTTTGAATACTTCTTGTCACTCGAATTACTTAGCCAGCTTCAAAGTAACTTTCTCTAGGGAACAACGGCTACATTTTTGTCAATTGTTAAGGAAAATTACCGGTCGCCATCTTTGGATCGTAGTGGAAAAAAAGCGCAGGTCTCTTCTTATATGCATTTATGTCATCGCACCGATTTACTTCATTTAATTTCCCCAGAAGGCACAAAATCTCAAATATATAATATCCGGGAGATAATATATTCTGCTGACGAGTCTCAGCAACTTTATATAGATTAAAATCTCTTTTTCATAGCATTAAACTTGCAAGAACCTTTATAAACAACCAGAAGAATCGAGTAATTCGGTTATGGTGTACGGCACAAACCCGGTTATTTTTCGGAAAAAAATGCATTAATTTGATAATAAATCAAATTTATTCCTTACATTCACAAGAATTTCTTCCATTTTCATTCCAAAAACACAAGAAAAACAGTTAGATTTTCGTAATTAGTGGCCAAGATATGGGTAAAAAAAAACTTCCGCCATTTTGAATTCCACCAGGAGGAACATCTTCAAATTGTATTTTTTCCCGAATATTTTCGCATTTTATTTATACAAAGATTTTCGAGTAAATATTCAAAAGCCGCAATACGATTTTTTGAATTTTTTTTCCATTCATAAATCACAAATTTGCATTTTTTTCACTGAATAAACAGATTCTTCCTGGGAATTTAACCGGCATTTTCTTTATTTCCTTAAAAAATACGCCAAAAATGTATAATTTAATGAGGAAAACAAACGTTGCAAGTCGTTATTTTAAGCGTAAACATCTTTAAAATTACATTTATTTAGTGACTAACTCCATTTTTATTCCTTTACTGTTATGACGTCAGAACTGAATGGCAACAATTTAATGACTTTAAAACAGCTTTTTAGTCATCAAAATACTCAGAAAATGAATTCTTAAAACTTATATTCTTTGAGGAAATCCCATTTTCTATCGTATTTTTCTTTTAAACTTTAATTCGAAAGAAAAAAAAATGTCTGCCGGATCCTCGTAGTGACGTCATTACCGTCACGATCGTCTGCTTCTCTAAGTTACTTTTTTCTGTTTTTTTAACGTTTCTTCTTCACTCAAATTATTTTTATGGGTGGAGTTAGCTTACTCGCGTGTTTCAACTTCCATCTGTTCGCTGTACGGCAGATGGGCGACCTTGTGTAGGATATTCTCCACCTGTTTAGAATTAGTTCCATTAATCCATCCGCCATAACGCACCTACCTTTACCCTCACGCCCCCTGCTGATAAAATCGCCTGACCTAAATAGATATTACAAAATTCGTTTGGGAAATGAATTGTTTTATTATTATTAACTCGAAACGTCGTGACGAAATACGTTTGCTTTTTATTTATTTATATTATTATTATTATAGTATATAAAAATATACTGTATTCATTATTTCTTCTTTTCGGAAAAAAATTATATATATGATGACGTAAATGTGTTAAATCATGACGCAATAAAAGTGGGCCGGGAAATGATCCGATGCCCCTGGCGCCCGATCGATGTATTAACGCGTTGACCTTGTTACTGAATGCTTAACAGGTGTTCGGGAATCGAAGGCCGGAGGGACCGGTCCATACCGGGATGGGCGTTAACCGATGCACGTGCGACCCGTCAGCTCCCAATCGGCGATTCTGATGGTACGGATTGATCACTTTCGCCGGTTTCCTTTTTTTTCTGTGGTCTCCTTTAGCGATCTGCATAGATAATGGGAGATCCCGATTGGAAGATGGCATGCAGCAAGCATTCTAATTTTACTCCCATACATCAATCATATTCGTTAGTTTCCATTCAGTACGAAGTCTAGAATGTACAGTACGTCTACGATTTTGCCCCTAAAAACTGATTATATTTACGTAACGAGACGATACGTAAAGCTCTATCTTGGTATTTTTCTACGAGGAAAAACCCCCGAAAATAACTCTGACAGCGTGTCCATTAGAAACCCGCATCCGGAAGCGCTTTCACAATAAACAAATAAAAAGTGGCAGAGATTTTTTTCTCTACGAGATTATGCCACCTTTAAGACGCCTACAGTCAAAATTACACCCGTTTTCTATAACTTACGAAATTTATTAATATCGTTATCGACACGCAACGTGTGACGTTGCCGATTATTAAGAGGAAGCAAGAGATAAGGAGCGATAAAAACAGAGGAATTTTCAAAAGCCCCTTTTCCCCGAGGATAGTTTTATTGATCAAAACTACTTACTTATCGAACAAAATATAAGAGTGCCACCGTGGCCGACGTCACGTAACATAAGTGGACTTCCTCATCCCTCGAAACTTGGTTATTGTATTTCTTTTATTAGTTCTTTCGCTACGTTTTTATGATAAATTTAATGCTTGACTTTATTGCTTTTGTATATAATAAAAGCTTCAGCGTGTGGTCACCCCCTCGCTGACTTAACGCAGGGGAGGTCGAATCGTGGGTTTTTTTTATTCTTTCTATTACGTAGGGAAGCGTAACTGAACTCATTGGATGTAAACGAGGGGTGGTTGTACTACAGCGTGATCCTACTCTCGCGAGTTCAAACCCCCTTTCGAATTAGTGTGACATTGGTATAAAGAAATGACTTACCCGTTCGTGCAGGCTTCTCAAATCATTAGTGATGATTTGCATCCTGGGTTCGGAATAGGTATCCGAATCGTCGTCGGCTTCGTGTCCATCCGAGTCGGCACCACCTTTAGCAAGTTCCGCATCGATCTCTTGTTCCATTTGCACCAGTAGCGGCGCAGGCATGCCAAACATGGCACCTCTTCTCGCCACTTCCAAAAGGCAGAGTATGAAACTCCTTTCGTTCTTACGCATCACCAGATCTTCCGTTTCGAAGAGTAAACAGTCCTTGATGGCTAGACTTCGGCACCAAGTGATGAAATTCGATACATTGTCGCGTGCGTGGAAAGTGCCGGGCATGACTCCTGTCCTATAGACAACATCCCTATCGGGGATGGGCATATTGACCCCATTGTGACCCGCCTTGTGCCAATCGCGTGCCATGTGAAGCACATGATTAGCGTGTTTGCAAAGTATAACACCGGTCTCTAGACGATCCATAAAATTGTCCACATTGATGTCCAAATCGTAAAGGCTATTCAACCATTCGGCCAAATCCTCCTTCATGGCGTATAGATATTCTTCGCTTGATTTGAAGGGCCGGAAGGGCCTAGGTTCTAAGTGGCGTAGGAGATGGAGATCGTCGATGGCTAGCCCTTCGCCACCGCCGGATGGACAAGTATCCACGTCGTCTGCGGCCATTCTAATTCCCTTCATAATCCGTTACGTTAGAAAGGTGCACGACTAAACACCAACCATGTCATTTTGAGGGAGAGGTGTACCTCGTACCGAAACACACAGCTAACTAGTTGACAAACTAGCTTTACGCCAAATAAAAACCCTATGTCGGCTGAGATACATGTGACCGCATTGCTGTAGTGACGTAGTAGTGCTCTTTCGTAGCGCCATCTCTCGAGGTGATAGTAAAGCTGAAGCGATCAACAACAACCCACCATTGAGAAAATTTCCCGTCTCTCCGATACCCCTAGGGAAATTCCCTAATACTATCCGCGACGCTCGCATTCCGTAACACTGCACCTCTCGAATTTCGGGGGAAATTACGCGTCGTTTTCGACAATTTAAACAATTTCTTTAAAAACGTTTCCGTAAATGTTTACAAATCGGGACACACAATGCCGAACAAATTGACCTTGTTTCTAATAAACACAGAAAAAATCGTACCGAAGTCCGAAAAAAGAAACATATACAGTACATGCGTATAAATTGTATACTTTATTATTAAATAACTTCACAACAGGGAAGAAAAATATATCTCGACTAAATTAGGGAAAGGATGATAAATCATCTTTGCCCGACGGGGGTATAGCGCACAACTAATTTGTAAGGATGCCAAATCGTGATTCACAGTTGTAATCTTTAATTTCCCTAATTAGGATCGCTGTTGCCATTCGGCATTATTCATTAATTAGGTTCGATTAGAGTGCGGTCTATTTTTTTAATTAATAGAATATGAAAGTTTAAATCAAAATATAATAATAATAACTTTTTCGAAATTCTTTTGTGAATTGTATCGATGAGAGGCGTTTCCTCACAGTTCCACTTTATAAGATCGGAATGTGTTAATTTTCACTCTTACCGGATGTTGTCATGGCGATTGCCTCTTCACTTTTGTTTAAATAAAAAACTTATTTTTATTTATTAACATTTTCTATAAATAATTTTTAAATAAAATATTTATTTTAAGTGATAAATCGTTAAAATTTCGAACATTATTTTTTGAAATTTATTCCCAAACTCGTAATTCGTTACCATAGCAACTAAAGTTTTAATAATTTTTTTTAAATTTCTTTTATTTACGATACTTTTCGTATAAAATCGAATTTATTTCTAATGTATCGATATTAATTTTTCAATTATTGTGCATTTTAGTTATAAAAATTTAACATCGATATTATTGAAAGCCGATTAAAATCTCGTACCATAGCAACATGTGGCTTTACGATTAATTGTAATTAATTTAATTAAATTTCCATAAGTTTTATATATTAATATTCCATCTTAAACTAAGAGTAATTTAATCTTTAGAAAACTCGGAAATCTCTTTATGTAGTAGCCATTAAAAGTCGAATTCTTGTTGTCATAACAACGAAGTTTTTTCCTCGTCTCTCTTTCCATACCAGCTGATAAAGTTGATCTAATTTAACGCAATTAATACAATTTATTAAGAAATTATTTCCTTCATAAAACTCAATTATATGCTTAAATAAATAAAATTTCCATTTGTCATCGAAATCGACGTATTTCAAATTGTCGTTACTATAGTTACGAAAGTTATCTACTGTAGTTCGTAACGAATGAATAAATTCGGTTAAAACTCTATATTAATGTATTTATTACAATTTTATCAACGGCGATGACGTTATTATCGCTTTAATTACTAAAAATGATCTCGATGACAAAACGCAAATAATGAGACTCGACCCGATTATAAATAAAACTGATTAAATTGATCGTATCTGCTTGATATTTAAATTAAATAAAATAATCATAAATACAAAAGTGCATATTCCAATTTATGAACATTTTGACTAATGACAAACTGTAAAAAAAACATTAAAAGATCATGTTGCCTTAGCAACCTGACGTCATTTATGTTATACCCGATAAAGTGCAATATAATTAAATATATATTTAATTCATAAATAATAATACTTTCTATACGAGAATTTAATCGATTTTTATACGATTGACCTTTTTAATAGCCATTACTAAAAATATTTATTATTTAATAGAGAGAAAAGTTGAATTTGTTTGCTTGTATTTATTTTTTCTTTTTTATTTCGTAATTTTAACTTCGCCACAATAATTTGATAATTGCGCCTCCTTTTAACATATTTTTTCGTTTTTTATTACAAGCATTTTAATTATATTATTATTAGTAGTGACGTCAGGTGGACATTTCCTCGTCACGTGACCGGCCGCGACTTTTTTAATCGTCTGTTCGAGAACAAAAGGTAATTTGTTCGTAGTTTATTTTTCGTGATTTGTAGCAGTTTCACGCAATTAAAAAACGAAAATTTTAATGTAATAAGACACGCGGAACTGTTTTAATGGCTAAGAAACACGATTTTTAACTGAAAAACCCAAGTGGGACGACGTAAGGAATGTAGTCACTTGGACTTTAATTATTACTTTTTTATTGAAAATTTAGTTTATTTGTAAGCGCAGTTTAAGAAAAATAAACATTTAATCAGTGCTAAATCGATTAATTATAAAAAAAAATTTTAAAATGTCCGGCATATTTGTGCCAGACGATAAATACGCCTAACGCCATCTGGTGTGCGTAATTGTCAATAACGAAATGACACGTGGTTTAATGAAACTGAACAGTTTTTCCTTCACAAGGTCATTATGACTCATTACCTGCAAACCTGACTCACTGGATCATACCTGCCAGACATACTTTAATAAATATTTATACGAATAATTAAATTTTCGCTATGCACATCTTATAATTCAATTAAACCCCCTTTAAAAAAATAAACATGCGTTAATAAAATTGAGATTTTTCATTCAGATCCTTATCAAACGCTCTTAAGCTATTTCCTATGCAAGAATTTTAATAAATTAACCGATGTCAAGCGTTAATTGTTTCAAAAATTCACTGATATTGTGCGATTTTTATCTGAAGTTGCGATTAATTCAAAAACAGGTTTTTATATACACGATAAGCAAGACAGATGTTAGAGTTTTCATTTATTATTTAACTGAATATTTTGGTAAATTATAAAATAAACACTTGAGATACTTTCGTGGAGATAACCGGACTGTATCGGCTTTCATCTACTTATAACTGTATGAATCGGTTTTAAATTAAGTGTGAAAAATAATTAATTAATTTAAGCTTGAAGAATGTGCATATTAAATTTTAAGCACGGATTTTTGTTTCTATTCTGATTGCATCGGCTTTCCTTAAGGCTTACGTGGTGTCGACTATATTAAAGTGACCCAATTTTGGCGGAACGTTTGATATCCAGCTTAATAGGGTCAGGGCTCAAAAGTCAATATCGGTCGCATTGGATCAAGGACTTCATTTTCCAAAATCAACCCAAAAAATTTCAGTTGTGACCCTTGAAAATACTCAAAATTAGTGCTAAAATGCATAAAAATTGAGATAGTTTTATTTTAAAGCAATTTTTGCATTTATTACATTGACTTTAAGGTAAAAAAACAAAATTATATGCTTAATTTCTCACATTTATTAGGATATAAATTAATTAATAATTATTTAAAAATGGCACTTAGTTGTAGCATAAAATAATGCAAACAATAATAATAATCTAATTAAATTCAAGTGCTGACTCTCTTCATTAACTAATATTGCTAATTGAGTGTCACATTATTTGATATTTATAAAAGATAACAGTGATTAACATACAAAGACAATATTTTCAAACAAATAAGACTGTTTATATACAGTACATAAGTATTTTTGTAAAATTACTGTTTTAAATTTTCTGTATCTCGTTATTAAACGAATATTCATTAAAAATAACATTAATTTAAGTTCAAGCAATTTACTGAATAATTTTGAGATGTGCATGCTGCATACGATACTGCATGAACAGCTGCTTCTTATAGTATCACACCTAGAACAGATAGGCCTTAAATATCAAGAAACTAGCTGTGAAAATTGATAATCCAAGCTGGACCCTTCAAATGATAGGCTTTACTGCTTTGACCATTCATCCATCTGTGTAATATCTAGAAAATTTATTGGTTTATACCCACAAAGATCAAACTGTGGCTCTCCTATATTGCAGCTTCTGTATATTGGCCCATTCTTGATATAAGTTATTGTTCCAATACAAGTTATAGCAAACTTTGTTTAATTAATTAATAAATTGCTTGAATTTGGACTGCTGAAAAGAATCCTTTTGTTCTTTAATTTTCAACATTGCATTTTATAATTGTTTTTGTTTTTTCCTATACAAATATTACTTAATTAAACTGAATTGTAACTTAACCAGTTCCATTTAGTATGCCTTCTATTAATCATGAGAAAAAAGAAAACAGTATTTTGCTATGAATATATGTTTCTTATTCAGCAGGCTCCCTGCATCTTTATTTTGATTATTTAAAAATGTGGCATATTGTAAATTCTGTTTATATAAAATAATATTAATTTCAGTAAATACTAATACGGATTTTTTTTACATTATTCCACATTTTTTTGAACACATCCATTAATATTTGGAGATCTAAATGTTTTCAAAAATATTTAAATTACAACAAATCTTTCAATTTTTCAATGTAGTACCGCTGATTATTTGTAGATTCACGAATTTAGTACTGTTTACTTCATGTTATTGAGCACAATCAATGAACATTAAAATTCTAAAATTGCTTGAAACATTGGGTACATTCCAGTATGCATCAGCAAACTGTGTTCCATCATTCACTTACATACTCATCAGTTTGTAAACATGGATGGAACATAGTTTATATGTACAGCCACTTGCTGGTCTGCGGATACAGTGAGCTCTGACAAAGAATTAATAACTACAGAGGCAGCCATATTATTAATACTATTTTAAATACTGTCTTTATTAATCCAAAGTTATTTTGACAAAAGTTTGCAAACGACACTACAGCATCGTTTGCTTCCGCCATCTTGTTAGGTTGACAGACATTCCAGCAAAAGCTTATTAAACCTCTCGCTGGTGCATCAGTTTTGGCTGAGACTGATTCATACTGGAATGTACGGTACCCATTTATAAATTAAAGAAGTATCTATATCTGTAAAAAAGTGACAGATGTGCTAAATCCAATTTACATATTTGTAATTAACTTTTCCTGTTATTAAGACCAGATCGGACAGACTGGAATACATCAAGGTGATTCTGACAGTTTATAAATGATGCTACATACAACCATAAAAATCTTAAATTTCTCTCAAACATTTATTTGATGCCACCGTCAGAACAAACCATCACATCACCGTCTAAACACTCTTTTGACAAAGTCTTGTCATCAAATTATTAAACTAGTATAGGAAAATTCCATATTATTTATACTCTTATTTAAGTCCTTGTTGTCAAGAAACTGATAATTCCATCGGAGGTAAATGACCGCTGTCACCTATTCCAAACACTATTACTCTACCGCTCGGTCTAATTGTTATTGACGTTATACTTGCATGGAACAGCATAAATCTTTTCCATGCTTCCGGCGATAGTTGCAGGGCTCTGAAAGAAAATAAAGATTTTAATATGAGCAGAGAAAAATTCAGTAAATATTTATCATTTGAAATCACAAAAATTCAATGTTATCTTACACCTAAATAATGATATAATATATATTTATTAATAGCCCAAGCACGGAAATGAAGAATGTCGATTGATTTATTGATGCACATTACACTATACAGTCTATACATATGTACAAGTGTGACTTGCAGTAAACTTGGATATGTAAGAAATCGAGTCCAGCATCCCAGTCAGATCACTTTTTTCTTTCTTAACTGATTCTATTTGGTGAAAACACAAGGGCATTTATTCATGTTTACTACATGTTTGGCAAGGACAAAGCCAACATATATGAGTCAAATCATTCATGAAAATGTTTGAGGTCTTTCAGGACTCGAATCAGGATCCTCTAAAATGGTAGATAGAATAAGTATGACTCAAAGATAGCTTTAGAATGGCTCCAGGATACTATAACTGAGATGTCGGAGATGTATACACACTAGCACGCTACAATGAATATGTAGAGAAACACACAAAGGTCATTACTTAATGAATATATTTAATTAAAAATTTGTAAAAGCACGTGCTTATTTATATTCTGAACGCATTCTCCTCATTTGGAACTTGTCCCTGACCTGTTCATAAACTGACTTTTAGACGCGTAAAGAAAACTATCAACTTCTTTCAACAAAACGAACATTTTATGTATAAACTATACAGAGTGGTCCAGAGCCAAAAGCCAGTTGTTCATATATTGAACAACTGGCTTTTGGGCCACTCTACTTAAAGCACTGAAAAATATCTTAATTAGAAGAAAATTTCTGAATCACAAAAAAGCATTAAAGTATTTTAATATAAAACAATACTTTAAATAGAACAAATGCCGCATTACCCACCGATAAAACTCGATCCAGTCAATTATTATAAGCTTTGTTTTCGCTTAATTCTAGTAAATTTTATCGAGTTTCGTAGAAAAATAGTAATAGATTTCGAACAGAGTAATCCTATATATTTAAAAATGCCGTAACCAGATATTCTGCTATTAAAATAAATACACTTTCCACTCTCGGATATCAGATTACGATCGGTAATGAATGGGACCGATTATTTCATTAAATCGAATCTCGTTATGCGGTCATTACATCAATGCGATCAAAATAGAAATATGGAGACACTATTTTAATTTATTAATCAACATTTAAATATATATATAAGCTTGCGCCGCATTTAACATAATTTAATAGTGCCACATTTAATTAAATTTGTCGTGGAAAATAATTTACGGAGACTTAAATATCCTCAATTACTTCATTTACCTTCTCGGCACGAATACCACGATAAATAATTTCTGTGTACGAGGCTCTAAAATAGCTAATAAATCAATGTTCCGTAGAAGATGCATTCGGGAAGAATGCTATACTTTAATGAACTTATTGTTAAGAAAATACAATTGTGTCGGTTTTGCAATCCTACATACTCCCATCTCATTTACAAAGGAGTTAAAAATAGCAGAGTACACTTATACTGAAACTCGATGACTCGAGTAAACGACACAACCTTAAAGGTCTTTGCTCGAGTCACACAGTTCCTGTAAATGAATGAGTTAGACAAAAATGTCACATTATATCGCATGAATTGTCAATTCGTGTGTAGTAGTGTACATGAACAAAAAGATATAGTTTTATTATTATTATTACTATTTTTTAATTCTAATTCTTATCCATTAAGCATTATAAAATGCATAACAGCTTTCTTTATTTTTAAACTTTACAGATAATTATACTCAATTCAGTTTTGGTAAATCAATGACAGGTTAAAAATAGTATTAAAACAATATATGAATATTTTTGGAATATTCACTTCACCCTGGCTTAATTTTCTTTAAATATTTGACTGCATAAGCAATGCACATCGGAATTTAATTACAATAATACTGATATTTAACGTTATTGAGCATTTTTTAATGCTTAATGGATATTAAACAGATTTAATTTTAAAGGAAACTAATATCTCATTAAAGATGAGAGAATATGACGGTGTTTTTCTTATTCAACCCAGAGATGAGCCTAATGACAGCACGTACTGTATTTTTCTCAATTAGACTCCTGTGCGGTTATTTTTAGAATATACATATCCCCATGAGTTCTTTCCGGACGGTGGTTTGATGGTGGTGGCAACAGAAGACGAATGGTTAAAAATTGAAACAAATACCATAATTATTCGTACATTTTCCAAACTCTCAAAATAATTTATCGACTCTATTTATGAGTTATGGCTACAAGATTCGAAATACCAATAAGCTCTCGACTTACAAACTTGATCACGACTTTCCCATGCTTGATAGTTGATATTTATAATTTTATTTCAAATAATGTTCCCGTAAAGCCTGGAATAGAGTTCACGCTCCGACTCTAGACTGCCCACCGTGCTAACCACCTCAGATGGCTGGAGGCGATCTACATATGCCTTAACGATATTAATGAAGGTAATTGCATTAACTACAAGGACGAAATAGCTCTATCGATGGCATGTCAGGCCCTACTAGATAAAACGATAAATTAGAACTCATGCTTAGCGCATAGGTCCGTATTGACGTCGTCGGGTCGGGACAACGTTCCGGATCGTATTTCTTCGCGACTTTGAATCGAAGCGCATTCCGTTAGGGGATCGTTACCTGATGAAGAACTGTTAGGTTCGAAAATGTTTGTAACTACTTTGTTGTGGATGATACGCACACTGGTAAAAGGCATTTAGATACGTGAAACTTGACTCTAGACAATTTGAAGGAATAGAATTGTACACTCCTTACCTGCCACTCTAAACTAAAATCTGTACAGTGCAGTATTTCAAAACATTTCCACGATTTTCAACCTGGGGTTTATTTCTAACGGCACTTTTACTCCCTCGGGTTTAAGTGAGAAAATATGGCACATACAAAATCACCTACCCAATTTGTCAGACCTAATAATGTACACAATATAATCCAATGTTTTCAAAGTCAATCTTGCACTTATATAGTGTATATTGTTAGTTACATTGCAGCAATTAAGATTGCTATATTTACTACACAAAAGATGTTTTTGTATGAATTTTAATGCATGTTTATGATGAAATGAAGCTTTATAACCTGACTGTAATGATTGATTTTAGACTAAACAGTGTAAGAGCATTAATACAAGCAAGTTCAATACTTTACATTTAGAGAGACAATAATGCATTTGTAAACACTCTCAGAACATCTTGATGCTGAATCATCAAAATGATAAGTTTATATTTCCCATTTTTGTAAACAATAAGCCAGTAATGTAGCAACGTTGTCCCAAATTCTTTGCTTATGGCTATAAATCTAAGAAAACAATATTGTGCAACATGAGTTGCAATCATTCATACAGCAAGAATGTGTAATATTTTGAAATATGTACATATCTAAAAATAAATCAATAGAAATCTCGTGTTTTGGACAGTGACATTGTGTGAAATGTTTCTATTTTTTCAAAAACTGCAGAATAAATATTTAGTTTAACAGCCAAACAAATGTTGATTTTGTTAACGCTCTATCTTGCCCAGAAATCATTAAATAATGTAAATATTTGATACATATCTTCTTAATATTTCTTATAAATTTAAACTGAAAAGTTTACAATTGCTTTTCCTTCAGCTCTTAATCCAGATAAAATTACAAGAAAGCACTTAATATTCACTCCGTAGACTTGTCAACACGGATGCAAATGTGGATAACACATGGTAACAAAGATTGTATACATTGTAGTCTGTAGCTGTCAGTGTTATCAAACACAAACACTAGTCTGAATATAACATATGCCTAGTTTAAATACATAGCAGCCTGTAGCATTTTAGACACAAAAGAACAGTACAATTAGAGATCAAAGATATACCGAGTTCATATTACATAACTTTGTTTCAAAGCCTCGCAAAATTATCCATAGTATATAGTTATCCGTACTTTGTATCCCGAAAAGTCGGCACAGCCCAAGAAACGAGATAGGATCTAGTGAGTGACAAATATAGATCACGTGTCTCACTGAAAAACCATAAGAATATGCAAATATAAAAATCAATAAAACAATGAAAAGAGCCTTCTTATTGTCCAAAGGCACATCATGGGTTTGGCCAAATGGTGAGGGAAAGGAACCAACATATCTGGGACAAGCCTAAAAAATCCAGCAACAAGTTGCTTAACTTTCCAGCATTTGGTGGCATCATCAAAACAAATTTTTTATTTATCCATAAATTATGTTCGGGAAGCATCGCATATCCAGCTGTGAGCGTATTAAACACTTTAACAACTTCCAGCGATTATATTCATTACAAGATCCATTGTTTATAACCAGTTTTCTAATTGACAAAGATTGATACTGGTAATTATTGTCATCAATATCATTAGAACTTTACAAAGCTTAACGTAGCTGGCCGTTAACGATATATTTATATTCGTCGTCCTTGTCCTTCTTAATAGGATAACGGAAGAAAGAAGATAAGAACGACCACCGAGTCGAGTTCATTTATTTTCAGTATCGTATATTATGGAAGTTTAAATCAAAACGTATACTCCTTAGTAACAATATGAAGCTAGTTTAATGAGATTTTTTATGAGAAAATACAAATTTTAGAAGTTAATTATATCGAATAATCATAGCTTTAGCAGGTGTTTGAATTTTCTGAATAGCAATCCACGTTTTATCGTGTTTTTATTTATTTTTTTAACGATTGTAGGATTTAATACTTTATAGTTATTCCCTGTTGAGTATTTTAATTGTATTATTATTACTTAAAAAAATAAAATTGCCTTCTGTCATACATAAGTTTGACCCCTGACCCAGTCGCATTTTCATTAAAATTTCTTTATTTAAAGCATCGTTATAGTAAAAAACTTTGACGGAAGAATTTAAAAGTGTGTGTGGTGCCATCTGTTACAATATTTTATTAAAAGTTTTTTATTATTATTATTTTAAATGGCAAAAAGCTTAATTTTTAGGGGAGAAAAGTTGTATAAAGATTTATAAATGCTAATAACGAGTAAAATTAAGTCATTAAGTCTGCCCCGACTTGAAATATGACACACTATCCCCTCGACTTTTAACTGCCAAAATGTAATAGCATCAATGCCCCTAATACACAAACCTCCATGCAAAATTTTGGAAATTTTCAACAAGAGACACAGGAGTTAAGCTTCAAAGTGGGTGAACAAAGTTGTGCCCCCTCTCACACACAAAAAAAACTGCCAAATTTTTTTGCATCTCTTGACATTCCAAGGTCCCGAGTCCAAAAATGTGAGAAATCTCGAAGGGTCGTTGTTTTGGCCGATCGCCACACTTTCCTTCTATTAGATATAACAGTAATCGTCTTCAAAACAACATAAATATTAGGGAAAAATCTGCTGCCGTAATTAATGAAATTCGTCGTTATGACAAAAATTTACAACTTGTCTTTTGGTCATATAACGTAATTATAATGAAAAAGTTTTAATTAATATTATATATGGAACCATTCGAGATAACTTTGGCCCGTAAGGCAATCCTAAGAAGCCAATTTATCAAAAATCGATATACAGTCAAACCTGTGAACGATGGCCACTGACAAGAACATAAAAGTGGCCACTGTTGGAGGTTCGACTGCATTTTAGTATAACTTGTTTTACCGAACAAACGAACAGTTTATTATATAATTATATTTAATGATTTACTAACAATCTCAACATGAAGAAGAGCAAGAAATTCCAAAATACACCTAGAGTACGACTCAATTTTACGAAATTTTGTGCAAAAAAAATACTTAAAATAAACAATTATACGTGGGAATTTAGTTAAAAACACTTAAGTTATTTATATCATTGGCTCAGAACAATATTAATTTGTCTAAGTAACTTGTAAGATGGCATTGATCATGCACAAATATAATTAAATACTTGATTAATACAAGAAAACGTCTTTCATGCAACTAAAAGGGACAACTAAATTAATTTATGTATCTCCATCAAAATTTCTATTACTCTTCTAATTTACTTCATCTCCTTTTTTTCTCTCCCGAGCATCACCGATTGCTCCTGATGATAAATCCAAGTTTCTATCAGAAGTAAGGTCTGGAGGAGGAGGAAAGATGGAATTCTCGGTTAAATTTCGCATTTTAGAGGTTTTGAAACGAAAAAATTCGGTCGAAAAACGTAACTTTTGTAATAATTTGACCGAAAAATATTCTGCAAGCAGTGACAATGAGAACATGACTCAAAAAACGGGTCTGTTTCATTGTCTAGATCTTTATAAAACTGGTATGATTTGAAGATGGATAAAACTGCTGAACATTGGTAGGCCTAGATGGTTGCAGATTTGCTCCCCACTGACGGACTGGCCGTATCGAGTTTTCTTTACGTCTCTAACACCTAAACGGGCGAGTTTTCCGTAGAAAGTCCTTCTACGAGGCATCGCCTTTGACAGATCACCTACGAATTGTACTGCGTATTCCATTAATCCTAACTGAATTTGATATGTCTCAAAAGGTGGAGAAATGTCTCCACACACACATACACACACGTGTGTGTGTATGTGTGTGTAAAAACATGCTAAGAAATATTGATAGTTTCTATGTCAATATAAATTTAATGACACATTAAATCACAAATTCATCAAATGATAGCATAGTTTTTGATAATTACTTAAACAGGCAAAATTCCAAGTAAATACAGTCAAACCTGTTTTTATGCGGGGGATAGGGACCGCATTAAAAAAAACGCATAAAAAAAATCTCACGAAACTTCACGAATGGCTGTAAATAATAGTTTTCGCAACACAATTAAAAAATATTTTTTTTATGCGGTCAACAGGGACCGCATAAAAAAAGTCTCACATAGAAAATAACTCAAAACCGTACGAAATAGAATTTATTGACAACAGATGTCAGCACTTGACTGCATCGTCTGGTCTATCGTCTGTTTTACATATTTTTGTCCAGGTGGTGTTTTGTTGACTTAAAAAGTAAATTATTTCATTTTTCGCATATTCATGCAATAATATTACTATAATAAGTGCATTTATGCTATAATAAGTTTATTTAGCTATAATAAGTCAACGTAAGACATGACGAATCGCACGAGACTAGTCGCCAACTATACCGCACAAATTAAAAATTCGCATTAAAAAAATCGCACATAAAAAGAGCGCATAAAAACAGGTTTGACTGTAAACATTTGCTCATAATTGGGTGATTCGGCAATTCTTAAATATTTGCTACAGATACTTTAGTAATTTCAAAAATTGATAATTCATTACTAATTTAGAAGAGAATATTTAAAACATTTAATTGTTTGGCATGACTAGAACAATAATTTTATCTATTAATAACTAACTTTGCACTTTTTCTCTTACAGGAATGCAGACAACACAACAGATCAGTTTGGTTTTCACGAGATGTAATGACGCCACCAAAGAGAATGCCTCCCAGGACTTACTATAGTAAACTCGCCCCCTATTTAGGTGTTGGATGCATGAAGGAAACCCCAGAAAAATCACATAGCCAGCTTGTTGGATAGGCACAAACCCACAATCAGCGTTTAGTGGTAAGGACGCATTTAAACAATTATAACTAACACTAATCCATTATTGTTTACCTGTTGTCTTTTTGCAGAATTCGCACTTAACAACAGCTAGTGTATATATAGCTGAAGTAAAATTCCAACTATTTAACCCCTCGACCTTCCACCAACAGAATTTATTAGCATCAATGTACCCGTACCTTACACACAAGCTTTTTTGCAAAAACTCTGCGTAGACAAAATCTGTGACAAAATACTGGCACACTGTGGTTTTATCCACTCGCTCGGGTAACCTCAAAAAGGCTTCAAGAACAAGAGTTGCTTTCTTAATTTAAATTAAACTAATTCTTTGCACAAAGCACCTTGCGTGTACTGTAGAATATTAAGATTTAATCTTACATTTATAAAGTAATGTAAGTAATTAGAATATTGTTTACAAATTTAAGGTAATTTGGTAGTAATAAACTGTAGTGGAACTTACCTGCATATAAAATAACGAATTACATTAGCATGACATACGATAATTTCGTAACTGTCTTCTCTCTGAGAGGCCGGAGCTCTGTGAAAGTACTTCCTAAAGGCCGCTTCGATTCGTGCTCCGTCTTCAAAGAACTGCTAAAAGAAGAAATTTTTGTAATCAATAACTTTTTTTTGTAACTTTCAATTGATCATAAGCGATTCAATCTACTGGTTACCATACAGAGATGCACTTTCCAACCATTTGTCACTTTATGTTTCACATATTCTGAACTGTATTGATAAGAATTATGTGCACACAAGTCATATGGGGACATAAAAACCATCCAAACATACATTTCTTATCTAAGATTATCAAAATATGTCTTTATAATGCAATATTCTTTGTCCTTTACTTTTCTTCTACAACATAAACTCAATGTTCTGATCCCGAGGCTAGTGGACATTCTTCCATGTTTTCTTTTGATGTTCTATTGGTGATTCTCGAAGTCCATTTGTCATCATTTGTTCTTGCAATACGGCCAGTTTATAGTCCAATGGCAGTGCAGTCTCAACATTGCTAGCCATTGCTAGAACAATGTCAAACTGGCTGATGGCTAACTTGGCACATGGAATCGGCACACGTTGAAGTTGAACATGATTTAATTTTCTGTCACTAGACCAGAAGTGTTCATTTATAGTTTGATGTGCAGAGAGATCATGGGTTGTGATGGAGCCAAATGGTGCAAAATAGGACCCGATGTGCCCAGGCCAGACTACTACCAAGAATCAACAACTTTAATGAGAATCAACTGCTAACGTGGAAAATAACATCTGCAAGAATGTAGAAATAAACTAGAAGTTTTAAAAGTTGCAAAACTGAAATCCCTGCGCAAGTTAAATTTTTACAAATTCTAGTTTATTCTGCATAGGGATTTTGCAGCTTTCCGGGAGTATCCTAATTAGGATGAGACAATGATACTCTCAGAAAGCCGTAAAGATCCAATTTATATCCCGCTTTCTTCATTCGAAATCTTAATTATTCAATTAATCTAATGTTGTTCGTTTATGTATCTGCGGAGAGAATTGACATTCGTAAATTAAATATGTCTTACATGATTTTTCGGTCTCCAGTGTTTCGAAGGCGGTTCGGGAGGAAACGGCGCCCCTTCTCTCAGTAAGTCGCATTCTTCCAACGGGACTTCGGGAAATAATTTGTAGATGATTTCCGAAGTCTCTCTGGCTCTCGTCATCGACGACTGAATGATTTTAGTGTAGGAAAATCCAAAGTCTTTGAGACGTCGAGCAGTTCTTAAAGCCTGTTTCCTACCTGGTAAGGAAAACAGTTTATATTCAATCTACTTACTTAAAATTTTAATACACTTTAATTATAATTTAATACTTTTAATGGATAACTTTTCAAATGTTACATTCAAGAAGTTCTGGCTATTCTATTTTTTTCTCACCATTTCTATTTGCCCCATCCCACACCTAGTAATTTTTACCTTTCCTCGGAGGTGAAGGTACCTTTAAAGGGAAAATGTTTGTTTTGTTAAATTACAATAATGCAACACTTGGGTGATCTTGCCTGGGGGATGCCTTCCGGGAGGTCTTTTTAAGGGGAACTGCCCCTTATTCCGGCATTACAGACAGAGAAAACACGGAAAACTCCACGTGGCCAGCTCATCCTGGCAAGACACGAACCCACGATAGAACTACTAGTGTTCAAGGAATGGAACTACTGGTGGGCCTCTTGACTACTCTTAAAGGGGAAATGCTTTCATGGTAATGTTACAGAGCAGGCTGCCAAAAGAGGGTTTGAATAGTTGTACAAGCTTTGGCAGAAGGGGTGAACAGTATTTGAAGTGTTTTTGTATCGATATATTCAAGCAATATAGCAACAGTCCCAGAACTTTTTGAACTTTCCACATAAAATGCTCCAGGTGAAGAAGTATTTAGTTAAAAAAAAAAAAAGGTATTTGAAACTTACCTAGATCGGTAAGTACTCTATCATAGTCACTGTTTCCCTCCTTAACATACTGACCGTGTCGTATCAAAAATAAGTGACGTGTCGCTCTTGATCTCGCTTGTTCTAAACTTTCGTTATATCTATTTTCCTCTTCTGCACTCAAATTCTTTGGAGGATTGACTAAACTAGATGGCTCTCTCCTAGATAATTTAAATAACCAAATAAATTTTTTAATATCATCATTTAAGCTAGGTTTGTATCGACATACGAACCACTAAGAAGATACGAACCACTAAGAAGATACGAGCCCATCGGTTCGTCTCCTTATGTCGACCATTTGACCAATTCGTTACGGTCGAAACCGTCTCGACTTTTGTTTGTTGGACCGATTGACAAATCGGTCCAACAAACAAAAGTCGTAACAGTTCCGTGACTAGTGTTTTGACCGGTTCACGTTCTAACTTGGATCAAGATTTTGCTTTGACGATAGTGCATTTTGTTTGTTTATACTAGTTCGTACGACAATGTAAACCCAGCTTTATGTTAAGATTTTTTGTAAGTTAAATTTCATTTAATGTAAGAAAATTAAACTATAAATTATCATTAGTTTACGCCATGCTACTGTCGGGAAACCACAGTAATCAAGAAATTGCCGAAGAGTTTAATGGGCTTCGTCCAGACTATCACGTGATCAGTGGGAAGTCTGGATACGGCAATTTAAATTTATTTGGAACAAAAGTTTCCCGCCACGTTTAAAGGCCTCCTTCGGATTGTTCCAGGCCTTTAAATGGAATTATTGGCTCTTTCCTGGAATTAAAAAGGTGTATCTGTTATCGTTCTGTGAGCACTAAGACGGCCTTTCCGAATAGCCACGATCTGTTTAGAAGGCTCGCAACGAGGCATCTCGGCTGCAACAAACAGGGTTAACATAGGGGACACGTCACCCAAAAAACATTCCAGAAGAGTTGCTTGCCCGGATCCCTCGAACGGACAGGCCAGTGCCTTAAATGCTTTAGCCGTCTCGACCATCCCAACCGTACCACTCAAACCCATTATTTGATATTTGTCACACAAGAAAATTGTTTAAGATATATCACAAAATAATAACCAGTTAATTAATCGCGGAGTTTGTAGTAACATTCTTTCGTCTTTCTATATGTGTACATAAAGTACGGCCGATGTCGGCAGTAAGGATAATTGCATTGGGTCATGGTATATATTACTCTGAATATGCCAAATCCAATACCAGAGCAAGACATTTTTATCGGGGCAAACTAAAGATTTGCCATCAAAAGCCAAGAATCGCAACACCAACAGGCTTCGGACACTTTCATAAACATCCAGATGGACGGAAACTTTCCTCCTCCATCTTTTACCACTCTGCAGATTGCCGAGAAGACTTTTCCGCATCTCGCAAGGGCACAAATCTTTGTCGGTCTCGGTTCTACTTTCAATCAGAGATCTACCATCTTATTTCGGAACAAATTGAGATTTACGATGTAATCTTTTGTGGGACATACAATGTGCGAGGCATGTTATTATGCAACTCGCATAACAACATGCCCCGCGTATTGTGCAACACGCGGTATAATTATAACAACGTGGCATAAAAGGCCCATTGTGCATTCCACGTTGTTATAATAATACCACATCCAACATAATTCTCCTCGTATCCACACCTGCGTACACCACATCCGAAGTGTGCCACATGCCAAGTATAACTGCATCTAATTTTAGCGGTTGTTGCACCTGCAACAACCGCTAAAATTCGGCAAAGATCTTCACAGCGACTCCAAATTTCCTCCATTAACTGGAACTTTCCACTCACCTATCCCAATTCGAATCCCATTTACCGTTAGCATTCGAAGGATGCGTCAACAGCGAAGCGTTGGCACGCTTTTTAAAATCGACGGCCCCCGAAATTGCCAAACAACCGGCAGTTATGCCCCCTCCGATGACACTCCAAAGAAGCTTACTAGCAGACATTTTTAAATTATTCGTCAATTTCTCTACACTTTCGCACCACCTAGCGGACGAAAGACCATACGGGAAATGACGTCTTAAAATAACTATAAATTAACCAATCGCGATCGATTTTACTCAACCGATCTTATTTATTATTATTTATAAATTAAATCGGTACTGTAATCGAACCTAACACGCGTTTTTCCGATATATACGAATCGTGAAAAGCGCAAGTCTCACCACCTGGCGAATGTTCCCGGAAATGAAGCTGCAGAAAAAATAAATTTAAAAGAAAAAATCATACATTAACCAATCACATTCGATTCTGTTTCTTTTATTCGTAAATTGAATAAGTACTACAATCGAACCTAACACGAATCGAGTTTCGTTTATAGGTTACGAGTGGCAAGTGGTCATGTCAGTGTCGATAGCATTGATCGAAGCAGACAGGTTTGTTGTTGCTTTTTATACCGAAATTTTTCTTGTTTCGAGCGTAAATTTAACTTAATTACCTCTTTAAACTCGTTGTATCATCCCCTAACGTGTCTGGGTGTTCTTATTTTACATTTTCCCTCTTTGTTTACCTGTTTTTACAATGTTTACACGCCAATTGCGGCTGATTATTCGGGTGTAAGGCATGTTTTATTCATGCCGTTTGATATAAATGACCTTAGTGCGTTTGTGTGTCTGTACTCTCATGTAGGTCTTTATGTGTAAAGTAAACAACTTAACGTAGAGCAAAGCTTTTCCATGCTTGCAAGTGAAACCTCTGCCAAATTTCACATGTTTTTTTTTTTGCTTTCCAAGCAAATTAAAGCCAAAAATTGAATGCTTAGATGAATATTATATACAAAATATTATATTGAATATTATATACAAAATATTGTGTTGTTGGTGTGTTAAACACATACACATATAAAAATTAATGGGGTCATAAATCAACTCGGCTGCAATTTTGTGTGTTTTTTTCCATCCGGTTATTTTTGCCCTGTTAAGTTCTCGGAAACTTGTTTAATATCTTTGTGGTTTGTTTTTAAGAAATAAATTGGAATGCGTCGAAGATAGAATCGTGCTAACCTTGAGAGGAACCGCTCCTCGAAATTTTGTAGTTAATGTTGGCGTTTTTGATTCTTTCTTTTTCTAGAGACCGGATTTATAACTGCTGTTGCACCGTTTCTGCGTTTAATTAATTTTTGCCTTGGATTTTGTCGGCAATTGCTCGTGTTTTCATATCTGCCTTGGATTTTGTCGGTAATTGTTCCTTTTTCTGATATTTGGCTCTTATTTTGTTGCCAATTGCTTGTTTTCAGTGTATTTGCCTCGGAATTTGTCTGCAGTTACATCTGTTTGCTAATACCTTTCCCGGATTTTTCGAAATCTAAGTTGAAAATTAGAAAACCGAGTTGAGAAAATGCATTAATATCCGGAAAGAAAAGCTTATTTGTATATCAAAACAGTTACATACTGATAAAAGGAAGCATTATGCCGACAGATAGCATTTACATTTCTTGTTTTAACAAACAAATACATGTTTGTTTTTATTTATACTTTTTTCCTTGGAACGAGTTATCGACGAGTATTTAAGTCGTCGGTACGGCAGTAGAAAGCGGAGAAGAGAGGAAAAATTTATAATTGTTTATCAGTACATTTCCTCTCACGCCCTCATCTGTATAGATAGAGTATCGATAAAGTATCTAAACAAATATTTTGTGGATAATGGTTATCGTTAAAGAATAAAACTTCAACTTTTGCATCATTGATGGGCAGTTACCTGTCGTCGACAACAAGGCAATTAGATATCGTTCAATAAATATGATTAATATCGACGAAAGAGGGTCGTCGCATCGTCGATTCATCGTGATAAACAAACACTGAATAAGCGGCGTGTAAGAGCAATTTATAAATCACTTATATACGCAAGTGGAATTTTATTAAGTATTATGTTTATGAATTTCGACACTTGATTCTCCTTTCCTTTCATATTTTGTGTGTAATGATGTCGGAATGTCTTCCTTTTCATTAAGCAATAATGCTCTTGCAACACCTTGTATATCCTGATGAATGGCGATAAACTTTAAATTCGATACACAGCTTCAAGTAAATGTATAAAAGTATGTTGTTTACTGCAGAATAATATTTGAATTACAAAAATTTGTCTGTGCGAAAGGTAAGGCAAGAGGTTTTAACAAGATTCTGCTTAATTGGTTTATGTTATGTGGTTACATTATTATGAAAGTTTAGTAATTAAATGATCAAGTTACTTATTAAATTCATATAAATTAAGTTTAATATTTGACAGAAATTATCAGTTATGTTGCTCAAACTTCCATCTTTTCTTCTAGATGTGTTAATTGCATATACAATCACCTGATAAATGTTATTAATTAATATTAATGAGCTTTATTTAGCCTGTATAATTTAATAAATAATTATACTGATTCATTTAAATCCAATTTGAACCTTTTTTTTGGAGCAACACTAGTGCTTTGCTTTCAGGCTTTGCATTCATCACAGAAGTTAATGAGCAGGAATCTTCTGTATGTAATAAGAGAAATCTAAATGCTCGTTTCTCGGAAGGGACGGGCAGGAGGCAAGAAAGGGTGCATGTGTGCATTTCCACAATCCCTCCAGACACTCCTATCTCTCTTGCTTTTCTCCTAGTACACCTCCTGCGCTCGTAATCTTTTGCTCCTTTGAATGTTGGTCTACTTTCTTCAGTCAGGATTTCCTCGGTTGCTCTTTGTTTAGCTTTCCTTCCACTCTTCCCAAGTGTACTCTCCAGTAGTTTTTCACATTTACTCAATAATTGTAAAGCAGGCTTGCTTTACACCACATTCTTCCATGATATCTTCACTCCTTGTGCAGTTCCTCCTCATTGCTCAACACATTCCCTTAGATATCTCATTTCATGTGCAGCAATGCAACTCTTGTGTCTCTTTGCCATACTCGTGTCTTACTACTGTATGTCGACACAGGAACTGCAACACTTCTGTACACTGCCATTCTGCCTAAATGAATTTATTATAATTTAAATTTAAGTGTCCTTCTTTGCCGAACGTTACTAAATATAAGCTCAATTAATTAACCGTATCTGAAGGAGAATTTAAATCCTTCTGATAGAAATGAATTGCTCCTTAACAACTTTGTTATTTGGTCAATAAAATTAGTTAATTGCCGGAATTAGATGGGTAATTGCACGTTTGATAAACTTTTAATTGCTTTTTATTATGCAATTTGCTCAATTTACAAACCTTTTATTGTCGATTAAGTGATACCGATTGCAGTCGTCGCATTTATTCGACAACTACGAGATTTTAAATTAAAATTATTTAAATTTTTCACAGCTGTGAAACTAAATAATGGGTACTTCAGCATCTAAAAAGAAAGGAGGAGAATTAAATGGTAAGTCTGTAAATTATTCTGATGCCATTTCATGTAATAAAAGCACGTTTTGATTTCCTGCAGAAGGTGTGTATTGTAGTAAACCCGACTCCGGTGCGGCAGAAGATGTAGTGGAAGTAACCGTGTGCAGAGAAGATGATTTAGAAAATGGCGAGTAAGTGCTTTCTAGTTAATGAGAATTATATTTATACACCATAAAGATTATTATCTGATAAAAAATAAAATTATATATAGAATGAAAGTGTATGAACTGGGTCAACAGGGAAGTGTCCTACTTGTGAAAGAGGATGGAACTTTCTCCGCTCTCGGTACGAAATGCACTCATTATAACGCCCCTCTAATTAAAGGTAACAATTGTTTAAAGTGCTAATTATATTTAATTACACTATAAATTTTAATTTAATTAATTGCATTTTGTTTTTTCTACTTAGGTGTGTTGAGTAATGGTAAAATTAGATGTCCGTGGCACGGCGCCTGCTTTAATAGCAAAACTGGCGACATCGAAGATTTTCCCGGACTCGATAGTTTGCCGTGTTATAGGGTAAAGACTTACATGCTTCATTTATAATATTTATATAATTTTAATCTGTTAATTGCCAGTTGGTATTAAGGTCCATACAGGCTATAGAGTATTTGCTGTAATGTAAATCCATCCAAAACCAAACATCAAAGTACACTTGGTAGTGTGTACGGGAACCCATAACGTTTTGGCTTAAAAGAATCTGCTCGGAGGCCACTCAATTCAAGACATCAAAGGAATACCTGTACTGTGGCTTGGCTTGTGCTACCAGAGCAGATGGCATCATTATAACAGCATTCCGAGCTGCAGTGCTAACACGCTTTCCCTTTCTGCTTCTATCTCTGACAATGCCAACAGCAGAAGCAGATTTTGTTACAGATGCTTGTTATGGATAAGAACTTTGCTCGAAGCCAGAAAAACAAGGATCTAACTAGATGGTGGTTGTCTAAAAGCAAAATGCTCTGTAGTATATACACAGCTTAAAAGTAGGCGAAATATAATGCTGAGTACTCTACTCTGTATTATTGACTATGAGTTACTAGAGCTGTATGCTTGTATACCTTTATAGTATACAAAAATCTAATTTTAATTGTTCTCAAATACCAAAACTTTATATTTAAATATATGCTTTTTCAATTAGAAGTTCAGACTATTTACAAAAAATATAATTTTCAAATCTATCCATTAATCCTTTAACACAACCACAGAAGTACCCGTTACATTGGTTTGAAGGAAAATTTCAATCAAAAACAAATAATGATAGGTAAAAACTCACAGTATTAAATGGGTACTTCTGTGGTTGCGTTAAAGGATTAATGGATAGACTCGAAAATTATATTTTTTGTAAATAGTCTGAACTTCTAATTGGAAGGAAAATATCCCGAGTTCACCATGAAAATTGTAACTATATGCTTTTCATTGTAAGTTTTATTTATAGGTTCGAGTCGACGGCGGAGAAGTTAAAGTAAGCGCTTCAAGTCACGAAGTAGGGAAAAACAAGAGAGTTAAACCTACGTCAAAGAGAACCGTCGACGATAAGAGAACGTTCATTGTCATTGGTGGCGGTTAGTACTTAAAATTTATGCTCGTATACAAGGAAATACAGTTTAGAGCAAATTTAGATTTCAAAACATACCACATAAAATATACATATTTATTAAGATGCTATCTCCTACATGGAAATCCTCAATCACTTTATATTTATCTTATTACCTTGAAATCTTCTGTGTTTTTACATCTCTTCCCCTCTATTCTCGAAGCTGGATTCATAACTACACAGTGGTCAATGTTTTTCCTAAAAAGAACCTAATTTTTTCCCCCATTTTCAACAATTCTAAACATTTTTGAAAATTGTTTGTATAGAGCTGCATACTATCCGAGTATATCGAATCTCTCTTTTTCTCAACACTCTGGTGTTAATTTTTCAGCTACTAGTAATCTGTTATAAATACAACAAGTAATATTAACAAATTATGAATTAAAACTTTCGACATACATCACTTTATTGATATTTCTAAAGCCTTCGATTTAGCTAGCCGTAACATTTTTCTCGATAAGCTATCTACTGAATTTGATGTAAGTAGTTTATTTCTAACATGTCTTAATAATTACTTTGTATGTATAAAATCAAGATATCTGATTATTTTTGTCAATTTACACTTTAATAAGCATACCACAAGGTTTAGTTCTTAGCAATTCTTCATTACATACATCAACATACCTCTTTCTAGTAATTCTGACTTTCATAAATGCACATGCAAATGATATTAAAATAGCCAATCGTTGTCAATATATATTATAAAAAGATATAAATTGTGAATAATACCAGATTGTCTTCTTATATTTATACTGTCGTACACCATACTCTCGCTTTAATATAACAATTAGATCGTATTTCTATTGGCACGAAAAATCACTATTAAAATTGAAGGCAAACTATTCCTTGAGAAAATGATAACAATTTCGATAAATTAAACGTTTAATTTATCTTCTAGTAACTGTCATACAATTTTAAATATATTTTTAAGGCTTTTTCGAGTGACATTGACCCAATTCTGTTAAACATAACCATAATATCAAATATCTAATAAAAATAAACCAAGATATATTTAAGGACCTTTCGTATAACCACATTAAACTTTAAGGAAAATGATTTTTTTTTCTGCGATCCAAAGTGTTCTTTTTGCTGTGTGAGTGCTAAGAGGACCCTTTTTACATAAGTTTCATGGCCATGCTCACCAACTGTGAGAATTGGAGCAGCCAGGTATAGGAATGAGGGTCAACATACCACTTGTGAAAAATTTCTGGTGATCTCAGCAGTGTTTCTATCAGAAAACATTTTTGGGAGGTTATTTTTTAACCAAATACAATTGGTTATTCAATTCTTATATATATATGTACTGTATAATTTTTTCTTTACACAAGATTTGTTTTATATGAGACAGTATTTTTCACTCACCTTAGAGGTTAGGGCCCTCCCAGATTCCCCGAAAGAAACCTTTGATCCCAGGTTCTCAGTAATGATAGCTTGATACCCTAGTTGTATCACATATCTGGCTGTCAAGCAGAAGTCTTATATTTATTATTGAATTTTTTATATTTTTAAGAAATCACTGTGATATGGCATAAACTAACTATACTGAAGTTTAGGGCCTTGTGTTACGAGCCTGTTTTTGCATTTATTTCAAGGGGAAGGGCCTGTCATATGTTATAGTTTAAGTCCAAAGTAGACGTGATGCACTTGATGTACAGTTTACGATGTATTTTGTAGGTGGTGCGGGACAGACATGCGTCGAAACCTTGAGACAAGAAGGCTTCACCGGTCGTCTCATTCTTATATCAAAAGAACCCAATCGTCCTTACGATAGACCAAAGCTGAGTAAAGTAAATTATGCCAGTTTCATATTTAATCTTTGCACAATTGTATTTCCTTATTAAATGTATTATTTTCAGGCTCTTTCTGCAAAAGCCGAAGATTTGGCATTAAGATCGCCAGACTACTACCAGTCTGCCGACATAGAACTGTGGTTAAATCGTGAGGTATTATAAAGAAAATTCAGTATAAACAAGTTATTATTAGAGTAAATTTTGTACAGATTGCAATTATTTGGATTTCAGGTAACGTCTATAGAAACGGAGAAACGATTGCTGACTTGTAGTGACGGCACTAGCATTCAGTATGATGCAATTATGATTGCGACCGGTGGAAGGTAGCATTATCTATCTGAAAGTATTGATAATATATATATATATACCTTCTGTACTGAAATTACAGTGCAAAATCTCTTTTTCAGACCAAGAACGTTAGATAATGTAGATCTAAAGAATATTCATTATTTACGCTCTGTCGAAGATGCTAACGTGATTGCTGAGAAGAGTAGAAAGAAGAATGTAGTGATTTTAGGAACTTCGTTCATTGGTAAGCTAGAAATTTACTGTTTTCTAAATTTTGTTTCCTTATGTATTAAAATTGGGTACTATTTTAGGAATGGAAGTTGCGGCTTACTTGGCCGACAAGGCAAATTCCATATCAATTATTGGAAGTTCCACTGTTCCGTTTTTAAATGTTTTAGGGGAAGACATTGGAAAAGGTCTTCAAAAGGTAAAAGAAAACCCTTATTGTATTTTATTTTTATATAAATGCATTTAAAAATTAAATTTGTTGTAGCTTTTGGAAGAGCACGAGATAAAATTTTACAACGGAAACGGTATAGTAGAATTTGTAGGAAATAAAGGAATTTTAACTGAAGTTGTGCTGAAAACTGGAGAGCATATACCTGCTGATATCTGCGTAATTGGCATTGGTGAGGATATGTTACGAATTTTCAATTATAACATGATAAACTTCTCAAAACACACGTTTGATGATTTGGTCTCATTAAGAGTGAGTTTTACAAAGATTACTGCTAAGGGTTGATGCAATGTGTGCAACATGTCACGGAAATAGCATGTATTTTGCATTGATTATCATTTGTTGTGGTGGTACGTGGTGATTCGGCAAAAGGAGGTGCCAATTCAATTATCGTTATATTCGCACTGTTGCTGCACTTTTGACAGCCACTAGTAATGCCGATTGGTTACAACATTGCCACACTTTTAAAGGCCACTAGTAACATTGCAATTTTAATAGTCATTTTCTCATTCTGTATCACACGTGCATCGCCTGTAAAGCCGACTTTTTAAACATTAGAAATTTCGGTATATAAATCAATTTTTCTTGTTAAGTGCAGTTTTTAAATCAATTTACAGGAGTTTTACCATCGACAGAGTTCCTTGAAAATACAAATATTAAACTAAATTCTTCAAAGCAGATTATAGTCGACGAGGTAGGAGATTAATCGAAGAAATCTACATTTAGTGTAGATATATTATTATTTAGTGAAATGCTTTGTAATTTAGTATATGAAGACAAACGTGGATGGCATATTTGCCGGAGGTGATATTGTCGAATTTCCACTGACAGTAATGGATGCCAGAGTAAATATTGGACACTGGCAACTAGCAATGGCGCACGGTAAGTAAAAGAAGAGAAACAGTTTCTTTTAGTATCATATCTACAAGTAAACTGTGTGATTAATTTTCAGGAAGATGTGCCGCACTGAACATGCTAAATAAAAATGAAAAATTGCTGACAGTTCCATTCTTTTGGTCCATGTTATTTGGGAAGAGTGTCAGATACGCCGGTAAATAAATTTATATTTTGCCAAATGTAATTATCTTAAACACCTCTTTAAAAGCTATTTTAATTTTTTAGGATATGGAGGAAAATTTGATGAAATTGTAATGCACGGCGATGCATATAAATTGCAGTTTGTTGCATATTATATAAGGTAAGCTTTCGTATGTAGTAAAATGACCAATTTATTTGCGAAGAGTAGACTCGACAATGCCGTGAGCCGATTGTATATAATGTTATCCCGCTACACGTGAGAAATGCTTAAATCTTCAATATTTATTTACTACTGTTTTTAGGAATTACCTATTAAACTAGTTGGCATCACTGAGTCTACCCCTCACATTATTAGATTACGCAATGTAGACAAAGAAACAATTTACACTTTAGGCTAGGTTTGCACTGGCGTATATGCCTCTGCAAATTACATACGAACTGTACCATTTTGGGCAACCGTTCGACCTGTCGAGTATTTCCTTAAAATTGACAGTTACGAATGAAACCCTTTCAACCGATCGTGTTCTCGCTCGGCATTGTGTATATGACGAGAACAATGTCCCACTTTTTATAATAAATTTTTGAACTTTTTCTTGTAGAGAAGGAAAGGTAGTTGCTGTAGCATCTATGAATAACGATCCCATTGCAGCCAAGTTTGCTTCGCTTCTGCTTTCTGGCAAAACGCTAACAAAAGACAACATAGAGTAAGTTACACGGATTGAAACGTGTCGACTCACGTAACTTCTATACCAATCTTTCCGTTTTTTTTTTCAGATGTAGTTCAGAAGAGTGGCCGTGAAGTACATAACCGGGCAAATCTGTATATATGCATTGTTATAAAACACTTGCTTTTCTAATCGAATGAGTATTTTTAACAAGAAGCTTAAACCGAATTCTTTTGTTAAGCATTCCATTTTTAGCAAACAGTTATTTTTTCATTGTTTTTAATTTAAAGATAAGCTAAATTTGTAATTATAATTTATAGTTGATTAAAATTTTTGTTTTCAATACTTTGTCTCCTAGTTAAGTAGTTACGACTCCTCAAATACGGTCGTACGGTAGCTCATAAACTATACTTAAATTCCCATTAAGTGAGAAACTACGTGTCAAAAATAAAATTGATCCTAATGTCGGTTTTGTTCATGGCCCCCTATATTCTACAGCAGGGCCTAGACCAGGATCATTGGCGAGCTCCCATTCCCACTTGAGACCGTAGTGATGTAAGGCAAGGGACCTAACCACTCGACCCTGCGGCTGCTTTGGGATAAGATAAGACAGCTAAATGACCAAATATATTATTTTCATTTGCAAATTAAATATGCATTTACAAAGACATAGATTAGATTTATTAGAGACAATAGAGGAATTTCACTGACAAATTTTACAACGATGATTAAAAACAAAATAGGAACCAACACAAGAAATGAAAGAACGACAGGAATTAAATACTCCAAGTAAATTGAACTCAGTATTTCACAAGAAAATCCAAGTAAAGCGAAACGTACAAGCTGGCCATCTTCACACTGGGTCTTCGACTAGAGTCTGTTCGGTCACTACCATTTGGGGGCTATGGTTCTGTTAGTCGGTGCACAAATACGCATGCCAAAAAGCCACGACACTAAATGTGACATGATCTGTCACTTGTATGGATTTGGGTTCGAGTTCTGGTTGGCTTTAATATTATCACGAGTAGTTTGGTCTGGATTTTGTGGATCTCGTTCTTTGCCATTTGGCCACACTGTCGTAGATCTTGCCAAATACAAATGGCACAAAAGGGCCTTCGGAGTGGAAAGACATGTAGAAGAAAGTTATAGACTTATATTGAATTTCGATTTCCCATTGTATTAACATAATTGTTTTTTGAAAAACTTTTTATTAAGGTATAATACATATATACAGCCAATTTTTCAGGGAAAAATTTCGGCATTCAATAGAAATTAGGCAAGAGCTTCGCCATATTTCGGGTTTCACGCACTATTTATACATTGACTTAACACGGGGAGGAACTTTGACTCCCCCCCCCATATATCTTGTTCTCGGTCGAATTTTAAAATTCGGCGTCCGTCACCTCACGTCATTTTATTGCTTCCATTAATGTGCAAAGCGGTCCATTAAATTTTCAGAAAGTTTGATGCGATTCGACAAAATTATTTGTATTTATAAAATAAATTAGACTGCGGGGCGCCCCTAGCGGTCGTACTTCCTTTCGAAGACCGAAACTAGCGTGACGAAGACGATGCAACGAGTAACTTCATGAATTAATTACAGGCGAGTATTATTTTCTGCGGAGCTTTCCCGGCTCCTGAGTGACTTAAATTAAGCTTTGATTACCTACCGATAGAAGTTTATTGTATTTAAAGCAGTATCGTTTTCGATTACTTAAAAGAGCCAATTAGATGCGCTGTTACTGTTCGAGCTCAGTCGCGTTCGTAAAGTCGAACGAGAATGACGTCATTAGTCATCGGACGTTCTGACTGATTCGTGTACTGTACAACAAAATGGCTAGTGTGCATTCTTATCCGAAATATTCTTTTTCGGCAATTATTTGTATCATTTTCTTCACGATTTAAAATCTCCTTCGTGAATTTCATCTGAAACGTCATCGATATCGAGCATACGCGCACCGAGTGCAATTAGTATTTTACGAACGCACCAATAGATTCTGTTGTTCTGACGTCAGATATATACTATCTCTTTATTGGCTATCGAAAGCCACGTGACTTAGCGGCTGCAGAAATTATTCAACAGGTGGGATTGCGGTAATCGGTCAAATTTTGATCGCCATTTTATATTATAAAAGAAATGTGGCAGGATTATTTCTACATTTGGGGCATTGATACTGTTTAAATTTTGGTAATTAAAGAACGAATGGGGTGAGCTTAAATGAAAATTTCACTCGTTATTGACACAATTTGTTTTATAATTTTCTCTTTTTTATAATAATACGAGATTTCAGGTGAGTTCGTAAAGTCGAACGAGTTAAACCAGAATGACGTCCAGCTATTTTTAATGAACGCTCGGCGAATAAATTATTCTGAGAATATAAGAATGCATTTTTCATAAATATTTTTAATCAAAATTTCTTACAACAACAATTACATAAATATAAAACAAAACTTCATAAGAATTGGATAAAATCAAACCGTATCGCCGGATTCTTATTAGGCTATAATTTGGCTAATTAATTATTAAGATGCAAAGTAATTTGGCCTAGGGATAAGCGATTACGTTGCCATCTAGTGTCGAATTTAATCATTACAAATAAACTTAATACGAGATGGCGGCTTTACCTCATGTCTCACCCAATTACTTAGTATCGTAATAATTAATTAGACGATAAATAATTCTTGAGAGGAAATGTAATTTTAGTAGTGCGCTCTTTTAAAATAATTTACAGGAAATTACTTTCTCTCATTGACTGGTGCATTAAACAAGGAGAGAAAACTATGTGGCGTTAAATGACGTAATAATAGTCATACGTGTTTGTGTCCATTATATTAATACATTTATCTAATAAACACGTGAAATAATGCATTTGCTTATCTGTTGTATTACTAAAAATTGCTCTTAATTTCTGGTAAACACCAAAATGGCGGTCGAAAATTTTTTTATATTTTACATTTAAATTTAAATTTAAACAATAATAATCTGCTTTTATTTTGTTTTTGAAAATTTTACTAATTAAAAAGAGCGCTATAAAATTTAAAATTCGAATTTATTAATTTCTTGTACCAACAGATGGCGACGTGGTAAATTTCGATTTCGCCATCTGTCGGTCAAATCTGGTATTTTCTTTACGGAAGCGGAAGAGTGCCGCCGTCTTTCATTCGTTTCGCGGGCCAAAAAAGGTATTAATCATTTTTAAAAATAAAAAAGTTTTTATTAATGAATTAATAATTTACTTTAAATAAAAATTTGAAACGACGTGGCGCCATCTGTCGGAAGTTTCCGACAATAATAATAGACGAGACGGGGATAGATCATTGGGCGTCAAGTTCGAATAAGTTGAGAAATTTGTTAAGAATGGAGCGAATTCCCGCGAGAAAAGTTCACTTCCGGTTTCTTCGTCTGCCGTAGCGCACACGTGGGTTGCCATGACGACACGAACGTCGAGTTAATCTCGCGGGTTCTCGCGAGCGAGACGATAGTCGACCGGGAGTGCTGGAGCGGAGTGGATTTCGCAATCGCTGGCATTTCTTGGCTTTCTACAACGCTACGAACGGGCAGAAAATGGAAGAGGACACGAGGAAATGTCGACTGACCTGCACCCCACCGACTGGTTTCGTCGTTGCACAACCACGTGACCCGAAGAAACTGAAGACTTACCTGGAAAATTGCAGAAGCTTTGGCAATCTCACATTGCCCAATGCATCGAGCAAGGGGGCCCTCCTGTCCAACAGCAATCAGCAGCAGGGAGGCAGGAGCCCAGAAGCCAAACCCTCCAAGCCCGCCTTCACCGACATCTTCGAGGGCCCGCTCTCTCCCAGGCCCACCTTCGCTCTGGAGTATCCAGAAGATGCTCCCCGGACGCCCCTGTCGGAGGAGAGATATGCCAGGGTCCCACTGCCCGAGGATGTCTTTGCCACCGTTCACTCCGCTCCCTTCCGGGGGGTGTCTCCTTACGGACGGGACCTCTCCCTCCTGCGACTGACGTCCCGCCGGATGTCCAAGTCCCTGCCGGAGCTGAGGGAGAGCCGCCTCGTCCCCGCCGGCCCGCCTCTCAGGGACGACGAGGAGGACGCCTCCGAGGACGGCTACGTCTACGAGCCCCGGTCCGGATCCAGATGGAGAGTCAAGGTGGATTTTGTTCTCTGCGTGGCGTGCCAGACCCTGGGACTGAACAGCATCTGGAGATTTCCTTACTATTGTTACAAGAACGGAGGAGGCGAGTATGATTTGCTCTTGTTAATACGATCAGTGAATTAATTAATTAGTGTGTTAATTGCTTCCAAATAATTACATTTGTTTTACGCGTGCTTACGTGAGACCAGATGGGTTATTTTCGTAGCGCATTCGGTATTTTTTAGAGAAGTCGAGAATGTTAACGGGAAGAATGTATGCGTGCAATCCGACTATTTCTGCAAACTCACTGTTGCCTCATACGTTAGTTAATGGAGTAACATTCCGATATCGCTCGACACAAATCCATATTTTGAATACCTGTGTGATGCATTTTGTAACGTTACTCCCCTCCCTGCGTTAGAATTATTCCGAGCGTGACCGTTCTGCATATTTAAGTCGGTTTAACGACTGCCCGTTGGATTCAAATAAAGCATTTAATGTCTTAAATCGGAATAGAGCATTTAACGACTCTTGTCATAGCAGTCTTTGCTTTATGTGAATTTTTTTATTCTTTATGCAAGTTTAAATAATAGTGTAGTAGTTAGAGGAGTGAGTTTTAGTCGTGTTGTGACATTCTTTAAAGGTATTCGTGCCTGTATTCTGCAATAATTAGCCATTTTATGTGGCGTCTCGCTTAGTCGGGAAAGTTGCCGACACACATTCTGACTACGATTCCAAAATTTAACAGTTTTTTTTGCCCCAAACTGGCATTGAAATTAATTTGTCAGACATTTTGGCTTCCTCATTAATTTTACACCATTTAAATCATTTAATTTACAAGCTGCGTGCATCGTCTCTGCTAAGACAATCGTTTTTAATGTGGCAATTGCTCTTCCTGTCGTACACACACACAAACCAAAGTTGCATCTCTTTAATTAATAGCCTTGTTAATCTTAACAGACTAATTCCTAGGCTTTTAATTGCGTTGCGTCACTCGTCTTCACTGTTACTATCGCTCGTGTCATTCGTAAAGCTTGTAAAAATCGTAAAAGTAAACAGATAAAGCTACATACGAAGAAAAAAATATATATAGGAAATCTTTTAGCAAGTGGAAAGTAAACAATAACGTGCGTTTATCTCTGAGAGTTATTTTTCGACGAGGCCGCGACCTTTTGTCTTATCTGCTCTAATCTGCGGTAATTTATGGTTTTATCTGTCGTTCGACGTGCCTTTACGGACTTAACAGGTGTGCATAAGCCAAGACATTTGATAAAGTTTGTCGATTTAATTGCCAAAGTACTCGAATATTCGGCTCTAGATTTGGGGCATTTTGTCTTTGCCCGTCGAGTACGACTTCATGCCGGTCGTGACCTACCTAATACACAATTTGCTGCACAATGATCTTTAAATTGCCAAATGCGGTTCTACATTCAACACGTGAAAGTAAATTTCAAATGAAAAGTTAAAGCGAGCGGATTTAGTGCATAATTAGCATGTAATTCTGCCAGGCTAATGCTCCCATTTTAAAGTACGGCATTGTTTAAACACAATCAGGTTAATACAAAAAGCATTTATGTATTAACGAGGCACAATACCGCCCGTAAATAGTTCCTAGTACTACCCATTGACGTCGACGGCGGCCGACACCTCCGAAGCGAATGAATGGGGGACGACACATCAATTGATACAGATTGCCACTCTCCAATAAATTACGTACTAAACGGCGCGTTCGGCGTAACGGATAATACTCTGCGTGCCGATCCCAGAAACCTCTCCGACAACCGTGGGCGGTCGTTTAACACTATCAGCCATGTTACGTAATAGATCACTTCCCATCATTGTATGTTCTTAATTTTACATCCTGTAGTCAACAATTTGTGTCACCGACTGTGAATAGGAAGCGTTTAAGCATTTAGTCACATTTGGTTTTTGATGCGTTTCCAGTAATTTGAATTGTGAATGAAAGGAAATGCGCCGTTTTACGAGGCTTTTTTTTATATTGTTAGAAGAGCATAATAAATTTCATTGTTTCGATCTATAAAAAAAAGCAGCTATTAAATGCAATAAAAATTTGTAGTGTGTGAAATTTAACTCTCTTCCTGTTATACTTTCCCGTGTTTAATTTTTAAAATATTCTTTAAATTATAAGGAGAGATCAAAAAGTAACTTGTGGGAATATTTTTACAGCTAGAAAACGTGAAATAAGTCCAAAGACGTTATGTTTCTTGGCTGCTTTTTCACGTTTCTCTTGTGGCAGCACCAGTTTTAGCGTATCGTGTTTGTAAAATTTTGTTTCCTAGTTTTGTCCAGCCGGGCGTGGCCGAAACGGATGAAATCCAAATAAGTCGAGTTTGGACACCGTAGCACCGCTGGGCCAACTTGTGTTGTTTTGACACGAGTGGAGCCATAATGAGAGGATGAATGGCGTTGCGAGTGGTTCGACATTTGCAGCATATTGTCAAAGTTTCTGTTGCTAACAGAATGATGTGAATTTGTTGGATTGTTAGCGTAGGTTGCGGTATTCTCGGCAGTGTTGGTTGGAAAAAGGTTGGGCGGGAGAATACCGTATGTGTATGGGGCTTTCTTTGCAGACCGTGTGACTCCAAATATCTTTGGTGTTTGGGATGAGTAGTGTTTCCACACTCCAAGACAAATGGCTTTGTGCACATTTTGCCTAGCTATTAAATTTGAAACACAAAATTCTTGTATTTTACTTCCAGTCGGAAATAGAAATTTGTAAGATATAAAATATTTTATTTACCACAGGTTCGTTTGTCCTCGCCTACCTGATCTTGTTAGTGTTGTGCGGCGTGCCAATGCTATGCATGGAGCTGTCCGTAGGACAGATTATGCAGACGGGACCGATTGCAGCTATGGGGCAACTGTGTCCTCTGATGAAAGGTAAGTAAATGATTTACATCTGAATATTTGTTTGAATTTAAATGCAAAACTTGTTACAGGAATAGGATTTTCCAGTATTGTCGCTTCATTTCTACTGGCCGCATATTATAGCATTCTAGTTAGCTGGGCATTGTTTTATTTGTTCAATTCCTTTTATTCTCTTCCCCGTTGGCTTACGTGCGGTCACACGTGGAACACAGAGTCCTGCTGGAACGAATTTATAACTTTTTCTTCCGCGGAGATGCGAGGTTGGGTTTCTTCTTCTGCCTCGAATGACATTGACGGCACGCCTAGTAGTTTGGGCATAATTCCCGACGTTAGTAACGTCACGGGTATGAATATCGCTTTTGTTAATGCTACCGTAGTGCCTAAACGCATTCCGGTTACTTCCGCAAGCTTCGTCAACTACACGTTATCGTCTCAAGAATTTTTGGAGTGAGTATTTTGAATTAATGATTCTGGACAATTGTCGGGACTAGAGTCATCGGTAGTAATTGCAGAATCGAACTCTTTGCAGCCAAAAGTTATTGGAAGTGAGCGACAGAATAGAAAATCTCGGAGAGTTGCGATTTGAACTGATGGCCGCCGTGCTATTCACGTGGGTCCTGGTCTACTTTGCGCTACGTAAGGCCACCCTCTTCAAAGGGAGGACGGTCTATGTGTTGGCCGTGATGTCTCACGTCGTCCTGCTGTCACTGTTTCTGAGGGTCCTCTTCCTGGAAGGAGCCGGCAAGGGCCTCTACTATCTGTTCAAACCAAACTGGGAACAACTGGGCAATGCTAAGGTAAGGTTTACCGCTCGGAATAAATGAATAACATAAAGCTTCACACGAGTCTTTTTTTATAGGTATGGTTGTACGCACTCGCACAAATCATACACTCTCTAGGGATCATCATCGGATCCAGTATAGCGGTCGGTTCATGTAATAAAAAGCAGAACAATGCATTCAGGTAAGACCAAAGTTAAATTCATGAAATATCTCGTCGGGAATGCATACACATTATTTATGAATTGAGTAATTTATTTTGATATAAGAAAGCCACAATCACAACACACAAACATATGAGTAGTGTTTGCAAAATACACAAAAACTCGATAAGCGCGTTTACACTTGTAACGTGACAGTTTTAGTGCAGAACTGCCGAGAGACGAAAGTCCCGTATGGATCTTTCTCTCCTTTCCCCTACATGAAGAGAAAACGATTATTTGTCATCACTCATCACAAAATAATCCGGGATTTTCACCCTGCAGTATGCCATTAAGAACTGAAAATGCCGCTCTAAGCTAGCAGAAATTAGTTTTTTGAAGATTAAAAAGAATTTATTTCTAGCGTAGGTGTATCAAGAGAAGATTGCGAGTCTGTCTGAACACAAAATATACGCGCAGATTTATTTGCATGCAACATAATAACTTATTGTAGCGGGCTCTATATTTAGGTTTAAATTTTACATTTTTAAAAGTCAGAATATTCTTTTATTTGGGGCATGTATTTTTCAATTTATTCAAGCTGATCTATTAGAACAGCACCCGTATACAAGTATAAAAAGGGCAGATGTCGTCATTGCACGACACACAGTAATCTTTCATTTGGTTTTTATTTCGTACATATTCTGACTAATTATTTCATTTATTTGCTTTGTCATTCTGTAAATATAAAGCCGTATATTTTATAAAACATAATTATTATTTTTATGCTAAATGCAGTAACGCCTCGAACTTTGAATTTAATATGTTCTGGAAGTCCATTCAAATTCCGTTCAAAGTTAAGAGTAGTTTGAAGTGCAAAGTATCACTGTATGTTACATATAGTATACACAAAGTTAAAAATATGTAAACGAGTAACCATTTTCCTAGCTTGTGTGTGGAATGTGGAGCATCTAAAAGTAAAACTTTTAACCAATACGGAAAAAAGCAAAGTTCTTGCTTTTAAGGAAGACTGTTATTCCGCAATACAAATTGCAGACAAATGAAACTGCCGTTAGTGCATCTAAATTGACCATTGGTCAATTTGCGGCACGTTGCCCTTGTCCGTTACACGAGCACAAAGAAAACTGCACCCGCCCTATGATGGTAGTGTAAGGAGAAGTATCCATTCTGGCACGTGACGTGGAAGAAAATTATTTTGAGCAATAAGGAAACGCTCGGTCTCGACGGGTCCGACAGTCGGGCGTATTATTAGCACGTTTTCCACAAAGATAAACAGGGGGTTTATAAAGCAAGGAGACAGCAATCCGGCGATGCTTTGGGCCAGAACAGAAAAATATTTTTGTCATATGTCAAGCGTGGAACAAATGCCGTAGCTTACCAAAAGACGTTGAAGAATTATTTGCTACTCTATGCAGGAACAGGCTATTTTTTCTTGACAGGATAATGCACCGGTGCGTGTGGCTAAGAGCAGTTCTCGAATAACAGAGTGCCAATAATTGATTGGCTCACTCATTTCCCCAATCGTAATCTTGTAGAAAACATACAGGGTATGCTAACTTGTGCCATTTATGGAAATGGCAAAAGTACATCGACGCGTCGGTCATACTCGAGAAATTAGTCTACTTGTTATGTTGGATAATGTTCTCACTCACGAAATGACGACGTCGTACCATTCAGAAACGCTAGATGTCGTCGCCCCGATATATAAGATACGTCAAAGTGCCGACATTCGGAGAAGGCTCATTTAGCAAACAATGGTTTTCACGCACGTGCAAACTTGGCACACATTTACGAATGTTTGAATCAGTATGTGTAAATTTCCTATGGCAGTGTAAGAATCGTTTCTGCATTACATTCTTTAATTAATAAGAGAAATTTTCAATATATTTTAACCTTGGAATTGTATGCCCACTGCGCTAGTAATGAGAAATTTGTGTCTTTGTCTTAATGCCACTCGACTGGCATACGACACTTAGACTAGATATAATAGAAATCTTTGAGATTCTTAAGTAGTTTTGTAGTGTATATTCCAGTTTTAGTATAGACTCTGTGTACGTTTTTCATTTCTCTGTAGAAAGTCTCTACTGTTAGAGTGTAAGATTATTAAAACTTTAAACGCCAACTTAGAAATGAGGAAAATGGTCAAACAAAGCAATGCGATTAATGTTTGCAATGCTTGATGCCTCTAAATGGCTTTTGCTTTGACTTTGCTTATAGATTAAAAAATAAATCCACAGAATATCTCTGAAATGTCATAGGACTCCAGTATTTGATTCCGAAACGTGCGAGAGCCGAAGCCAGACTGCAAAATAATCCGAAAACGTTTCTTGCCTGTTTAAAATGTTTTCAACTGCCTTATTTTAGCCATATTTTTTGTTAAAACTCTAAGTGAGAATGTTGTAGTGTCACCAAATTATTAGGAAATGACATTTCACAGAAATGGACAATGCTAGTAACAAAATAAGTTAGAGGACCAAGTTGCACGTGTATACCTATGCCGCCGAGGACAAACTGCAGTACGAAGTCTCTCTTAGCCGTCGAATGTCTCGACAAATGCAACACGTAATCGCAAGGCATACCTCCATACTGTTTCTCTAGTATTTTATCTGCATTTGCCATACAGTGATACCGTCTTCGTTTGTGTAGCTTTCCAAGAGTCTTCGTTGACACGATCCTCTTTGAGGAACTATCTGATGAGCGGATTGTTTGCACATTCCTATGCCCGAGTTTTTATCTGTAAGAGTGGTGTCACATCAGCTATGTTTTGAGTATGAGTACTGTTCGTATGCAAGTTCATAATAGGTCGAAACTTCTATGTACGATAAAAAGTACACTCTCTCATATGCAAAACGTAACTGATGTGACACCACTCTTATAGATATAAACTTGGGCGATATAAAATGTGCAGCTAGTTCCTCAAAGAGTATCGTCCTCGGAAAACTAAACACAGAGTATTTAAAGATGTACGGCTGTCGGGCAACTATGGACAAAATTCTAGAGAAGCAGCAGGGAAAGTGCCCTACGATTTCTTACCGTCCCACTTTTGACCACACGGACCATTTCTCGAGACATTCAATGCCCAAGAGAGGACAGTCGTACCGCAGGAGTAGGTATGCACGCATAACTCCATCTTCTATTTGCACCGTCCGTTTTTGTGATGTGTCATTTACAACTGATTTGATGCCGTATGACTCTCTCATAGCTAGAGATGGGAGTTTTACTGCTAGATGTGTCGTACTAGGACTATGGACAACCAGAACTATGGAAACGAGATATTGGTATGGTGAAGTTACTATCTTTAAAGTTATTTGGGTAACTTAGTACTTACCTTATACCCATACATTTTTATTCAAGACAAAACGACATAAATGAGTTGTGTTTCCATAATTTGTGCTTGCTATTTAACGCACGATCGATAATTAGATCGTTCTTAAGAAAAGAATTGCATTATCATTCCATTGTGTCATAATTAGCTATCGCATTTCGTCGTTAACACTCTGTTTTAAACATCGTTTGCGATTATCTGACTTGCAAAGTGTATTCCGAACGCATAAACAGATCCATTTGGTTAATTAAGTTGATAGGTTTTAATTTTTTCCTACGCTAAAATAATAAAATGGAATATTAAATGGCATTCCGACGATTGCTTTGTCACTGCAGATAAGAAATATATAAATATTGCGTAACTGACAATGCGTCGTAAAAACTTTTACATGCAAAATATTAATTTATGCTTCTGTATTTGTTATTAATGTGATACTTTATGATACTTAGAAAGTAAATTATTGGTTGATTGTAATGATAAGTGTATTTGAATGAAATTAATTTGTCAGGGAAATAATTTTTAACTCATCATTACTGCAAATTTTCCTATTGAGAAACGGAACAACGTCCAATGTTTCCAGATGCCGACGATGCGCAAATTCGGTTTCTTGCTAGTATCGATCGCTAATTGCCGAAGAATTATCATTTGGGGCACTTTCTTTGCTTGTTGCACATGCCAGTTTAATGCGGAGTGCATTTTTTTTATGCAGAAATGAACCGAAGAATGGCGCTTGACTATAGATATTGAACATTTTGTTTGTTTAGTTGGAATTTTGCATTTTAGTTTGCAAACGTTGCAGAGTGTTGAGAGTTTTTCCCGTTTGTTCCCTGTATAATTACTGTATAAATGTATGTAAAATGTTACTAAAAGATTATAACGAGTGCAGTTACTTAAATTTGTTGCGTGCCTCCTCCGAGGACTTTAAGACCCTGCCGCTGCCGAAATGCGAGAGAAATCCGTTACACAATTCCGAATATTTTGTTTGAGACGTGCATAAAATATAAAAACGTCGACTAGCGTAATGTAAAACTCGACGTAATTCGACACCAAGACCCGGTAGATAGTCTTCTTTAATATTTGAAAAAAAAAAGAAATCCATTTGCATTGAATTTTATGTGTGAAAATTTAGTTTAGTAAATGCCCTCGGCTCTATCGTCTAGAATTTAGGGCGATAAAAAAATTTAGATAAGTCTCGTCAAATTTTTCCACGGGTATAGGTTAACGTCCGGGACGTCGATTTGCAAACGTTGCATTATTCACGACGACACTCCAAAAAATTACTACGGTGTTAAGAATTAGTCGAGAGGTCAAAATCAATAATGCCAAAAAGACCCGTTGTCCTTGCAATGCCGAAAACGCCCGTATAACTTATACAAATAAAGTAATTTGCATAAGAAAAACAAAAAACAATAGATAATCACAATATTAAAATAACTTTTCTAATCCCACAATTTAGAAAGGATTAATTTTTATATTTCGTAAGTGTAGATTCCTGTCAAAGAATCGTACCATACAAAATTTGTATAAATACCAAACGATCGACACAAGCTTTTTTTTAAATTTTACTTTTGACACCGAAAGTACTCGAGCTCCCGTTCGTAAAATGCTTGGCAGTTTTGGTCGCCGGTTCTTTACGGAACCGACCGTCAACTACTTACCGTATTTTACGGACTATAAGATGCACCTTTTTCTTCGAAAAATTGCCTCCAAAATTCGGGTGCATCTTATAGTCCGTAAAATACGGTAAATATTGAAACCTTGCTTTTTTGTTTAACTTTCTTCGGTTATTAATTAAAGAATCTATTAGGAGAGAGGAGAAAATGTTCTAATAGAGGGTGAATGTGCCGAGATCAATTCGTACAGATTTAAATTCAACTGTTAGATCGAAAAGTATTTGATAGACTACAGAACAAAAACATCACAATAGTGTTTTGTCTAATTCCCCGAAAATGTCGGTATCAGAATTATTGGAATGTTGCAAACTGATTTCGCACGCGTATTGAGAAAATTAGCTTTAGTGTAAGAAAACTTGCAAAAGTCGCCAGAAACTTCGGAGAATGTTTCACGGTCGTCGAAACAAAATTCAAACCTTTCTTTGCAGGATGTGGCGAGAGAGCAAAAACGTCCCGAAGCTATGTTTAAATAGTAAAATTGTGAAATGGACCGAAGAGTTACAAAGTATGGACCGCTCCAGATTGGGACGCAAAACAAAATTTAGCAGTAAAACCCGGATCGCACAAGTCGTACGGCCAAGTACTGGTGTATTGTGATGGATGATGAAACGTATTGTTTTGCCAATTCTAAACGTCTTACCGGTTGGGATTTCTACACCTCTTCTAGTCACCAAGATGCTTGAAGCATATAAGATGAATAAGGCTAAGTTCTGTAAGAAGTTTGTGGTGTGCCATGCTGTCTGTTGTGGTTTGAAGAGTGGACCATTTCTCTACTGGGATAATAAATGCAAATATTTACATAAGAATGCCTTAAAAATGCCATCTTTGTTTATTTTTTTAAGGTACACATCAATAAGCCACTGTTCTGGCCAGACTTTGCAACTTGTCGTCGTTCTAACACCGCGTTCCGAAAGAACGCAATCCGCCAAATGTGCCAGAACTCCAACCGATCAAATGGCATCGCTCGATCCTTAAAGGAATTTTTTAAAATGGGAAAAGTTCTTCAAAAGGAAGGAAGTTTTGAGATAAATGTATTTGAGTATCAGATTAACCAATGAGCTCGCGTGTAAGCTTAGATCGACATTTGTTGTGAAGTCTGTTCGACAGGGTACGGTGTTACTTAAAGAGATTGTGAACCATTTGTAATTACAATAGTAATATGCCATCTTAAAATAAATAAGGTTAATTTTGTTTCTCCTGTTGGGTTTTTATTTGTGGGAAATTTTCGGTGACCCTATTTTGGTGTGTTGGACAGTCTCTTAGGGTCTTAAAAATAGTCGTAAAATTACCACTACAAACCAAATCCAATTTATTAAATGTTAAATTTGTAATTGCTTCTGTAGGGATACTTGGATCCTGGCATTTTTTACGGTGGTCACGGTTCTCATTATAGCGTGCATCGCCTTTGGGAGCATTGGGCACCTCTCTGCGAGAACCGGAAGGCCGATAGACTCCATCCTGCATAAAGGTAAAAGATAAATATTAGAAATTTGAGGCAAAATTGCCAATGTCTGACACCGATCTGTTGCAGATCCTGGCCTGGCATTCGTCATATACTCCGTTGCAGTGGGGACCACTCCTGTGCCGTCGCTGTGGGGTGTGTTCTTTTTTATCATGTTTTTCTGGCTAGGAATGGAGTATCAGGTGAGCGGTCTTGCACTCTGTCTTTCAAAGCGATTTTCTGTCGTTAAATTAAAACCATTTTTTTTATCGCTTCTTGTTGGAAAGTACGGTGAGTGTGCACGATTAGCAAGGCGTAACGTTTTTTTCTTCCAATAACTGCAAACGATTCATTTCTGTATGTCTCTTGCAGATAAAACTGGTGGCTGTTGTGGTGACGTCTCTAGAAGAATCGTACAGTCACTTCATCAAACAGAAATTTCAAGGACATTCCTTGTTCCTCTTTGTAATATGTGTCTTCTGCTTTTTCTCTAGCATTTTTTACGTGACGCAGGTAATATATTTTCCGATTGGAAATTTTTTAGCACCGGACTGTCGGAAAGTAACGTGTGTTTCATTACAGGCCGGAATATATTTCTTTCAAGTGATAGACCATTATGTGGGAGTGCTGGCGGTTGTCATACTAGCCGTTTTTGAATCCGTCGCGCTCAGCTGGATTTACGGTAAGTATCAAAACAATTCATTTAGAACCTTATGTTAAAATAACTAATTATGTTTAATGCGATTTAATCATCAAGGGACCAAAAAACTAAGTTCCGACATCACGGAAGCTTTGGGGATGAAGGTGTCCGTCTACTTTCAGATCTGTTGGGCTTTTCTCTCGCCACTGGTGCTGCTGGTAGGAGATTTTTTAATTAAAAATAATGATTGTCATCAAAAATTTGACGATGGGCTTCTATTGCAGGCTGTGGTAATTTTTAGTATTGCAACGATGCACAAGCTGGCAGACGATTCCGGTTACGCCTATGCCAGAGTGGGTAAGGCCGTGGGATGGTGCAGTTTTTCCCTGACTCTCTGCTGGATACTGATCATAGGACTGAATACTTTCCGCAAAACGCCAAAAGTACACTTCATAGAGGTGAGATTTATTTAATTTTTGTATGTTTGCATACAAGGGTTGTTAGGCTTCTGTCCAGAGTTTTGGTTATAGCAATGAAATTCTGTGTGTTACGTAGTCTTGGTTTATTTCTCTAGGTACTCTCCCCATTGTTTTGGCAATGTACAATGCTGTGCATGCAAAATAGAAGTCTTTTGGCTGGGAAATTCTGGATCTCACAATGCAATTATCAACTGTTTGGGAATAGGAGATTCACCCTGTGGCTCTTCCACCAGCCAAAAAACTTTTGGTAACAATGCTATGCCACAGAGTAAAATGATGAGAGTACCTACAGAGATAAAACCTTTACCCAGTCTCAATTTATGTTTGTTCCATTACCAGCCATCTGTTTTTGCAGAGGATTCGAGCAGCCGTGGAACCAAAGAAGCATCCTGAACCACTTCACCTGTGGGATCCGAAACCCATAATAGTCATGAATGGTACGCTTTTCATGAAGGAAGAAGAAGAGGAGTACGACGACGACGAGAAAGAACTTCCCCAAATTTCCGAAAGGGCCGTACCTTTTCTGGAGTCAAAAAATGCGAGGGAGACTGCAATCTGATGAGAACCTGGCAGCTAAATAATACTCATAGTTTTTAGGCCATACGTTGCACTATTTATGTTAGAAACACAAAACTGGTAGGATGTAAAACATACGTCAGTTTTATTTTGTAACGTTTTTTTTCCCCGAGCGCATCACACCCGTCGTTCGAGAAACTTCGGTGGGCGAGGCCTTTCGGCCATCGGTCGAATTGTCCCAATGCCGGTTGTGATATAATTGAGAAATGTAATTGTTGCACATCAAAGATTGAGGTTCTCCACTGTGATAAACCTGTCGTGGAACAAAATCGTCCATGTTAAAGAAACGTTTGGGATCAAAATATTCGATGTACATATATCAGAGTTCTATTTTTCTACTCCGATCGCATCACGGAAACTGTAAACTTACTTCGTTAGAGCCAAAGAACCTTTTACTGTCGCGTTAGCACAGTACATGTAATCTCATTTTCCAGTATGTTGTATAGAAACAAATAAAATTGTAGTTCTTTTATATTTACTTCAACCTAGTCTTTTGTTATGAAAGTATAACGCCAAACTGTAAAAACTTATAGGAATTTTTATGTCTCTCGGATCAAACTATACATCATTTGGCTGCCATAACAATATATATATATATAATCATAGTTTTTAATATGAGTACATTTGGATTTCATGCCAGATCGTGATCGGCCACACTCTGCATCAGGTATTCTTGGTAGAGATGTTGCTGGAATGTATTTTAATGTTTAACACACTACACGAAATGGGATCGGTAACTAAAGAATCACAGACAATCCTCTTACCTTTTTCACCTTCACATAGTTTTGTATGTAATCCTTAGTTTCGATTAGGGTCCTCTTTTGTTTTCTGGTGAGGGTGGGCTTCAGTCTTGATTTCAAACACAAGGCATAAATTAGTATTTTATTAAAAGGTTACTTTACCACTTGGCTATTTTTTTTAACTTACCTGAAATACCACTTTGCCAGGATCAGAAACAGGACAGAAGTTATGGAGACTGCAATCAGGAACGAAACGTAGTAGTCGGAAGGAAGTCTCTTCCACAGCGCGCCCACGTTCGGCTGCAACAACAACTAGAAATTAATACTAGAAAATTCGGAGACGTTCCCGGAGAATGGTTGCTTACCGTGTACGACCGAAGGATTTCAGACAGGTTCTCGCCCAAGACGTACCTCGAAACATTACCGGCGAGGAAATTCAGGACAAACAGAAGCGGCAGAACGACGCCCAGCATGGCAAGCAGTATTCCTTTTCCGCTGGCACGAAAATTCTCCCGTTTCGACTGTCTGAAAATACACTATAATAAGTAAAAATCTAATTGTGAAATTGTAAATGTTTGTCTGCAAGACTATTTGGAAATGTTCAATTCGATCGTGCAGAAGTGTGAATGTCAATTTGGTGTGTGGAATGTAAGAGGAGAAAGAAGTAAATTGAATGAATTAATAAGGGAAATGACTGAAAATAAGCTGGATGCAAGTGAGACGGGAGTGAAAGACAAGAAGGGTATGGACGGGGATGTGAATGTGAACAGGAACGTGTCGATCTGGTCTGTCAGAGAGACAGAGCAAGCAAACAAGTTTTAATTAATGCATACGTGCAACGAAGGAGTACGAGCAAGTGAATTAAAGAACAACGCGGGCGTGCTTCAAAATAAAAATACAGAGAATGATTATTTTCCTTTCTGGCATCTGCAATGACGAGTTTTGGAAAAAGTTGTGGAGTGTGCGACTCTAACTGGAAATGCGGGTATGAAGAGAGATATCCGAAAGAGTGCTGGTGTATGTGGTAATCACTGGGTGAATGATATGGAGAGCAATTCATTGAGTCTTGTGTGGAAAGATATCTGTTATTATCCAACAGCTTTTTATCACACAAGATTAGTACACATGGGAAAATTGTACGAAAAGTCAGAGAAGCATAATAAATTTTGCTCCGTAATGACAATAGAGAGTAAATTGAGAAGTACAATGGAGAGTATACAATACAAGAGAAGCCAACCATGGTTCAAATGATTACTCATGGTAGGGAGAGTGCACCTGAAGATCATAGAGGAAAAAGAGTGGCTCTGCAGTGAGTGAAAATAGAGTGTCCGACGACTGGAAAAGCTAAATTTCCAATCTTGTGTGGTAGAAGCAGCAGCAAGAGAGATACGTGGTGGAATAGTGCAAGCAATAATTGAGCAAGCAGTGAAAGAGAAAAAAGGTTGCAAATGCGGGCCAACTGAAAGGCAGTGTGAGGATGAATACAGAGTGAAGAAGCGAGAGGCTGCATGAATGATTAACAGGACTTTTCATGGCATAAGCTTGCTGATCATACCTGGAAAAGTATTTGTGCAAGTTGAGAAGTTGGACATTCCATATTTGTTTTCAGTCAATGTGCATTCATTAATGAAAGTGAAGGGGTATGTGGATCAGATCTTCACACCGAGAAATGTTTTAATGTTTAAAAAAGTGTTTGCGGTGTTTGTTGATCTAGGAAAAGTAGAACAAATAGGGAGAAATACGGCAGATATTATGTGATAACAAAATAAGAAGTTACTTAGAGGTGTGAGACTGATGTATGAAAACGGCAGAGCATGTGTATGTCGATGGCAAAGTGTCTGAGTAATTTGAAATCAAGAGGGAGTAAGACAAAGATGTGTTATGTCCTTGTGTGTTTAATGCTTTTCAAAGATGTGTATGTGAGGAGATCTAGTGCCTGACTGTGGAATGAGAATTGGAAATAAATGAGACTCATTCATTTCCAATTTTCACTGACACTATGCTATCAGGAGACACAGCATGTCTTATCTTGAAGAGGCACTTGAAGATGTGCTGCAAGTGAAAGTGAGTAAAAGTATGGTGATTGTTTTATTATGTGTCTTATTCTATTTTAACAGTCTTATATTTGTAGGGTGGCTACAAGTGTTATAAAAGTTAATTCACATAGTAAACTTGTCAAATTATACTTTGAACTGCCACCGTCTATCCGAGGATTACAAAAGCAGACTGGAGACAATAAAATGCCTTTATTTAAAACTGTCTCCAGTTTGTCTTTATTATCCTCGGATAAACAGTGGCAATTTGAAGCATAATTTGACAAGTTTGTCATTTTAATATGTGAATTAACTTTTATATGGTGATTGTGTTTGAATGTAAAGGTGAACTAATGGAATGTGTGATTGACGAGTGTGAAGAGTGAAAGTAAGAGTGTAGGAGGTAGGTGCAACAAGTAAAATTGTGAGATAAAAGGATGTCCAGAGGCAATGGTCATGTACAGGTGTGTTGTGGTGTCTGTGCTCGTGTATGGCAGCAAAACTTAGGTATTCAAAAGAGTTACAGGAATTGCATTACTGCATGCGAGATGAGGTATTTGAGAGCAGTGTGTGGCATAACGAGGAGAGACTTTATGAGAAATGAACAAGTACTGAAGGAATGTGGTTTAAAAGGTGAGTAAATCAGCTCTATAGATTATATATAAAAAGGAGGGAAACTGTAGTAGGGGAAGGACAAGAATGTCTCGGTCGAAACAAGATGAGGAGTATCTGAAAGAACGTAAGGTATTGAGTCGGAGAAAGATTACGAGGAAGTGTGCTAGAAGAGACAAGAGTGTATATGAGACAAAAGAGGCGTCTGGACAGAAAGTTGTGGAAAAAGTTGCCAAATAAATGATCTGTAAGAGTGTAATCTCTTGTTTGCAGCTTACACTTTTTAGATCACAGGCACAAAGATACACATGTTATGTATGTGTTTCAAACAGGATTATGACAATGCTAAATAAGGAATGTTTGATAATTTCAATGAGAACATTACTCCTTACATATTCCTATTTGAAAAAGAAAACTTGGGCTTAAAGTTATCAAACATATAGTTGTGCGCACCAATGCCTTGGATGCTGAAACAGTCTTATAGAATAAATTGGTGTTAATTAGAATAAGAATTTTAAAATAATTAAATACCCAATGTACTAAACAGAAAAGTAGAACAACCATTAAACTGCTTTGCCTTTTTTTTTGGGAGAGTTAAAGATCAAAAGGCCCGAAATCTTTGGATCCTATACTTAATTTGTTTGGTGATGGAAGTCATGTTACAGGCTTATAAACAAAACTCAGCATTGTGATTAACTCTTTCTGTACATTGGTTAATTAGTTTCCTTTCTATTGGACCAATTGCCAAAATTTACATAAATGTTGACTGTTTTACCTAGAATCTCTTGATTTTATACCAAATTTTTAATTTGAATTTTGTTCTAATATGGGAATTTCAATTGTATCTGCTGTTCCATATCATTCTAATCCACCGAGACGCATTCTAAGCCACGGACAGTTAGTGTTTATTAAAGCATCGACTATAAACAGTCGTTCGTGTGCTTACAATACAACTAAATCATTTAAACTGCATCAAGACACTAGAGTAGACAGAATTTTGTACAGAATATTTGTTTCTTGCACGTGCATTCTGTAAGGAGTGCAGAAGAGATTCTATTCTCTTAATATTCACAGAGCAAAAAGGTTAAATCTTGAATTCACTATCCAAAAAACATTAAAATATATTATTCTATGCTAATTTTTACTATTTTTCGTACAAATTACGCATAATAAATTGGTGGTTAACTGGCAAAACTGATAGTGCAATGTTTCAAATGACAAGACCCAAATTTCATCAAGCTATAATGTGGCTAATTACTTACGAGGGAAACCTTCCAACCCACACGTGAAATAAATAACATTTCGAGAACAATCCCGTATCTGGCTCCTCTAACAAGTGCCAAAAATAGCCACGAGAAAAACAGCATTCGTATGCGGGTGTATGCGGCCGCATTCCCGGCTACCTGCGGTGATGTGGTAATGCTTGCAATTTCTTTTTATCTCTGTAGTATCTGTGGTTCGAAACCCAATTTACAAATGAAACTTTCCTAACATTTTTTGAAGTATCATTGTATTCTGGTGGTTGGTTGGTTGGTTTTCTATCAATTATCACTTTGCCAACAGGGACGCTTGTTGGGTAGTGCAAGCTACTTCTACTTCTGCGTGTCAGAAATTTTGAGGCCATTTTTGGGACTTGTCGAGGTGTGTCTGGCTCCTCCATCTCCTTTCTTGGAAACAAATATGCCTGATAGCTATTGAGATGTCATTTACTTCATGTATGAATTGAAAGGTTTCTCTTGTTAGTGTCTTACTAATTAATCAATCGTAGTTACCAATATATTTATATTTTGTAATAGTTAAACCGATGTCGCACGTAGATGCAATACTTGTGTTTAAAAAATCTTATTCGTTTCTTTTAAAACAAGCATTTAATTTTTAATTAGGGATTAAGGTTGCCAAGTATTCCCTGTTTTTATTTTGTTTTCGTCTTAATTATGAGAAATAAACTAAATTGTTAAACAATAGAGCAAAATAAGATCTTAGTTTGGATAACCTATGATTTTTGTCAACTGCAAATAGTCGGCGACAATCGTCCGACAATTCAATTGACAGGTAACGGAGCGCGAACAACTCGGAGCAGATTTGAAATTAAGAACAGAGCGGGAACGACTAAAATTCGTTCGTTACAAACAGAATAAAGCCATGGTTTAAGTATTTCAACCAGTTAATAAAAAGAAGCTGCATTATGTACGCTCCACTTTTAGGTCCATCTCGAAAAGAGTTAACGCACAAAAATAATGTTTACTTAAAAACGTTGCCGCATTCCTCTCGAGGCGGCTTTATATGCTAAAAAGCTACAGCTCGTATTAATTAAAAATATGCGTAATAATATCCTCCTTCTAGAGTATTGTGCATCTATATTTTAACAAGGTTTAGTGTAATAAATGCGCGAGATAATAACTGTATCCGGATGTCGTCGACATTTACTTTTTAATATTGAAAGGATTAAACGCAAAAGAGCTTTATTGACAAGAACATGTATGCTGCTAGATATATGCTTGGCTACTAACGTTTCAAGTATAAATAAATTTCTATCTTGCAATATTGTATCATAATGTGATGAAAAGCAACATCCTATGCATATTGTGTTGGCAAAAGAGTGACATTTAACTGGATCAATTTATAAAAATGTGTGACAAGCACTATCAAATGCCCTATTGTAGCCCTACCGAAATTAAATTAGCCGAGTACGGGAACCTAATTGATGTATTTATACTCTCCCAATCGCAGTTTTCATATAGCGCGATAACAAATTTATAAAATAACATTACGAAGGAGAGGTTCGGAAAGTTATGATTTGGATATCGCTAAAAGATCTAATTACAGCAAACTGAAAAAAAGGAAAAGAAGAGAGGGTCAAGTTTCAGTTTTTTTTTGAAGATTTTTATTTTATTAATATTACTAGAAAAAGAAATATTTTCTAGAGTTTGGGAAGAAAAAGATACTTTAATTAATAGACATTCATCGCCTTAACATTACTTATCATCTTTTAGAAGTTTTGTGGATGCTGAAGGATACGAGTGTATTTCTTATAAGTGACTTTGACATCTTTAGTTTTATTTAACCACATTGAATATATTCCAGAAACACCAAGCTTACAATTACACCGAGGCGATACTTAACTCGGAATTTGGGATATCCGATCAACTTTAACAACACAAAAAGCATGTTAATCCCTTGATTTTATATAAAAATTTTTGTGATATTTTTTTCTATTATAATTCGGCTATTCTAAAATAAATATCCCATTCCGGCATACAAATTTCAATTACTTTTGATGTCGCCGTAATATCTTAACCGAGACGTCGGCCCATTAACCGAAGACGGTTGGACCTTTGGCCGAAAAAACTTAAATGAAAGCTTTGGCCATCTAATGTTAAAATAGCCAATTATTCTAATTCGTGCGTGATGCTGTGTCAAGTTTATTGAATTTTTACATTGCAATATAAAGTGTACGTTTGACTTTATCTCGTTTAAATAGACAGTTTATTCTGTTATTTCGAATGACAATCCGTAAAAGAAGGGGCTATGTAGAAATTCCCCAATTTTTTCTTTCAAGTAAAGGGTAGTGTCAATTATATTGTGAATAATCATTTAATCTTTCATGTTTAAAATATTCTTCATTTATGTACAGTCCGACAGACAAATATTTACAAGTAACATTTTTCTGAAAGTATTTACAAATCTAGGATTAATAAAGATTTCGGGACAATACGCACTCGTCACGAAAAATGGAATCGTATATTGCGGAGGCGATGCGTTCACAGTCGTATTCGAGGGAGTTTAGGGTGTTCTGTATTGTCAAATTGATGGTCCTGTCGATCTCTTTACACACCTCTTCTATTCTGTTTACGCATCTGCTTGGCTAATTTAAATACAAAAAAACGTGTAGGTTTAATTACCGAGTTGTGCGAGTTATTTTAATTTGTATTATGGCGGACACTTACGTTGTTCGAATGAGGCACGTAGATGGTTGGCAAATCGAAACCGCACTTGTTTAAACCGGGACGTTTACAAAGTTCTTGAACGATCTGCATTAACACTTTCTGAAAATAAATATTTACATTAATATTTTATTTTTTCTACACACAGGATAATTCCAAAAGTATTGTTAATTTTAAAGGTGTATCCTACAGCTCAAAAGTATAAGAAGTCTCGGCGAAGACATGGCCAACCTAGTCACCATGGAAACACCGTTAAGGCTTTGCTTTAATGCTTGATTGCTTGCTGTTCTCTCTTTTGGTTGTATATTCTTTGGAATTAAGCACAAATTTGCTATGGAGAATTTATCGTACAGGAACACTTCTTCCGACGGAAAAAGTGTTCCTGTATGATAAGTTCTCCATAGCAAATTTGTGCTTAATTCCAAAGAACACGCATTTGTTAAAGCTATTAATTTGCAAAGGAGATGTAAGGCAATGTGATGAATCATATGACTGGAAACAACACATGTGCTTGAACTTGTTTGAATCAATTGAATGGATAAACTATAAGCAAACTATAATTTATGTTAGTGTCATTGTTTCCGAATCATGCACTAGTGTCGTGCAGCAAATAATGCTTTCACATTTACATAATTAACTGATATGCATTCCATCATCACACCCAAAATTTTATTACAGGAATGTAAATCATAACATGGCATTTATATATTTATTTTGTTCATTACCAGAACATTTTGTTATTCTGAATCATAGAATATGCCTTTAAAGTTTCTAATGGGGATTTTGAATCGTCCTATAATTTGAATTGAGTGTTTTATTCAAGTAGTCGTACAAGAATGTTGCAAAATTATCATACCTGACGATCACTTTCGTGTCCGGCTTCGTCCGCCTTACTTAAATACATTCTGATGCGATCGCTGTGTTTTGCGTTCAGTTTCTCGACAAGATTCAGGGTCCTTTTGCATAGTGCCTGTCCAATCGGATCGAAGAAAACAAAAATTAAATCGGCCACCTCGCCTGCAAGATAATATTTATGCTGTAATTCTGCTTTTTAATGACAATTTTGATTCAGTTATATCCCTTTTATAATTTCCTAATTTAACAAAATTATCGATTGATGCACATAATTGATTACCTAAAAATAAAATGGCTTGATTGACGTCGAATGGATACTTCATGTCGCCATCCACCAGACCCGGAGTGTCGACGAACGTCACCAGACTGAACTTTTTCTGTTTTGAGGTCGATATCTCGGTCGTCAGATAGTCCGTCAGACCTGCCAAGGGGACAAAAATTACTTTCGGTTACCGACATCTCCCAAAAGATTGGAATTGACAGCAACTGCAGATTCTGCTCTTGAAGAGATCTGTCTGGTGGAACAGCCCTTCACTGGGCAGCTGGCCTCTGACGACAGCTAGCAACCCGATGATGGACTATACCGCCAAGACACTGCAACTTCGTCGGTCTTCTTCCAAAGACGAGAGTAAGGCTACTCTTTAAAGAGATGAACGAAAACAAATGTCTCTAAAATTACCTTTAATCTTTTGCAGTGGAGTAAAATACGGATAGAGATGCAATGTGGCATTTCCCTATTTAAAAATAAAACAGTGAATTATTCGTAATGTATTTTTAACGATCGGAAACTATTTCCGAAACGAAACGTACCGTGAGCGATTCCCTTTTCTTTCCGCTGGTGACAATGGTGAATCCCTGAGTTTCGATGGCCACGCCAGTTTTCTGAATGTGTTCTTCTATGTACCTGGAAGAAACAAGAGGATGAGTTGACCGTACAAGCAAAATACCCCTCGAAATCCATGTGCCTGTACAGTTTGTTAATCAAAATGTGCTAAAATTTCTATCATAAACTAATAATTACTTTACATATATGCTTGCTTGGCTGTCATAAGGAAATTATATATGACTTTTTTTAATAAACAAAATTATCAACCGAATTATTAATCATCACATATACAGTCACAATTTGTAAATAATGATACTGACACACGATATCTTCAATCATATAAGATCTGTACACTAAATTAATTATATTTGTTTAATTATTTACTTATTAAAACATCCAGTTTTCTTTAAAATAAGGGCAGAGGATATCTATGTTATTTGAAGCACTACGTAACATTATAGAGTCTGGTACATAATAAAAAAAATTATCTACGGAAGTGAGTAATTAGAAATGACAGATAAAGACTTTCATATTTATAAACCAATTAATTACTGTTGCAGTTTCTACTGCAGGAATATCAAATATAAGCTTCAGATTGTCTTCGTTTATTGTATTTGTTAGCACCCTAGAGCATAATGTTTAAATATTTACAACTTTTGATCCGATCCAGCTCTCCCGGAAGCAGAAATTAGTCCGAAAAAATAAAGATTTACATCCCAAAAATTGGTCGGCAAAGTTCGGAAGCGCTCGGATCACAGATATTTAAAGATTTCGCTCCAATAGAGCGTCGACAAAACAGAGAAAATAGAAAGAAATAGCATAGAGAGAAAACACGAGGCATCCGAAGATTAGCAAACAACCCTCCGATATCTAAGCTCAGTTCGAACGGCTCGCGTCAAGATAAGCGATTAATCATCAAAACAAATGGAATATCTTAAAGTTAAACTAGGAGAGATAAGGCCCTTATCCACGAGAACGACACAGATGCGGACAGCCAAATGTTGCTCTTCGGTCAGATACAACCATTTAATTTAATAACATGCAAATTTCTAAAAGCAAAAACATAATAAATTATCGCAAGAATCCCGTAAATTCGTAACATAAGGGGATTAAGCTTATTTTAACAATCAATTATCTTATCCCGGATTCAAAAGTAATTTCCAAAGTACATTTAAAAACGATTAGCGCACAGAATTATCTGCTTAAAAATGAGATATCCCATCTCTTCGAGGGATCATACAAGCTTACAAAGAGCAATAATAATACAAACTTTCTGTGCATTAACTACTGGCGTAATGTCAGTCTGTTAAAGAACTATTATAAAATTAATTACTGCAGAAGCCATGCTTCTCTAGGAAACACTTAAGAGCAACTTAAGGAAATTTATATTCTAACTAGAGCATAATTTAAAGACTAAGACAGACGAACCACGATTACAACCGCCAGCACGAGCCAACACTCCGAGACAAGTTCTCGACGACGGGCCATCCGCTTCTCGCGCAATTTAAAGTAAAGACTACCTATCGTTAATCCGAAGCAAATCTCTCCCTTCGGAAGCACGCCGCACGCCTCTGCCGAAACACCGGAGCGGGAGAGGAGGACGAGAATCGCCAGAAGGAACAAAAGGAGTACCCCAACGCGGGCAACGGTAAAAAAACGGACACTTACCAGTTGACGAAGGTGCTCTTGCCGGCCGAATGGTTTCCTATCAGGAGGACGGTGACCTTCTTCCTGGGCGCCAGGAGCCGGATCCCCAGCGAGGAGGCGATCTTGACCAGACCTGCAAAAGGGACGGTGGGTTTAACGTCGGGGAAGAAGGTTGCCGGCGGGACCCGTCCGCACCTCGACAGCCGCGCTTGCCCACGTGCGCGTGGCGCGCGTTGGTGCGCGTGTGTGTGACACGCGATGCCCCTCCTCCTCTAATATCGGCAGGAAGAAGGGAGGGAGGGTGGCCGACGACGGCAGAGACTCGCTGCCTTTGCTTCCTGTTCTGTGTCCTCCACTTCCCTGATAACGGCAGTAGACGTCCTTATCTACAAATTACAACTTGCTGCTTAATAGGAAAGGAAACGGGGCACGACTCCGCCACCGCCACCCCCTCGTACGCCCGACATTTTTACTACGTCCCTCCCGCCTCAGCGGAAAAATACTCGCCATCGACTCCGCAGCTTAAGTCTCGTCCACCGGCCAAAAATCCAATAAAAATTTATATTTAAAAAAATAATATTAAGGGAAAAAAACGAGGGGGAGCTTCTCCCGCGATCAATTCCGTCGGCAGCAGCCGCAACGTCGACGTTCCGCCATCTACCGTCGCCGAACGAAACTACGGCCGGCAGACGAGAAGATGGGAAATTTTCTCCGTCCCGGTCGAAATTCCACGCGCCCGGAACGTGCGGAAACGTCGTCTTCACTCTCCCCGGGCATTAATAATTATTAATTCGCTCGCTCGACCCTCGTCCTACCTGTTGAGCGCCCGTGACGTACTTCCGGCCTGCCGCCCGGAACCTTCTCGCTTTCGTTTTTTTTTTTTCGTTATTAATTTATTTTTTAAAAATAATTTCCTCGCTCGAAATCGGTTTCCACGCGGAAAAATCGATTACAATAATCAAAATGGCGGCCGCGGGAGTAATAACACAAGCGCCGGCCGGCCGACGTTGGCTGGGAAAGGCGAATTAAATATAAATCAAGCCGCTGGCAGGTATTGGCTGCGGGGCGGGCGATTAAATCCAATTAATCGCGGGCGACGGAGAAAGAGGGGCAATTAAATCCGAATAATCGATTATTATAATCGATTGGCGGCGGAAGAAATTCGAATTACGTCTTCGGGCACGTGACGCGTCCCGTCCAATCGCCGGCCGCGTCGTCCGGTTTGAATTTTCTGGAGGGCGTGGGAGGTTTCCGGCCACGCCGTCGCCCCCTTTCTGGGCGCCCCCTGCGTTATTTCGAGTGAGAAACCGGCGAGTAAACGGGGTCGAAGGGACAAAAATTGCCGTACGAGTCGTTACTCGGCGCGTAACGCATCCCAACGCGGAGTTCGTAACTTAGATCCCGCGTGATGATTTCGGGGGGTTAAGTGGCCGAGGGGACGATAAGTGACGAGATAAAAAGGTGTTTGTTTGCACGGTGGCTAAGCATTTCCTTTGCTCCTAGAATGCGAGGGGGAGAATGTCATCTGCCCTGTTCCCGTTCGCAGAAAGGGGGTAATGTTATCTTCTCTACAATCGTAACAAGTTGAAGACAAACACTCCTGCTGTTTTTCTCTCCTTTCTTCTAGAAAAATGATGATTTTCTTTGTTTAGTGCTGTCAGAGATGAAAAGCATGGTTTTTTTCTATTCGTTTATCCTCTATCAAATGGATGAAGAGGATGATTATCTTTGTAACTGAGCATTAAGCTCAGTTAGATGATGATGAGCATGATTTTCTATTAATTTATCTTGTACTAAAGGAATGAAAAGCATTGATTTTCCTTGTTTAATTCCCTGTCAGATGAAGAAAAGCATTGATTTTCCTTGTTTAATTCCCTGTCGGATGAAGAAAAGCATTGATTTTCCTTGTTTAATTCCCTGTCGGATGAAGAAAAGCATTGATTTTCCTTGTTTAATTCCATTCGGATGAAGAAAAGCATTGATTTTCCTTGTTTAATTCTCTGTCGGATGAAGAAAAGCATTGATTTTCTTTGTTTAATTCTCTGTCAAATGAAGAAAAGCATTGATTTTCCTTGTTTAATTCCCTGTCGGATGAAGAAAAGCATTGATTTTCCTTGTTTAATTCCCTGTCGGATGAAGAAAAGCATTGATTTTCCTTGTTTAATTCCATTCGGATGAAGAAAAGCATTGATTTTCCTTGTTTAATTCTCTGTCGGATGAAGAAAAGCATTGATTTTCTTTGTTTAATTCTCTGTCAAATGAAGAAAAGCATTGATTTTCCTTGTTTAATTTCCAGTCGCATGAAGAAAAGCATTGATTTTCCTTGTTTAATTCCCTGTCGGATGAAGAAAAGCATTGATTTTCTTTGTTTAATTCTCTGTCGGATGAAGAAAAGCATTGATTTTCCTTGTTTAATTCCCTGTCGGATGAAGAAAAGCATTGATTTTCCTTGTTTAATTCTCTGTCGGATGAAGAAAAGCATTGGTTTTCCTTGTTTAATTCTCTGTCAGATGATGAAAAGCATGCCTTTTTATCAGATAAATGAAATAATGATTTTTCCTTGTTTACCGCTCCATTAGATGATGAAAAGCATGGTTTTTATATTCATTTATCATCTAGCAAATGAATAATGATGGTTTTCCTTACTTTACAGTTTATATTAATAAGATGAATGGAAAGGATGATTTTCCTTGTTTAATGCTCTGTTAGATGAATGAATGTGATTTCCTTTGTCATAAACTCCATGAGATGAATCATGATGATAATTTTCTATTGTTTTATGCATTATCGGATGAATGAAAATGATAATTTTTATATCTACCTCTCTAAATTGAAGCATAAGATAACTTCGACAGAACTCAGATAAGAGAACTGTTATGATATTTGTCTCGTTCTCTGGAGGAGAGGTGTAAATATCCACAAACGACACAAATCTAAATGATCCGTTGCCTAAAATATGATGATTAAAAGATGTTTTGGGGATGTAGCTAAGAGGAATGTGTGAATAATTAGCTTAACGACAATAATGTTGAAATTACTGACGAGAATTGCAACTTAAACGGTAAAATTATGCAACGATTTGTCGGTAACAAACACTAACGGTAACATTGTAACGACACGCATCTAATTATTGCATCAGAAAGTCGGACGCCGGCCCAAATTAATGGCTTCGTGGAGTCGAGTACAGATTCTTATTCATTTTCCCCCCCTCCGAGTGTGGGAAATTATTATTTTAGTTCTAGTTTTAAAGAGAAATTTGGTTGGCGGCAAGGGAGTCGCGCGAGAGGAAGGGTGGGAGAACAGTTCCTGAATTCCCGAAACATGGTACGAGGCAGGAAGCGAAAGAGTAGAAAAAAATTGGCCGATAAGATTTCGCAGGAATTGGGTGCATTGTAATGTCAAGGGCTAAACGGAAAAATATTTTATGCATTTTCAAACAATTTCGACATACCGATGTGCGTTCGAATATGTCATAATTAAAGTGTGAGCGGAAAACTATGCATTTACTAGTTAAATAGGGTAAATTTTTAAAGGGGAAGGGTATTAAATAATCTCATTTAAAACAGTAAACAGCCCTAGTTTTCCATTAAAGTGATTTTTATTGCACAGAACAGGCCTCGATTCGGACTGGAAGCCCTATGCTATAATATAAAAGTCCCATCTGCTTCCAAGTATGAGATTCTATGCTGTAGCCTCGTAGCTTAAATTCTATTTTTTGATTTGAGTTAATGCTACAATTGCTTCTTGTAACTTATCCATCACTGGCTAATTTATAATTTGTAAATAATTTCGTCTCCGAATGCGACTTTAAAACAAAAATAAAACCCGAGCGATGATTATCACAGAGTGACTCATATTATTGTGAGAAAGGAACAGGAACAGATAATACATAGAAAATATGGTGGACAGGAAATTCCTTCTTCCTGTAGCTGATTGAACTGATTAGAAAGGAGACCTTTTCTCTACATCATTTTATTATCGCCAGCATTTTAATAATTATTTCAAATTACTAAACTAATGTCCACTGTCCCTCCAGTTACTTATGGCAACACATAAATAAATGTTTTGTCTCAGTTTAAAGGGGCAAATTAGCATTAAACAACGTAAAAATGAGAAAAGTTGGCATAAAACTCTTTCGAGAGCCTCCGGATTATGTATTAAATAAAATATTTGTCACTCGGCAAGTCATTTAGCAACTTTATCTCATAAATGGTCTACAGATTCTCGTGTTATAACTTTTCGTGTGACTAACTCCATGCATTAGATCCTAAATTACTAATTTAATGCAGGAAAATTTAGGATTTACTGCATATAATTGTCTTAGAATCCAGTTTAACGTATTTGTTAACATGCCGCTATTGATTTACGTACTTTTATATTAAAAAAGTACGGTAAATGAATAAGAAAGTGTTGTGCATTCCTCTCTACTAAAGTGTATTGTCGGGAAATTTCATAATATTTGATGTTTTTAACAAAGATATTTAAAAAAATAATTATTTTTGCTCAAAGCTGTATGGTTAAAATTCTATAGAAGACCTTACAGATATAATGATGAGTCATGCCAGTAGACAGAGGAAACTTGCTGAGCTAATTCCCCCATATAGTGCAACACTTGTTGGGGCAGACCTACACAGATTTTTAAGCAAAAATAAATCAGAACGTACGCTTTAGCTACAAATATTCGACAAATTGTAGCGAGTTTTAACAATAACTCTATGGGATGTTTGCGCAAACAATTAAACTTATCAACTAGCAAAGGAAGATAAGGATGTTATAAATAGGCTGGACGGAAAGTCTAACTCGACGCAGATAAAAACTGGGTAAAGACGGTCGACCGACGATAACTCGGCACGGATCGGGACAAGTGAGGAGAAGGAAGTCTTAACTCTATAAGTGAAGCAGTAATAATATGGTTCACAAACTCGAGACTAATAAATAGTTAATGGTTAATTTAAGACCATTTGTAGGGTTTTTAATATAAATTTTCTATTGCTGTAATCATTTTATGTCAATAACAGAGCATTAAATTACAGCTAATGCATCCTTTAAAAGATTTCCTTCACCTGGATAGAAGGCAAAACGCCATCGATTTATAGTATATTTTTATGTATATAAATATGCAAGAACAGTTTATATTGTCATAAAGATAAAATATAATTAAAAAAAAACAATAGCTGTAAACTTACAGACCGTCATTTTGACACATTTTCCCCAATATTACGAGGCCAGTAATTTTACCACAATTAAAGAAATGTCATTAATAAACGGCTGCCATTTCTAAATACCGTATTCGAAATCTAATTAAGTTCAACGTCAAATAAGGTAAGAATGTGGTAGTCGAGTGTGCAATTAAAAAAATTTCACATCTGCAGTATGTCTATAAGCAAGCACGAATGAATTTTCATCAGTTTTATGTCAGAAGTAGGACAATTTTTAAAATTTTTGGCAATGTTTAACCCTGTTTTGCACGTCAGAATATGCTATTTGTTTGCCCGCCATTCAAATAATGTTATGCTACAAAAGTGAAGTCTCGTAAGTTGTATTTTATCAACAAAAACAGAAGGAAGAAGTATTTCGCTAATCCTGGCTAATACATGATGCTCGAAAGAGGCTTTAGAAATGTGTGTTGCGGCAATACAAATTTTAACCAAAATTGTCATAAAACGTCAATTTTTGTATTTTGTTGGGCATTTTATATTGAGTTTTTGATCACTCAAGACACCCTTACGAATCTGCATCATCTCAGATAATTGAAACTCCACTGTAACAGCTTACACAATAGGATTTTTAGTGACATAAACTGGTTTTATCTCACTAAATAATTTAAATACCTATGCATTTAGATTCCTGATTGCTGCCATAAAGTGAAACACCCATTGTTTTTTTACTTGTACATAAAAACTTATTCATACTGTTGTTTATTAAATGTGCAATAATATTCAGCCTTAAAAAAATAAAATAATAATTAAAAAAAAACCCTGAAAATACAGATTATATTGTGTTGCAAGTAATAAAACTCTTTAAAAAAATCATTTGTAAGAAGAGAAAATGTATTATATTACTCATACGTTAGCACAAATATAATTTATGCAGGAAGGAAAGATTTGCGCAAGACCAACAGAACGTTCTCAGAGTTTAATGACATTCTATTGTTTGCGCTTCGTCTTCCGTAGCTAACATTATTCAGTTTTAAATATTGCAAACGACTAAAAGACATTTAAAATATTAATTATTTCCTGTTTAGTGTATTTATTGATACTTTAGTTAAGAATTTTCACCTAAAATTTGCTTAGAAAAAACCTTAAAGTTGAAACCTAGCTATGTAAATTTTATAGATATACACAAGCTAAATTAACCCCATAGTTTAGGGTACTGTACTGCAAGTGTACAGCTCAGGCTTTTAAATTTAATACTGTTTGGTGAAGAGGAAAGGCCTAGAGTTATCCCAGAAAGCAGTCGCAAAACTAATGTACGTGTACGAGCGGAGGGGAAGAGCTTATCTTTGATTGGCATAGAATGATGTTTGATTATTGTAATCAAAGTAGCTCCATCTGTTGAGTATTTATTCAAACATAAAATAAACAACATTAATAAATTAGCTGAAATCCAATCGTGGTTTTAACACGAGCATTACGTAATTTATATGTACACACACTGCTGGATTACTCTTAGAACACTACAAAAACTATTTAAACTGAAAATATGCTGTAATAAAAATAGATTTAAACTTACAATAGATATACGCCACTCAACCTTCTACTCGACTAACAGATCGGCAAAGGAGAAAGGTCCCGTAATGACGGATTATAACGGAGCCGAAAAATCTTTGTTAGCTATAAGCTTTCTACATACTGCCGTGTTGCGTTATATATAGCAGACCACACCAGAACATACCCCCATTGTCGAGCAGTGCCTATCTGTATTTTATAAACTGAAATTCTGCTGAATAGAATTATTGAATGCGCAACTGGATTGCGAACATTCGATCTATTTGAAATAGTTTGGGTTTTTGTAATGTCATTTCTAAGTTTGCAACCAAATTTCTACATTTAGAAACTCGAATTGCTACATTATTCTGCGTGTTGTAGGTTTTACAACTGAAACTGGAACAAATTAAATAAAGAAGTATAAGGAAAGTCATTGCAAAGGTGTAAAAATTTATAGCCTGGTTTTATTAATATCTTTTTATGGTTTGTATTAATTAAAAATCATTCATTTAGCTTTAAAACTGTTAAGGTGATTAAAAAATGTAGTAGAAAACAGAATGTCGAGGTTAAACGCCTACCTTTATGGTCAAATTTATCAGTAATTTATAGTATTATAATCGATATATAACTAGATGTTAGGTAGCTTTGTTTTAACTTCAATCTACATACACGAAATCTTTATTATGTTAATATTTTTATATTTTGCAGCACCTCAGAGTCAGTGTGGCAGCCTGGCATGCCACAGCAGCCAGTCGGAGACCACTAATCTAAGCGTCCCTTAATTTCACTTACGGTGGTGATGGATAATCAATATTCCGTTGATATTGGAAATAGAAGCTCTGCCGAATTAATATCGAAATGTAGTTACCGAAAGAGCAAGACTTTTATCATGTTTATATAAAGTTAGTATATATATCTATGTGTAAAAAATGTCGCACGTATTTAATATTGCTACTTGCCGTAGCATGATGCATGTGCTGAGATAAAGACAATTGTTTCTAGGCTTCTATGTAATGAAACTTACTACACGCAACAACCACCTTCTCAATTTTCTGCAAGCACATTTTCCTTTGTAAGTTCTATGTATATACCGATTGTGGCTGTAAAAAATGGATATGTTATTGATTTATGTGATTTTATTTTGTTTTATTAATGAATGTGACATGTGATCTGTTATAGTGGTAGCAATTTTATCCTGTAATTATCATTATCAATAGTGTCCTGCTGATTAACTGTAAGCTTTTATCATTGTTTTGCTTTGGATTATTTGCTAAAGGTCAAAATAATGAAGGTATGTTTCCAGAAACTTACTACAATTTACCGTGCAAAACTTATTAAAGAAGCTCCTCGAAGTGTGAATTCAATTCAAACAGCTTTTATCGGAACAAAAACGAGCCTCTGTTTCTAATTTGATTTGATTTATTGTTCACTTGATCCACTACGAAACTTGGGTTTTTTATAGAAGAGAATCCTGTCAATAACTAAGTTACCAATTAATTGATACCAACAATATTATAAATGAGGTATGACAGTGGCTTTTGAGATTTTTGTTTTTGTATTGTTTCACGTAGAACGTATGACTTTATCACACACATTCCCAAAAAATAGCTTCCTCTATCACTCGGGAAACGGTACATCTAAACATCCTGATCTGCTCAATCTACTCCATGCAAAATTTTAATAGAGTTTATTACAACTTTTGGTTTTCGGACACATTCGGCATTCTATCTTGTTTTCTGTTTGAGTCGTGCCAATTTCTGCATCTCTACGCAAATACTTTTTCAGTTAAAGCCCTGCATTTGTATTTATTGTCCCTGTAAGATGGCATTTTGATTTTAACAATTGAAAAGAGAGATGAATGACTGTTTAATATCTGTCAGTGTGCATTTGATATCCACTGGCATTTGGGATTTTATCCAAAATTCACTTACTTGTATAAAACTGTAGAGGAATTCCGAAACTGATAGGCAATTCTATTTTTGTAAAGTCTTGTGTTATAATACTGCTGTAGTATGGGAAGATTGTATACATATATCCAGTTTCAATATCATATGATGTAAAAGATTTTATTTCCCACTTAGTTCTTATTGGGATTTAAATTCTTCCTTTAAATTTAACAATCGACTTGTCTACACAGTTACGTTTACAGAGTATAATAAAATGGTCTAAACATCTTGAATTGAGGTATTTCGAAAAATTACCGACTTCCCGAATTTGAGTTCGCAAATTTATCTTCGGTTGGTCGTGTATTTAAATGGATCATCTAAAAAATCTGTTGAGATCAATCTCTTGTAAGTACATCTGAATAAAATAGTTGGGTCGACACATTTCTAGAGAAACTGTTCTGTTGCACTTTAAATTGGGCATATTCATTTGTCTTTTTTTATAATTAGAATAAATCAAATTATCATTGAAGAACTATTTGAAAACGTAATGGTTCTCTGACATTATCCAATATATTTTGTGGATTCATTCTCTGCAGCCACATAGCAAACGATATCAAACTCAAAATATCACTTTGGATGGTAACATCCAAATTGTCATCATTTGAGTCACTTACTCGCTCTGCCGACTCGTCGTCACTTTCTTTGTATTTATTTTATCTGCCCCGATTGAGTAAAAACTACAATCACAAATAACAATATGAAGTACAGATACAACATGCAACCATACGCTACAGACATTGGTGCCAGATTGACCGTAACGTGTTGCCGCTAAGGCACCCAAGAGGGCAAAGGGTTAAAGTTTAGTAAGAATAAATGGAAGTGTATTACAATGCAATATTTATAATGCAATCTAACCATTTCCATGCATAATATTAAACGATATAAAGTATAAGTGATTATTGATAATTATGTTGTTGTGATAAAGTTTCCTATGTAATATTTTTTAAAATTTGTTTTATCAAATTGGCAAAGCGCTCACCTTTCTCTGGATCCGTATATAACTTGTGACATTCTTTAAGAATCTTTTCGTTGACCGTTAAAGTGGCCGAATCGATGGTATTCGTTGCGGCTCTACGTTTTGCCTGTCCGCTCATACTTATGCAAAAAGCTGTCGTTAAAAATAATAAAATTATATTAATAATTTGAATTAATTAGTTTATAAATATAAACAATGTTAATTTAAATGCATAATTAAAAATACTTAGATTTCAAAATTTCTAATAATCTACAAAGTAGCCCGGTGGACCAGAAAGTAAAAATATTCTTACATAATATTATCAAATTTTCTGTCATTTGTAACCTCTTTCATTACAAACTAACACGTGCTATACAGGATGTCCCATAAGAATAGAACTGTAATAGTTATGTTGTTCTTTGTTTATTCTTTACAGGTAAAGTATAGCTCTTGATGGCGGGGACCCACAGTCAGTGTGATGTTGCCGAATGGTTTAATGAGTAGCATCCAGACTTTTTCACTAATCCAGATTTGGCCTGTTAAACCGTTCTGCAACTTCACGTAGACTGCGGTCTGCACTGTCAAAAAAAACTTAATTCTTTTCTCTTTATCAAAGCCATGCTTTACCTATAAAAGTCTAAACAAAGATGGACATAACTCCTATATTTCCAGACTTACGAAGCACCCATAAAATCAGTTTCTAGAATGTGATGTCTTCTGATCTTTAGTTTTTCCACTTTGTTCTCTTCCTCGACATCTCTCTTCTCTACCATTTTACATAAACCTCCATTCCAATTGGCTTCTTAAACTGCCTTTTCTTGTTTCCCATTGCTCAATTATCTCTCTTAGCTTGGCTTAATTCCACTTTAAATATTTGTACTGGCTGTGTGCACGTGCACACACAAAGTTCTATGTTTTTCACTTTTATAAGACTCTTACTTCCTTCGCACAAGCAATTTGTTTTTCCTGTATTCATACACACTTCTGTTGAAGTGCATTTGAAAGAAATTATGTAGAAGTTAATTAAACATGTACGTAAAACCTCCGCAAAGTCTCTGTGGGTAGTTGACAATTCTATTGCGATTTGATGTCTTAGCTACTACGCTTATTTGTTTCTTCTAGCTTAACATCTGACGACAAACATTAATTTGTCAATTGTAGTCATTGCGCATTGATTCAAGGTTAATTGGTGACAGAGCTGCATTAATTAAGCTGCAGAGTCTAATCTTACTGTCTATACCAGGGGTCGGCAACCTATGGCATGCGGGACAATTTTCAGTGGCACTCTGATTGAATAGAAATGTAGTAATAATTATATTTTAATTATTAATTACGCATTTATATGAAAACCATAGTTCAGTATAGGTCGTGGCACATTAAAAACGAATCTTTTGTCTGTGCATTTATATTACAGTGCTGCGTTCATGCTCTGTATCGCCATCTACGTGTTGTGCGTGCGCTTCACATGTATGTAAGAACATAATTCAATTAACAACTTGACTTCAAAATTACATATTCAAAAATGTAATTTTGAAGTCAATATACCGGAATTATACTGGACCAATTTTGATAATACTGTATATATAACAAAATTGGTAGAATCGCGTCGGTATAAATTAGGTTCGGCATAGCACCGCTAAAAGGTTGCCGAACTGTGGTCTATATAATCTAACACACTCTTATAAAAAATATCACATAAAAGGAGAATTTGCTCTTGGTAGATACCTCACATATTGACGAAAGTGTGGAAAAATACATGGAATGTGAAAGGAGACTGCTTTGGAAGATATTGAAAAGGCAAGACATTGTTTATTGCACTATAATCCATACAAGTTCAGCATTAGTTTCCCATTAGGCTTCATTCGTGTGGCGTCAACTTCGTAACATCACCACGACGCGTCTATTGTAGCTGCACTTGTCAAATTTGTGGTAAAAATTTTGTAATATAACGTAATTAAACTATCATTTTTCATAATTTACTTAATGCTTCCTTTCCTTTAAATGTTGTGTTTCTAATTCATATAATACATTAATAATTCACAAGGACTTATCATACAGGAACTATATCAGAGATTTTAGTTGTCCATGAAAATAAGGTGCATTCCTGTATGATAAGTCCTTGAATTATCAATGTATTATGTGATTTAGAAACATCGTTTTTCACTTTTGCAAATCTGTCATATTTCTGGAGTATAACTATTGTTGCCATGATTTATCAGATGGCCCTTGTATATCATTTTACAGTTTTTTATGCATGACAATTTATAATTTCCAACTTTTTGTGTATCTTTTCAAAAGTTAAATATCAACAGATATCTAAAAGCTTTCTAATATAGCAGTACATTCGTATTTCCTTGTAAACAATCGACATTTCATTTTGTCATGTCTGCCACACTGATCTATAGAAACTGTGACTGTCCTAGTTTACCATTGGCTATCGACTTTCCATTTCTGCTTACAACAACACTTGAGTATTTACGGTGAACACTGCATGTCCCTTGCAAGGGTCAAGACAGGACACAAGTGCTTCAGGGAAGGGCGGGTGTCACCGTACACTTGTGATATTCTTCGATGAATGTCTGTTTCCCCTACTCCTTCAGCTGTCAGAAAACGAACACCTCTTTGCTCTTCTTTTGACACCTCCATTTCACTGTTTCACTGTTTACAACATGACTGACCGCGGTGGACGATTGACGCGTGCTTCTGCTAGCTTTGTAGTCACGTGGTATGCACCCGTGACCCTCTAGGTGCGGGCTGTGATCTTTCGTGCTGTTGTCGGAACCACACATTCTTACACATGTAACGATATTACAATTCTGTGGTCGGTTTTCACATTCCAACCTCTGGCTCGTTTCTTTTTGAATGATCCTCATACAATGACAAAATATTTCTGATGTTTCTTTCTGCATTATTTTGATGCATCAATTCACCGTATTAACTAGCCAGGCTGGAGAGAATGCCAACACTGGTGCTTTATATGTGCCATCAATTTTTAAGTACGAAATAATCTTACTTCCAATTTAATGAAATATTATGTTAATTTTTACATAACTGAGAAACAGAGGTTTACTCAGTTATATAAAAATTTACGTATTAATTATGTAGGTATTAATTAAAATCCAAATAATTGTGGAATTAAATTGGGCTTTTTATTTTTATTCTATTTAGTTATAGTCCTAAAACCATACAAACCCTTATTGAAAAATTCCAGTACAAATGGAATGTATACCTTTAGGGGATACCACCAATGGTAACTACACAGTAGTAGAATACTTCCATTCTCTTCATGACATCTTTAAGGAAATTGGAAAGTTGCGGGTAAAAGAATTGTATACAAGAGAAATCTCGCAGTCTACAAGATCCTGCAAAACAACAAGGACTCGCCCAAACCCATCGGCATTCCAGGAGTGTGCACTGTTCCTATCACAGGTGATAGAGTAGCACAACTTAACTTACGTGGGAGCAACCTTATGATCTCTTAGTGTATGCTTCTGTGAGAGCCAAAATTGACGAAATTTTTGAGAGAAAAATTAAATTTCGTGTTTTGAATGCTAAATTAGTTCAAAACCCAGCAAAAATTTTTTCCATTTAATCAATTCAATCAAATTATCAGAGGATGATCACATCTCTCTCCCTGGAGTCGCTTCCTTTCCCAGGGAACTCATCGAATGCGTCACCATGAACTAACAACAAATATTCACCATTGGTCGAAATTAGTAACGTGGATAAAAAGAGGGCATGGAAACCAAAGGGGGAGGACCCCCAATATAAAAGGATTGAATCGAGGAAGAAGGTCGCCGAGAGTCCGGGAGTTCACCGATCTACCTTCTTTTCATATGAGTACAGACGAAGTGGAAGAATCGGTGGAAGGGTGGACGAACCTTCCACCGATCGCTCAACCGCCATTCCTTTCCATTGTTACCGTTCCCCAAACCTGACAAGCCAACATAACGAACTCAAATTCCCTCAACGATCCCGTTCATCAAGCTATCTATAACCTTGACAATTAACACGTTGACTGCCATCTACGAGATGACTCGTAGTTACCGTTTCTGCCTAGGACGCCACCTACGAGTTATATCGTAGTTTGTTTCCTTGCCATATTTGTGCAGCTACGATGTAATTCGTAGTATATCAGTGTAAATATGAATAGATAGCTTCAGGGGCAAGAACAAAAAATCAAGTTTGGCTTACATGAACAGAACATTTATTAATAAATGAACAGAAAATATAATAAAAAGTTTATTCAAAATCGAAAGCAAAACAATATTTTTATTGTTTGTGATAATTTATAAAACAGAAATATAAATTTAAATGAACAGAAAATATCATAAAAAGTTTATTCAAAATCAAAAGCAAAACGATATTTTTATTGTTTGTGATAATTTTTAAAACAATCTTCTACGCAAAGGGCTGGCTTGTCTAGACAGATTGGACAGAAATAACGCGTTTCTCGGCGTTTTTTAGCTTTGGTACAAATTCGACATGGCTTTGTCGGATGTTGTTTTTTCTGAGTAGGTGGGATACTCTGTAAATAGTGAAGCTCTTGCAATTTAATTTTTTTTGAAACTGGTTGAATCTCTTTTCCAATCAACGCTTTGACGAATGCTTCTCTAAACTTTATAAGTTTTATTTTAGAAGAAGTTGCTTTTTGAAAGAGTTTTTGCGCATTATGTATATATATTTCTATAATATGTAATGCAACCTTTTTGGGCCATCTAATAGTCTTTCTTAGAGCTGTGTAGTACGATAGCATTTTTTATTTCTTTATGTTTTGCAATTTCTTGTGCAGCATACAAATTGGTTTGTTCGACCAGTAATGCAAGAAATTCTTCCGAAAAAAATAGGTCTACCAGCATTTGCACTGTAAGGTTTGTCGTATCCAATTTCAAACCAACATTTTCTTGGAAAATAAATAGTTCAGGATTTTGTTGAGTTTCTGTCCACAAATTATCGTTTGGATTTGATGTGGTTGCTTGAGACGCATCGTCATTGCCTTCAGGTTCGAGAATAGTCTCATCTTCAGGTTCGGAGACGACGTCATAATCACTGTCCTCACTTGAATCCTCAGATGGTACATAATCGCTACTGTCGTTACCATCATCACCAAAAATTTTGTCAGATTCTGAATCACTTAGATTAGTGTAGTAATCAAGTTGTTTTTTAGTCAGTGGTCTTTTCTTATCCATATTGGGATATTTATAATTTGATTATAGAAATAAATAAAAAATAACACTCTCAAAAAAGACGTAAATGTGATGTGCTCGCCTCTATATCCGATTTATTACTAATGAATTTAGACGCACATCTCCGATTGGCTGTAGCGAAGTAACAGGACGAATCGTGTCTGTGCACGAATTAACTCGTAGTTTGGCTTTAGTGAAGAGCTTTCTGTTACATAAGCCAACTACGAGATAATTCGTAATACCTTTATTTTAAGAAAAACACATTCTATATGCTTTTTGATTATTACTATGTACTCTGATTAGAGTTTTTAATAATATAATATAATTAAATTAAGTTGGCGTTTTACAACAGAATCGTGAAAAGTCACGTGGCAGTCAACGTGTTAACCCACTAATCAAGGTATTTTGCTTCACGCGTAATATTGTAAACTCTCTCTCTCTCTCTCGTCTAAGAACCCGTTAACTTGAATACTCAATCGTGTTATGCTATATAGCTTTATCCAATTTAAGCTGCAATTTGAAAGCTAAAGAGAACTCTCTGTTATCTTATGTATATGTGTAAATAGGTTATATAAATAAATGGATATTTTTTCCTTTATAAGTAAGTTGTAATGTGCACTTCTTACAGTTGCGTCGTTTCTCGGTCTGTCTCATCCTGGACCCCAAGTGTCTACATATGTGACCGCTCACGCAAAATCGGAACAGCAGCCAACAAGGTTGCTGTTCCGAACCGATTATAATACTTCAGAAGTAATGAAAGAATGGGGTAAAGTTGCTATATATTGTATGCTCGACTTATTCCGGAAAGTTTGGAAGGATAAGACTCGCCCACTCGATTTGGTACAACTCTGTTAGAAGAGTTAAAATGGGCATTAGTATGAAGTGTTAAAATATACCGAAATGTGTTCTCACTGCTTGATCCGTATCCAACAAGGCCCGATATATACAAGACAGACCACCAAGGAATTTTTGAGTGCTCGGATTCAATCTCGGGTCCGTAAAGCATCGGGCCGACGCCTCGGCTACCTCGGCCATTCGACCGAGTTCGTGAAATATTGCTCCGTTTAAACTAGAAATGCAAGTTTTTAATGCATCCAACTCACTGTCTCAGTATACCACAAATATTTTGAGAATTGCAAAATTAAGTGAGGTTATACAGCCTTCTCTAGAGGGCATATTGAAAAAACGAACAAGCTACATCGTGTAAAAACGAATTAGTTTTTACTCTAAAACTGCGAAACTGTCGGTATTACATCAAAAACTATGATTATATGTTTAATTTCTTCATTTTGTCTTCTTTCTAATGATGTAAAATACCGGTGGAATTCCGAAAGTGTTTTTTTTTACGTGTTATTTGATTCAAAAATGCAAAAACAAACATATTAAATTTAAGAAACTAGCTGTAAATTATCTCAGCTTACACTGATTAACATCCGCTTTGTTTGAAATTTGAGAGGACGGTGTTATTTTTAATGTCTGGGTAGATGGTTAGTTTAGCCTGCACTGACTAATTACTACTGTACTACTAATGTCAACAAATCGTTAACTGTTTTATTATCTTGTAAATGAAAACTCTTCCTGATTTTATGTCAGTCAAATTACAATGTTATTATTTTATTGTACTTGAAAAAATGTTTTCTTTAACGTCTAATTAACAACTAGTTTTGTTAGATCCGATTGATTTTATATTTTAGTCGCGGTTTAACTGGCATGCCAGAAACTCTGGTATTACCGTCATTCCGTCATACTCGGCACTCCAAATGACTTTCATATCGAGGATGACCCTACCAGAAGTTTACAGTCATCTCTTCCAAATCCTATGTCAACGTAGTGTAGGACTGGGAGATGGATTATAGTTTCAGAATGTAGGTGAGAATGAAATGATTTAATGGAATAAGGCAATGCAGCATAAGGGTGATTGGTTGAGCAAACCAGAGGAGTTTTATGGGAAATTAGTCCCTGTTTAGATGCTAAACATGTAGAGAAAATGCTGAAAACTCATGCCACAGATATCCTCTCGATTGGGAACAGGCCCAAGCCAACTACACGGTTTGAAATTGAAGCGAGCAGGATGGATGAGATATAATGACAACAGATGGACTAAAACAGTGTAAGAGTGGACATTTTTAGGTAACAAAACAACAGTATAAACCAGGAGTGGACAGACTTTTGTTCTAGTGATTTTCCAGAAGATTTTATACAGTTGAGAATTGAATACATAAAAATAGGATAATGTCCTATATTCACCTAATAAATGCAATATTATCTACAAAAGTTAATGTGATTAATGAAATAACATAATTAAAACATTCATACTAAGAGTTCGTAGACAGCAGTTTACGAGTTGTACAGTACATGAGAAAATAGGACATTTCCCTGGCCACACTTTTAATAGGACTAGAGGAAACAACACAAAAACAAAATGATTTTCTGAGGCACTAGAATCTTTTAAAAATAATAATAATATTTAACAGCATTACCTTAATAATTTATGAAATCTGTTTACTTCGATGCGGATGATGATACAAAGAGATATCTTAAAGCTGATAAATGCATAATTCTATCAATTGTCCGTTTACATCCTGACGACCGACGGGACTGATTTGTCAGGCTCACTGTAAATGCTGATTGTTGTTATAATTTGGTTATTTGTAAATTTGATAATAGACTCATTATTACATTTAGTTTGAACGGTTGTGATCTATCAGACAATACATTGCACATGTAAGCATGTGTATCATCTGGGAGCTCATGCAGACTTTCAGTTATCTGGAATGCCAAAAATGCTTACGGATGAGTCATTGCAAATCATTATGACTCATCTACTTTGCAGGCTCCCGGGAGATGAAGAAATGACACACTTTGCTAATGCGCCCTGCTTATTAGGAACCATTCAAGTATTACGTCGATAGTTTGCAGAGGAGAGAGCGATTATTGACGATGGAGAGGGGGCAAGTCTTTGACAATATAAAATTGCACTATTGTTTATTTTCCCTCTGTTCATAACAAAATTGTCTGAAAATAATACTTGAGTATTTACAAATTTGTTTAAACTTCTAGTCCAATGACATAATTACAGGGAGGTGGTATCGCTATTTCTGATGATGAACAATGATGTGGGAGGGATTAAAAAAAGACAAATTTCTGCCGATGTAATACTTGAATGGCTCCTTATGAATAACTTCTTGAGGTAGATGTACGTTTTGTTATCTTCGAGTTTCTTTCGAAATTTATTTATTCTAGGTATCCTATACTAAGTATAGGATTTAAATCCATATTTTTACTCTATACATTCATCTACGATTTTTTATTTGTGAAATCTTGTGTTTTCAGTACAGCATCAAGAAAAGAATGGTCTATATATGTAGTGTTTCCAGCATTTTTGTGATATTATTTATGAAAAATATGACAAATTTTCACTAAGTTACTTTTCACGACATTAACTACAGAAATATAAGAGTAAACATACATATCAATCTATAATAATGAATTATGAATCAACTGGCATTAATACCTACCGATTAAATAAACATATTGGTATAATATATTCATATATAATTCACTGGATAATAATATTAAATATATTTATTTTAGTATCAAAGCATTAACAAATCAATGTACTAAATTCTATTTAAGCAAATTAATATATTATACTTAAAAGTATTGATTCGTTGACATCTGTTCTGTTCAAGCTTAATGCGCTAAAACGAATATTGATTTTCTAAGTATGAATACCCAATTTTCTATATGTCAATCAATGTACCAAGATAACTACAAATCAAAATAGATAAACTTGATTCATGCTTTTGTATAACTACTATAAATGAAGAAATGCGACTGGTGAAACACTAGCTGTAAAAAGGCAATTGGTCACCGGAAGGGACCAAAGCAGCAGTTCATATCTACTGTGTAGCAGTTCCTATGCCAATGTGAATGTACCATTAATCGTGTGGAGTAAAGCAAAACAACTAGTCAATGAAAACAGAATAATTCAGTTCAACTGAAGTGGATATTATATTAACTTTCAAAGGATTTTAGAGAGTAATTTATAGGAAAAGAATAAATTGTCTTCAAATCGAAATGCCAGATTTGTAGAGGATTTTGGAGGTTAATATATATTATGGATTTTTAGAGTTAATTGTAAGAGTCTTTATAATGTAAACATAAACTTTATAAACATAAGAGTCTTTATAATGTTTTAACGACTCGCAACAGATCCGTCAATCAATTTAACTTCTTAAAAAATATATAATATACATATAAAGATAACTCCATATGTTCAGTATTCACTAAATGCTGAGAAAACATGTGGTCAATTTACTTGAGACTAATATTTGGTATTTGATATCCTTGTCAATATATTATGTCAGATCAAAGAGACGTGAATAGAGTATACCGTATAAAATACCGAATAGTGTATAGCTAAAGTGGCCAATCTGTATAGCAAATAGTATAGCTAAAGTGGCCAATCTGTATAGCAAATAGTATAGCTAAAGTGGCCAATCTGTATAGTAATAGTGTATAGCAAAGTGGCTCGTTAGCCATATGCAGCTCTTCTAGACCCTTACTGCAGTTCCCATACACTTATACAATTCTTTTTCATAAACTTACTACACCCTACTTACACTCACATAATTTTTTGTAAATTTTGACTATTTTATAGTGTAATATACACAGTGATTGTAAATGTAATTAGCATCTTAACATTAAATGGACAACTGAAATCTTAGGGTACATTTGTAAACTTGGAGTTAAATGATTGTTTATCAGTAAAGTAATAGTGATAACTATAGTATATTAACTAAATACAAGGTAAATAGATGATGCACCTCTTGTGTACTTCTGATAGGCAACATAAAGCTGATACATAGAAGAGCTTTTTGTTCAAATTTACAAGTATTATTTATTAGTTATATTCAAATTTAATTGATTATACAAATACTTATCAGTTTGTTTTATTTTACTGTTCCCTTTCCCCCAATTATTTTTGATTATTAATATATGACACTAGTTAGTAAAGTAAACCAGTGGTCCCAATGTTGCAAAATTAAGTCCAGTCTATCTCTATATAATAGTACATAGTGTATATATACATATACACACACTAAACGCCATTATCTTGTTACAATTTGATGTTTGCACTTACTAACATTAATATAATGCACATAACATTATATTGGACGAAAGGTACAAATGCAGGTCTGAATGGGATGGTTAAAATCTTATCAGAGCTGTAGACTATGCACATAGGAGTAAAAAAATCAAACGAACTGAAGATCTATGTGCTACATGAGTGCAATTTCATGGAATGCGAGACCAACTACCAGCACCCTCTAGGGACAAAACTGGCATTTGTTTTGAGTTCCGCCATCTTTTTTGCAGCAACAGGTAAAGTTTCGTTAATATACAACATCAAGTGTGAAAGATAGAGCTGTTTACACAAGACACACAAATGGAAAATACTAAAATCTCTATTCGAGGTGTGATTCAATAATTGTTTTTTAAGAAGTGGGTGATACAAAATAAACATTGGACGACAAGACAGACAACTATGCCAGATTCAAGCAGCCCACCTCATCGTTGGTGAAGTACTCGATGTTATACAGTTTTAGGGGTGTGGGAGCTCACCCTATCCAGGCGCTTTGGTGCAAGCGACAGCTGGCATGGAAGCACATGCCTACATACGAAACACCAGTAAGGCAAGCAATAGCGAGCCTTCACGATGCAGAGTATGGAGAAGAGGCAGTATACTGATACACATTAAAAACTGACTTTTGGAGGTGAATATCTGGCAAAGGGTCGCGCTTACAGATACAGTTTCTTTGACTTTTTTGCTCATACGGGCACAGTCTATAGCTCCGACAAAGCCCCAATTCACCCAATTGGAGCTGCATTGGTACCTTTCATTCAAGATAATGTTTATGTGCATAATATTAACATTAGTAAGTGCAAACATCAAATGACAGTTTAAATTGTATTCTGGCAAATTAACCAGTTATAAACCACAATTTATGTAAATATTTACTTTAATTTTGTTAAAAATGATGTAATTTTGTTGGAAATTGTGTCATATACTTCATTATGTCATGCTGCTTGAATGTTGGTAAGTGTTACTTACAGGTAAAAAATGATTAAAATGAGCTTAAAACTAGATTTTATAGTAAAATAAACTATTAAAACGTTACTTACAACAACAAACTTTATAGTTTTGATAACCAACGGCTCTCGAATTAAAAATAAATCTCTATATTTGATTAAAAATGTATAAAAATGTCTAACGATATAACATCAGACGACAATGTTTGTTATGCTATCAGTCGAAAATGATTCAGTGCTGCCATCTTTTATAAATTTATAAAATATAAATAATAATTTGATAAAAGAAAAAAGCTTTAAATATTTTAAAAATTAAAATAATTTACGCTATAATAATAATAATAATATAATAAATTTATAAAATAAAAACATTGATGAATATAAATTCTCTTCTCTTTTTTTTTTTTTTTTTTTTTTTTAACTCTTTCCGCCCAGTGGGCACTAAGTGGGCCTCTTATAGCAAGCCCATTATGGGTTCGGCCAGGCCCACAATGAGGCGGCCGGGTGGTGAGGGACGGGGACCGACATATCCAGACGGACCACCCCCGAAAAATTCCTGGGGATTTCTCGACCCGTCCGAATTCGATCCCGGGTCCCCCAGGGCGGCAGGCTGCTAACCTTGACCGCTCGGCCATCTGGCCACCTTCTTCTAGTTCATACGGAGACACTAGCACTTGTAGGCTCTTTCTCCGACATGACAAATATAAATTTCTTTCTTTCTTTCTTTTAAACTCTCTCCACCTCATTGACACTAGGCCGGACGAGCGAGCGGTCAAGGTGGCAGCCTACCGCTCTGGAGGATCCGGGATCGAATCCGAACGGGTCGAAAAATCTTCAGGATTTTTTCGGGGGTGGTCCGTCCGGATATGTCAAGACCCGTTCCTCACCACCCGGCCGCTCCATTATAGACCTGGCCAGTGGCCGAATTCCCTGAACATTGGGAGTTCGATCGTGGGTTCGCGCCGCGCTCGGACGGACTGGCTACGTGGAGTTTTCCGGGTTTTCGTTACGTCTATAACGTTTGAATAGGGGCCAATTACCCTTAAAAAGACCTCCCGTAAGGCATTATTTCCCGCTCTCACGTAAGGCCAAGCAAATAAAAAGCTTCGGCCGGATAGTCGGATACAAGCGCCATCGCTCTCTCGGAGCTTATAACCAGAGGGACTGTCACACTCCATATAAACCGAAGATAGATAGATAGAGATGGAAATCCTCTTAGTGCCCACGAGGTGAAAAAAGTCAAGAAAACACCCCATTGATACTAAGAGGACCTTTTTAGTAAGCCCATTCTGAATTCTGCCAGGCCCAGAATGGAGCAAACGAAGCATATCCTCCCCGAAAATTTTTTAGGGTTTTTCGACTCGTTCGGCTTGGATCCAGGGTCCCGAGAGCGGTAGGCTGTTATCATAACAGTTCGACCATCCGCCCGTCAATTTCAAAACGACATCTTAAATTTTATTTATTTAATTTTATAAAATAAAAATATTCAAAAGCATATTTTTAGAATTACTTACTGAGAATTTGTAACAATAATCCGAACCTTAAGCAGCATTTTTTTAAATATTTAAAGATTAGGTAATATGGACATTCTCAAATATGGCGGCGTTATAGTAATTAACGTATCCAACATCCATGTTTAAGTAACGAATATGATGGTAAAGATTAATCGTAAAAACACTTCGCTGAACGATAAAGTTCATATTTGGATCAGGAAGAGCGCAGAAAAATCTTTAAGGATGCAAATAATCCTTGATTTTCGTTCATAAATTGAAAAAGTCAATGTATAAAACTAAATTTATTCTTGATAATATTGCAACTTTGCGCGCTTCCAGCTTTCATTGTACACATGATTTATAGTTTAAGCCACTATTAATCTTCAGAGACAGATGTTAAACATTTTACGAGTCGCTGGACTGTATCCATTCTAAAACGGGGGAGGATAGAAACGTGTATAATGTAATTATCTATGAAACGCTGCCTCAAAAAGATACAAAATAACTCCTGAAAAATTCATTAAAAGAATATTCAATGCTCATTATGAGAGCTTTGAGCAGCGCAGTCTTTTCTTCTGCGCAGAAAGACTGTTTCGAAATCATTGCCATTATTATATTATAATCAAAAATGTAGAAATATCTTTACAAATTAGATTAAGACACCCGAAGAGGTACGCGCGTTAACTTACTACTCTGAAAGTTCCGGGATTAAATCCGAGAAATTCAAAAACTTTTCGGTTCCTTATCACTCGGTCACCCCATTGAAAGACTGGCCGAAACCACGATGAGCACGATTAAAAGGTTCTCTTAGTAAGGCCGGATGGCCGAGCGGTCAAGGTGGCAGCTTACAGCTCCGGGGGACCCGGGATCGAATCCGAACGGGTCGAATAATCCCCAGGAATTTTTCGGGGGATGGTCCGTCCGGAAATGTCGGGCCCCGTCCCTCACCACCCGGTCGCCCCATTGTGGGCTTGGCCTAACCCATAATGGCTTGCAAAAACAGGCCCTCTTAGTGCCCACAGGGCGGAAAGAGTTTAAAAAAAGGTCCTCTTAGTGCTCATAGAGTTAAAAGAAAACAACAGCGACAAGTATGTAAAAGTTTCTGCGCAGAAAATCATTAATTTGGTGGGTGGTCACCTCTCATATGCACACATGCTGCGCAGAGATTGTTCATGCTAGTTACAGAGTTGTTTATAATTATAGGCGCCGTCGGGAGCAAAGTTTATTCTTGAACAAGATTATCTCGAAGCATTTTTTTTTCTTGGTAGAGGCTGCCTAGAGCATCCCATACATTTTCTATGAGATGCAGGTTTTGAGATATTGCTGGACATTTCACAAAAAGAATATCTTCACTATTAGGAAAGTCACTGACGAATGCACTCCAATGTGCGCGAGCGTTTTAAAATCCATAACACCTTGGAAAAGTCTCACATACAATTCCAGAACTTCACTTATGTACGGTACCTTCTTCAAGTACATAAATTTATGTACATGTACCTATTGATGTAATGAAGGGCATACTGTACTATACATTTTACTGTATATCAGTATATATTTCTGTTAAAGTCTGCATCAAACACAAGTTCTACAATGTATAGTAAATAAATAGTTAACTGGTTGTACACTATTGTACGTTTAGGATTGAAAATTGTAAATTAATTTTTTTGTACTAGTGGAAAAAATTTTATTATCTATCATGGCCTCAATCCCGACACCTGAAATTTAATAGAGTTTCTACCGTATATTTAGCCTGCGTTCAGAAAATCGGAAAATCCAGAAATCCAGACTACTTCTGGTTCCAATGTTGCCGGATAATTGGTCCGGTACTACGTGAAGAAAATCTGAAAGATTTTCTTCACGTAGTACCGGAAGTGTTCTGGTACCTATTCAAGTGTTAGGCACGTGAAGAAAATCTGAAAGATTTTCACGTGCCTAACATTTGAATAGGTGCCAGTTTTCCATAGAAAGTCCTCTCGGAAGACACCCCGTTTGACAGATCGCTGATGCATTGCGTTGCCTTATATCAGCACTCCAATTCAACCCTATAGTGTGGCGTCATACCAGAAAACTGCATAAAAAGGGAAAATATACCGTTAAATCGTACTTGGAATATTTTGGCTGAATAATATCAATAGAGAGGGCGTACTCGGGATGCGTAAAAATTCTTTATTGACCAGTCAAAATACATCAGAAGAATGAATATTCCTGGAAGCGACACAAAAGACCTGTGAATATTCACAAAAGAAAATGGACGCTTTGCCTAATAAAGCGCTTTAAAACAGCTGGATGAGCAAACCAAATACTGTAGTTCGTTTCAAATGAAACGAACTATGTCATTGGTTTGCTTATCCAGCTATATTAAAACCTCTTCACTAGGCAACAAGTCCAATGAGATTTATTAATAAATCTTCTTCAGGATTTAGTGGAAAGTATTGTATTTTATAAAAAGTACAGAAAATTAGAGTACAATCGAGGAATTATTTATTGCTCGATTATAAATTGTAACCCGGCATTGAGCAATTTTTGATCTATTTAATTTAAAATATATGCTCCCCACCTTAAATTAGTAGTCTTGCCCCTGTACAGTACACAATACTTTTCCTTTAACAATAGAGTCGTGCCGGTCATCTATCTAACACCTTTCGGGGGAAGTTTTGAATCGAAATAACGTGATTTCCGGTTTTGCATGGGAAGTTCATATATAGTTAATTGGGGCCTCTTGCTTCTAAGTCAGGCAAAAACCCGCAACAAACTACAAGTCTTCAGTAGTTTTATCCACTCTGTCTTTCGTCAGGAAGCATGAAGGCCTTACTATGAACGGGCAGAAAATAATTATTGGTGTACCGTGTAGCCATTTGAAGGCTCTTGTACCACAATATATTGCCTGCATACAAAATTATTATAGGCAATTCTACCATTGTTGATGCAACTTAATACCAATGATCATTTTGTGTAATGGGATTTAACCATGAAGAATAATCGATCAAACACAAGTTTTGAGATACGAAACGTGAAAATTCTCCTAGTTTTAGGCTCTGGCCAGCTTAATATGTTTATTATAATTATTTTCGTGTTTAAAATTCTTTATTCTCACGTGATATTATCAATCAGTTGGCACAAAGTGTCAATGCAGGAAACGGAAATTACTAATACATTTTCTATGAATGCATGTGAAGGACTATCGGAATTTTTAATAGAACAATAACAGATGAATAAGGCGTGAATTTTAATGCGTAACGTCCATATTTAGTTTTCACTACTCTACATCATGTTTTAGGAACCTCGCCATCAGGAATAGACTTCTTATTGTGGTCCTCATATAACGGGCCATACCCTCCACTAAATGATACATGTAAAAACGTGAGGCCCTAAGTTATAGGGCTGGAGTTTATTTACGCGTGAAACTGGTCCCGCTCGCGACCTATTTCCAACGCCCATTTTTTAGGAACTTCAGGCGCACACTTCAATACAGAGAAGCCATTTTTTTTGGGTAATATGCAAAAATTTCTTACAGAAGGCATAGGTTTCATTGTAAAGGGCCCATTTTTATGAAACTGCGCGTATGAATCAGCTCGGAGAAAGTAAACACCAAGTAATTAAATAGTCAAACACCTGGAGGAGAAAGTTTTAAGCATCACTCTCTCCTAACTAATTGTGTAAATATTGATAACGGTATGATAAAGATAAATATACTTTTCATTAACTAGGCGTACGCTCTGTTGATCGCGCTCTACATGAAGCCAAGCTTATTAAAAAAGAGGTGCGTTCAATACACGTCATAAATTCCTGTTTCATTTCTCATCACCGAGCAGATCTGTACTTACGATTATATAGCTTCAGCATTAAGTTCAACGCTCCCAAATACAAAATACTTAACGGGTGGGGGGTTGGCTGCATTATTTGCGATTTAGGTCCATTAATTGAAATATTTTTTGCAATTTTTGATTAATTTTCCGTTCTCGAGACTCGAAAATACATTATAGACGACATTTTAACACAAATTTATTTAGATTAAGTCCAAAAATCATGCAGTATTGCAGGAAGTACACGCGATATGTCTCCGGTGGGAATGAATGACGTGACAACCAAGGACAAGCATTCTATCCCCCCCGAAATTAGACTTGGAAATTAGGAAACGAGCCTAAATCTAGGTTTTAGGAGGATAAAAATGTCAAAACTTACTAAAATTCCGCCGTTTTGCTCCCCGTTATCGCCACATCCCCCATCTCCTGGAGGGAGACGGGGCACAGCACGCACTTTCATTTCGTGCAAACTGGTTAAAAACGCGGCTCAACCTATTTTTTATTTAAAACTAATTTAGGAAAATGCCTAATCTTACAAAAAAAAAAAGGTAAATAAAAAGCAATTTTAACCGCTAACGCGGAGTAACGGCAATAGGAAACACGATTTAACCTCAAAAGCTATTGGTGCCGATAGATAAATCGCATATTTTCTAGAGCGCTGACATTCCGTGAAACGAAACGACGGTAGAGGACCGACAAACAAACGTATTCTCTTCCAATATTCTACTGCATTTTGCTGCATTTATGGATGGATGTTCGCAACAATTCCTATTGATCCCATCTCGCATTCAAGGTCATTGCTTTGTATGACTCACGTCATACCCAACGGAGACGCCTGACCCGCACCAATGCGGGTACAGACGTCACTCCGCAATCAGCTGGCAGTTCTTTTGTGTCTTAAAACCCATATTCGAATATACGAACGTAACGGAGTTATACGAACCGAAGGTAAGCCGCCATTTTTTTTCCTAATTTAAAAAAAAATAACTCCACCTCACTCGATTACCGATTAGTAAATATATTAACACTCTCATACTCGATTAAATTAATAACAATATTAATAATAATAAATACGTATTTAATTTCGTCACTTATTAAATTAATTAATTAATTAGTTTATTTTTTTTAAATTTCCGTTTAATTAAGAAAAAAAATGTAGGTGGATTCGAGTTGTTTACCGGTTGCTATAGTAACAACCACTAGCTTTATTTTAGTCCTAACGAAATAGGCACAAAATCGAACCTTTTTTTGAATATAAAGTGAGTATTTACGCCATTTATCCGCAAACACGACGAAAGTAGGTTAAATCGACGCATATTTTAAGCGGTGACGCCTCGTTATAACGCGTAGGTTGCTGCAAAACGGTTCGTTTAGCCGTTATACTGTGTTACCGAACTGTTCTTTTGTACTGTTCGGTATGGAATTAAACACCTGCAATCACACTTCCTTCCATTATTATAGATTTATCCCCCTTATATCTTCCATGTGCTGTTAATCAATTCAGTTCCCAGCTGAGAGAGGAGGATGAGGAGGAGGTATGTAATTATAACCTACATTTCTGTGCCAAGGCCTTAAAAAACTTCCATCATGACACTTCCATAAACATTATATCAGTAAATATTGAGCTACCCTTTTCTTTTTGAGCCTTCTAAGCGTGCAAATATCTAAAAACAGTACATAATTCAGGTTTAAACCTCTTAAGACACGTTACTTTTTATACTTTCGGACATTATTTAGGACAACATCCCTTAAATGTGTTATAAATCCTTCGTGTGTGGAGGTATGTTTAACAGTACATCTTCATACCAAGTGTGATAACACTGGATATATTGTTTACAGAACAGTGGATATATTAATACTTTAAGGTGTTAACTCACTATAAACTTTCATTTTAAGTGTACAAACATAGCGGCCATTTTTCCATTAACACACGAGAAACTGGCACACTACACTATATTGATTGAATTTTCATCGTTGTTAAGTTCTTACCCCATTTTAATCTTTTTAAATAATCAGATTGGCCTCTTGTTTTTATGACGCTTGTAAAATAGAATTTCCCTGTGTTAAGTGGTAGTGTGATGATAATTTTAAATAGAATAACAACACACGTATTCTCGTCTTTTCGAGAAAGCGCGAGAGTTAAAAATTCGGCACTTGTGTGTGACTAATGGTACCGTTTCATATGAGTAATTGCCCCCTTCTGAGAAGAGACGTTGCCAAACTGAAAAATAAATCAATTTTAATAAACTGTCGCCATTACGTGTTCGTGTGTATTACAAAAAATCCATTTATTTATCATGTACGGTACTTTTATTATGGGATTAAGTGTGTTTTGTTATCCGCAATACATCTCTAGTATTGTTCAGTGGCCGCCCACAGTACGTTCTATGGAGGTGTCTGCACGAGATCCTCCCTCGATTTAGCGCGATTTCTATAAAAATCAGTGATTAGACGAGCGTGAGTGATGCATTTCAATGTAATTTTTCCGTTTTCTTCTTAACAGGAGACTCCGTCACATATATGCAAAACCTTTGTAAAATAATTTAGCTAAACAATGGCCGTTGCACAATCGGAAATCATCAACCTGCCTTGCCGGATGGCCAATCAGATCCCCCCATATAGGGAGACGAATAGTAACAAAAGCGACACTTGGATTTTTGTCGCGCCTGCCGACGGCACAGTGGATCGCCTGAAAGACCAGCTGCAGACCGCCCACAGCAACATTGCTTTTCTTCAAGAGCAGCACTCGCAAATGCTTATCGGATTGCACCAGGAAATCGGCAGGTTGCAAAGAAATACGCAAGGTTTGTTGCACGTTTTCCTTCTTAAGGGGGGTACCTTCTTGACGTATTAACGCCTGGATATTTATTTTCAGATCTTCAGAGGAAGTTAGAACTGAGCGATTTGCTGGTGGATGAAGGTAGTGCTTCACTTTTGCAAGTTAAAAATCCACTTTGCAATGGAATTACCCAGTGTTTTCTTCTTTCTTGCAGCGCCCTTAAGGAAGAGGATTTCCGAATTGGAACTAGAAGTGGCTCATTGCTGTCAGCGGAGCGATTTCCTATCCAAAGAACTGGAAAACGCCAACAACGTAATAGCCGCGCTGGACCGGAAGTTGAAGCTGCAGGAATGGCAACACCAGAATGCCATAGAAGAACAGAAGAAAATCATCTCGCGACTGGAATACGAACTGGAACTTAAGTGCTCGAAGCTGGCCGAACTGAATTCCAAACTGAACAACAACAAGAAGCGGTCGTTTTTCCAGAAGATGTCGTTTTCTACGCCAAGGCTTCCTTCCGTTACTCTTCCTCCGTTCCCGAAATCTAGAATGTCTCTGGATGGTGCCTCCGCCCGGTCGAGTCCATCCCCAACGTATCAGGAGGCCAGATCTTATTCCCTTCCGGACAGTGGCAGGCTTCCATCCATTCAGCTCTCGCAGTTTTCTGGAGATTCGGAGTTTTCCAGAAGGTCCCAGTGCCAGTCTCTGTCGTCGTCCACTTTATCCAACGAAAGCCTGTGTAACGGGTTCTACGAACCCAGGCTATCTTCGTTCACCGACGACACTAGTCAAAATGGCCCCCCGTCCATAGAGAAGGTGGGCTCGAGTTACCTGCAACACATCTCCAGCATTGTACAGTTCCAGCCCACGATTCATTCCGTCGAGTTGAAAAACAGGCTCCCCCATCTTCATTCCGGATCTTCTCAGAGATCTCACGTGAGGCGCCAGATCAGGGTCCACCGAGAGGCTCAAGTGCCGGGTTTGAAACCGAACAAGTTAAACCCACCAGAAGACGAGTGTAAGAACAGTACTTACACGTAAACGACGTCATTTTATACGGCCCGAACAGTGCTTTGTACGCTCCGTGTTACTAAATTACAGGATTATTTATGTACCGTACTGTACATTGTTTTCGAAATCTGTTGTTCCGTTTGAAGATCTCAAATTAAAATACCAAAGTATATATATATTATATATATATATGTGTATATATACACCAAGCAGAAAAATTAAGCTTTATTTAGAAAACAAAAGGAAGCACAAGTCGTAAGGCTAGAGACATTCGATACAAATAAATATATTTAACTTAAATTCGTTTTTTTTTTTATATACGCGACCCCTCGCCGGTCGCGACCGCACGTCACACAACCGATTCTTAAGAATGGATAAAAAACACCAAATCATAAATCGATAATTATATACGACACTGTACACACGTAAAAAGCCCTAAATTTCTCCCTTAAAAAACGATAAAGAAATAAACCGGGGAGGGAAGGAAACGCGTAGGAAAAGTGCTGTCTTCCCGCGCGTGCTTCCCCCTCCGACGTACACACACTTAATGATAAACACTACACGTAACATTGATTGGAATTATCGTGTGTTTTTCGTTAACACACAACACGCATACTCACGGGACCGGTCACGCGGGCAAATTTTAAGGAAACTTTTTTTATTTTTTTCTTTGCTCGGAACTTAGGCTCGGCCGGAAACGGAAACAGGCTGTACATGTTACGAGTGCTCTTTTTTTGCATTGACTCCTGCATTTTTACTAAATTAAACTGTACAAAATAATAAGACGAACAAACAAAATTTAAATAAACACCTGAGATCTGATCCACAGATAAAAGTATTTTTTCTAGTGTTTCGTCAATAGTCATATTTTGTTACATTCCAGAAGGGGGGGGGAAGTTTTAGATCGGGATACGTTTATCTGTAGATCATTTCAAACGCTTCACTTTACAGGATAGATGATTATTATTATTATTATTATTAATTATAATTTTTTTCCCTTTGTTTCCTCGGAATATTAAAAACATCACTATTGAGAAAATACACTCTCGCTACTATTAAGAAACAATACATGTTTAGACACCCTTTCTTACCACCTCTCCTATTTACACGGGGGGGAGAAAAAACTAGTGCAAATGGTATATTATTCGGATTATTTTTTAAATACAATAATTGGCACGACGCTGTCGGTTGCGGGAAAAACGCACGGGTGGGGGGTCGGAAGAGGAAACCGATAATACTCCTCGTGCAACAACACCACCTTGAAACGATTTCGAACGATCTGCTATTGGCCAGCATTAACAGAAAAAATGTTACGAAGCCCCCCATTCTCATGCACGTGTGACCTGCACGGTTGCATGCATGATGATAACGTGATAAATACCCCCTAAGTACCGTTTGGAAAGTTTGACGTTCCCCATTTTTTTTTAATTTTTTTTTTCAATTGCGTTTGAACCCCTCGCCGTTTCTACCGTGTGAAACGCCTCCCCGCAACCGACTGCTGCCTAAGTTGCGATACGATACATTAAAATCCCAAATAGATATTTGAAATGCAACGAACAAATGTCTATCAGAGTGGTGTGATAAATAATGAAAGCTGCAAAGAATTACGCTTAAATTTATGTATTATTATAACATCATTTATATATATATATGTATATATACTTGTTTTTTTCCGTTACGTTGCCTTCTATTTATCACGTGTTTGGACTAGTAGCCTGATAATGTTTGATCACTGATGTTTCTATGTAACTTTGCAGCAACTGGAAGATAAAGTTTTTCTTTGTTTTAAGTCTAAGACAACGAAACAAAAGAAATGCCCTGTTGCGTAGAGACGCCGCCATGTTTTTTTTTTATGTATAGATTAATCGACTCCTAAGCAAAATAGTTTTGGAATGCCACTATACCACACGAAACTTTTTTGTTTTTTTTTTTTTTGAAAGGACACTTAGGATACAAGATGAATTAAAATCCGAAGATAGTAAAAAGGAAAGACCACGCTACAAAGTATTGTCTTTTTTTTTCTGTTACGTCCTGAACGAGAAGAAGAGTTACGTCACAAGTACTAGAAGAATTTAAAAAGCGAAACGAAGTCGACGCGCTCCAGACGGGCCAACTATTGTTACTGTATGATATACCTAAGCACGGAGGCTAAAAAGCGAAAAAAATAATGGTACAAAAAGTCATGAATGTACAAAGTATGGTGAGTGAAAAGTTGTGTCGTAAGTGATGATTTTTACAGCGTGTGATACCCAGCTACCACCTTCCTTGTTGGTTTTTTTCTTTTGTTTGTATTTTTCTTGCGGAAATTTAAAAAAATAAGAGAAATAGTAGTGATTTAAAAAAATAAATTCAGTCTTTTAAAAATTAAATGACTAGGTCGTAGCTCGTGTACCGTTACCCGTCCCCCGTTACGGAAAAGGCGGCGTAACGCGCCGAGCGAGAAAACAGTACGGCTTAGCTTCGTATTAAGTATCAGGAATCGCACACAGAGTACAGTCGGATGATGACGATGATGAGAGGGCGGCGTGCGCCCGCGTAACCTATCATCAACTTACGGTCGTCTTCCATAGAAAAAACAAAGTAACGTCGATACGTCGAGAGATGAAGGCTGGTAGTCGAGTCGTCTTTTTTCACTATCGGCGACGGTAGAGAGAACACAGTCGTAACGGACCGTCCTTTTTTTTCTGGAATTAATCCTATTGTCTTTAACGTAACTGTTTCTGAAAATCCAATGATATTCCATGGTAGAAACCTGTCGTCGGTCACTCGTCTTCCATGTCTAGTCCCAACCGTTCTCCTTTATCATGTGGGCCAACTCGATGATGAATTTGCCTTCTTTATATTTCTGACTGGATTCAAAGGCATGTTCCTACAATCGTGTACAAAAATAAATTATTATTAGTAACACGTTGCTTCATACAAAATTTAAATGATAACTTTCTATTATAGTGGTATTAGAAATTTGGAAGTGAGGAGGACCACTTAAGATGACACTTAAGTGCTGATAGAATGGATAGAGATTATTGTGGCTGATTGGCACTCGCTGCCCCAATGTGCATGGTCTATTTATACAAATCTGCATACTTGCAACGTTGTACACACAGTTTTGACACACGTAACTGTCGAATTTGTGGAAAAATCTCAAGCAGTAAAAATTAATCAGTGTAATTTCAAAGATAGAAAAGGATTAAAGCCAAGAAAACTAGGAGAAGTCTCGGAGATGCATGGAGACCCATCTACTTCACCTTTGATGTAAGCTCCCGTGACTGTACCGAAGAAGCTATACGTTTGTGTCGGCATCCCTATCGCTTCTCGAAGTGTTCCCAGAAGCCATTTTTTTGCCACACCTTTGAGTGCTTTTGTCTTTCCACGACCACGGCTTCCGCCCTATCGTTGCCAGAATCCGCAAAGCCTTCGACTTTGCTTTAGGAAACACACAAAAATCCTGCAGATTTTTGTTTCCGGATTTTTGTTTCCTAAAGTGAGATACACAATTGTATGATTGGAGGAATAACAAATGTGAAAAGCACCATTACACCATTCTTGTTAGGATATTTGACTACTGCGGACAGGCGGTAAGTCTGTCCCCGGTAGTAAGCAAGGATGCTAGTTGTATAACTTAAGTTTCATTTTGTATTTTTGGTTGTTTTGTTGTAATTGATAACTATTGCAGTCTCTCATAATATTCCTTACTTATATTTTATCTTATAGATCTAATAATTATACTGTTAATCAAAACATTCGTAAGACTAAATATTTTTGCGGGCTCGAAACTTGTACTTCTATTTTGACTGAAAGTAACCTCTTGGTTACAGAAACTGTAAATTTATTAGTGAATGAATTAGCTTTTCGTCCTTACAAATTAATCAAGAGGTGTTCTATTAATTTAATATATTCTAAGAATCTAAAGTCAAGAAAAATCTTGAAGACTGCAATTTGAAAAAAGATCGTACTTATAAATTCTCACTGTCTTGCCTTAATCTCGAGAATGGAATTACATAGATGAAAGATGAGACCGGATATGGAAACCCTTAGGGGCAGGAGGCCCCGATTAACTATAAATGAACCTCTGATGCAAACTGGAAGTCGTTATTTTAATTCAAAATTTTCCCCCTGAAAGCAGTTAATAGATGACTGGCATCACTTCATTGCTAATGGAAAAGCATGATATACAGGGGCAAGACACTACAGTACTAATTTGAGGTGGAGTGAATATATTTTAAATGAAATATATTAAAAATTGCAACCTGGCACTGTGATGACGTCACGATAAATAATTGCTCGTTTTAATTAACATACAATTTATTCAAGTTATTGCTTGTTTAAGACTTAAATTGTTCGTCGATTCAATTATAATCATTATTGAGTCTTTAATCGCGTGGAAAATTAATTCTATCATAAAAAAATGTACAGTAGACCCTCCTATAATACGGTAGATAAGTTCCGTGTTGTACGAGTCACTTAAATATATGAGCCAATCACAGCCCGTGTGCTGGGCTGTGATTGGCTCATATATTTAAGTGACTTGTACCGAAACTCAACTGAACTGTCAAACTGATGGCAGAGTTTTGGTAACCCAAAGAAGTGGTCGAATATTATGTAGAAGATAATGTTCTACAGTATTTCATTAATACATGAAAACTTCCTGTTTATACATTATAAGCTGGTGCTATATTGTTGTGTAAAAAATGAATGTCGAGTAATCCCTTAACAATTAGGAAACAATTAAATAGTTTAAAATCTTTTGATAGTAATCTGTTTATGTATTTGAACTATATGAATCCACAGTTGATTTAAAAGTCAATTACATAGTGATTATAACATTCGACAAAGATTGATTGCGCTGTTTTTTTCGGACATTATCCTCGTGGTTTATATCTATGCTTTGTTAATTTAAATTCCTTCTTAGTCCACGCAATTCTCTTGTTAGTTCTAACGAACTAGAAGTACTATAGTGCATATAATGCACATATTGACAATTTTATTTTAGATGATAATTCCAAGAGTTGAATATCATCTGGGAATATGTTTACTCTTCCTGCCACAGTGACACAGTCATAATTGACCCTAGGTTTGAATTTGGGCATGCAAAATTTGTATGTTTTAAATATAATATAAAGTTATATACAAAAGTGATGCCTAGTGTAAACAATATTATCAAGTGATTTTTGCCAATTCTGTATTTGAGATATATCAATTTTTAAACTTTGATTCATTTACATTCAAGGAAATCAATTACCGATCATGTGGCCCGGCTTAAAATTAACTAAAGTATGCTGTAAAATATATTGTACTGCATTAAGATTTAGCAAATGATAAGGAAACTGATCAATATTGATTGCCATTAAGTTTCTGCAAAAGTTTATGGAATTTACTAAATGAAAATGATGCAATTAATGAATTGTTCTAAGAAATTTGAATGCTGTTCCCATAAAAACCCACATTCCATCAATAAAAAAGATGTTCCCACAGAGAGTAATGTACTGTACAAATATAATTGTTATTAAATTCTTATTAATAATAAATGTATATTATAAAAAGTTTTATTATTAAGTGGCCAAGTGGCTAAAACCACTAAACACTTGGATTTGCACCTCACCGTGGCCTGGCAAAGTGAAATTTTCTGAGTTTTCTTCATGTTTGTAACACCTAAATAGGGGCGAGTTTCCCATAAAAGTCCTCCCAGGAAGCACCCTCGACAGATCATCCATATATCATGCTGTCCTAACCAGATAAACTGAAACTACAAGCCCCAATGCACCAATTGACCTATCCACTGCTATGTTGATTGAACAGAGCTGGAGGAACACATATATTTAGAAACCAAAAGATGCAAACTGTTCCTGGATGGACGCAATTGGAGGAAGCAGAGATTCTAACATGCAAGTCAATTGGTGTAGTAGTAAAAGACTCATACAAGATGCATTATGTAAACACTAACATGCATGTAAGAACTGCTTGGTAGTATAAGAACAGAGAAGCCCAAATGCTCAACTTACTTTTGAAAATAGATAACTGTCAATGTCAAATAAGTGTAAGAAAAGAAATTTAGTATAAAAAATGCACTTATATACAATGTATGTACAGTAAGACCACGCTAAATGCGGGGGATGCATTCCAAGATGACAAAGTGCTAAACGAAACAGCATTAAACAAGGTCATTTTAACATAGAGCAAATAGGGAAGAGGAAACATGCGACCAAAGATAAAGAGATTTTACTTTAATTTTAAGTTATTTTTTGTGATGAAGGTCTTGGCTTTTCTGAAATGCTTGTTTTTTTGCGATAAAGGCGTGCAGTTTCATTTGTTGCCCTTTTCCCTTTCCTTAAGGAAATGTTGATAACAGAAGATCGCATCTGAAGCACCTGGTTTTGCTTTTGCACTCCTTTCAAAATCTGTATCGTTTGCTACAATTTGAACAATGATTTTGATTATCCTTACCAAACTTTTACTAAGGAAATCTGTAGCAAGTTCTTTAGGTTCTTCATTTTCAGAATCACTGTTTTCCAGTTCTACATGAATTCCTTATTCTGCCAGTTCTTAAAGGTCATTGTTGGTTAGGCTCAAACCTGCAGTAACTCCTCATTATCCTGTTCATCTACATCTCCTAGTCCTTCTCTATCAATTAGGTTGACAATTTGGTCAATCTAACAATACAGTGATAGGCTCCTGTCGTTGAGAATTCTTGGATACCTTCGGCCATAACTTCCACACTCCGTTTACGCATCCTGCAAGTGAAGTTGATATTTCCTATGGCATCCATGATGTTATATTTTCTCCAAAATTGCACAAAAGAAAAATGCATTTAAGTACAGCGCTACGATAATTGCCACCTTTTGCCGATTGGTTCACGTTCGTGAATAATCGTATTATACTTCGTATACGAACCAATGAAATGCTGCAATAATTTGAATCTGTAAATTTTGACCCAGGAGCTGTTTTTAGGCTTCAAGCAGACCATGCTATATCGAATCAGCATTAAGCGGGGTCTTACTGTATATATAATTTATAGGAATCTATGCCTTCATCATGGTGGCATGACATCCACACAGATACAGACATGGCATTTGGATAGAGTTTTTTTTCCTAATGATTTACACTTTTGCATTTTGTGGATGAATCTTATAAATGTGCAGATTTTATAGTTGTGACAGTAAGAAATGTGGGGAAAAACTGTAATGAGTTATGCTATATTGCAATTTGGACCCCCCATAATATCAGTTCTACTTACTGGAACTATTATATAATTAAACTGTCTGTCGTCTTGATCTCTTTGAAGTTTATATTAGAAAAGCTAGCGCTTAAGAGTTAATAATTTATTTTACTGGAAGAGACAAACATCTCACTTTCAAAATGTTTGAATTTTGTTTTATTTGAAATAGGAAACTGGCCTCTATTTAGGTGTTACATACGTGAAGAAAACCTGGAAAACTCCACATGGCCAGCCTGTTGGCGAGGCACAAATCCACGACCAACTACCAGTGTTCAGTGGTTTTATCCACTTGGCTAATGGACAGCACTTGGAGGGGTCAGACTTAATTAATGAACCCCCCCTCTAACTCTCCATTCTCTACATCTTTAACCGCTAAGATTCGGTGGTATGCCGTGACATTTGATGATAGGGAAGCTGTGTTTCCGTAAAAATTTTAAACAAATACTGGAAATGACAAAAATAAATAGTTTATTTATTTTAATTCTAAAATAGATAATTGACGTGAAACAAAGATATTTTTAGAGACTTGTTTTTATTATTTTTTATAAACTAACTCTATTCAGCAATTTTTTTCTGCAACGCTATAAATTACTTTATCATAAAAATCGCTCGTCGTCAATTCCATGAAAGTATTTAAAAGCTCTGTTTCTATTGAAATGCATGTAACAACAATCTCAGACTAAGTGTTTCTTGAAAATGTATGAATTTGCTTCATGGTTGAAAAAATGCACTCATAGATGGTACTATCCACTAGCTAAATTGTGTGGGGTTGGTGCTCTGTAAAGCCCCTGTACGAATGAGTATAATCTGGCTGCTTTACACAATTCAGGTATTTTTGCCATGGAAGCTGTCCCGTATTCGACAATACAGTGCTTCCATTGGGAAAATGCATATAAAAATATATATTTAAATATACAATAGTGTGAGAAGCTGATATTAAGTTAATTAAATAATTTAATTACTTAAAGTAATACCCCCTGGGAAAAGAGGGCAAACAAAAGGTCACTGAGAAAGAGAAGACCAACCTGGACAAAACCCACACACATCCTATTTCCTGTGATTTCTTGATAGATAGAACAGTTTGAATATCAACAAGTATTACTAAGGTGCACTACATACCCTGACCTTAGTCACCTCTGGCAATTAATTTAGTATGTTTGACAGCTGTTATCAATGTTATGAGGTAGAATGAGTAAAAGTACCGGATAGAAAGAGGTAATAAATTTGACGAAATGCTCGATTTCTGACAATTAGCATAAACAAACTCCAGACACAAATCGGACTTAAGTCACTGTGTGTCAGAATCCCCCAGGAAGTCCCCTCGCAAAATGGATATAAAAAGGGGTCGCACCAGCACCTCGGCGTGATCATCCAAAGGAAGCATCCGGGCCGCCGATGCTGTCCGGACCTCTGCTCGACATTCCAAGGACCTTTCAAAGCTTGATCGCCGCAGGTTAAGAGGTATTTGCTTAGAGAAATTAAACTCTCTCTCTCAGCCTGAATGGATTATAAGATAGACTAATGCTAAGGTAGCAACTAAATTTCTTAGTCTTGTACTAAAGGCTGGAACCGCGACGGCTGGCCTAATTGATGTCTACCTGTATCATCGTTCTGAGTTTGTATTCCCCTGTACTCGCTTTGACATTTATTAAATATTTTTTTTTTTTATAATTTACTGTTTGTCATCCTTGAGTATGATCAACACCTTATCCCGACCTCACCAACCCTCCCCACTCCACAAATTACCCTCCAAAAGCCATTCCCTGACAAGGAAGCCAATACGTGGGGTCGAGCTCGCAGCTTAACCCTCTCAGTCTTAAAAATAGCAATCTTATCATTGTTTTTCACATATATAGAAATTTATAATAAGATACATAATACGGTTATAATAAAATATTAATTTTAATTAATTCAAAGTACATTAAAATATGAAAATAATTGCACAATATGTATTTATATTTTAGAAAATACAAGGAAAGCGTCGCTTACACAGCTTCCATGTATGGCATGCCACTGCTAAAATTTAATAGCATCAATCCCCTAATACACAAACCTCCCTGCAAAATTTCAGAAATTTTCCACAAAAGGCGCAGGACCTGTTAAGTTGTTAAGCTTCAATGTAAGTGGGTGACATAATTATGCCCACAACACGCTAATACCATATATATATATATATAGAAAAAATCCTCAACTTTTTTCTTTGCATTTCTTGACATTTAAATTAAAGATTCCAATTTTAGCTTCAAACAATATCGTTCTACTGCAGGCAACAACCATTAATGCATACTGATGCCGAATAGAATTATTTGGATTTGAACTGTGTATTATTTCTGCTTTACTTTTAGCCATACAAATTTAGTAATATCTCGGAAATTCCTTTCCCAAAGAGGTTTTGTATATGTCCACTTGCAAAATTAAAACCAGCTCAATACTTATTTGTTTTAGTAGAGCTATGCACCTTTCTGACAATAAAGAAGACTATTTATAAATTATTCTATCACTATCAGTGTATGCATCTATGAAAGCAGTGTAAAAGAGAGTTTCTACTCTCTTTTACACTGCTTTCATAGATGCATCCGACAAACTAGAGTCTAGTCTTTTTAAAATCTTGAAAAATAAAATAACAAAAATTGCTTTAAAGACTGGAAAATGGAATCATATGCACCCAAAAATCATGAAAAAGTTAAAGCAATTGAAAAAAGGAAAGAAAGACAGTACATCTAGATTTTTCAACATAAACAAAAATAAAAATCCTTAATCGATGAAGTGCATAGAAAAAAATAATAATAATAATAGTAATAGTAGAAATTTCTGATGACTTCCTTAAAATATAAATATTCTTTTGCAAGGTCACTGATTTAAGTTAATCAGAAATTTTTCCTTGCCCTTAAAAACTAATAAATTTCCTCCAATTTGTAATCAATGAAAAAAAATCTAAAATTGTTCCAATTAATTGTAATTCAATTAATTTTTGGAAAAATTATGGAAGCTTTGATACTAAATTTAATAGTTAAAAACTGTCTTTATTTGATCGTCGATACTATTTTTTTATGGGTCATGCATGAAGAATTTTGAATTAAAGTAATTTAACAGTGTTTAAATCACTCGAACACTTTAAATATAAATATATAAAAAACAACGTTTAACAAATTACTTTGCTTTTCGTTTATTCGTCCGTCGTTCGCTACCAGTTGACAAGTCCACATTTCCACAAATACAAAGGCGACCTTTCTTTATAGGCTGCTGCCGCCGTAACAAAATGTAAAATAGGTAAAACGTCCTCTGGTGCTATCGCCATTTTTCGTAAAATACAATTTAAGTAAATATAAAATATAATACATGGCCGGACTTTAATTATACATTTGAGTTTAAATGATACATATAAAATGACTTTTCTACAAAAAAACAAGTAATAAAATAATTTACGTTGATCCTAAACAATTTTAAAGTATAAGCTGATAATAAAATATCATGAATGAATTTTCAAATACCAAAAATGGGCTTACATTCTAGATATTGCTAGGCTGTATTAAGGCTATGTGATTATTACAGAAATCCAGGATAAGATGGACCATTCTTACGCTAATATGTATAACGATTAGAAATTTTTTAAGTTTTGGTAGCACAAAATATGCTGATCTATAATTTAATAACAACAATTTGTTAAAACTTTTAAATGATCTGAAAATAGAGACTTTTCTTTGACTCCTTTCCACTCTGTGGGCACTAAACAGGCTTTTCTTCAGGCCCATTGACGGTTTGGCAGGTTTGTGATGGGACAGCTGGGTGACAAGGAATGGAGACTATTCAGGAAAGACCATATCCTGAAAAATTCCTGGGGTTTTTGCCTGTCCACATTTGTGTTTGGTAACTGATTCAGATCTTTATTAAATTTTAAATTCTCAAATACATAAGCTATATTATATTTTTATCATGCTCAAACAAAACTTACTTTTAGAAGAAATTTTAATATTCTGCAAAGTAATTTATGAGACTGTTTTCGGCAAATGTTAAGTTTCGTAGATACGTTAACTTTTAATCTATAAAAATCTAATTTGAAAGATTTCATTAAAATCTCCATTTCTTAAATATATTTAACTGCAGCTTGCGATTTCATAATAAAAAATCAATTTTTGAAAGTAATCGCATCTCTATCAATCAAAGCAAATGAAATAGTTCAAGTTGTGTGCATGTAAATTACAGATCATCATCAGTAATAAATAACAATCTAAGATAATTGATGAAAAATATAATCAGCATAACTATTTGTAAATAAACTCATGATGACAAACGTTATTACAGTTTTACTTAATGAATAAAACTGCAAGGTTACTTAAGAAAACAATAGATATTGTTTGCCAAAGGAAAATGAAGGAAAGCTAACCTTAATGAAGCTAATGGTTATGGCCGGGTGATGTCATTTATCAAAAAATTCATTTATTGATTTTCTCGAATACATAGTATTGGCCTTTTTTAAATTTAGTAGTATAATTTAAAATCAATAATTTACTATTTTGTCCAAAGTTTTCTTTAATTTAATAAACATTTTTTTTATAGTGTAGCTTTTTAAAATAAGAATCGTTAAAAACTATCAAAATTTTTGGTGTTTAATGTAGCAAAGTGTAATGTAAACTTTTAATTTTTTAATTGCGTGTTTTTGTTTTAAATTATCAAGAAAAGATTTTATTTAACTTACGTATTTCCAGCCGAGAGTAGTTTTACAACATTCGCAATATATGTCCGCAACAGCATGTAATCCTGTAAGTAGAACGCGTTCTTCCGCTGGTCCGCATCCAACATTTACTCTGTAAAAAAATTATAGAATTGCAAAAACATTTATCATAAATCTTATATTTCAATTTTACAAATTACTGAAGGTAACTAAAATTTCATACAGAATTTATTGACTGTTTAAATGTACAGGTGCCGAACAAGTTAGGTTCCCGAGGTTTTGTCGTACGTTGAAATGTTTGTAAATCAAAAATTAACATACAAAGTACATTTGTACACAGAATAAGCGAGTATTGTTAGCATTTGATCCTTCAATGTACTAAACAGAATACATTATGCTCGTTTACCCTCTCGCTACTATTTCATAGCAAGTGTTTCAAACAGAATTATTTCATTTAACTCACTCACTTTTGTAATGACAAGTTTACTTTCTGGGGTAATAGAACAACATGCTAGGTTTACCATTACGTTTTGGATGATTTTCAAAGCATTAATTGTTAAAACTTATTCAGTATAAATAAATCTGCATTAATTATTTATTACTGGCCAAAGACTGACTTCAATGTCACGAAAGATCAACAAGAGAACGTCAGAATCTGTATAAAATTTAAATTTTAGATGCATAGTCAAATTGTTCGAAAGTTAAATATTCATAAGTAGGGGAGTTCCTGTAATTATTTAAACAGGATAATGAAATAAAATAGTTATTTATATAATCAGATCAATTTAAATGCTGTTTATAGTTTGAATAATTTTTAAGTTTTTTTTTTTTTAAATTTGTCAAGGTAAACTACAAATTAATACTAATATCGAGATGCAGGAAATAAAATCGAAATCACACATTTAAATACAATCTCATTACTAGGATTATCAAAGTTTAAATTTATATCAATATGGAGCAATGTTTGCTTACTAGCTGCACCAAATTCTAACTGGAAAGTAATGTAAAAACCCTAGTAATGATTATTTTTATCAACTTGAGTATTCAGTATGAAAAATGAATAAGTATACACAGGCTGTCCGAAAAGTTATAAGTACAGTATTATAGTTTTTCTGCAGTAAATGCTAGAAATGTCTCCCAGAGGAGCAAGGTCTGGTGACTTAGCAGGGCAGATTCTGTGATCAGTGAAGCCATCTACTGAAAAATGGAAATGTCGGATGTATGACTTATGGGTCTTATATGCAATGCCATAAATATAACTTTTACGTTGTTACTAATTTCTCACCGCACATTAACTTTACGGACACCCTGTAATATTAACTGCTTTCTGCTATGACAATTTTTGCAGAATTCTATATGAAAATATACAAACCCACAGATAATTTCATACGTGTGTTTATACTACGAGTCAATAAATTTATATCGAGAAATGACCGAACAAAATCAAGTTCATGGCTTGTGATTAACAGCATTTACATAAGAATAATGAGAATAAATAAAATATTTATTTAGGTGTTGTTTGTTTTAAATACGTTAAACTATTTCCTGGTAAGTTGAGAAGTGACTACAACCTTAAAAAACTAATTATTGCGATGTATCCTCCTTCAAGAGCAGCCTTCCAATTTCAGGTCGATGATAAGGTGCATCTATTTTTAAAATACCAAAACCAATTGAATCTACTTTGGCTATAATGATCAATATTTTAGATTTAAAAATACAAATTTTCTTATCAGATATTTTCTGAGATGGTATAAAGAGATTTAGATTATTTGAATGATTGAGATAGCCATCATATAAATAATTTAAATTCATTGGCAGATGTTAAGACGATACTTGGCTCGACTGGCAGAGTATTAGGCTGTCTTCCAAAGGTCGACAGTTTGAACCGGTCGCTCGACAGGTAACGTTATCTATATTTGACTACAAATGTAACGATTTTAAATATTTAAAACACGACAGGAAAGTTTTTAAATTCGGCAATTGCATTTCCTATGCTTTAATTTTAAATTATAATAGCTATACTGATGTAAATCTGTAAGTATTTACTATCACAAGTTTTGATAGTAGCAGCAACAATATTTAAGATGATTCACATTATTTGGCTGGGTTTGTCGAGTGACACATCAATTTTGCCAACTACTTGGCATTTACTTCTATGATATTAAGGTGGGGCAAAAACATTAAAGTGCGATAGTAATCAACAGAGGAAAGGTAATATAAATCTGTGATTTTCTGTTGAATTTCTTAAAAATTCAGTCATTAATATGGAAAAAAAATGTATTGATGTTATGAGTGGATGGGAATAAACCACATGCCTATGCTAAACAACAAACTACAAGTTATTAATTTGTGTAGTGTATTTACTTGATTTTAATTTAACAATTTCACTGCATTAATATAATTATGTATAAAATGTGAGTTTAGAATTAAGAAAAATACTTAAAAAATAATATACATAAATGCCATAACTTACACAGAATTAAATAAGTATGCTCTTCCTTGACTGCCTTGAAAAGACTAGAAAAAAATAAACGAAAAATAAGCTCATAAAATTCCGGTTAATTTTAATACTTATGTAAAATAAAAAAATAATCCAAGTATTCTTATCATATTTAAACCATTATAAACATTAAATTATAAGAAAACAAAGCTTCCTTGGAATGAAAACCTCAAAATCTTTAAAATCAGAACAGTTTTAAGCCTGCAAACTCGTTCATAACAAGCTTATTCAATTGTAACGATGATCTCCACTCCGAGAAGCATAATTTTCTTATAATTTAAAGTTCTGATTGACATTTCAGCATATATTATAAACATAACTGAAAGATTGGAAAATTATACAGAAATTAAAGTTAATTACAAAAGAACTTAAATTTATGAGGATATCTGGAAGATTACATTTTCAATTAGATTCTAACTCCGTCGACGAAATAGTTTTGATTAGTTTCTCGTTTTTTCTTTCCACTTCGTCGACAAATAGAATTCTATAAAATGCCGACGAACAAAAACACAAGGTAATATAAACATTGCGCAGACAATGATAAGATTAATTAGTAAATGAGATTTAAACTATTCATTGTCGGAGTGATAAGAATGATTTATTGTTTAATGTAAATTGTGTAGTGAATCGATTTTAAATTAAAATTTTTGCATTTAAACAAACGACACTCTTGATAGTTTGTTTTGATGATAATTAAATTTGAAATTAAATTGTAGCCTTAACTGATAAACATTATTCTTTATCAATTTAAACAGTTTTTATAATTAAAAACTATTATAGCTTATAAAATATGAGGTTTTTTTTATTTATATATATTTAAATACACCACTCGGAAAAACAATCATACAATTTAAATGAACGTATAAAAAATTAATGTGCAAAACAGATTAAAAATCATTCTCCACACTAAAAATATGCGCTCATTTAATATTTATCAATTGTTATATTTATAATTTGTGTAAATTCTTGTGTTATAAAAAAAATCCAAGTGGTCCTGATTTTTGGATTTTCTAGACATAGATGATAACAATATACTTAAAATATAAAATAAACAATGAAAAGTAAAGAATGAAACTGTATTTAATGCACCATAACTCGGCAATTGTGCAGGAACCGGTGTCGTGTGATGCGTATACCATGGAAACCGAAACAAAGCGGCCGTGCACCAAACTAACTGTACTATGGCCCTCTAAATTCAACACTAGCCAGTTTTCTGGTAATACCAAATTTCTGTAAGCCGGATATTTGGTCCGGTGCTTTATACCAGTGGTCCCCAACCCCCGGGCTGTGGACCAGTACTGGTCCTTGGATCAAATGGTACCGGGCCACCCAAGGAACATTAAATTATTTCAATTTTATTTACTGTGGTGTATTTCTCTCGGGTTTGTGCGACTTTCAATGGAAGAGAGGTTAACTGGGAGCTGAGAGATGTCACGTAAAACCGCACTGATACCATGCATGCGCAAAATACCCTTCCAGCAAGCTGTGGTAAAATTATCAAACGTTGACTGGCCCGTGGCGATAAAAAGGTTGGGGACCGCTGCTTTATACAACTCTTAGATTTAGCAAAAATATGATAATGGTTACAGTAAATACTTTTAATCAATCTTAATTTGTTTTCAGTAAAATAACAATACATAGAAATAAGATCAATTACTTTATATTAACCTAGACGAATTGGATAGGCAGATTAATGAATTTGGCACAAAATCAAGAACGCTAAGCTATGCCAAAATACATGGCATAATGAATCAACTAAGCGCGTAAAGTAGCCCTAGAATATTGGCATCATTCCCGTAACATTAATGAACTATTTACTAGTTTCTGTTATCGTCCAATGGAGGATCTACTTAATTGCCAATAAAGCTTTATAGGACAGTTTGTTGCACAAAAATGTTCTGAATATTTTAAAATTGGAACCAGTTTTTGAAAGGTAAAACAATTCTAAGATGGGTGACAGCGAAGATAATCTCCTTCGACTAAAATCTAAGCGTCAAAAGAAAGTGAAAGGAGAGACACCGATGGAAGCGGCCGAGACATAAAAACTCTTATCGGCATTTTAATTTGTTTTGCAGATAATATTTAGCTTCAAATAAATTTATCGAAGGACTCGAATAAAGAACGGTTTAAATACTATGAACAAAAATTGTATGAAAGATGAATATAAATAATAATTGTAAATAAAAATAAACGGACGAGCAATAGTAAACGAAACATTATACGAACTACCTGTTTAATTATGCAAGCACGACTCCACCCGATTTTGTAAACACAACAGCAAAATTAAAGTCAAATTGAGTGCATGTAAATAAACAAAGTGCCGCAAAGCTAATAGTAAAATAAAATTTGATTTCTGTATAAAAGATAAATGCTTCTAAATTAGCAATTAAATATCTAAAAACAAAATTAATTTGTGTAAGTAAAGATAACAATAATTTAAGCACAAACTGTATGTGAAGTTAAGTATTAATATAAAGAATTGCATTTAAGTTTTTTCTGTAACTCTTTCTGCCCCGCGAGTACTAAAAGGGACCTTTTTTGTGTCATTTCAAGATGGGCCGACCACCGATCGACCCGTCATGTGCTTTTGAAACTGATATGGGTATGTACTGCTTAACGATAGGGATACTTAACCTTAAGTAATATAGTCTACTACTTGTATGTCTATATTCAACACACTGAGATGCAATAAGTGTTTATGTATCTAAACATTGATGAGATATGGGTGTCTATGAGTTTTGGCTTCATTATAATCTTATGGGACTTCCATTGTATACATGGTTGGTGGTTAAGTGATGCAAAACAATTCTGTTCTCAATAATTATATGGCCCGCTAGCGGCCAAGCAGTTCGGTTCCCTGAACACTGGGAGTTCAATCGTGAGTTTGTGTCTTGCCAGGCTGGCCACATGAAGTTTTCCGGGTTTTCTCCATTTCTGTAACACCTGAATAGGGGGCAGTTACCCTTAAAAAGACTTCCCAGAAGGCATTCCCCTAGGCAGATTGCAGAGTGTTGTATTGCGGTAACTCAACAAACAAACTATAACTCAATTTCAGTGTGGCAATTTTAAATTTTTATGCATTTCAATAACTAGTTTTATACAAAGGTTCCGAATTCTGAATCAGTCTTTCCAGTTGCTCTTTATTAATTAAAGAAATTTGTAACAAAAGATCTAGAGTTAGAGTTAGAAGTTAACTAATTACCACTTTACTTTTAGTATGTGAATGCGCTTATTGGTTCACTTCTAACATCCTTGGGTTTAAATACAACTGCTAGAAAACAAAAAGATTTGATAAAATCTTCATCTTTTCACAAATTGCACACCAAATTAGATTTTAATTTAATGTGCACCATTATAAATACTTGCTACGGTAATGAGACAGTATTATTATTTTATAATTTAGTTATATTGCACCTTTCATCACATTAGATCTACGGTCGAAATTCAATTTACTACTATCACTTGTTTTCCTCCAAAACTGGCAGCAAACCAAAGTACGTCAAGTAATGCAAATTATATATGGCAGCGAGATATACACACGAGTTTAAGCATTTGAAAGTCACATAATTTGGCGATAACATCATTTGCAATGCAAAATTGTACATTCGGTAATTCACGGAGTCTCTATTTAATGTTTACGGCAAGAATCAATTCATGGGTATTTGTCAGAGCCTTGCATCAATGGCGCTATTTAGGAAAATGCTTGTAATTCAACTAACTTCCTCTACAGAATAAAATTATAAACCTAATTATTAACTAACATCGAATGTTAATGCTAGAAATACACTACATTAAATTCCAGTTATATTTCAATAAATAATTAATATTTAACTGCTTAGACTGTTCATTTTATTAAAGTGTTAACAGCAATAATATAATATAATGCTGTAATAAATTTCCTGTTAATGTTAATCAAGAAAAGGGTAAGTAACTAAATTCTAACCAAAGGTGAACGTACGTCATTTTGGCAGCTACAATGTTTACTATGCTAAAAATTCTGAAATTACGCAAAACAGTATGCGTTGGGAAGGATATTTTGCATGTTAACAACAAGACGTAATAGTAAGTTGCATTTTATAACAAATACAATTACTAGAAAACTAAAGATTACAGAATTTTGAATCAGATTTTTCTGTAAAATAATGTTTCGGAGCAACACATTCAGATTCAATTTCTCTTATTACAGACACATCCGAATCAAGCGACAGAGAATGAATTATCGACGCAAACTATCCAAGAAATAATATAGAAATTAAAATGGAGTTCAAATCCAGATGTCTTAACAGTGAAACTGTCTCACCGTGCATTCGACCAGCCAATCTATCATTTACAAAAGTAGAAAAAAGGATCTTGCATTAAATGAAAGATTGCTTTTATACGCAAGCAAGTTTTGCATAACAAATGCAATTACTAAATAACCAAACGAAGATCGTTACTTCATCTAAAGGGTCCATTTCGATAAAAAAAATCATTCCGAAATATCCGCAAAATATTATAAAAACAACAATAACCTCGGTTTATTTAAAGTCTCTAAAGGAAAAACAATCGAAGTTACCACACAAGCAATATTTATAGCAGAGTGATTCTTGTTATAACCCAAATGACTATTTATAGTTTTGCTATTGCATCAGTGTTAAAGATCTATTATGAACGGTTAGCTCTCTCTCTCTGACTATCTTCGCAGACGGTCTAAAAATATTTCTAGAAAATTCGGAAATGACTACACTACGGAAAAATCCTCCGTGATTTTCACCTTGGCATCTAAGCTTAAGAATTTGAATATTTTTCATTTTGTTTGTTAACCTATTACACGCGGGCTTTGGATTCACGTCAGAAACTTATTTACTGACGATAATCCAAATTGGAATGGAGAACATCTCTCATTTTTTGGTTTCACAAGGAGGAGGAGAGTAAATTTTAAAAAAATTATAAACAAAGAATAACAATTCATCAACATACGTGATTTAACTTTCTTTTTATTAATTTTAAAAGTAATTTCTTGTTAATAAAATAAATTATTTAATCAACTACTATGTTAGATACTTATCTATTTTACTAATTAGGTTCAAACATTAATTCACAGTTGCAACAATAATAATTCTGTCGCAGATATAGATCACAACACATTCGCAGTTTGGAAAATGACTACAGAAGAGGAAATTTATAAATAACAAGCAATGCCTGGCTGCAATTTTTAATCATATTTTAATTTAAAAATAAGCTTTCTGTATCTGGTTTCAATTTTTGCACATCTAACTCCGTTCGTTCTCGAGATAAACGAAGGACGGACGGTCGGACAGATGAACAACAGTGGAAATGTATAGGTCTGCAATTTGAAAATTGCTTTTTTAACTTCTTAATTGAATAACCAGACATCCAGAACAATAAAGCTGCAAGCACGCCACAACAATGGACCTACATTTGGGTCTGGCATATCTAATTTTGAATTACGAAGCAAAACTTGGTATGTTAAGGATGTGTTGTGTTACCAATATGTTTAGTGGAATAACTTTGTACCACACAATACGTTTGTGTTGTGTGGTACAAAGATCGGATCTTCAATTTTTACACACGGTTTAATCGGGTTACGTTGACCCAGATACCTTATTGTGGGTCTGACTGAACTCACAAGTACGACAAAAATGCCTTTTTAGTATATGACGAACAAGAAACCAAGAGAAAGAAAAAACAGCTTAATTTTAAATAAAAAATGGATTATTTGATCAATTAAGTCTTCAATCCCGATACAGAATCCAAAGTAATGACCTCAAAAGGGAAGTGGAGAAAATTGCCATATGTATTATTAGCAAGTATCGACAAAATTACACAGGCTCAGATATCATGCTAAATTTAGTCATTTTATTAATGTTATATAGATTATTATTGCCTTCCTATTCATTATGCTACACCCTTAATTAACAAACACGCACAATACATTATTCAGAAACTATAACAACAAGTATCAACAGTGAGATGGAGTCACTTGCGATTGATTTCTATGCTTACAATCGTTAGGTGGCAAAAAGTTCAACATGCAATATATATGGAATGGTATTTACAGAATATCTCTGTTTTATAATTTGTATTATGTGTGTCGAGCCAGGGCAAGGCATTTGAATGTCACACCATTTCATTAATTACACATATAATGTACAAAGTGGAGACACAAATGGTACGGTCAACACTTCAGAAACAAAAATGAATCGTCTTGTTACTCAAGGGTTGAGAGTCATTATACAGCGTATTGGTAAACACTCCACTGTAACTCATCAGAACAATTACCTGCATACCAACATCTGTGTTATGTAATTTACGGCAACATTAGTTCTAGTTATTTTAGAATACGCTCTCGTTTGTTGCTGAATCCATCTGTGATTAAAGTATTATCTGGGCATCTTGCTGCTTACGTTGATGGTCTGAAGGGACCAACAAAGTAAGCAGCGCAGTGCTCGGAGTATAGAGAACATTGCATTCTATTGTTACCCTTATCTGAAATTTAGCAATTCTGGCCAGTCTCGAATTTGGCTAGAGGAGAAACGATACGGAAAGAATATCCAGTCATTAAGCATAACCAAATCTAACTGTTTCTTTTACATAGAATGGATATCTAATCTCACACCGATATAGGAATAATACAGCCAATGATAATTAATAAACACTTGCAAACGGCATTATCGAAAATTAATTTACAATATATCTTTTTCATTGTGTGGCTAATCTTATTTACAAACTATACTTAAAATTTTTTATTGATTATTGCTTCCTTCATAATTAGCTAAATAATTGATTATAGTCGCGGTAGACAGTTTTTAACACCCGACTGCACTTTTCGCTTCCAGAAGTTAGGTTTCATTTTGTTTACTGATCTCATCTTTTTTTAAATTTTAATTATTATGAATAATTTGTCAGCATCATTTTTATACTTTCTGTTTTTTTTAACGTCTACCATATGCTAATATATTTCTTTTTTCTACATTATCTACAGATTTGAAACAGCAGGTTTTTGTTCTTTCTCTAAGCTTCTCTTTTAAATATCTAAAATATTTTAAGATACATAAGACAATTAGTTCCTTTACATGTTTTTAAATAAAAAAACCCATCGGTAATGCAAAGTTTACTTAATTTGATTGTTCTTATGCAAGGGTAATAGGCTTTCTGTCACCTAGAGAAAACCAATATGTGTCCCTCGTTCAGAGATTTGGGACGTTGATAAATAGTGAGTCAGTTTGTGCTGCTGCTAGTCCTCATCTCCTTACTTACTTTTAAATAATTAAACACCCTCCATCTTGGTGCTCACCTGTCCTGCTAGTTGCCCTCATCTTAAGTTCCAAAGTCACAACTAGCAGTCTTCCACAGTAATATTAGCTATTGACGCTAGAAACAAGAGTTCTGACTTTTGTGTTTTAACTTCTCTTCCTAAATAAGCTTAATTACGACAAAACCAACTTCATCGGACGGCAATACATGTTACAATATACAACTGAAATGCCCGCACTTGACTAAAGAGTAATTTGTAGACATCTAGAGCAATGGCTTTCAATCCTAAGATGTTGCAAGATTCTGCTACCCGATAATTTACTTGCTCCTAAGTTTTCTCCGGCTCCACTCCCACCCGACGATCATTTCTATTGGTCAAAAACACATGCAAGATCTAAAAAATTCTATTGCAAAAGCCCAGAAAAAAATACTAACAGCAAAGTCTGATTAGGCATAAAAATATCTGATAAGTGAAAACAGTTTCAACACACTGGCAGTTTCAATATGATGGCTGTGTTTAACATGCTTTTAGTTTGCAAATTCCTAATTTTGGTCACTTCCTGGATTCAAATCTCTTTCGACGCAGATATTTGTGCTTTTTGAATTTTAATGGAGAAGGTGATTCAGAGAGTATCTTAAAACCGACAGTTTCTGGTGTTGCTCTTTATTATAATAAATAGTAATTCTAATTCTTGAACTGCAAATTAGAAATACCGTTTGTTTATTATTCTGTCTTTTGTATCAATAGTTGTAGGATGTTTGCATTCCTTTTAGTTTTGTTTGAGAGGTTGTACTGTACAATTATTAAACAACTGTTTGTTAAATGAACAATGTACTGTTATTGCTACTTAGTAAACTAAATGCTTGCATTATGTTCATTATTCATTATGAGAAAGTATTACTTTAGCTAATATAACACAAATTTCTTTAAAGTAATATTAATTCTTTGTTAAAATGTATATTCAAATGTCAAATGCAGTAAGATCTTGCTTTATATGAGACTATTATACTGATTATAGTAAATTTTTTAATATTTTTTTCTCTCTCTGCCTCACGGAGACTAAGAGGGCCTTTTCTGCGCCCTTTGTGGTTTGACTGGGCCCACAATAGAAATGGCAGGTGACAAAAGACGAAACCCGACCACCCACATATAATTCCCTGAGTTATCTGTTAGAATTCTATCCTAGGACCATGGAGAAATAGACTATTGTCTCAACTGCTTTAGCTTTCTGGTTGTCAATAATTAACAGTTAGGTTTTTAGCTTCTAACATTACAAACACAGAGAACTGATAAATGCTACTCTCCGTGGTAAACATCTTTTGCATGTATTTTTCTCACATAGTCTACTAGACACTTTACAATAAAAGTCTGCCCTGTATATTCAGAAACATCAGTCTAAAAATATATGTAAAACATTTCAGTATTTTTCTATTAATCATAAACATTTGAGTAATACGTGTCTACGCAATCAACCAGGACTATTTGAGATTGAAAATGAACAGATACAAAATTTTGTTTTATGCAGCATCTGCCAACACACAATCTCCGTATAAAACAAGACTATACTATGTGAAACGACAGACAATTGCTGTTTAATAAGAAGTAGATTGAATTGTTTTGTAAGAATTTTAATATTGGACAAATCTCGTCCGTTTTAAATGGATATATTCAGTAATAGAGTTCTGGAATTGGTCAGATTTACAGAAGACACTGTAGCCGTAACACAGCACGAAAAATCAATCGGATCTAAAGCTAGATTTCCTCGAGATGGAAAGCCATTACTGTACCAAAGACCGGTGCTTATGTATTGAAAAAAATAAGGAGAATAGCTTTTGCAGTCTATATTTGAAATCTAAGATGAAAAATTTAATTGTACAACCAAAAAGATTTAATCTTACAAAAAAAATACTAGTAGTACAATGCAATAATATAACAATGCAATATTTAGATATCAAGCACAGCAACTAAGATAATGTGGAATTACCTTACTATTATAAATAAATAGCTTTTTGTTATTGAAATGTGCAATATATGATAAAGACTAAACTGCTTGATTCCAATAACCAAAGTATTATTCATTTTCAATCACTAATCAGACAATCTTTGGTTAATACGCTAATTAAACTTGACTCGCACATAGACAACAGACCTATTAAATCCAAAAAATTTCAATTTACACACAAACTGAATGCTACAGAACATAATTAAAAACACATTCAAGTGAATTTAAGCAAAATATGACTCGAACACTTACGAATAAAGTAGTTTAATCTATCACATTTTGTAATAATCAAAAATGAAATATGCAGTAACTTTAATAAGTAACAAATCTCTAAAGAGATTCACAGATATGCAATTAAATCTAACAGCATTAAACTTTCAACTGGAGTCAGATGAACGTTCCGTGTGGTTTGTTGTTTTTGACCCGCTTACTTCCTATCTCATACAATGATGTACTTTTGGCAAATCCCTTCCCCTTTAATGATGTGTACAATAGTTCATGCACTTCTCTGACAACTAGTTTATTCACACAACTAGTATCTAGATTTATAAGAAAAAATTACAGTAAATGATGTGCTTTTTGTGACTTCCTTCCTTAAAATGTACACATATGACTCATCTTCAGGGGAAATGAAGTGTCAAAACATCCTTAAATTGCTTTATAATAAACGACTTACAATTTTTTGGCACTGCTCAGGCAATAAATATTCTAAATAAACAAACAATTTTACTAAAAAATTGCTTCTAGTACCAGCATCAATTATTATATTAAATAATAAATTTTTACAGAAAAAGATTAATTTGGAGCATAATTTAATAGTTCTCTACACAGTTAAAACTTTAATGCTTGATATAATAGACTAACAGCAGATAGCAATGGTCCAGTAATGCCAATTGTCTGCAATATTCGAAAACATTATGATTGACGACAAAACAAACATTTTACGAGATACAATAAGAAGCATGAAAATGCTACACTGGAGAAAATACAAGAGAAGCAAACACTACGTTTCCAACTACAAATTTAAACAATAACTGCCGGCTTTCCGTGCATTAATAGTTTCACTCTGAAATTCTCAAATACTTTATATTTCCACTGCAATAGTCATCTCAAAGCAGTTCAATTTAGTGTATTGTTTACAAAATCTGTTATATTGAGGTTTTAAAATAGAAATTCAGTGGTATACCCTACACATATAATGTGAACTTTATATTAAAGTGACGTTTTTCTTCTATTTACTCAGATCAAACATTTTAATGAAGAAATCCCACTTGAAAGTATGTAGTATTATTTAAAAAGGAAAAAATGATGGCCCGTAAGACGGAGTAAAGATGTGTTTTCGTACTTCAACTAGAGCAAAACAGATCAAACCCACAACTTTGAATTTGTGCCAATTGAATTTACAAGGTATCCGAAAAGTTACTGTAAAGGGAGAAATTTGTAACGACATTACAAATTTCTTCCTTCACAGTAACCTTTCGGCCCCCCACAGCCATTGATATGAAAATATTTGCATTTTTACCAAACAAAGCCAAAATATTTAAGTATCACACAATTAGAAATTTAAATATTTTGAATAGTATGAGTCTTACATTTATAAATATAGAATTAAAATGTATGCATAACATTTATGCATACATTTTAAATGCATAACGACATTTATAATACAAGGATGAATAAAGACATTTATAATACAAGAATAAATTAAATTTTGTTAACTAATGTATGCGTTTCCGATACAGTCGACGGATCAAAAATTTATGTTAATCGATCGCTAACTGAAAATTATCCGAATGAAATGTATTTGAAGTTGGACGTTATTCGAATGCACAATTTTTCAAAGCCTTTCAAGGATATCGACCGAAAAACCCTTTAAATATTTCGATCTACGGAAAATATAACTGCAGTAAAGTATTTTCCCACCACCTAAATTTGTAGCATTTCTATAAATACAGACAGAAGAAATTTTTGTAAAAATTTCAAAAATAGTAAACTATTTCAATAAATCATTAAAGTGTAAACAACGTTAATACAAAAATAATCATTAATCAAAAACAAATATTTTACTGCCGATAAAAGTCTTAAATAAATTTTCAATTTAGAAACGAGACTTTAATCAAATCTTTTTATATATTAACAAATTATCGATCAAAGTTACACGATGTTAATTATAACGCGTGATAATTTCCGAAAGATACGAATCTATCGCAAATTATCAATTACGACTCAATGAAATATGTTAATTATTGATTGTTATACTCGAATTCTCCTTTTAGGAACAAAAGTATGTTATTTTATGTCAAACTAAAGTGAAGATCGTCTTAATTGTCTTTTTGTATAATGATATACGAAAGCAATAAAGACAAACAACGCATATTTACAAGCCAAATTCAAAAATCATGCTTCTGGCATTAATATATTCGTAGTGAATGACATTCGTTTTTGTATTCTAAAAAGACATTAATAAGTAATAAATATCATTAACATATTTAAACATTAGCATATATATGTACTGTACAATATGGAAATTGTTGATTGTGTATAAATGAGTCATTTCGAGAACAATGCATAATTAAATGCTAATGTTTAGTGACAGCAATTAAACATTTCTACGGTTAATTATTTTTACCGTTTTTCAAATTAAATGTAACTTATAATTTCCGATAATTCTTTAAATCCTTGTTTTTAATGAATCGTAATATGTTTCACGACGAACAACTACTTTCATTGCTCTACGATGAAGATTTCTTGAAGCAATCTGCTTTACCGAAGAAATTGCTTTCTTTCACCGGATCGAATGTGTGAATTGTCGCATAACCGACCCATCCTACAATTAAGGAACATCTGGTTTATTTATTATAACGATAAATTTATTTAATTGTTTTATTCGTGCGCGTTTGAATATTCGAAAGAAAGCAAGTTATTTGTTTCACTCGATTTGTTCTATTCGATACGTTATTTGAAGAAATCTCCGTCGTAAAGGATAAAGAGTATTCACATTTTATTGTAACCAAGGGTGTGATCTGAAAATTTGTTTTTCGTCTTTAATTCCAACTGTTTGCCGAATGACTACGTAAAAATACCCGCAGCCTTCAAATGCATCACTACACTTTTTCTTAATTTTATTTATAATTATTTTACCTTGTAGTTTGTATAATTACATTTTCAGGGATATATTTATAGAAGTGACTGTCACTATTGCTAAAACTTAAAAAATAGGAGAGAGAAACAGAATTATTGTTCATCTTGACACAACATAAAGCCAAATAATTATACTAAATATTGATTAAAATCACACTTCAAAATCTAATTTAAAAACGTCAAGCCCTCTTAAATCTATAATTAATTTATTATACAGCCTTATATCCGTATAAAGTACTTTAGAAATAAATTAATCGCAGTTTTAACAGCTTATAAGTAATGTGTTTATATTTGTACACACTTTCCGCCAGTACGAATTTTTGAATTGCATTAATTTAGTAAGTGCCGACAACCGAAATGACCGATAGAGGTGCTTCAGATTTAGACCGAATGTATTAACAAAAATAAAAAATTTAAAATTATTTACATGTTTTGCTACCTACAATTAAATAAGATCTTGCAGCCTTCTAGTTTGAGATGATTACAGTTAAATATTTCAATTTGTACTTAATGTAAGACGTAACTTAAATGACTTATTTTGATGATCGGAGTGAGTTTTTAAAGGAATTGTAAATGCTAATGTTGAGTAAAAATTTAAGTCTGGTCCCACTTGGTAGTTTAACGAGATCTGACATAATGGGGAGTCCCAAGTTAAAATTTATTACAAATCACTACACCTTTTAATACTTATATAATGAATTATAACAAACATATATACTGTATTTACTTGCGTATAAGACTAGGTTTTTATTCATTTTTCACTGCTTCAAAAACCTAGGTCATCCTATATGTGCGAGCGAAGGATTCTTTGCGTTTTCGCAATAATTTTTGTAAACCGTGTATTTGCATTTTTTACCGGGTGCTCACTCTCGTGTTTAAAAACAAAAGTATTTTATCTGAGTCGTTTCAATCGTTCTTGTGTAATGTCAGGAGTAACGACGAATAGCAATAGGAAAAACAAAGCTTTTGAATTGAATTTCAAATTAAAATTTCAAAATCACACGAAAATCTGATATAAGTTTTAATCCATTCCCACGTGAAAACAGATGATTATTTGGAAATCAGAATTCCAGGAAACTCGTAAGTGTAATTGATGGAAAGTGGATTCGACTGTTAAGAATTGGGAAAAAAAGGTTTCCGATTGTCCAGCTTTGTTGTCAATTTTACGAGATTTTTCCTTAAACTTTCCAGTAATTTTTGCGAGACAATGCGTGCATTTGATATTTTATTTGTAATTAAATGAAATAAAATTAGAATTGCATTAATAAATCCAATTTTCTTTATTTTGATCTTTAAAGTCGCACCTCGTCCTATATGCAAGATCGTCTTATATGTGAGTAAATACAATAAATTACCAAGTTAGAAGTTAACTCCACAATTAAATTATTTTTCCGAAATTTAGCATTTTTATTAACATTTTCATTATATTGGGTTGTTCTGAAAGTAATTTCATTCTTTTTCGTGGAAAAAAAATTTTTCTTATAATATATAAATATTTTATTGAATTATATACTAACCATTTTGGTCAAATACCCGTTGCTATCTTTCTGGTCATGATTCCGCAGTCATAAAAGTTTTGATCTTTGCTTACAAAAAACTGATCCAAGTGATTTTTGATGTCCTGATTTGAAGTAAATGTTTTACTGTTTAAAAAATTTTGTAAAAACCAGAACAAGTAATAGCCTGAGAGTGCCAGATTTAGTGAATACGGTGGGTGTGATAGCACATCCCATTCAAGCTGTAACAGTTTCTGACCAGCTACCAAATTTGTGTGAGATTTGGCATTATCATGGTGAAACACTACACCTTTTCTGTTTGATGGTATCACCCAGTTTCTCCATTTGATGGCAATACACTTTCGAATCAATTGTGGAATTGTCTGGTAGAAACTCAAAAAAAAAAAAAAAATTCCCTTAAAATCCCACACTTTAAGAACCTGTGGAACCCATATATAGAGCTTTAAAACAAAACCAAGTCATTTCAAGTGATCATAAATGGTTAAATTCGACAAATTTAATCTGAGAGATTTCTCGTGTTGTTATTTGGCGGTTTGCTCCAATCAATACCTCTATTCTGTCTTCGTTGGCTTCAACTGGCCTTCAAGAACATAGTGCATCTTCAATATTGAAATTTCCAGAACAAATATTTATCTGCACAACACCAGGATGCATATAAAACATACGACTCACCATCCAATTAACCAGTGTAAATAATGTTTAAGTGGCGAACATTTTCGTTACCCCCTTTTGGGTACTTCTTCAAATCTCTTCTTAATTCAAATAGGTTAGCCGTTGACATTCAAATATAAATCTAATGGTATGGATTTCAAATATGGTATGCACACGCATTCTCCATAAGATGTTTAAAAAAAATTGAACATTATATTGAGCTGGAATGCAGAGAACTTCTGCGCATGCATTTGCCTCAAAATATCATTGCACAGAAGTTCTCTGCATTCCAACTCAACATAATGTTGGTTTTTTTTTTTAAACATCTTACGAAGAACGCATGCGCATACCGTATTCGAAATCCATACCATTCGATTTATATTCGAATATAAATCGAATGGTATGGTATAAACGACCAACCTATTTGAATTAAGAAGAGATCTGAAGAAGTGCCCAGAAGGGATAACAAAATGTTCGTCACTTAAACATTATTCACACTGGTTAATTGGTTGGTGAGTCGTACGTTTTGTTGCCAGAATGAAATTTTGTGAACCAGTTTTGGCACTGTAGTTCCGTGAACACATCTTCTCCATACATGGAAATCATGCAATTTTTTTTCTTGCTTGAACAGCATTTTTATTTTTTTGGTAATAAAAAAGCAAAATATGATGCCAAAAATGCTGCTTTCAATTTTCCATATTTGATGGGACACAAAAGAAAAAAACAAACTATTGCACAGAATCAAACAAAATTTTTTACAAATAAGCCTTGAAATGTCAGCTGTCAAAATATACAATGACAATATGGTTTAAAATGAAATTGGCAGGTAAGAATACAACTAATTCCACTGGCGGTAAAAAAATGAAATTACTTTCTGAACAACCAATAAAAGGAGGGGGCCTAGGTACTGGTTATGCCAGTGGCCCTGCTCAATATATGACACATGACTCCCCTCTATCTCCTCACACCCCTTGGTCGTTAACTACCAAACTTTAATAATATCAATGCCCCAGACATAGAACTAAATCTACCCAGTTTTAAAATTGTTGATTTATCCATTCCTGAGATATAATACAAAATAGATGCTGACACACACATGTGCATGTGCACAAAGAATTTTGTAAGGAAGGTTAAAATCTAACCCATCACCATACTTTCCCTATGCTGTATTCTATAACAGATTACAGATTAAAACTAGTATATAGCACCTTTAGAAATATTCCAAGAAACATACAACTGCAGGTAAGGATTTTCCTGAGTCGTTCTATTTTCTTCTGTAGGAACAAGAGGAAATAAAGTGCATTGAATAACACAAGCATCAACTGAGAAAAAGTAAACAACACACAAATATCTGTGCATGTAATTTTAAGTTTTTATATATGCATTTATACAAAACATTTTTTCACATACTACCTTTAAGCAATTTGCAAAATTTACTTTCTAGCAGAAGTATTATTTGTTTGAAAAAAAACCAGAAAAAATTATAAAATTTGTGATTTCTTTGTTTGGAGAATTACTAGTTTCGGCACATAATGACACGGTTGGGAATTTCCTGTAAGAATAAAATGTGGACGGGCCAAACTCGGACTTGATATATAATTTTGAAGATATGCAGATAAAGAAAAATATCAGGAAAATTCTGACTTGAAACAGGAAACAAATATTAAGAGTCAGTGGAAGATAATCAGTTGCAGAATATGAATACCATAATCTAAGTGTGTTATTGAATGAATATGTTGAATGTATATATATAAAATTGAGAAGAAAAAACAGTTTTCTTTCAGAGAAAGCTGCAATTACTCTAAATAAATTTTAATGTTTTGTTAAGGTATTGTCAAATTGTACTTAATTAGGATTAAAAAACACTAAGAAGCATTTATCACAGTTGAAGTTCGACGAATATATGCAATTAGTATACAAACTCACTCGAATTACATCAAACTCTTGCTAAAATTGCAAATTTTTGAGCTATCAATTGTAAAAGATTCCACAATTAAAAAAAAATAGTGAAAAGAAACGGATAAAAATGGCATTTTATAATAAATTTTGATCTGTTATTCATCTAATATATAACAAAGTTATTATAATTATTGTTTGTAACTATGATGAATAATTCAAATATTTGAAAGGTAACATATTAATAACCCACGTTTGATTGTCTTACTTTTTTTAACTAGATAACTTATGGAAAATAAAGACATTCTACTTGAATTATAGTTAACATTAAAAACTAAAATTTACATAATTCTTCAATAAAAATGTAAACAAGAATTACAATGAATAGATTCTACGTTCCTTTTAAGTTCTATTAAGCACAAATATTTTCCTTTCATTACATTTTTTACTGTTATTGGTTCTGATCTAATTTACTTGATCGTATTGCCAATTTTAATTATTTCAACTTCTATACTATTTGAATTTACTCTTGAAACTTCGAGCGGTGTACCTGTACGCAAATACAAATATAACAATAAGTAATCAATGAATTGTTAGCTGGAAATGTCATTGAACTTCCATCATTTTATTCTACAAATATAATTATCTACTGTTTTAAGTAATTGAACTATTTAGGACAAAATATGATTGTTAAGTAATGTTAGGTTAAGGCTTTAATGCAAAATACTATATATATATTCTAATAAATGGCATGCTTTCTAACACTTTTTTCGGCCTACAATTATGCTATTTACTAAAGGGCAACTATTGTATGAATTCTTTTTCTTTGAGAACTGAATGCAATTATTATTCAAGATTGAATATTAATGGAATAAATCTGGTAACACTTTTCACTTTTTTATTTGAACAGCAACATAAAACACTCACACTTTAGTTTAACATAAAGTAAGAGTGATGATGCTGAATAAAATGTACAGTTTTTCAGTTTACAATAAGCCTTAACTTTCTCCGACGGACGGTCCACTTACTATTATGGGACACTATCTATGAGTTTTTTCAACTAGCAGTTGTGCTTTACTATTAGAAGATGGAGTTTAATAAATTGGATTTCAATTTTAATTTCTAATAGTCAAAAAACTTAATTGTTAAATTAGATATATGGTAATTTTACGATACTTTTAAAATAATCATAAAATGATTATTAGCTTTAATAAATTTATAAGTTACAGGGTGTCCGAAAAGTTACTGTGAGGCAGAAAAGATTTAGGTGAAATTTTGCATACAATATTTCAGTTTCTCCTACAGCAAATGCTGGAAGGATCCCCGGAGACCCCAAAATCCAAGGGAGTGAGGTCAGGAGACCTAGCAAGCCAGATATGGGAAATTATGAAATTGGCAAAGAAACTTCTGTGATTGAGAAGTAATGCCGTCTCCTACAAAGAGAAAACGTGGAATGTGCGAGTTACGAAGTTACGGGTCTTATATGCAATGCCCTATATATAATTTTAACATCATTACAAATTTCACGTTGCACAGTAACTTTTGGACAATCTGTAGTTACAGATTAATGCAGCAAACAGCACATGAAAATTATGCTAAATAACAGTTAAAAACTAAAGAAAATTTCTGTTTTTAATTCAACATATTTTGAAAATTATCACCTTAAATTTTAACGAATTTGTTTTAGTTTATCTACCTATTCATGAACAATTAATTTAAAACGAGTATAGATGCATTCTCCAATTAAAAAACGTGTAAAAAAAATTTATAATCTTTAGTTTTTACTTTTTAATATTTGACCTAAGTGTCCATTCCTTTGAAGACGACCCATATCGTTCCACGTGACAACTTTATATATCATAGTCATTCAATACAAATACAATTGCTATTTTTGGATTTGTAGAAGGAAAAAAATGTTCAATGTTATTACAGTTTTAAAAGATTTTTCCTGTTAGTATTTAAAATATTATCATCAAAGCCTTAATATTATTCTCGTTGATCCTACCACTTCAAATATTAATAGAAAAAATGATTTTTAATTTTTTAAAACATAGAAACAGAATTAAGTTACGATTATCCATCAAGTGATAAAAATTATAATAATAAATTGTTTCTTTGAATGTCACTGCATTTTATAGTTTTTAATGTAATAATTTCTTTTCATTCCAATTATAAATATATAATATAGTGTTGTTAAATAAATTTCTTCTTTCTTTAGGATAATTCCAAATCATATAGTATTTAAAACAATAAACAATTGACGAAGTTACAAGTTTTATTTAGCGTCAACACTGCTTTCCGAAGCATTGTAAGCGATTAGACTCCCGTAACCGACAGCTTATTATTTTAAATTCTTACATAACACAGAATTATCCGCAAGAACAAAAGAATAGTTAGAATATTTGCAAAAATTTATATTAAGATTTAATATAACTAAATACCTGAAACAGTCTTGTAATGAAAAATAAAATTTTTATTGTGTTTTTTTTTTTCTCTCACCTTGGAGATAAGTTCATCGTGATTAGCTAAATGGGCACGACAATGAATGCAACTATACGTGCGGTGGCAGTTGGGCAAATAAGCCTGGAAAGTTTTCACCATGGTGGTAAAGGCCTTACATCCAAACTGCCCAATAGCTAAGTATCAGCACATCTGATAATATTCTTAATGTACCACCAATCGATTTCTGTTCGAGCACAAAATAGTCGAAGAAGGAAACTACGATGATCACAACTCCAGATATGTAGGTAGATATCACACTATATTAACTTCACTATCACAATTTTTATTCATAATATCAAACATCAAATATTTTCTTTCTTCTTTCCCTAAAATATTTGAATGAAACTTTGTAAACAAAAAGGTACACTTCAATTAAAATTAACTAAATTAATCATATAACATACAAAACATTAATTAATTAATAATTATAGTTATTTTACATTAAAATAGATTTCAAATTATCAAAATAAAACTCACTGAATAACTTACTCCACACTAAAAAGCACACATTTCTGAAATGCTTTATATTAAAAAGAATTTATCACAAAATATATAATTTTAGTTTTATTTCTGACATATATGTGAACCGTTTCACGACCTACTTTAGATAAATAAAAAGAATTTGATGCCTAACATAATCGTTCCGTAGACGACGTAATTATTAAACAACTTACCTTACAAATTACGCTATTAATAATTTGATATAATCAAAACAAACATTTATATTGATATTTACGCTAATAATACAAAAAATAAAATAGATATTAACTCTAATAATTCAAAAATTTGAAATAATATTTAATAATTTCATTTAAGCATTTGAAGTTTTATAATTTATGCTATATTTATGTGTATTAAATATACCTGCTCTTCTTTTAAAAATAAAAAAAGACTTAAAAGTATAATTTACATTATTCTTATTATAAAATACAGCAATTACGTTCTCCTTTAAAACTGTAAAATAATCATTATCAGCTCTATTCTGCATTGATGTTTTGATGAATCATCAAAATATTGTCTCTCCAGTGATTACAAAAGATTCTCTGACAAAAACCAGTTTGAGGCCAAAGACATTGGATTATTCCGTAGAACAAAGGATGAATGTTTTTCTAAGCAATCACGATAGATAAAGTTCGTTTGTCTTCTTTATTTTTACACGTTATTATCTGCACAGAGCAGAAATTTTATCTAAAGCAAAGTTCTAACGAAATTTGCATCATTTCTGTTGTGCAAAAATTATTTTTATGTCATTTACTTCGATAATTGATCTTTTAAATATTATGCAATCATCAGTTTTCCTTCATAATTTACACAATAAGTGCTTTTAACTTAATTTTGATTACTCAATTTATTTATTTATACGTTACCGAAAACTGCAGTACAAAAATTAGAACATATTTTTCAATTAACGATAAAGTTCAATAGATTGTTTTTAATTGGCAATATTCATGCATAATTTATCAAAGACAAAGGCGAATCTGTCAACTACGTACCGAATAACTCTCCTCTGTGTCTTGCGTAACAGGATCGTAACTTTCTTCGTAATCACCGTCGATGGGAGACTCGCATCATTAATTTGCACGGAGCCTCAAATTTTTTTTATCTGGCAGATGATATTCTTTCATTTCAAAATATTTTTCAAGTTTAAAAACAATTTTAATTCAAAATCTAATAAGAAATAAAGGGTAAAAAGCTTCCGCTACGCCAAATGTTATTCAATTAATGCCATTACAAGCTAATTTTGATTATAAAAAATTTATTACAAATGCATTCACTTATTCATTAAACAAATTTGCTAAAAATAACACAAATTTCTAATTCTTTTCTAGAGTTATTTTCGGAAAAATATCTTTTAAAAATGGAAAAAAAAAAGAAAAAACAATAACGGCTTGACAAACAGTGAATTTGTTTATCCAAGATATTATTGAAGATAAAATATTCAAATGAAAAATTCAGCTGAAATTTTAATACTATATTTTCATCACACAAATCACGCAAATACAATTTCGATGTATTCGTTCTGTGAATAACACATCAAAGTTCTGATTATTCATTTATTTATATTTAATAATTCAAAGTCTATTTAAAAATAATGCACAACTAATGATTATTATTCTATAAAATAGCAAAAATTTATTATAGCAGAAAAATCTACAGTACATAAATAACAAATTTGTTTATTTTCTAGTTTCCTTAACTAATTACTTAATTTTAAAATAATCCAAATGAAAATTATGATACTATTTGACATTTTGTATTCCTAATTGTACTTAAATAAATAAAGAATGCACTGCAATAATAATTATAAGCAATCGCAAAGGCCATTTTGTTTAATATGCAATAAGAAAATATCTCATTTTCTTTAAATTTAAATAATGACACTTTCGACGTCCCAGTATATGAATTACGTTCATTATAATATTCAATGCTTGATAAAAAATAAATAAATAAAAATAACAATATCCTACCATATTTGTATTGCTATATTTTTCAAGTTTTTGCTGAGATTTAAGCTATAAAATGATACAGTTTAAGAAAATGACAATAAACTTTTATCCTCTTTGAAGAATTTAACCTTATAAATAATATAATTAATATGATACACACTTAACTTTTGATGTTATGCAGAAAATCCTGTGTATTAACCAATATTTCACACTTTTTTAAACATCGTACACTTAACTTTTGATGAATAATGACTACGTTAGTAATGTTGTTAGCTTTTACATTAAAAATCAAAATTACATAGGTTAATATATTAAAATTAAACATTGAGAAGAGAAAAAAATTTTAAGGAGTTGTTCTAAAAATACTGTAAAAATAGTTCTGATTAGATAAGACAATAAAGATATTAGCCTGCTGCTCTGGGACTAAATTAAATTAGGTTTAAGACTAGATTAGATCCTCAGAAATTTCTGTGGCTAGTTTTTGGTCTAAATACTTTCGGCCTCATCATATATAGGCCTGGTCAAACCCACGGTGGCACGATAATGGGTCTCTTAATGCCTAAAGAACAAAAAGAAACTGTTTCATATTTTGGTCTTTGTTCTATAAAAGCATTTTGGATAAATCAAAACAACTATTTTATAAAGAAACAATCACACTTATTAACTAAAATGGCCAAGATTTCTTACAATTATTTGCAGAACATAAATAATAATTATATATTTAATTAGCTTTATTAGTAACTAGATATATACGTTAATCTAAGAAAAATTAAAACTAATAACAATGAAATCATTTTTGAAATAAAATGATCAAGTGATTTTCTCCGAATTTAAATCCGTAAAGAATTTTAAAAAATTTAATATTAATTTTTAAAAAATGCCAATTTATATAACAAAATCCATATGTTTAGTATATAAAACTTCAATTTAAAATACTTTATTACTGAATCACGAAATCGAAATCTATACTAGAATTTTTCTCGAAACATCTGCATTTGAATCAGTATAAACTATTTTTACTGGTAGTCATAGTTATTAAGTTTTTTTTCCTTCGATGAAGTATTTGACTGAATATACTAAAGTGATTTACATACCAAAATTTGGCGTTTAAGACTGTTGTGATTGCAATTATGTTCCAATGTTATAAGCTGTTAGAAAAAAACATTATGAGAAAAGCTGTCATGAGACAATAAATTACATTTCAGATACATAAACATGAATAGATTAAATAAATTTAATTTAATTTAAATAAAAGCAATTAATAAAATAATTCCAACAAAACAAAACTTCTATATTTAATATATTATTAGATCGAAAATAAATAAAAATTAAACTTTTCCTTCGGAGCTTCTGTTAAATATTAATTATTATTATTATTTATATAAAGCATTAACTAGAAACTTCCTTAAAAAAAAAGAAGTAAAATATTTTAACTTACTATAATCTGATAATATGTATTTTAACCTTACAACTAGCATTGTTTTCCACACACAATAAAATTGAGGATTTACTTCCTACTTACGATAGGAAAATTACGAAACGGAACCACTAGGATTTGTATTTCATTGTCTGATTGCAGTCCAGAAATATGTAATTTATATTTTTGCCATTAAAATTATATCGCCGTCTATTTCCGAAATTACTTTTCCGATATATCTACTAATGCAGTATTTAGAATCAATTTATAATAATTGAATCATATTTTATCTAGTATTTATATTACAAGCGATTACTCAATATATATATTTAACGCAAGATAAAAATCATAGTTCAAGCTATGACTACTTCATAATACAACACACTTTTATATTTATAATTCTTTTTATAAAATTAAATAACGTTAATTTATCTTTATAGAAGCGCACCATAACGCAAAGTTACCGCAATAATATACTACTGTAATTTACATTTCATCACATTCTAGGCTTATTTGAAAATACTTTAGAGATGTTTTCTTTGCAAGTAAATTCCTAAAATTTTGGTATATTTGCCATTTAATATATATTTTTACATGTTAAATAATTTAAAATTTAATCACTTAGGTTAAATCTATGCTATATATAGGATATATATGATAAATATTAATCAAAACCGAGAATAACAACAAATTACTGAATATATAAATATATATGAGAGCCTTCTAATCTGTTTTTACATATAAAATTACACATTCGGAGTTTTAAAACAAAAGCATTCGAGACTGTAAACAAAGAAAGGTAATCTAAGACTATTAAATTTATCAAATTTTCTAGAAAGAGATTATTATAACAATAAAAAATATCAAGTTTTATAGTAAAAACTTTAAAAAACAGCAGTGGCACGTCATCCTACAGGCAAGAGGGGCAATTTCTCGTAAGTCCCCGACAAGAGGCCTCGAATCAATATATTATAAGAAAATACATCCCGAAATAAATTCCCTGAAAAGAAGTCAAACACCGTACACGGGGTTCCCGCTATAATAAATATATAAGAGATCCTCCTAATCTGTTTTAACATATAAAATTACACAATCCGAGTTTTAAAATGAAAGCATTCGAGATCGTAAACAAAGAAAGGTAATCTAAACTATTAAATTTATCAAATTTTGTAGAAATAGATTATTTTAAGGATAAAAAAATATCAAGTTTTACAGTAAAACAATTTTAATTTTTCGAGGGAATGGCAGCGGCGCGTCATCCTAATTCTGGAAGGCCCCTCGACGGGAGGCCTCGAATCAATACATTATAAGAAAATACGTCCCAAAACAAATTCCCCGAATAGAAGTCAAACACTGTACCCGGGGCCCCAAATTCAAATTCGAAGGGCCCCTGCTAATCTATAACGTGCCACTGGTATAAACAGTATGGTAATTTTAAATATTTACATTGTTTTTAACGTACATTCACGGGTAATTTCGCAATACGTACCGAAGCACGAATGGGGGACAGGCAGGACGAGTTGTAAACACAACAGGAACAAGGGAAGAAAAAAAAAAAAATAATAATAATAAAAATAAAATATAAAAGAAAACAAACCACAACAACGGCAGAAAGGTTAAGAAATTAGCAGAGTAAAGCTTAATTTTATAGATTTTAAGCGCATTACGAGACGATGCAGAATTGACATTTTCAAATTTATCTCCAAAGGCAGCCGATCAGCTGTTTACGGAACGTTGCACGAGACGGCATCGCACGAGATCCTTAAGCCTAACAAAGGATATCAACAAATCTATCCATTTATCGTTATATAAAGCTTAACACGCATTAAACCGATCCGTATAGGCGTTTATAAAGCTCCGATTACGCTTATAAAGTCGATAAACGACGTTATAAGGCCTAGAAAGACATCAACGCAGAAGACAAAGGACGCGTAACTAAGCCTTCATCTTAAGCCTCGGACGTCTTTATTTGAAGCCGAAATAACGAGAAAGACTCGTCGACTTCGACTTTATACGGAATTAGACTTAATCTAAGGCGTTTTACCGACGGGAGCGAGTTTATTTAACGTCTTACTTACTTGCATCGATGCGTCCTTTTTTTGTTTTGACTCGCCTAAGCCTACTCAGCTGGACAACAGACGACGGAAACAACTAAATGATTACGCATGCGTCGTGGTTGCTAGGCTCTTATCCAATCGCCTGTCTCCTTTACCAGGACGATCTTTTCAAGGACATTGGCCTCCTCGCGTACAAACAAAAGAGAATATATATAAATTTTTTTTTTCTTCTTTTAAGCCTTTGGAGACGACGGCTGTTTGATTTTACGTTCGGCAAAATTGTACGAAGCAGATGGCAATTAAATAGTTACGTCCGGTGCGAATTGTTATGACTCGTCTACTGTTGCCAATTTGTAGGGAGGAAGGTCACGCCTGGACGAGGACCTCGGCGGTTGGCGGGATTGCTTTGTCTGGCACTTTGTTCGCAGGAAAGCGACCGTTGACAGCTGGAGGACCACGTGCCCGTGTTATTGCGTGAAGGGTAAATAGAGTATTGGTGAGCGGCTTTCCTTACACACGACGCTTCGATTTTTTTTCCACGTAAAGCCGTCTCCCATCGCAGAGATTCTGCTATTGAAAGATTCGGTTTGTTTTTTTGTTATAAAAAGAGGATTATGAATGTAATAAAATATATCGAATTTATTGTAAAGTGATTTATGCCACTAAAACACTGTATCGAACGTCTTCTTTGTTCCAATAACCCTGCCACAGCAATTAATTTATTATCTGTTTTTGTTTCGTGTAGACCCACATTTTCCTGTTTTGATTCTGCTTCTGTTAAATATGATTCACGACTTCTATGACTAATTAATATTGTTTTTTTAATGCTTTCCTAGATATTCTCTCTCTAAAATTGTTTGAAATGATGTATAAGTTAAGCTGCATATGAGCCATTTAGAAGACGAACCGTTCGCTTTAAAAATATACCAAAATTTATGGGTAATAGAAGGCCCGTGTTGCTACGCAAACATACCGAAAATTTACGAAGACGACTTCAAAAGATAGCTTATTAAAACAATAAAATCGACAATGATTCGATGACTATTAAAAAAAAAAAAAATGCGTAATTAATTTTTCGCTGAATGAAGAAAAAAAATATTTAAAAATCAATTAGAATTTTATTTCTTAAAATTCATTTTATTTAATAGAAAAATAAATTTTTCATGCGAATATATTTTTATTCATTATATCTAATATTTAAATATCGATTAATCATAGCCCCGGCAGAGTTTTGAGAATAAGACTTCTGATTGGCTAATATTTTTATTATAACATTTCATAGACATCGGCATGGAAGTAAAATAAATCTTCCAAATATTATAGGTTTTAAAGTATTCATTATTTTCGGATTTTTCAAAGTGAATTTATTTTTTATTTTTTCGTTTTTTTTCCTGTCGCTCCCGAGAGAAGCTTCAAATTGGTTTTTATGCAATGATATATGATATCACAATCTTTTCCAATTTTTTCTTAAAGCGTCATCGGTAGAATTTCATTGATCTGACTTCATCAACAAAACCCATTTACTATCGATATACAGCGAGCAAAAAGATAATTCTAGATACTGTGATGAATTTCCCACAAAACGAAGCGGTTACTAAGAGAGAAAAAAAGAGGAAATCAGTGTATGTATTTTCCTCCCCTAAAGTATAGACTTTTTATAAAAATTAAATTAAAATTCTTGTATTTTTTTTTTTTAAATTGGTAACTCGGCAATTTGTAGTAATTCTTGGAAATGATTCTCAGGCAGGAAAGTTACACAGCTACTTGTGCACCAGCTGGACCAAGTCAGGTAACATCGATTTTTCCATCCCCTTCTTTGTAAGGTGAAGTACAGGTTAAATCCGACAAAGTTATAATCAACCGATGAAGAAATTTTTCAGATAAGGAAAAATAAAACTAAATAAAAATCGATATTTTTATTTTAAAATTCAATTTTGCATTAAAAGTTTTTTTTTTCTTTCTTTCTTTCCTTTTCCTTGGGTGATACCGTGGATAAAATCCGATAAGATTTTGTTTACTTAGACATGGTATTCGTGCTACAAGCTTACGTTTCTTCCAGCTAGACTTGTAAATACTTTTATAAAATAATATACCTTCTGGGTATAATAATATTATTGTTATTACTACCATTATTATTCAAAAATTTAGATTTGAATTCTGTTTGATCGCGTATAACTCGATAATTCTTAAGCAGTTTAATAAGATGGTCATGAAGAGGAAGGTCAAACAACACAAATGCTTTATATAAACACGTTCTTAGTGATAACCAAGGTTTTTACAAGGAAAACCACTCACCGAACCCGTTGTATACTTCAATACTAAACGGCAATGAGAAACGTAGAAAGGATAACCTATACAATGTATGCAAAATATCCCTAAAAATACGAAAATAAATTATATATATATATATATATATATATATATATATATATATATATATATATAAAATAAAATTCAAATTTATAAGATAATTTTTTTATTTATTTACATTTGTTGAAGCCGATGAACTTAGCCTAAAACGTTGGTATATTGTCTGATAAAAAATTTATTTTTTAGCTTGTTATCAGTTGGACGACCTTCGGTTTTCACGTTTTCTCCGGTTTGACGATCCCTGAAATGAATTATGAATGGAAAATATTCAATAATGTTTTATTTTCTTTCAAGGATATCGAATACGAACTTCATATAAACCGAACAAGCCTGATATAAAACATTAAACATATCCGATACGGATATATTACAAGGTTGTAAGGAGCAACTTTCTATCTTACGTATTAAATTTCCTGTATAATTCGTTGCTTCTCTACCATGTTTGAAATTCGAAATTACCAGGCTTTGGCATAGGGCCTCAAGTTTTAGGTTTCGGGATGCAGGTTTTTAGTCCTGGACGCGAAAGCCTATATTAGCAAGACCCTAGATCATATTCCTGGGCTAGAATTCTAAAACTAACGCTAGCAAGGCCGCTGCATCTTGTACGGTATGAAATATCACATGTACAATGCTAACAGGACTCCTGCATCTTGTACAATATGAAATGCCGCATGATACACGCGTTACATTGTACAACTTTATATAGAAAGAACCTGGAAAGTCCAGGCTAGTCTAGGACCTCTCACAACCTAAACCGAAACTGTGTATGTGTAAGTAAATTTTACGACTGAAAAAACCGATTTTACGAGCTTTTAATGTCGGCAAACGGTTTTAAATTTATGAAAAATTTAAAATCGTTTATCGGAAAGAATATTCGTACGTTTATTCAAAGCGAGTAAACGAGTATTTTCCAACACCCTTTTTTACCGTGTCGCACAGTATAAAATGTTAATCCCAACTCCCTTGGTGCTCGCTCGGCATGCGATACGAGATTTTTTTAATTGTTCATTAAAAAATAAAGGCTCACCGCTCGTATAATTAACTCTTACGTAAAGGTTAATAATACGTTTTGCTTACGTCAACAATCGTAATTAAATTTTACTCGTTGTTAATTTAAATTTTTGGCATTAAAATCCTTCAAACGCCAAAGTGTACGGCGCAATTGACTCGTAAGTGATGTTTTAAAACTGGTGTTAATATATATTAGGCAAAAAAATGAATAAAAATCGTTTAAAATATCCCGAAATAATCATTGAGTTAAATTAATTTCTAAAAATTCTTGAATATTTTATAGAAATATTTCATTTCTAAGAAAAATTTTTCATTCTTTAATGCAATAAATGTATTTTCTGAAAACCCGATTCTTCCACCTAACGGTATCAATCATACAAAACTATTCCCCGAATTGATGGATGTTTGTTTTCTTACCGAGAATATTTTTTTATTACTTAAAATAACGTAAGAAATAATATAAATTTGTTACTTTAAAAATTTATTTAAATAATAAAACAAACGATAGTGAAAATTTAAGCTCGGGGGGACGAGAAAACAATAATACGTTATCGCGTGACATAATAAAAATGACGTAATCTTTCGAAATTTTGAAATATAATTATGTAGAAATTAAATTACGTTTTAATAACTTGCACAATATATAAACAATTTTTTTTGTAATTTTCGATTATTTATAAATAACAAAGTTATCGAATTCGACGATTTCTCAAATCTCGTTTCAATTTTGTAAACAACGTCTGCTTCCATAATCGATTACGCATGCGTCACTTTAAAAAAAAAATGACGTATTTTAAAAATTGTAATTAAAAAGCCGTCAGAAGTTAAATAAAAAATTATTTACGAACATTTTCTGATAATAATAACGACAATTTAATTCGTATATAACGTTAATTAATTTGTTGGCCGTCACGTGACATTGCGTCATAACGCAGAATAATCTTTGCTGGTGTGCGAATTTCGAAATCGAATAATTGTTATTAAATTGAAAGAATTTTGCATAATTTTAAGAATTTCGCACGTAATCGAAGCTTTTAGCGAGGTCGAGTAACTCAATAATTGAATAGTGTAGAATTATGCCAGAAATAACGCGATCAAAGTTCGTGTTATGAAGGAATTGATACCTACTTAATAATAAACGTTACTAAGTTTAAACCTTAGTTATTTTATTGCGTATAAATTCACAAAACACAATCCTATACCTTTTAAATACGTTTAACTGCGTAATAAAACCTATCAAAAGTTAATTAACAACCAAAATTAGTGATAAAATGGACAGGAATGGGTTACCGCCGATCGATATATAAGCATTGATGGTCATTTATTTAAGAATTAACAAGATATCATTCGCTAAAAATGGTGCTAAATTACTAAATTACGTGCGCACCGGCGAATTACTGGAAAAGAAGCGTAAATTATAATGGAATTTCGAAAAAAATTGATTAATTTGTAAATCGATGATTACGACGTCACCACGGTCTAAATATATGAAACCGTTCTAAAAAAAGATGGCTACCGGAAAAAAATGGCTTTTTATATTAAAAATTCCGCCGGATTTTTACGTAATCGAGGAATTCGACTCGTGTAATCGCTGTAAACACGCATGTATTTCTGGGCGAGGATTAAAATTAGTTATGTCAACAGGAGAAAGTAAGGCGCCACTGCGACCCCGTTACGACTGTGAGTAATCAGGGGGTTTAACTAATGAAGTAACTCGCTGTTACCAGTGAGTAATAACCATTTTTCGCGCTATTTTCGGTTGCGTATTGCATTCCTCGGGAATTCGTTACCATGCCACGCTTCGTACTTGTATATGCCAAAGGATAAGAGAAGCGTAACCTGTTTTAAACGAGGTCTGGAAGGATAAAATGAAGGATTAAACTGTGGGAAGCGAACAGTAAGTAGGAGAAGACCAGATAACGCCATTTATCGCCTCTATCTTCACTATTACTCCCTTGAAATAGAAAGGAAAGAGTAGGAATAAATACAGTCCAATCTCCCTGCAACGGCCACCTCTAAGCGGCGGCCATTTTTTAATTGCTACTCTCTTTAAATAGGAAGAAAAGAGCGCCATTTTCTGTCGAGAACTTCAACAAAAATGCATAAACTCCAAACAATGGCCATACTCTTATGTTTTAGTCAGTGGCCAGTGTTCACAGGTTTGACCGTATTAGGAAGTGGGATTAAAATTAAGGAAGAAACACACGTAAATAGGAAAATTGAATAACAGAAACAGAGAGAAACAACAATAGAAATTAAGTGAAAGAAAGAAAATCAACTATGAAAAACAGTGCACAGATAGGAACAGAGGACTCTGTGACGTCCCCCTTTTATATGCATATCTGATGCCCCCTAAACGCGAGGCTCACGCTTTTAGGGCCTCAGGGATTCTCTCGACTAGGGTCTTGCACAATCTAAAACTGCCACTAACAAAAAGAATATAAGGACGAGAGACTGAGCACACTTTAAAAAGCAGTTCTACGGATGAGAGGGTCGAATCTTTCACAAATGTGGGGCCTAAAGCCATAAATATATATTAATAAAACCGTTAAACAAGTAAAAATGAGCGTTTGGAGCCCAGTAATCTTATTGGCCCCAAATGCTCGTGTTTACCTATTTAACAGTTTTATTGGTGGCACCTCTTCGAGCCGGGCCTGCAAATCAGCAATGATGAGAAAAGGAGGCTTTAAAGTGAAGAATCAACATTGTGGAATGTTACTGAAGCATCCGGAGGCCCCAAGCGTTAATTTCGAGCTCCTTTATTATTTATAAATGGAATTTAATATACATTTATTTCGATTTGCCCCGAGGCCCTAAGCAAGTTCCTAGTTTGGCATCGTCTCTAGTTACTTTTCTATCACAAGAGGGCATCTAGTATTACTAGGGGTTCAGGGACAGATGAATCGCGATAGTAATAATGGGGATGAGAGAGGAATCACACAAAGAAGTTACGTCCCAAGTGAAGGGGAATAGAAAAGAAACAGCACTTAAAACTTAGGGTTTATGACGATTACAACACAGCTGGAGTTGGATTTGAACGTATAATCCTAAGCTGTGACATAGGTCTCACGTCTTCTATTAAACAATTCCGGACAATTGACTTTTTGGGATTGAAGAGAGGCCCTAAGCTATTGTTTACTTCTAAAGCCAGCTTCGAACACAGTAAATACAACACTAAGAGATAACAGTAACCAGATAACTGCAACAGGGGGTCTTCTAGCTACTTTCCTGTAGGTAGGAGGCCTCTTACAGCGCAAACAATTCAGGGGAAACAATAGATAATGGTAGAGTAGTATAGAAATTAAATTAACAAAGGATGGGATAGGCAACTGAAGTGTTATAGATGAGATAACAGCAGGAAAAGGAAATACAGGAAAGGTGAGATTGATGATTAGAGGAAAGGCAATCACAGGAAATGAGGCCTTGCAGCACCAAGCAAGACAATACAAAAGCAAAATCAAAAGCAAAAAGATGGAAGAGAAGACACAAACAGAGGGTGGAACTAGCACAGAATATATCCGTAGAAAATAGAAAGAGGAGAAAGCAACAGTCGCTACAGAGGGGCTTTTTTTGAAATAGAACAGAGTAGGTAGCAAACAAAGAGCAGAAGACTGTTGAGATAAAGCAGAAAACAGATAAGATGAAGAAAAATTTCAAATCGTAGTAGAGTGGGCCTACAGGGAAAACAACAGAGCATTAGATATATGTAAAAGTAGGACACGTAACAGGCTGGATAAGAGGACACGAGAAATGGGAGTTTCTGTATGTAGGAGGCTTCGATAGGTGCAGTAAGCGAGATAAAAATGGAGTAAAAACAAAGAAAATGGCGCAGGATGGAATAAAACTGCCTGCGTTTTTAGAAGCGAATGTACAGAGAGGCACAAATTATAACAAGGAAGTAAAGGTTTAACAGATAACACGGGTGAGAGGTTAAATCGAACAACCTCCGTTGGTGGTGTGGCTTGCAGCTTGATATCATCACACAGTTATAACTAATTACACTACCGAGTGTAATCATTTTACACCTACAGTGAAACCCGAATAAAACGGAAAAAGTTCTTCAAAACAGGGCGATTCTCTGTGTTAAAAAAAAAACCTGCGAAACAAGGAAAAATATTCGGTACATGCGATCCATTTTACGCAGGTTTTACTGTATTTTCCAGTAAAACAAACTGTAATAATTATCGTGAATTGTTGCAACGTGAATTTCCTGTTTTGTTTGCAAAATTTCGTAAACTTCGTCTCCTAAATTCTCGCAAAATCTGCGATAAATCGCGCGGTTTCTGCACACGACTTCCTCCTTCCCCTCGATCGATCGCGGCCGACGAGGACGATGCCGACAAGCAGTGTTTTGATCACGTGACACCGCCGAATGGAGGTCAAGTGCTGCTTTTGGAATACATTCCCGTCATGTGACCCGCGCCTGTATTTATTGCTCAGGTGTATTTACAGAAGCGAAGTTTAATTTCGGTTCCTGACGTTCGAATTTAGACACGGTTTTGCTGTCTTTATCTAATTATCAGAGGTCAGACACGGGATTTTTATTAAATATAACGAAAGATTTTCTCTCTCCCTCTCTCTCTCTTTGGGTGTGACTTGATAATGATTTTACAAAATTCGACCCGAGCAATTCGTCTGCGTGATAAATTTCTGTACGTTTTCATCCGATTATCACGCGAAAGGTTTAAAAAAAACAATGGAAATTTCACTAGGGACGTCTAAAAGATAGGGGTGTTTTCACTCTAAACTTTAAAATAAAACGAAAATTTCACTGGAAAAGCTAAAATAAATTTTTCTCGTCTAAAAAATAGCTTAAATTTCACAAAAATTTCATTCGAAAGTCTAAGGAATAGCGTAAAGTCCTCTCTAAAGAGCAACGGAAATTTCAATGGAAAGTCTGTAAAAATAGTGTAAATTTCACTCGAAAAAATCTATAAAAACAGTAAAAATTTCACTGTAGAAAGATAGTGAAATTTCACTCAGGACCCCCTGAAAATGTAGCATAAATTTCACTTTGAAATATCGTGAAAATTATACTCGAAAACCAATAAAATAGCTTAAATTTACCTAAAAATAATCACAGAAATTTTATGTGTAAAACATGAATTTCATTGGTATAAAATCTTGAAAAAGTGACAGGAATTCTTTAGAACTTTTGAAACCGAGCAGACGTCATCCAATAGAAACGAACGGCGCCATTTTGTAATTTACTTTCGGCGAAAGGTTAATTTACAGTTGGTAATGACTTTTGCAGCTCGCCACGGCATTTTCAAAACGCGTCGTTTATAGTTATCAATTCATTAACGTTTAGTCAAAACTCATTTTCTAGAATATTTACAGAATTATCTGAGTGAATCATCATTAATTACCGACCGAATCACGCCTTTATCCATTGTTTCTCGTAATTACTTATCTTATTCATAATTATATTTAAAATATTAATTTTCATTTTAATCGTAATCAATTAAGATAAAAGTAATTTAGTGGGGGTACCCGCGTCCATTCTAATTTCACTGATTTTTATGCTTAAATTGATTGTAAAAACGTATCCGGAATCTTGGAATTATCTAATTGTAATTACATTAGAGCTCGACGTCTAGGCTGCGATTGGGTTAAGTTGCAGTGCAATTTAATTCCCTTATTACCGTATCCGTTTAGAGCATTAAACGCTTAAAGCGTGAATCATTAAATCGGCTTTGTCCACTTAAATTAGCAACAATTGAATCCACTTGGAGCACGGACGACCGTATTTATTTTGAGCATCAATTGCATTCATTCTGAGCAACACTGAATCCATTAGAAACGACCATACCCATCCTGAGCAGCAACTGCTTCCATAGGAATGACCAAACCCATCCTGAGCAGCAATGCATCCATAGGAACGACCATACCCATTCTGAGCATCAACTGCATCCATAGAAACGACCAAACCCATCTTGAGCAGCAACTGCATCCATAGGAATGACCAAACCCATCCTGAGCAGCAACTGCTTCCATAGGAACGACCATACCCATTCTGAGCAGCAACTGCTTCCATAGGAACGACCATACCCATTCTGAGCAGCAACTGCATCCATAGGAACGACCATACCCATTCTGAGCAGCAACTGCATCGATAGGAACGACCATACCCATCCTGAGCAGCAACTGCATCCATAAGAACGACCATACCCATCCTGAGCAGCAACTGCATCCATAGGAACGACCAAACCCATCCTGAGCAGCAATGCATCCATAGGAACGACCATACCCATTGTGAGCAATGACATTTGAATCCACTTGGAGCAAAAACGTGTGGATCCTCGTCTGTAAATCCCACATCCACTCAAGGAATTTGAATTTAGAAATGTTACCACTGTAGTTGCGATCCGAACCCACGACTTTCAAAACATAACGAACTTTCTAAACAGATAAGCTAACGGAACGAACAGAAGAGAGATAAGTATAGAAAGATGTTGGCTTCTTTGTGGAGTAGGAGTATGGATAATTCACTAGGATTTTGCACGTTACTTGTTTGTTAATTATGGATTAAGCTGGCGAATGATCCATAAAATCACAGATAAAAGGGATGTAGGGAAGAGGATAGCTCGAGGTTTGAAGCTAGGGACATAGAACATAAGAATGCAAACACGAATTTCGGGACTGAAAATGGCGGAGAATGAAAGCTTTAATGGAAGACAACTTCAGATTGAGTTTGAATTTCATGGTTAAATCTTTTTACTTTATGAATATTTTTCGCACGAAACGAGAATGAAAAGTTGTTTATTTCGAACAGGTTCATCTCATTCAACCCCTCTTTCGTATTAACGTAATCGTATCGTTTCGGTTCTGTTACGTAAACCGGCACGTGATTGTTTATTAAAAATATGTTAACGTGACGTCCACAACAGATGACGATCCTACCGCGAATATATTCTAAATCTTGTGTGTTTATCCGAGATGACACGTGCCATTTTCTCTACCCCCTACACTTACAAATATATGAATTATAATAGGAAAGCTTCAAGATCGACTAGTGATGCGTTAAGTGTTATCCTTAATCCATTGTACCCACCGTGGCCAAGTGGATACAACCACCAAACACGTGGAGATTCCGGATGTCTAACACCCGAATAGGGTCCAGTTTTTCATAGAATGCCCCCCGTTGGCACACCGTTCACGTGTTTCGTTGCCGTATCCCACCAAATCAAACCAGTACTGATGATTCATTAAACAGAACACTAGATCCTTCAGGGGTGCATCACTAAAAGCAGATGGCACACATGCTTCTAGTGATTTTAATTAAAATTATAGCAGGAAAGCTTCGAAATTATCTAGTGATGCATTCATTGAGTGAAACACTAGACCTTTGACGTGCAACACTAGAAGTAGAGCTACTTAAGTGATCAAATGGTGCAATTAGACTTTTATTATCACTCCACCCAGCAAAAATAGAGCTTAATCAATGATTACTTCATGATGTTTACACATTACCGGACAGACAAACGGACTCATAGTTAATATATCTCTTTCATTACCAGACACAGGAAAGAAGCAAACATAAACACACACGTTCACAGCATCATATTTTATTAATTATCACGCGGGTGTTCAAGCATCAATCATCATAAACACAGACCTAACGCTACCTGATTTTTGCATTTAAAACACAGGCAAGAACTCGATTAACCGGTTTTAAATACAATCCGCGGGATAATTCCACGGTAAACATTTAAAATCTCGAATTAAATCCCTCCACCCTCCCTCGACGGGGCGCCATTTTTTGCGCCTTAAAGGACCCGTTAATAGAAAATTACCTCACTCAATTAAGAAAGCGCACGGTTAAACGGGGGTGGGGGTGTTGACGTGGTTCAAATTACACTGGCAGCTGCAAGACAGGGTGCGCATTGTCTCGAAAATAGCCGCGAGATGAGAACAAACTCCGTACAAGGGTCATTGCCATAAGCTGGGTAATTACAATTACCAGCTGTTACGAGTATGTGGGAATCATAATTATGACGTAAAAAAGTTTTGTGGGGCGCAATGCATTGTTGGTAAAGGCGATATAATTGTAAGACGAATCTAAGAATCTGCGGTGTTACGCTTCATTTGCAATGCGTTGCGTCACGTTGCTCGTTACCCTCCGTTTGCCACGGCTTGCGGCTTGTAACTATGGGATGGAATTTGATAAGATGGCAATTAAATTGTTTTTTGCCCCCGTTTATTATAATTAACTAGCTAATTTTTCTTATTTTAATTAAAGTTTTAATGAGAAATGCTATTTTTTTTAACTGTTACGCAGAACAAGTCGAGTAACTATCGTATACGCATTGTAAATGTTATTCTGAGAGTAAAACGAATTAAGTTTGGGTGATGTTGAGAAATACCTCATGGTGTTTCTGGAGAATTTTGTTCGTTTTTTAGTATAAAATTTAATTGTTTCCCCTGGAAATGAACTATTCTCGTCTAGAAATCGAGAATTCCCTCCTATAAGAGCACTATTCTCCTCTAGAAATCGAATATTTCCTTCTATAAGATCATTACTCTTCCCTAGAAGTCGAATTTCTCCCCTAATCGAATGTTTCTCCTATAAAATCACTATATTTTCTTCCAGAAATCGATATTTCTCCTTATAAAATCACTATTCTCTTCTAGAAAAATCGCTATTCTATCCTAGAAACCGAATATTTCCTCCTGTCAGACCACTATTCTATCCTAGATGATGAATATTCCCTACTGCAAAACCACCTTTTCCCCTTACAGATTAAATACCGGTTGATGTTACCTATGGTTCCAAGATGGCGGATCGTCTGATTCCGGCAAGGAAACAGCGAGGACGCACGTTCTAACCTAACCTAACCTATTCTAATAATTTTGTTGGTAATAATTACGGTAATTTATTAGAATAGGTTAGAACGTGCGTCCCCACTGTTTCCCTTCTTCTATTTGCTGGAATCAGAGACGAGCCGCCATCTTGGAACCATAGGTAACATTAGCCTAAATACCTTATGATACAATAATCACCACTCCCTCTCCTGGAAATCAAATATTGCTTCTAGAAAATCACAATTGTTGTCTAGAACATTTATCGAAAAGATTATTCCTGTTAGAAATCGACCATTTTTCTTCTAGAAAATCACGTTCGTGAGATTTCTAGGAGACACGCGGACACACAATTTCCAAATTCGTCGCGCTTTGAAAAATAATAATTAAAAAAAAAACAATGGAGAAGACTGTTTAATCAAGTAATCGCGAGAAAGGTGTGCGCATTATACACGCGAGAACCTCACCCATTCGTAAGCAAGGCCAACAATAGGCGTTTGAATGTGCGCAAAATTAACAGTAGATCTAATCCGTGGGCTAATGGATGGGTTCGTTTTCTGTTTTTCTGGAGAGTTACCAAGCGCCACTCGCTAATTACAATTAGCTATTCACGCGCCGTTTTGTTAACGAAACCAATTAACAGCGCGCGCGTTCCAATACGGCGCTAATTATCTCGCGATGCGCGCGAGCGTTAAATCCATTGTTACGCAACACGTAAACCGCACACTACACACAAGAACTTTTTTTTGTTTTTTTTTAAGAAACTCTGACTTATCTAATGCAAAAATCGGCGCATCGTCTAATGGAAAGCGGTATCAAATACGTCATAAAACACGCATTACAAGACGAAATACCGCTTTTTAAATTCCCCTCCCCCCGACGAACAGGAAATGGAGTGACATCTCGTGGCGAAAACTCGTGGAGATTTTTTTTAATTTCGATTTATTTATAAAAAAAAAATGTCGACCGCTGCAGACATCTGTTACCGAAACGTAAATGTAACATTAATAATTCAAACAAGTCGGCGAGGGACATCTTTTTTCCTGTTTCTAAATTGCTTAAACGATTTTAGGAAAGTTCAATAATTTAAAAATGCGTATCCAATTTAGGAAACGAACGTTTTAAAGTCATTCCTGGCCGGACATTATCAAGGACGAGAGACTTTTTTTATTTATTTTATTTTTAAAACAGCAATTGAACCTTACGGCTGACTGACCTGAAGCAGTCAATGACAGTAGATTGACCCTCTTTTCTTTTTATTTTTTTTTACCAGTCACTGTATACACGTACTTTACGTGTGAATGAACTTTCCAAGAAAGGCATTGAAGTACTAAAGATTTAATACGTAACTTTAAACGGCATTTTTACTGTTTCCAGAACGAAGTTCTGTTTACTTTGGAATTACTTTGATAAATACAAACACTGGCATATCGTTACGAAAACAAAACAAAGCCATTTATCTACTCTACAAGATAAGAACGATATAACAATGACAGAAGTCGACGATCGCTTCTTTGTTGTTTGCATTGTGTTTACGGTATCTCGTGTGTTTAACACACAAGAACCTGTATAAATTTAATCACGTGTCTTATGAGGACTCGTAAAACCCACTACAACTAGGTCCCCGCTATATATATAATCTGATAATTTTAGGTTAACCTATTGTTCGGTGCACTCACGTTTCTTAGTGGGGCCTCAAAATGGTGGGTGTTCTGAATCGGTTACAGTATTTTAAGCGAAAGCGAAACGTGATACTGTTTTTTTTATTACGTGAACAGCAATTTTTTAATACTATTTTTCACGTAACGTTTGCGTTACGTAAACGCAAACCTCTATTGTAAGATATCATGTCTGTTTATGGTTGCAGTGTGATTTTTCAAGGACTTTACCCGTCAAAATGACGGATGTAAATGCATGGAGAGTGTCAGAATAGTGCAATGAAGGTAAGAAGCCAACGTTTCCCTCCGGTTATTTAGTTTAAACAGCACGTTTGAATCAATTTCGGTGCCTTATCTATCGCTACGTTCGCACCATCCTTCAACACCTACCCCATTAATTATCCAGTTAAGTACCTTTAAAACTCGCATATTCTGGAAAAACCGATACGTATCTTATCGCAGACAGCGGGAAATATATATATATATATTCAGTTTTGCGTAATAGAGGTAGTCCTTAACGACCACAACATAACAGTCGATGCCTGCGATAAAAGAAACATGTTGGGTTTCTTGGACTTGGCAAAAATCTAAAAATCGATATCAGATGTTTACTTTAAGTTGTTGCTTCGATATTGAATTTCCGTGTGTTAAAAGCGAAATTCTTTAACGTACCAGAACGAATTATATCCTACGCAACACGTTTTTTAACGTGTTACGTACGATATTCGGCGATGGCCATCTGTTTTCGTGTGTTTATAAACAATGGGCATCCGTTGTCCCCAACCTTGAATGGCCAGATTAGTAGGAAGGGAAGTGCACGAACTCTCGCAGACCTTGAGAGAAGATGAGATGGTTATATTTAGAATACACGAAAACCATCCGTTAGCGTTACCTGCTATCACTATTCTTTCCATACACCCCCATAATTTTGGTATCTTCTGCAAGGTCGTTCCACATTTTAAAGCGGAAGGATACGCATCTTGCCAAGTCGGTAACTCGGCATAGCTTTTGGAAAAATTACAATTATCGAGTAATTCTCCAAAGAAATTACACGCGAAATTTAATGAAAAAATCGCGTGCTCGTATTTATTTTTTCTGTCCGTCTACACACATTTTCCATAATTGCATAGGGGTAGACTTTATGTAGGTAGAACCGTTAGTTAACTACTGGTCATTTTTTTTCTTTTTTATATGTAATTACTGAAAATACCGGTTCTCTTAGTGTGTTTAAGATTGATTAGGATCTTGTGCAGTTATACCAGGATTTAGTACCTTCGAACTAGGCTCTAGAGTACAAGTTACAGCCGTTTATAGAGTTGTAGAAGCAGTTAATGTTACAGCCTTTCGAGAAAGTCTGCAGTGTTCTTTTGTAGATCTTTAGACAATTGTGACCAATTCGTTCTTTTTAAAGGTGTGACCCGGCTCCAGAAGAACAATAATCCTCTCTTTTAGGCCTTCGAGATAGATTAATATGCTCTTTATTAACATTTCTCCCCTGATGAAATAGAGCATTACTTTTGTATCCACGAGCTCGTTATGCCCCCCTTTAAAAAAATATATACTGGTTTTTCTATTGGCATCCTCTATAAATACCCTTTAAAATCTATAGATAGAGAGATTAAGGTAGAGAATAATTGAAAAATGATGCTATGGCGCCGTATAATCGAATTTTGAATCAGTAGAAAGGTTGGATATTAGAAAAAATATCAAAATATTTGAGCCTGTTTACGCCATTTTGATTATTTCTGTAGATCATAATAACGAGAGGTTAAAGAATGAATCAATTTCAACCAATCATCTTCACTCTTTCAGATACGTTTTGAAACTTACATAGGAGCCATTACGTGTGAACTTTCGGTCGCCATTTTGTGAGAAAATTCTCCGAGATTTTCCGTTTAGAATTAAGCAGAAATTTTTACAGTTAGCGAGAAGCAGACAATCGATTCTAGTTATACGTCTATCGGTGCCAGTAAATGCCCGAAAGGTTGTGCAAGGTGACGACTTTGTTGTGTTAATGCGGTTGTTTGGACGTCTGCCACCAACTTGTCTTCCAGAAATTCATCGAAGAAAAGGGAGGCAAACGATTACCGGACTGGCTAAACTTGTTGCACCAACCCTAATTTAAAACACACGCGAATTTAAATACGATATTGTAACGTAATGACGGAGGAAGAAAGGGAAAAAATAAATAAATAGATGCCAGCCCGTTATCTAAATTCGTCGCGACGATGGTGGACAGAAAAGAACGGCACATGCCGAAACCAGCTGCAAAGGCGGAAGTGACGTCACCGACCAGCTGTGCACCCGTTGCTACAGTAACGTCTCTACCTTGAAAGCGTTTCTATAGCAACGGGGATGGTACTGGATACCGATTTGATGACAACATGGCGATTCACGAAGAGATGAAACCCGTCGATCGATCGTAAAACGCTATAAATTATTAATATTCTGCGAGATTTGCACGCTTTTCTCCCTTCTTTCTTTGTTTCTTTTTGTTGTTTCGGAGAAGGGAACGGAGGAAAATTGTAGATTTCTCGATAATTACACGTGACTCAGTCATTGTTTCCTCCCCAAACGGATGCTGTTGCGTTCTGTCTGTCCATCGACCCCGGGGCCGTGTGACAAATGCCAAGTGACACTATATCCGTCGTTGAGATATGCCACAGGAACGTTGCCTCCTGGCGCGCATCCGCATTTTTAAGAAGCGTTGCCAAGGAAATGCGCACAATACGCGCTTGAAAACGCCACTTCCCCCCGTTTTTTTTAAGGTACTTAGACAAATGGAAGCGGCCATCGAGAATCGTGCTATCTTCTTCGGCGATCGACACGTGATCGGTAGAATGAAAACAACTCGGCTTGGCACACATCCAAGTGAACTTCTCGCTGGGGTAAAGCGGACGTGACGTCACGCAAGACACATGATGGGACGGATAGCATCAAGTTCATGACCCGCAGCCTGGCAGATGATTGGTTACACCAGGGCGGTTATTGTAGACGGCATCCGATTAAAAAAAAAACAACAACAAAACGCTCGTTGTAATCGCATTACAGAGGTTATATACATTAGTTTAAAAATAATGGGATAGTTTAATTAAAGAAACACTGACATTTCTTAATATACATTACATTTTAAAGACTTCCTTTTATTTGTCTTTTGTTTAACTCCCAGAAAAGACCGTATCAGATTGTGATTTAGATATCAATGACACACCACGAAAACTTTTTCTTTCTCTGTTCAAACTGTGTGCTACTTAATTGTAATTAATGACTCTAATAATATATTGTTTAAACAACATAAAATTCTTATTTAAAAAAATAATTTTAATTAATTAATAAAATTTTACAACTAAAAAAGCACACCTAGTGATTAGAGATAAAAAAAAGAGACTTTTGTACTGCGAATTGTGGTTTATCTATGTTTTATTTATTTTTGGATACGTCAAACGATGAGTTATCTGTTTGAATTGTTTCCAAATTTAATTATAATTTTAGCTATGGATTTCTGTACTAAATACGAACAAACCACAAAAGAACAGCTGCAAAGTCTTCCAACAGTCCCACACGGAGGACACCAACGGGGCCATTTACAACTGCTGATCTCTCCTCTACCCCCCAAATGATACGAAAATGATAGATTTTTCACCATTTTTCAAAAGAAACTTGGCTTTTATTGATTTTATTCGTATACTTTTAGGACTGCAGGAGAGGAACAGACCCGCATTTGTGACCGACCCAAGTTTCGTGTGATTTTTCTCGGCTCCTAAAGTACAGCACCAGTTGTCGCTCCGGGGGGCCAGTTGTTGAACTGGTCCCCCCCGGATCGACAACTGGTACCAGAAATTTCCAGGGTGGGCCCGATATGTCGAATATCCACCCTCATCATCATAATGGACGTAGACCAGAGATGGAAACCTTTTTTAATCGGCAACCCACTTCTTACACCAATTTCAGGTAGTGTAAGTGTATGCATTTAGTAAACATACAGCAATAATACATATAAATTCTACTTCATGTCTCAACTGCCAAACAACAGAAAACGTATTTTCGTAGCAAACAAGTTTAATTTAGCCGTAACGAATTTTACCATTTATCGAGTCACGCTAGAAGCCGCAAAGACCGCAAGTTCCATATAAGAATGCCCTTATAAGTCTTTATTTATTTAAAATCTGCTCTTAAACCAAGACTTGCTACATATTAGCAGATAGATCTTCCAATATTGTATAATGGAATTGGGTTCTGAAATAATGAGGAAGACTTTCTGGCTGTTTTCTTACAATTTGCGAGCCTCGTAATTACTTAAAAAAAAAACAATTACTAATTCTATTCTATTGGTAAATTAATACTTGTTTACATTTCTATCAAATAGCGGGTTTAAATTTTTAAAAATACACATATAATGAACAATTATTTTTCCTGTTTTCCGTTTGATTCACTTCCGTAAACAGAGGACAGTTATGAAAATATATAGGCAGGATGTAATGTAACTGTAAATATTATTAAATTGCACTTAGAAACCTCATTCTAGTTTCTTTAAATTATAGTTATTTCATATTTAATTATACTTAAATGTAAGTCATTTATAAGCTACCATTTGGCTTATGAATTCTTCATTTAGATATATTTTTTTTTTTTCCTTCTTCTTTTACATAAAAGTTGCACGAGGAAGATTACATTGATTTCAGTAAATCATTTATCAAAAATATCCAATTTTTAAATTACAGGTAAGCAGCCAATCGCATTGCAGATTCTGACGCTTTTCGAGATTTAAATCTAATTGGCTGTTTTTGAATCCGAACGAACCAATTACGACGTACTGTACTTTTCTTTTTTAAATTGTAATTTATCATCTATCCGTTCGTTTACTGCGATAAAAAGGGGGTGGGGGGTTGTTTTAATTCGGTGACAGTTTAATTGTGCTTAAGTGTAATTTGCGTGTGATATATCACATAAATTGAGTTATTATTAAGGAATTTGATGGAATTTTCTAAACTAAAATCGATATTATCTGTATTCCGCCGACAAATGCTTCAGACAAGCAAAACGCCTAGATTAAGAGGTAAAAAAATCCCTACTCGTTAAATTATTCTTGCAAATATTTAGATCATTCGATGAATAGGATACATTCAAAGTTGTAGAACGGCTCAGAAACGTGTTATGATTAGTCAAGATAGTAGGAAAACTTTGATCAGTTTAACCTCGTTTATATGTTTAATTTCTTGTATTCAGGTCAAGATGATAGTGTTATTGATAATGCTGACGATAAAATACACAGTGAAACGGAAACACTGTACGTTAGATATAAAATTATAATTATAGTCACATCATATTGCACTATTTCCCTTTCCCTTTCTAAAATATTGCTCAGAGAAACGTGCAAATACACAAAGGGTAAACTGCAGTGGCGTAGCGACGGGGTGCAAGGGGGTCTATCATGCACCGGGCGCCACTCGCAGAGGGGCGCACAAATGGTCTTCAAGACAAACTATATGTGTTTCTAGAGGGAGAAGAGGGCGCCAGTTACGTTCGTACGCTACTGGTAAACTGGTGTTATAATCTGTGAGCAAATAAAAGTCAAGTTAAGCGTGGTTGTACAGTACATTTGTTGTGCTTAAACTCGCTTTCTTTTACCCCTTTTTCTCCTTCCTCAAAATATCCAATTATTTTGAACCCTTCCCGAATAATCTCATACAAAATTTCGTTTTGTAGCGTGAGGTTTCTTTTTTTGTTCCAATAACGAATATTATCCGATTTTCATGCTGCTCTCAGGATTAGGATCAGGTGGCTTATTCCGAACGGCAAAAAAACTTTCTTTGTGCAGGAGGAACCCGCGACGAATAGCAATATTTCGGGCATTTCCGTTTGAAATTCTAAGAATATTTCCTTCTGTAAAGTCGGCATTGGTGAATTCTTCTTCGAGCTCGTCTTACAGAATAATCAGACTTTCTCTATTGATCCTCTTAAAGGGGGGAGAGGGGACTAAATCATCAAAACATCGAAACTAAATCCGGGTTAACTCGATAAAATTTCATGTATGATAATATAAACGAGGGAACGTTTTCAATAGTAATAACAGAGAAAGAATTTCGCTTGTCTGATTACATTTCGCTGCGGGTGGGACGACTGCAGCCATTCAATTAGGGGCAAACAATGAAATAAGATAATTCTTGGTTCCATTTAAATTTTAATATCGTAAGAAAAAAATTATGATTAAAATCATTTCTTCAATAGAGCATATATATACCGCGAGTGGGATAAGTTGCATGTTGCACTTTCATTTACAGGCTGCTGAACATTCGACTATGGCGTGCAGCCAAGCGAAAAATGCAGATTATTTTGTGTGGTGTTGACACGTTACTATAGATTATTCCATTCTGCCATATCTGATGATTTATGCCATGATATTAATCAGTCGAAGTTACTTGAAACAGAATTATCGAATTTCTAGGTTGACGAAAGGCGATTAATTTCGAATACCGATAGATTTATATATTTCATTTTTAATTCTCTAGAATTATTGGCTAAAGTTCTAGTAGTTTAATGAAATATGAAGTGAATATAAGTTGCTTTTTGATTAAATGCAACAATGCTTCAATACGAATGAATTGGTGACTGACAGTAGCCTATAGCTAATAAGCTATATCTAGAAAACTCTAGGTTATTGTATAGTGAGGTAGTGTGCAACCGTACAGGCAAACTATTTTAAATAATTAACAATGCTAAACAGTTAGTTATCAACGTCCCGAAGCTATTTTATCCCGTAGGATCTGCCTTATCTCACTGTGAAATTCGTATCATTAATTGCATCTGCGAAACGATTGTTTTCTGTGTATTTTCAGGAAAATCCCGACAGAAATTTAACCACAATTTATCCACGTACACACAGATATACAATAACAACAACAACAACATTTATACAACTGATCCATATCCTTGTTTATGACTCCTATTTCGACAAGGGGGGGTTTCTTTTAAATATGTGTTATTGAAAAAAAAACAACCATAACCATTCCTAAAAACTGGTCCCTTTATTGTAGCAAGCGATCGTTTTACACGCGAAGAGTTTATATTAATGATGATAATAATAATGCTATAAAAATAAATTCAATCTAAAATTAAAAGAAGAAAAAAAAATGACCGTAGGAGGAGGGAGGACAAAAATCCCTTCTGTAACCACAGTTGCTATAGCGACGTATGACGCAAATGTCGAAATTGTGCTATAGATTTTAAACAACTTCGCAGACGCCCAAGAGTTTATGTAATAAGATAAATAGAGTTTCTACTAAATTTTCAGCCATAAATTTTTCATTTTACTTCTGATAAATTGTTAGATTTCTCTTATGATATATGCGAATTATTATTCGAACTCGGCATTTTCCCTTTTCGGAAATTCCCTAATTTATTCTAGCTTAGGATTTTCCCTATCGACAAAAAACTCTCTAAGCTAGAACAAGTTTTCAGACTGACTGTTTTCTCGCTTCGAATAGAAAAACTTTCCCAAGAAAAGTCAGGAAATTTTTCCCTAAGAAACGGGGAATTTTCCCTATTCAAACCGAAATTTCCCTAAAAATCAGGGAATTTTCCCCACTCGAACGAAACCCGGAAATTCGAGTTTGGCAGTTGTTTTGAAATTGGATATGCCAGATTTAAAAAAAGAAAACCTTATCACGTGCACTTTATCACACACTTTTTTTTCCCTAAGCGGATTTAAATTTTCTTTAATTTAATTAACGAAGAAAACAAAAAGAATATTTTTAGCTTGTTAAAAAAATAAAATTGTATCTAAATTTTTTGTAAGGATTTAAAAATAAGAAATTATTAAGTTAAAAAATGTGGGGTTTTTTCTTAGATCTACCGGATTAATATTAAAGAGGAGTGAAGTTTAAATAAATTTTAATTAACAATTTCATGTTTTTTTTTAAATCTTTAAAATTGATGAATTCGGTAGACCGAGTAGGGAAATTTCCCAGAGAGAAAGGGAATTTTATTCTATAAACCCAAAGTTAATTTACTTAGGCATATATTTAGAATTTCTTTGCATTTAGATAGAAGTTTCATTCAAACTTGGACATAAGGGAGTTTAATGCAGTCATCAATTCCTTTTTTATAGTTAACTTTTCCGAGTGTTATTATTAATGATTGCGTCCTTGAGCTGTACACCAGGAATACCTTTCAGAGTTGATTCAAGAGGGGGGGAACCTTTCGTTCTTTGGCCTTGGAAGTGCGCGATATACGAGACAACTGTACAAAATCTTTATTTATAGTCGCGGTTATCATCATAGCTTGCGCTTTATTCCCCCCGTTTGCCGTTAGTTTCTGTGTTCGGTTACTTCCGTTGGGCTTCCCAGCATGGGGCACAGTTCCAGAGTTTCACTTTCCTGGCTGTTATATATAACAGAGGGAAGAGAAATGCGAAAAAGTTGATTTTTTTCCCTATATATGTGGATGAATGTTAGTGTGTTTGAGGGGGCACGATTTTGTTCACCCAGTTTAAAGCTTAATAACGGAAATTTCTGTATCAAAAGAATTGATGCTGATAAATTTTGGTCAAGGGAATGAGGAGATAGAGGGAGGTGACGTCATACATGGAGTAGGTTCGTTATTAGCATTTACAAATTTAAAAACTCATCTCTACCATTAAAATTATGCTTTTTGCCATTTTTTGATAAAATCTGGTAACAGATGGCGCCACACGCAATTCTAACACTTACCGGGAAGATTACGCAGCTCGTGTCCGGATTTGTATCCTTCACCATTGATAAATGAAGAGAACCGACGATTTTAAAGATAAAAATCCATCAAAACAATAGCTTCACGCATTCGTCTATTGTTAAAATGCCCGGAAATTGGATTCACGTGATCGAAAATTCTGCAGTTTAGAATGCTCGAAAGTTGTTCGATTGCGGGACGGGCTCCGTAACAATGGCTCAGGTGTTAGATCGGGCGATAACGTACAAAAAATGAAATGATTAATGGCGAAGGAGGGGAGGAACAATGGCATAAATCATATAAACGTAGGCGCCGATAATAAATAAGGAAGTGAAATGGCCAATAGCCCTACTTAGGACATTTGGCAAAAGGCAAGGAAAAATGGATTCTTGGTCCCGCATAAACGGAAGGTGTACGTGATTAGAGTAGGCGAATGTGCGCGGAAATATTCACACGACGTGATTGCGTGCACATAATAACCGTCGATTAACCGATAACGAGTGAAGTGACGATTGAAATCATGTGATGGCCGACATGCGAGAAGTTACAGGTGGAACTTTGATCACTGTACACGAGCCACTCCACAGCAGCAACAGAAGGTTAAACTAAACAGCTGATATTTCGGAGCAAACGAGTTAAATGTAAATCGAAACAATGGCCAATTCAAGGAAATATATATAATTAACTTATATAACAAACAAACAAACCATTATCTAAAACAAACCTTGAACTAATGCACTTTTATTATTGTCAACCGCGACTATTTACTAACACACGGCACGTGATTGCGTCAGTGATTGCGAAACGGTGACGTTAAACTACTCATCAAAATAAACACGAACGATTCGAAAATGCGCAATTGAGTAGTCAACCCCCCCACACACACACACACAAAAGATGGGGGGGAGGACGACGCTTATCGACACTCGAGAAAAGCTTTTTGTATATATCTTCGACGGGGCAAAGCTCGCTTTCTATTTTAAAACATCTTCCCTTTCTGTTATTGGTGGTGGGCCAATAACCGTTAACAGATAGAGCGCATCTGTCCTCTATCGTTTTAGTCTAATGAAATATCATTGTTACACGTGTGAACGTCTCAAAAACTCGTCCTTTATCGACAGGTTTTTCTACGAGGCAGAGTAATAAATTATGTCAGGAACAGAGTAAAAATCGTTTCTTTCAAGTTACTAATGATCAATTACGTAGAGCCTCTCCACTTCCCCCTTGTTTTCTTTCCTTCCTTGGCCTTTTTTGCTCTTCCCAGAAGAAACTTCATGTCAAGAGCTCTATCGAAAATCATTAGGGGGATGTTCATTTAAAAAAAAAGAAGAAGAAAGATTCTTTTCAACTCGGTTAAAAACTTTCGAAGGGCTATTTAAAAAAATGACTCCGTATATTTCAATAATAATTATACACTGTAGCTTTGTGTGTTTTGAATTATCTTTGAGTGATTATTAAATTATATTTATTGCCTAATAAACCGAATAAAAAAAAACTAGACAATCAGAGTCGCATTTTTATATTAGGAGGATTAGGGCCTTTTTCTAATCTCACAGACAGTTTATGTGAAATGCCCATTATTATTTGGTGGAAGAGAAAGGGCCTCTTGTGTGTTTTAGGTGAATCCAGTTTTGTAACTAGAGATAGAGCAACACAAGATCATGATCTGTTACATCGCCCGGTACTTAAGTGGAGGAAGGGCCTGTTGTGTGCTGTAGTGTCACGAGTCTAAATAGAGTTTTGAAGCTAGTGATAGAACAATACATCTGTAATCTCATTTCCCTTTCTCTGCTTGGGCGAAGAGGAAGGCATACTTGAGCGTGTCCTTCTGTGAAGCATTGCAACTCAGGGAAGTGTCAACACCCATCCATCTCAAAGCCTGTATTGTTTGGTCTCCTCTTCCTTAGAACAAACCTAATAATCTGCAAAATCGCCCACTAGCAGAATTAAATTTATCATCATCACCATCAAGATAATAGTTTACCCCTACACGAAACAATACCATAAACAAATCCAGCTTTTTAATACTTTTCCGAACAGAGGAGTTATCAGACATTTTTGTAAAAGGAATAAAGAAAGATTTTATATGAGATATCTGGAAAAATCTCATATAAAAAGTATTTTATTGACTTTTTTTTTCCTCTATGTATTTTTTCCAAGTTGAAGAGAATGTTTCAACATCTGGCATGAGAGAAACATTCTTTAACTTGAAATTGTTACTAAAAAATGGTTTCTAAGAATTTATTTATAGAATATTTAATTAAAAACAGCTTATGTGTGGGTATGAATTAAGTATAAACAAAATTATATTTAAAAAAATTCTAATTATAAGTTCTAGCTTAGTAATTTAAAATGCAAATCTTTTGTTTGAAAATATCTAATTTCGTCAGATTTCTTGGTGGTAATTCTTTCCATTTTGTCAGCAAAAGGACCTTAATTGGACCTCAATTTGAAAAAACTGCAGACCTATAAATTCCCACTGTCGCCCGTCCGCCCTTCCTAAATTTCGAGGATGGAGTTAGATAGATAAAAGACGAGACTGCATATAGAAACCTTAGGGGCAGGAGGCCCCGATTAACTATATACGAACTTCCAACACAAACCGGAAATCATATAATTTCAATTCAAAAATTTTCCCCTAAACGGTGTTAGATAGACGACCGGTACAACTCTCTCATGAAAGGAAAAGTTTGATATACAGGAGAAAGCCACTACTAATTTGAGGAGAAGAGTATATATTTTAAATTAAATAATATAGCCAGGCATTGTAACAATGTCAGAATAAACAATTGCTTGTGTTCCTCATACATTTAGCTAAGGTCACAATGGAGTAGCCAATGGTAAGAAACAAACCTAATTACCCTGAATGCCAACTGATTACTTTGCCTTTGATTCTCAATGCTTTGTTGATGAATATGGTCATAGAATCTGGTTCAAGTTTGCAGACCACCGGTGGGTCCAAGGTTCATAATTTGAGGAGGACTGCCCTATATCAGCAGAACACCTCCTCTAATACCATGGGGCATACAATTTCCTGGAACCAAGATATAATCAGGCCATCATTCCAGAAATTATTTGGGGATGATGCATCCTAGGTATGTTGAGACCCATCTCTTGCCACCTGACTGTCCCACCATGGATCAAGCCAAATCCACAGTTGGCCTGTTCGTGCCGACAGGGCAGAGAGTTGAGGAAAAGAAATATTCAATGGGAAAAACTGATGAATTTGTTCAAAAACAAGGAATTCTATTGTGTTTTAATTGTGTTCTACGTCAAAGACAACTTTAACCATGCAATAAATTACAACTAAGTAACATTTCAACCTTCTTAACTGGCTGTTATCAGATTCAAACTGGAAAATAAGCTGTGTTACCATGTAGAATGTCACTTGGTTGTCATCTTTGAGTCTTCCAGTTTAAGTGTTGCTGTGTTTTTATGTTCTAAATAATCCTGTTCCTTCGATTGTATGTTTGTATGTTAAACAGTGACATCAATAAACGAAAAATTCCAGTCAATTGTAAACTTCTGGCTTTCCTAACTAAACAGTTGTCTTGCTTACTCGTTTATGGTGTGGAGCAAAATTTTGTCAGTTTCTGTGTTAAACTTGTGTTTTTACAATATCTTATACACAATGAAACTTATTTTAAAACTGTATTAAATATTTGCAAAGGTGTAAGAATATTTTGCTACACGATAATAGAGTATTCTTTTTAAAATGAGCACTTGAAACTAACAGCTTTGAGCTTGATTTGTATGCAACTCTGTCATTCTTACGAAAGTATGCAATTTGCAGCCGAACCTGTCTATCTCGAATCTCGCAGGAACGTAGAAGAAATTCAAGATAAACAGGTTTCGAGATATAGAGGCTCCTACACAGAAAACAATAGTACGTTGGATTGAGGAATGGTATTTTATTAAAACGACAGCAACTATAGTTCATACCTGGGAGGGGGAGACAAAAATTACATTGTTGTACAATGGACGCGGGGAGTGAAACCCTGAACAATAAGAATTATATATACATAATGACGAGGTTCACATCAAAGTTTGAATTTGAGAGTTTAAAGGGCATGTAATTTGGCAATAACAATGTCATTTTCAATGCAAAACATTGATACTGAAGTGTTCTCTACTTAATATTTACAGGAAAGATTTGTTCACAAGTATTCATTCAAACTTTACAATGTTGGAGCTATTTGGAAAGGTGCTTTATTGAGGTTTGACTTTAATTTTTTGTGAGGTTATTCTTTACATATTATCATGGTTGCCTGCGGAAGGTGAGGATGATATATTGGGGTCCTTAATAAGAGCCTCCATTACAGGAATATCTAGAATTATTATTGGCCTCTGACAAATTTTAATCTTACATACTGATATTATTTGTATGTATCAGATACTTAATACAGATATACCACTGAGCCTGTTACCAGTGTGTGTCTTTTAATAAACAGACCATTACAAATGTTTTTGAACTCTCAGGTTCTTCCTCGGGTAACTAATAACTCCTGAACGAATGCTATTCAAATTAAATTCAATTGGAACACCAGTCAGAACTCTATCGCGTGGATATCAATAAAGTCATTCGGGCATGCGCCCCTTTAACCGCTGTACATTATCGTAAGTTCTTGTCTGCCACTATGAAATCACTCTGTCAACAGCCTGGCAGGCACTCGTAGACAAGAACTTACGATAATGTACAGCGGTTAAAGGGGCGCATGCCCGAATGACTTTATTGATATCCACGCGATAGAGTTCTGACTGGTGTTCCAATTGAATTTAATTTGAATTGCATTCGTTCAGGAGTTATTAGTTACCCGAGGAAGAACCCGAGAGTTCAAAAACATTTGTAATGGTCCATTTATTAAAAGACGCACACCAGTAACAGGCTCAGTGGTATGTTTGTTTTTACTTTACTCCGGAGTAGTATCACTGCTGTTGTTTACTTAATACAGTATAATTTTCAAGAATTGTACAATACACTATTATAAAAATCAAAACAGGTTTTTTTTTTAACCTTTTTCATCCTACAGATACTAAGAGGAGTTTTTTACAAGCTCGTTATGGGTTCAGCCAGATCTGCAATGGGACATCCAAGTGGCAAGGGACAAGACCCGACATATCCGAGAGACTATCCAAGTGAAAATATTGTAATGAGCTCAGACAATACAAAATTATGATTGTCTTTCTCTAACTCCATCCGGAGTCTGGTAGCAAGTCCCGATTAAATGAGAGAATCGAGGACAAAAAAAGCATCCAACTGAAAAACGAATGCCCCATAGAAAAGCGGGACTAATAGTTAAAGAAAAGACACATCTAGATTTAAATGCTATTGAAAAGAAGACTTATAAAAGAATTTATATTTAAAACGAGACAAATATCAAAGGGCACAACTCTTGAGAGAAAATATATCAAATAAATATATTCAATTTTTCAAACGGAAGCCATAAAAGTTAGTTATACGAAAAGCTATAAAGGATTTCGGTAATGAAAAACATAAAAGTATTTTATATTTTTCTCTTATTAAACAATTTCTTACGACGATAACTTAAGGGAGAAAAGATGTTTCTACCGATCTTGCATATTAAAATGCTCGACGAAATAATCGAGTGAAATTTTGCAAAATTTATTTCTAAGAAAAGAATTGCTTACATAAAAAACACCATAGAATATAAGGTAAATTACATTAAACAGAGCATAAACTTTTAAATATTAAGCATTTAATAATTATTTTAACATAACTGATGCATCATTTATCATGCAAATCTCTGTTGAATATATATAACTTGTAAACAGTAACTGATAATTTTCATTTCTTAAAATATTTACTATTTAATCAAACGTTAAAGATTTGCATATATTTAAATTTCAGGGATCTCTTTGCCGGTGTTGACCGATCATTACCATAGAGACGATCGTGACCCAGTTGCATGCCATTAGCATTAAAACTATACAAGGTGAGCTATTTCTGCCGATCTACAATAAATCAATCGGATTAAGAACAAATAAAAATGTGACATTAAGCAATTGCATGGAATAAAATATATCCGTCCAGTGCCGTCTTTAGGGGAGAGCCTACGGGGCCTGGGCCCCGAGGTTGTAGGGGCCCCTGAATCCGAAAGATTCTGGCCCAGGGCCCCTCACGTTCTAAAGACGGCACTGTATCCGTCATTTCTTCATACCAAATGAAAATTTATTCAAGTATTTGCATCGTATATTCTCGGGGTGGAGACGTTATATATTAGTTTAATTAATGAACAGTAAGCATGAATAATGGCATTTAATTTGTTTAAATGGATTAAAACATTAAGATAATTTATTATTTTAGTGATAAAGTTTTGTACAATTTGTATACTTTCAGTCAATATTTCAATGATTAAAGAAAGTTGCAATGCAGCAGAGTTTTATCTACGAACTTGTACAGAAGCAAGCCTTTATTACTAATCAACTTACCTATTAAAACACACATCAGGGTTGTAACCAGAAGTTTTTTGTATGGGATAGCTGGGTAAGAGGATCGACGCATTATTCTACGAAGGAATTTGGTGCCATTGCAAGTAACAAAATGATTCGAAATGCTTTCGTCTTTCGGATAATGTCGATAATCCAGAATTACACAAGCTGCATGCAAGTGGCATTTTACTTCCGACAAAAAGAATAGGGCACGGAGAACTCGGGTGGCTTAATACGTAGGATTTTACGACTCGCAGGTACCGACAATACAGTAATAGCACCTATGGAGAAAGGCTGGGAGGGACAGTTGCCGTTTGCCTTCCTTTCAACAGTAATTTTATAAAGCGAAATAAATTTTTTTTTTTTAATAGTCATCACACCGAGGTAACTACAGTCTAACGCACAAGAAAATGATGCCTCTAGTTCTTTAAATTGTTTACAATATGCATACACTACACTATTTTGAAGATTCGGGTAGTTAGAATTGCCTTCTCTTATTACACGCATACTTAAAGTTAGTATAAATAAAAATAAATCTGTTTAAGGGATAAATTTATTGGATTAATCGATCTAACTAATGTTTTGCCTCTTAGATAAACGTCAGATAGAAACAAAGTTTATATAAAATTTACTTTCGAGAAAATCAAAGTTCAAAAACACGTATAATAAAATGCCAAGTAATATTAATTGTCAGACAGAAATTCCTCTTGTAGCGTAAAGCGATAAAGGCCCACAGCTCAATTTTGTAGTACTTTAGCAATAGATCCTAATACAAGTTGCAAGAAAAGATTCTAAATTATGTACCCAAGGACTGAAAACTGCAGCTTGCGAGACATGTACGTCACTTCTAAATCATTACTGCATTATAGAGGGTGTTTTTTTTTAAACTGACGGTACTCAGAGACATCTGTAGAGCAATCTAACAGCTGGACTGTCGCGAAATTTGGGAGAGTGACTAAGGACGACATGGGAAAGAGATTCCGAAGAAAAATAGTAGTACCCAAATTCGCCGGTAGGGGTGGATTTGGCGCTGTTGTAGCGAAACAGCTAAGAATTTGTTGAAGGTTCACAGGGGACTATTGCTGGTAGTTAGCAGCGCCAGGGGAGTGGCACGACAATTGGAAACGACGCCTTCGACGGTATGGCAAGTTCTGCGAAAAGTTCTCAAGTTCTATCCGTACAAGATAAGCCACCTGCAAGAATTAAAACCAAACGACCATGCTACACAGTTAACATTTTCTCTGACATTTCTTGCTGTTTTGCTGCAACAGTGCCAAATTCACCCCTACCGGCAAATTTGGGCACTACTTTTTTTCTTCGCAGAATCTCTTTCCCATGTCGTTCTTAGTCACTCTCCCAAATTTGGCGACAGTCCGGCTGTTAGATTGCTCTACAGATGTCTCTGAGTACCGTCAGTTTAAAAAAAAAACACTCTGTATATTGTGGCCAAACCAATGCTTTACATACATATTGTCACCGTGAAAGACTGAAATTAGAGAATGTTGACACATACAAAAGATCGTCGGTGAAAGACCGAATATTTGGTCATATTATGTTACATTAGGTTAGGTTTAGTTTAGATTAAGTTAGGTTAGGTTAAAAATGTCCCGAGAGAAGCAGCTGCAACTATTTCGAGAAGTGGAATGCAAGGTTATACAGGCTGTAATTGCAAAAAGAAGTGTTCCACGACTAAATGCTAGAACAATATTTTCATTCAACGTTCACATCAGTGCACGCTGAACGTCGACATTTGTCGGCGTAAGTGAGAAATAATGATATTTAGCAAATATTTCGTACATACACGAAACAACCGTGTGAATGCCGACATTCACCGATGAAGTTTTCGCAATAAAACTAACAACGCTTTAACGTTGTCCTACTACTTGCAATGTACCCTTTTATAACAGCAGCAATATATTTTGTTTAGAATTCTAGAAAAATAATATCAATAATTATAATCTGGAAATTTTAAGTATTTAGTCCATTTTCTAGAATATGTGTGTATCTTTTAACTAATTATTACCATTATGTTACTGCTACATAGATGTTTTATGCAACTGGAAAGTGAATAGTTTGAGAGAAACAATTTGAATGATTAAACAATGATTTTTCTGCTCTTTTGTTTCGCTTTTTAAATGTATCATTGCCAAATTGTATAACTTTTAACGTTTTTAAAAGTTTTTATCGTATTCACTTAAACGTAAGACTCACCTCTTTCAGATTTTAGTGTATCTCAGAAAATAGGGCACATATTAGATCCACAGACTGCTGCTCACACAGCTTTTCTACACCCTTACAGTGGCTCCGTCCTCTACCCATTATTATTATTATTCAGGAGTGGAAATCTGACTTTGGTGTTATTCCTCTATACGGTATATATAAAATACAATTCAATATAGAATGGTTCTCGCATATTTCTGATACGAAGTGTGACTCTTACCACGACAAGATTTGACCATCCCCATAAGTTATAATTAGCCATCTGCAGTGCTATGATCCCGTTCTCTGTCACCAATTCCATTTCATCATTTTAATAATTTAAACTAAAATTCCAAAAGCTCAGACCTACATCACGTAACTCCAGGGCCTAACGTCTAATCCACTCGGCTCTCACCATTACACGGAAAAAGTAAAACTTCTAAAGGCTTATAAGCTAAACACTAGATTTTCAGAGGCCTGTTTTTCAGAAAAGCTTAAGAAATGGGCCCTATTATTTGGACGAAGAGTTGTCTGCGTTTAAAGCTACGTTCCTGCCGAGATTCTCTCAAGTCGGAAACCCAAACGTCCAGCCCTCTCCTTGTAGTTTCGTTAGTCAATTACGGTAACATTGCAAGTACTTGGACAAAAATATCCGAAAAAGTCAAGCAGTGACCTTCTGAGAAAAGCATTTCCGACATTTCAAACGGTATCAAGAACGACTGCAAACGTAAACGGTAACAGGTGTCGATTTGGAAGAACCTAACGCAAAGAGAAGACGTTTCGGACTCCGATACCAGGGAACGCAGCAATACATAACTTACTTTACTGTTAATCAGTTCCGTCAACATAAATTTCTCGAGTTGTCTATTTTTATCGGAAAGAAAAGAAAATTATGGCACATCTTAGATTCAGTAGAGTCTTATGTTCAAGTATTTACATTCTGGATTGTTGCTTAAAAAATCCTTTTAAACAAGACATTATGGTGGGTTTTCAATGCCTTTTTGAAGTGTTTGTTCAACACCGTTCTGTTTAAAAAACTTTATTCTCTTACATTGACAATATTATCATTTATTAAATGCTTTTTGAATGTTTAGAATCTATTGTTGAGCCTTCAAACGATGACATCCCAACAGCGTGGAGTCCGAGAGAATTTATTACTTTTGAATAAAACTTCTCGCGAATTCTACGAGTAACAAATCTTAAAAAGCAAAAGCATTAGAAAATAACGAATATTTTATTTAAAAATGTAAAAACATTTTGTAATTAAATAACTTTTTGACTTCTCTCCAAATGAAGATCCAATAGGATTTGATAGAATCGACGTACGCGACCTTAACAAACTGGGATAGAAGATATTAATCGTTTGCTTCGATACTTCAGTGATTTCCCTGAATGAAATGGTAAAGACATTGTTGATATAAAGATAAATTAAGCAGATTAAGTCGGCGTAAAAAGGTCTTGGGGATTTTTTACGCATTAACCTCGTGTATCACAGAAAAATTACTTTTTCCACTTCTTCCTTTATTTATTCAATATTTGAAAATCGACAAATATGCCATTAACGTTTCCGTTCCGTTAATTATATCATTAAAATGATAAAATTTCAATCTCGGAATTATTTACTTATTTGAGAAACAATTTCCATTTCCGTTTATCCGTTTTGAGTCCTCCGAATACGATTCCGATCGGCCATCCTGTATCAAATAAACAAGTGATTTGTGCTTAAAATTATATTAAAAATAAACTTAATAAGTTTAAAACTTGATTAAAAACAAATATCAACAAAGTCTGCCATGCAATAAATAGTTGTATTAATGATTTTTAAAAAATTTAACGTAATAACAATATAAAATTAATAGCTTTAAATTCAAAGAATTGGTTTATTAATCAAAGAAACGACAACCAAAAGAGCTTTTATTATTGGTGTGCGACAGGTTTGACCAGCTTTACAATAGGGCAGCCGAACAGTAAAGGACAAAACCCGACGTAACTGGCCAAAAGACCTACAATAGGATAGCCGAGCAGTAAGGAAACCGAACGTAACCAGCTAAATCATCGATGAAAATACCCAAGAATATTTGGGCGCATTTTTTTTATGTGGCGAAACGGCATCATGAACGGCGTTGGCCATTTAAAAACGAGTTTCGGAGTTTGTTTTGTCGAAACTGTGTCTTCTTTTTCTTGTTTTGTTTGGTGTCACGACTCGGTGAATTTATAGACACTTGGCAAATTCATCTATTTAATCCATAATCTGTACAGAGACACGTTTCGGGCTTTCGCCTGTCTTCGGTCTATTACGTAATACACGTATGTTGTATCTGGCGGGCATCTATCCGGCACCTTCCGCACTACGTCTTTCCACTTACATTCCCCTCCCTGCTAACTTGACTGCTTCTCCCCGCATGTCTCACAGCGCATAACTTCTCCCTCCCAGAATGCTGCACACAGCCATGCCTACAACTGTATAAATATACTTTTTAGGATATTCTATTTAATAGTTGTAAAGATTATGGATTAAATAAATGAATTTGCCAAGTGTCTATAAATTCAGCAAGTTGGGTTTTCAAGTGTTTGCTGTAAATCGCTTCTCGAGCGCTACGTAAAAAAAAAACATGCCCTTACTCGGATTCGAAATGTTAAGCTTTAGAGCAGCGGGCGCATGCTCGGCTACCTACAATTCAAGAACGTATTTCTTGATTTTTATGCTGCATACTTTAAAACAGTGATTCTCAACCTCTTTTTCGCCACGATACACTTTTAATAATGTAAAAATTTGGCGGTACACGGTTACTTCGGTAAGTACCGCAGGACGTCATAACAGTGATTTTTAAATGCAGTTGGTTATTTAGGTCACATTGTCTAAACGCTTTGGTAACACCGGTTACAATTTCCAAACGCGCCCTAGGAAGGTAGAACCTATTGAACTACTTGTCTGACGTCACTTATGTATGGGTATTCGCAGTGGCGACACAGTGGTTGAGAATCACTGCTTTAAAACACATTCTTTCAAACCATTGTTTTCTTTTGTTGGTAGTATAAATAAAAGTCCTGCATCGTGATGAAGTTTTAAGAGTATACATTGTATAGATTATCCAACGTTTTTATTGTTTTCTATGTAAGTCTGGAACAATAGGAGTTACATTCATCTTTGTTTATATCTTTACAGATGAAGTGTGTGACACCGAATAAGAAGGAACAAATTTGAATTATTTTGATGGTGGAGACCTACAGTCAATGCAAAGTGTTTAATAGCTTGCATCGAAACGTCACACCATGTCTGCTTGCAGCCTGATTTATTGATTTCAAGTTACAAAACGACATTTTGTACAGTTATCAGGAAGCAAACACAGTGAAATACAAATATAAACGTCTTTTAACCATATTTTTCATTAAGGCCAAATGATTGCTGGATTATAAGCATTAGGTGCCGTCTCCTCGTATCTAATGCCTCTTTACCAAAATTTATCGCAAAGCAGAACCTAATTCCTCCTCTAGGTAAATTTATCGAATATTTAATTATTAACAGTAGCCGTATTATAGCTCGATATAATCCAGCAGATCATTAAGCCGTAGCTAAATATTTAAAATACAATGGATACTTAAGGTAAGGCAAGGATACCGACGAGATAAGGCAGCTGCCGTAAGTCTAGATGTAGCTTCAATCACAATATTTATACATAAACAGTGCATTATTTTCTAAGGATAACTTTTAAGTACGAAATCACCGACGAAAATCATACTACTTTGGTTTTAACACAATCTTTTTGGACATCTCTGCATTTACACAATTCATAATAACTAAAGTATGCATAAGTTTGACTTCATATTTAAGGAACGGGTTAATTTACGTTAAGTGCTCTGTTTAAGTACCGTCAACAAAAGACTTCTGGAGTTGCTCCCCTGGATTCAGTCTCGGGACTAGAGAAGTAGACTGATGCCTTAACTACCTTGGCTACCTGATGCATCATCACCGTCATAAAAGAAAGGGGAAACTATACCAAAGTTTGTGAGATTTCTCTTAATCATTCCTTATGATGGACTAGTTTAAAGTAATTACGGTGACAGTCGAGCACTGTCGCGTATCCAAAACAAGAGAATCTATTCGGAAGATCGCCAAAATCTGCACGAACATAATTGCATACGACGACTTCCCATCCCACAGTCGAAGAGCCGAACGATGCATAAATTTGTCACAAAACAGGGATAAAAACGATTAAAAACAAGTATGTACTACCTGCAGGAAACACTCGTGTAATAACACATGCAAAACAAAATTAGCCTTGTCTCGAGTAAAAATGTCAAGAAAAAAGTAAAAGAATATCAATTATCGGAATGTCAAGTACATAAAGATTATTTAATAAAAGAAATAAATTAGCATTTGTCGTCGCTTTATATACGAATGTCCGATTAGATCGCAACGGGATCAGATTGCTACTAGACGGTAGGAGAGAGGAATTAATACCGAAAGCTTCTTCTGGTAGATAGAATTGGATATTTTTAAGCCACTTGTTTTCATTGTAACTTCTGAAGGTTGATGTATTATGAGCAAAGAATGTTATTAATGGTTTGTCGAAATTAAGATTTTGTAAGATTTAGAAAAAATTGTTGTCCACAAATAGATAATTAATGTTTACAGAAGTCATTAATCATGTACGAAATGTATTGACGACACGGCATAAGAGCCTCTATGTTCTTTTGCCAAGAAACTATTAATAATGGATCATTGCAGAATACAAAGAATCTTTCAATGTTAACGTTAACAGATGATGTTATATTAGCGCTATTAAGATGCAATACAAACAGGTTTAGATTGTTTAATCTGATAGAAAAAAATGATTGAAATTACACAGCAACCCATTGAAGAGGCTGCTGTTTTCCTTTTGTTCCATTAAATTGTCGAACGAATCGAATTTAAGTTTCAAGATGTTTATATTGAGAATACATAATTTATGCATAAACAGTGATTAGATGAACAACTTGAACGCTAGCAGGTGACAGCAGGATTGTGCCAGCTGAATGGTGTTTTCCAGCTTTTCTTTGCATATATAACACCTAAATTGGGGCTAGTTTCCAATAAAGTCTCCTCTATTAGGGAGACACCCCTTCAGCAGATTGTACATGTATTGCATTGCCATATCCCATCAGTTCATTCTTTAAATGAATAAATGCAACATCTAACTCCAGCAACGCAGAAGCAGAATTCTCACATCGAATACGTTACAGGAAAAACTCAAAATTTAAAGCGTCAAATGTTTGGGTCATTGCGACATGTGAAATTTCAACTGTCCGCGTCTCGCAGAACACCACAATGCCCAAGCTAAGTTCTCGGCATGTTCCATAAACCCTAAGTAAATTTATCATTCACATTTTAAACTGCATTATTTTCTTTCGTCTAACTACTAATTTTTGTTATAAGGGTATTTATTACTTACAGTTTTTTAAATCAATATATGCAAATCTAGTATTATTTATATAGAGAATTATTATAAACATGATGCGAAAGAGAGGAGCATTGTCAAGAGATGCAAGACAGTCAAACGAAGAGCCTCTACTAAATCAATTGTATGGTCGAATGGCCGATGAATAAAGACAGTAGTCCGTCACTTCTGGGTTTAAACGCAAGTCAATATCTGCTATATCAGAGATTGTATGACAAAATATGTCGAAATTTCTCTCTCCTTATTGTGAATTTGCTTTAAATTCGCAATGTGTATGACATAACATTCTCAGGCAGAGAAAGTTAACAGAAAAGCTGACAAGGCTTTGTAGCAAAAACACATTTCATATTTACAGCTGACTTTGATTCTTCTTTTCAATTTTCGGAAAAGATTTCATAAATGTGTTAAATACATTGTTTATAACTTGACAGTTTACGTTCTGTAAATGGTGCCAGCTGTAATTGGGATCAAACGACGTGGCCGCACGGAGTACCAACAGAATACGCACAAAATTTGACTATGTATACATGATCTGCAAATCCGAGATGTGTTCAAACTTCTTGTACATAAAGCCAGAACTTGTACTGTCTATAAATATCTGGTTTATCATAGTATATATACATTTTTCTTCGTCGAAATTCCCAAGGATGTTGTAAACAAAACTGACAAAAATACTAGGAAAAAGCCTCCGGAATATTATAAATTGCTTTTAACACCTGAAAACAACTCTGCGCCGACCGTCGAGGATTACGACTAATTAAAACAACGCTATCCAAACTAATTGGGTCTTAACGAGAATAATCGCCGGGAACTTCCAGTTGGATGGATGCTGTTATAACTAAACTCTTTTAATGATTGTCTTATGATTAAATCAATTTACGACTGAATATTGCTTAACAAAATCCAGATTTGACGACCGAGCGAATAAATAAATAAGTTACAACAAGATATTTGCTTTAGAATATCCCGATAAGTCTCTTAGTTATATGTTAGGTTCAATAAAAATAGGATTAGTAAGTTATAGAGCAAAATCAAGGCATTATCCTGTATAGTCAGTTAATGCATTTCCTCGCATATTTCGTGTGTACTTGCAGTTTCATCACTATCAAAAAAGTAACTGAAATCTCACGTATTGTTTTCGCTTATCTTATCTTTTTTCTGTAATCATCTAAAACATCATATTAATGTAATTACGTAACAATACAATACAATGTTATATTTATAAATACACATATAGTAATTAGCAATCCATCATTATCTGGGAACAACTACAAATTATCACAGATAGCATTAATAATAATAATAGCAAGGTCGAGGCTGAAGTTTTAAATGCGAAAACGTGTATGTCGGACGTTCGGCGCCACTTTCCTGTAAGCCTAGAAGTTTGACAATGGCGTTTGGAAAGACAGTGCAATCGTGTTCGATATTCCAAACGCCATTGTCAAACTTCTAGGCTTACGAGAAAGTGGCGCCGAACGTCCGACGTACACTTTTTCGCGTTTAAAACTTTGGCCTCAACCTCGCTACTGACTGCAGGAGTTTGTAAATCCTGCTTTATCGGAGAAGTCAACTTTTTTCTGTCACTTTCAGGGGTCTCAACCCAACTTTGGAGGTATAATCTTACAAAAATAACACTTCTAGATACTCTAATTTCAATTATTTTTGTATAAGAATTCTAATTTTGTTAATTAAATCTCATTGGATTCCAATATTCTAGTAATCAAATCAATTTTGATTATTTAAAGTGGAAAATTTTAATAATTAGCGTAAATGTATTTCTAGGTGTTATCAATCGTACAGATAAGTGTGGTAGCAGGCAATGCAGTACTACAACGTTTGTGAAGCCCCGTAACTTGTGACCCTCTTGGTATGTTACTAGTTATGTGGTACAGGTATGCTACATAGACATATTGGTTAAAAAATAGCAAGTTGCATTGGGCTATTATCACAAGCATGACAGAAAGTAGAAATAAAGATATAGTGCTGTGAGAGTTTGTGCGCGCGTGGGAGAATCACCTACCAGCAAGACTATCCAGAAGTTACAAATATGGTTTCAATATTTTATCTCCAAGTGGAAGTAACGTCAAGACAGACCAATTGAGTGTCGTCGACCCATTGGACAGTCCTGCATGTTTAATAACAAAATTTGCTGCACTTTTGCATAATTACAAGTGTGTCACAATTCTGAAAAGGTCGAGAACTACTGGAGAGCAACGTCGAGCATTAAATGAAATTTTTACTTTTCAAGCGTGCAGAAACATAATTTTAATGAAGTGAAATGTTCTGTTTCAAATCCTACATATACAGTAGTCTAGTCTTTAATGTGCCCACCGGTGGTCGAGCGGTTCTGTTGCTAAACACTGGGAGTTCGATCGCGGGTTCGCACTGCGCTTGGACGAGCTGGCCACGTGGAGTTTTCTGGGTTTCCTCCACGTTTGTAACACCTGAATAGGAGCCAGTTTCCCTTACGAGACCTCCCGGAAGGCATTTCCCCTCATGTAACATTGCGCACCAGAGAAGGCAACGAGGAACCACTCTGGTTGTAACTTCTCCCAGGATACACCCTGGCGCCTTAACTAACCACTTATTAACATGCACCAGGTGCTCGCCGATGTCAGGATTTCTGACATGGCACGCAGAGAGAGAGAGTCTTTAATGTTATATTATGTAAATTTTAATATATTTTCTATAATTTTTAAACAAAATGGAATATTATAACAACATACAAGAGCATAGTAACTTCATCTGTTATATCTGTTGTCAGTTGTTAAATCTGTTATGCTTAGTCATATATTTATGCATTTATCTCTCTATTTAGGACAGTCACAAAAATTTACGGAGCATTAAAGTAAATTTGTCATACTGTACAGCCTGGTTTTGACTAACTAGCCTTAATAAGTGAACAGTGTTAACGCAAACAAAGAATTCACAATTGTATGTAATATAAGCTGTATTGGATACAGATTGTTGGTAAAGTTTGTTAATATAATAAAATCTTTCATTTATCCAGTAGAGAATCACATGCCACTTGCACATAGTTGTAAACCAGTCAGGTTTCCAATCAAAGCACTTTCAAAACGTGCGACAGAAGTGGCAAAATATATCCGTGGCACGATCTTCGGGATTAATGTTAAGGCTCCAGAATATCATAGATTATGATAAAATATATATTTAAACTTCCACTAAAAGCATTCTTTTAAATAACTTTTAGAATTAAGAGTCTACGGCAGTGGCAGATCAAGCACTCAAAGAGCTTCAATAAGCAACTCCACACCTTCTGTACTCTTTCAAACAAGGATTTTTAGTAGGACAAATGTTTTTGGCATCTCAAAGCAAATACAATATAAAAATAAAATTAACAAGAGATGCAATAGAATTAGGGGCAATTGCATTAATTAAAAAAGATAGCGAAACTCTATTGTTAGCTTGTCTCTAATCGACGACCCACTATAATGCTACCCCCAAACTGCTCGAGCAACTAACTAACACGCAAATTCAATTTAGTTATGGCAGTTTTATTGTATTTCGAGTAAAGTTTGTTACGAAAATTCAATTTTAGAATAACTGGAAACCCGATGCAGGACCCTTGAAGAGACTGAAAACATTTGTCCTATTAAAAGTGTTTGTTGGAAAGAGTACAGAAGGTGTGGAGTTTTGCTTATTGCTAATGTGTTCCAGCTTCTCGCAAGTACATTAATGCTATGAAATCGATTTATTACTTTATAAAATAAAATACTGATTGGTCAGTTGTTTCCTTAAAATAAATCTTGAAATGTCTAGACGAAGATGGTGTCTGTGCCGGCAGTTTGCGGAATGTATCTCTTTTTGAAGCTGCTAACTTACGGAGGCCCCAAGCACTTGCTTCTTGCTCCCGTGCGATACCTATCACTATATACCAGCGATTGCTGGCCAGTGTGCCGTGAAGCCATTCTGTGTGTGCCGAGAGATGAACGCAGAAAACTAAACTGACAAATTTGAAAAGTTTATAAAGTACAAAATGTACTTCTATGTGTTATTGGCCATATTTCAGAAGTTTGTATCATTAAACCTTTGTAGAAAAAGTATTAGAGAGAGCTCCAAGGTTGATAAAGTATGTCTAAATTGTTGGGAACCACTGCTCTACAGTATACAGTAAAGTATGAAATAGAATATATTGCACTAGTTTCTTTGGCCGATAAGCTTTACTCGTCACCAGAACGATCTAATTTAATTTCTTTCTTAAGATTAGTAAAAGTTAATTGCCAATTTTATGGCACGTATTTTAATCCAGACAGAATTACAAGTGAGTAATTAAAATTCCAGCAACTGCCAGACTGAATAGTTACTGATGATAATGAGCGTAATGCAAAAATCTCTTAGATTTTCTACACTGCAATTGTTGGAAATTCTTCGTCTCGTGTGCTGCAAGACAGGCATCAAGCAACACCAGTCCACTTAATGTATGCTTCAGAAATATGGAAGGCATATATTTAGCCGCATAGGACGTACTTCGTACCGTGCGATCTCGACCAACCAGCAAAGTTTTGGAGCCAAGTCTGCCGCAAAAATGACTAAAGACAAATTTATCATCAAACAGTTTTCTAATCGTGACCATTCCTTACGGTGAGATGAGCCAATGTCCTGTTGTTTTTCTAGTTTTATATAATTTCAAAATATGAAAATTGTATGTATGCATATTGTAAAGGTGAGTCGATCGGTTAGAAATTAGTTTTGTTTTGCGGATATACCAGCGTATCCGGCTGCATCTGACGGAGCGACCGAATCGAGACCGGTCTGGTAAACCGACTCGTGAGTCTCCCCGTATGAACGTATGTATGTACCGGTATATTTACGTAGATACACATATTATCAAAATAGTGAAAATACTGACTTACTCTGAATCCTGTAATCTTTGACAAATGTCTGTTTTTGAAACGATTCTTCTAGTAGATCCTGGTAATTTTCATGTTTGTATGCCGGTGGCCATTTTGGTTCCTAATTTTTTTAAATCTGTTGGAAAAATTTAAAATTTTATCAACTTTTGACTTCTTAATTCTCATTTTTAATTCAATTAGAAATAACTTTATGTTTTGGGGGTTGAAACTATTTAGTCCATTAAATACTTTTAATGGCACTCGGTTCTCATCCTCAGTCTAAAGAAAACTGAAAAATATCAGTTAATCGTCAAATTACCGGAAGACAAAATGGACTAGTTTGTGACGATTTGATGATGATAACTGAGCATCGTCAGAAATAGAGAGGTTGAGGCCGAAGTTTTAAATGCAAAAACGTGTATGTTGGACGTTTGGTGCCGCTTTCCTGTAAGCCTAGAAGTTTGACAATGGCGTTTGGAATGTCGAGCACGATTCCACCGACTTTCCAAACACCATTGTCAAACGTCTAGGCTTATGGGAATGCGGCACCGAACGTCCGACGTACATGCTTTTGCATTTAAAACTTCGACCTCAACCTCCCTAATAATTAATGAAGTAAGGAGTCCAGACTTTAAATAAAAATGTGTAACATTTTCAAGTTTCTTTTTTAAATTAAAAATAACTAAAAATTTAAGACTAATATCTATAATTAGTATAGCTCTATTCAGGAATTAAACTTAAATTTTAGGAGTCTCAGCACCATTTTTTTTATGTGTGTTTTTCTATCCCATACGCATGAGAGGAGCTTTTAATCATATCTGTAATGGGTTCGACCAGGCAGGACCCGACATATCCGACAAATGCCATCACCGAAAGATTTCCGAGTTTTTTTTTAATCTCTCGGATTCGATTCCGGGTCCGCCTCGGCCGTCTGCTCGTGTTCCCGTTACTTCCGAGTCTCCTCGTTAATTCTCCAGAATACTTAAGAACTATACTTGACAATACTTAGAAAACCACTGTATTTTTACTTTAATCTTCTAATTATTCGCTAAGTAAATATCCCTAGAAATGATTGAGGAAGTTTGAAGTACTTGGGACTTGTTCGATTTTAATTTAACTTTCCAACAGAGCGAGATTTTATTAGTTTAGTGTGACCACACACACAATGGTTATGATCACTGGTTACATACATGATCTCTAGAGTTTCGGGCATTAAATTTTTAATGCCATCTTCCAAAGATTGCATACGTAAGCAAAGAGGTCACAATTAGCCTTAATGAAAAGTCGTTAAACACAACTTTCCGATTTCTCCCGAATTCTTTGTTTTATAAGGCTGAACTAGCCGCTATAGTTACTCTTCTGAATTAATCAATGTACCATCAACAGTAGGTGAGATAAACAACAGCAATTTTTTGACCCAGTTAACAAGCCACTTTTGGTCATAAACAATTGAAAGTGGAATGCATTCCACTTTCTGGGTAGTTTAATTGGCAATGCAACTGCTCCGTACGAAGGAGTTAGAGTCCCTCTCCGGATAATTCTTTTCTTTCAGAAGAGTTTACGTTAATTTAAATATGAAATGGCAACTGGAAAAAGATGGGGATTGTCCCTAAATTATGTAATGCTGTTTTTATACTTTTGAAACTATCATTTCAAATGGTATATTGCACATACCCAATCTGAAAAGTATATAACGTATATAGACCCTCCTAACTGATTAATTGCACTAAACAATAATGCACCATACGACAGGTGCCAAATGTTAATTACTTTGCTAATTACACTTATGAAGCATGATTTACACTAGACATGAAAGTGAAACATGCAAATAGAGCAAACAAGGTAAGCAAGGTTGTTTTCTTTGGCTTGTGCTTGCCAATGCATCCTACAGTAGCTGTCACGTAGTCAAATTAACTGACATGAAAGTTTTTAACTCACTTGGTGAGGTTATGTACATTTACATTTCGTCGAAAGCTCTCTTCACTTTGTTACATTTTGCATCCTTTGTGTCCAGTGTAAATCAAGCTTAACATATAAAGCAGCAACACAGATATTAGCAAGGTTAAGGCGGAAGTTTTAAATGCGAAAATGCGTACGTCGGATGTTCGGTGCCTCTTTCCTGTAAGCCTAAAAGACAATGCTGTTTGGAAAGTCGGTGGAATCGGGCTCGACATTCCAAACACTATTGTCAAACTTCTAGGCTTACAGGAAAGTGGCGCCGAATGTCCGACGTACACGTTTTCAAGTTTAAAATTTCGGCCTCAACCTCGCTATTGGTGTTGTTTACTATACTTCTGAAACAAAAATAAATCATTTTGTTATCCACAGGTTGAGACTCTAGCATTGATCATTACACCCCCTTCTTCCCATATCTTCACCAGATCTGAAAGTCTTCACAGAACATTTTTGAGGGTCCAAAAGAAACAAACACGATAATCACTTTTGTGTTAAAGTAAAGCAGAATCCGATAACATAAAATTCATATTAGATAAGCCATACTGGCTGATCTAATATGAATTTTATGTTATCGGATTCGGATTGCTAATTGCACAGCAAGGACCATGTTTCTTACTCTAGAATAAGTGGTTCCATATCTGCATTATGTAATTCATGGACAGCCCCATAATAAAAATTTCAATTGCCCATGTAACTGAAATGACTGCTGTCAATCAACATAATTTTCCTGATGTTCAATCCAAGCCCTTCAACATATTCCAAACCCCTGGATTCTATAGGGGATAAAAGTCTTGTTGTGTGGGCCATTCGTGCACAACCTGCTTGACTTATGCTCTATGATAAGGGGTTGACTTCTCACAACAGTTTACATAATTTGGAATTTAAATAGGTTTCAACTGATAATTTTCTAGTAAATTTTAAGTTAGGTATAGATAGAAACTTACCTTTTAAATTTAATTTTGGTCTTTGTACTTCTTAAAACTCTCTTTTAATAACGGGGTCATACTTTGCCAGTCGACTTTTCCAAGTTCAGAATCTGCTATTACGGAGACCAAAAAATGAAAGGAACTAAAAAAAAACATGGCATAAAAGCTTTTTATTCATTAGAAATGCAAATTCTTTTATTTTGGATTTTTGTCGCATAGCATTATTTAAGAATTGTTTGTAAATACACCCTATAATTTGCAGCAAAACGAAACTGTTACCGACTAATGGGCGGCTCAATATCCTACGAAATCAAATTAGTCTACAAAATATGACCTCTATAATTTAAATTCTGTAAAAGGATAGAATTTAAAGAATGAGACCACAAGCTGTAATCTCCATAAAATACAGGGTATTCCCAAGTCATACAACACAGCCATTTGGATGATACATTTGATGTGACTCGTCTAGTCACGTGCACGGATTTGGGCAATTCAATCATTATGAGCATTTTACAATCCATCAGGTAGTTAAGGCCCAACTTATCAGTGTGATTTCATCTTGGAACGTGCAACGTTTCGGTCTTCCCATGGTGCACAACTTACGGGATATTCCACAGATGGATAAAACAAACATTGCATTTCTAACGAATTTTCATTAGACAATATGTAGATGGCAAATGGTTAAAGTAGAAAATCTGTATTGACATTACAAACCTTAATTACAAAACACTGTTTAGGAGTAAATTCAGTAAGTGAAAATATATTCCTGTAGATTATACACACTATTTCAATAAATACAAATGTTATTTTGTGTTGTAATAATAAAATTAGGAATGAATATGATAATTTATGATTTGAATTTATCATTTACGCCAGCATATGGGACAGTATCTTTTTACAGACATTCCAAAAATGTTCGTCTGCCGGGCACCACGACACGCTATTTAGGTTTCGAGTCACCCCTACTTAAGCGAGAAAATTACAGGCAACAAGCAAGAAGGATCCTTTGCAAAATATCCCGTCGAAAGTTTTTCTTGCATCTCTTTTGATTCATCAAACACACAAAAAAACCAATCATAGACCTTATAATGTGTATATTACATGTATTCACCAAATAGTTGGAGTGCGATATGGTATCCCGTAGAATCAATCCTCTAATTACGTGACAGCCACACGGTTTTTTGGTTTAGTTAAATGGGAAATGGCAACACAACACATGCAAAGGAGATATTTCCTAGAAGAACTTTCTACAGAAAACACCTCTATTTGGGTGTTCATCACAAAGAAAATCTGGTAAACTTGACCAACAGGTGGAGTTTACCGGTGTTTGGTGTTTCTATCCACTCAACCACTGGAACCCAAGACCGAGTCTCAGTGGCATAGCGAATATAACTGGCGCCCTCCTCCAGAAACACATATAGTTTGTCTCGAAGGCCATTTGGGCGTCCCTCTGCGAGTGGCGCCCAGTGCACGATACACCCCCTTTGCTACGCCACTGCCGAGTCTGGGGCAACTCTTCCGGAATTTTTCTTGGAATGTATTAGTTCCCGTTTCTTGCCATATAACCATGCTACGGCAGCCCTGACGAATCTGGAGGAAAATGCTTTCTCCAGACACGAGTACTTGCTAGCACGTATGTCTTGTTTCACCAACAGGGTAAAACAAGACATACGTGCTAGCAAATCCTTGTGTTGGAACACACTCCATGCATTTTTTACCTTACATATTTAATTGTTATCGTCACTTTTTCCTGTCATTTAGCACTATACGACGCAAGTCTGGGAGGAGGTTGCAACGTAAAGTGTCATGCCGAGACCTACAACTTTGTTTTTGGTGTCCTCGTGGTTCCCGGCGGAGATAAAACCTCGACATTTCGTAAATAAGACCAGTAATAGAACCTAGAAATCGCTGCCAACATGCACTCTCTTAACCTAGAAAACGTCAATAAATCAATTTTAATTAGTGTTGTCCCATATACTGCCATAAAACACGACACTTACAGTAAATTTCCTTTAACAATAAAGCGTATTGTGACGTATTTCACGTGCCTTACCTTTCACGTGTGCAGGCGTGCAGCACGTCCCGCTACTTGATGTTTTGATACATTTCCTAAGGCTTTAAGAAGTTCCGGGCTACATCGCATTCGTTGTAATTCTGTTCCAGTTTCAATTAAATATATATATATATATTTCGATATATTTTAATTCGGAAGTCTTCCTGTAATTTACAAATATGTACACACAAAGTATTACAAAACGAATCGTCTACCCCATAGCGAAAAATAATCACCTATGGAAACAGCGCCCCCTGCTCGATTTTAAACAAATCTGCGAATTAAATTTTAATTAAAAAAAAAACAAATTAATTTTTGTATCGTATAGGGGCGCTGCTATCTTCTATAATGACGATTTTAATTGTTATTACCATTTACAGGTTTTCTTTTTTTAAATAAAATTTCTCCCTACCTTCAAAGTTAATATAATAGTTAACAATATAACAAGATTTTTAAAAATTAAATATGACAACAGATGGCGCCACCAAAATTTAAAACATTGCCGGGAAAGTTGTGAAACTCGCCGATGGTTTATCTAATATATTTTCGTCAATTATTACTGTAAAATCGTGGAATAATGCCACGAGAGAATGCCACCTTTGGAATATCCAGCTATACTTGAATACAAATGTAGGGTTTGTCATTAAGTAATCATTCTGTATGATCTTGTGTGACTTATGATGGCAAAGTTATTTATTCTAGCCGGATATACGGTATTTCGTGGCTGGTTACCCAGTCTCTTCTTAAATTTTTATCACGAGGGAATGGATGTAACCAGTGGTGATATTCGAAATATTTAACAGAGGGTTTGCTAGCAGAAAAATTTTCCCTAACAATCACCGACAAACAAAATGGAAGTTTTGGCTAGAAATAAATACAATACCTTTTCTTGCGATATATCTAATAATCAGTGGCGTATTTGGAACGTAAGGGGCCCTGGGCGAAGACCAGGTAACAATAGTATATTAGTGCTGTCGACCATTTTTCTTTTCTTTGTTTTTTTAGGCATTTTAGGCAGAGAAATTTTTCACCCCGAATGGCACTGCTGATAATAGACAGATGTCATCATCTCTCGACAATATCCTTTTTATTTCGCTGTCCATAGCCCGACACGTGTTCCACAGCCATCTTGTATTATCTCGCGCGCGTGAGATTGTGGGATCTCTCTTATGACTGGATCTAGTTTCAAGAACTCTCTTGAATCGATCGCGATTAAACCTTGTTTCGGTCGAGAGAGATCGAACCAAGGCATAGTCCCCGACCTCGCTCACAATCTAGACTGAAATGCTCGGTGCGAACGGGGTATAAGCAGTGGTGATATTCGAAATATTTAACAAGGGGTTCGCTAGCAGAAAATTTTTCCCTGGCAATCACCGACAAACGAAATGGAAGTTTTGAATAGAAATAAATACAATACCTTTTCTTGCAAACATTTATGTAACAATCAGTGGGGTATTTGGACCGTAACGAGCCCTGGTGAAGAGCAGGTAACGATGGTATTTTGTTGCTATCGACCTTTTTTTTTTTTTTTTTTTTTTTTTTAGGCAGAGAAATTCTTCACGATAATAAACAGATGTCATCATCTCTCGAGGTACATTATCCTTTTTCTTTCGCTGTCCATAGCCCAACACGTGTTCCACAGCCATCTTTTATTATCTCGCGCGCGTGGCATTCTGGGATCTCTCTTATGTCTAGATCTACTTTCAAGAACTCTCTTGAATCGATCGCGATTAAACCTCGTTTCGGTCGAGATTGAAACGGTCCAGAGAGATCGCACCAAAACATAGTCCCCGACCTTGCTCACAATCTAGATTGAAATGCTCGGCGCGAACGGGGTATAAGGCCCTAGTTTAGTAGTATTACAGAGTATAATACGCATATTTTAATATATTTTTTTAAAAAAAACAACTGAGAAATGTTCCGTGTTAAACACACGGAACATTTAACAAGGTTCGGGAAACTGAAAATTTTAACAACGGGTTCGGCCGAACCTGTGCGAACCCGCCGAGTATCACCACTGGGTATAAGGCTCTAGTTTAGTAGTGTTACAGAGTATAATACGTATATTTCAATATATTTTTTAAAAGAAACAAAACCACTGAGAAATGTTCCGTGTGTTTAACAAGGTTCGGGAAACTGAAAATTTTACCAACGGGTTCGGCCGAACCTCTGCGAACCCGCTGAATATCCCTACTCGATGTAACTGGAACGGTTGAATACATGGACAATCTCGATGCTTCACGTTTTCGTGTACATCGCATACAGTTTCAAACCACTTATAAAAAACACTATGGCCATTATGGCAGCCAACCATTGTATAATATCTACCTGAACTGGTTTTAAAAGGCGTGTCACCAATGAAAAATTAAAAATTGCAGAACATACACTAACAACTAGCGGTATCTTAAGTCGGATAAACGATGCTCTACTGTATTTATTAAACATTTCTCTTGTTATATAATAAAACTAATCAAGATTTTGCTGCGCGTGATTAATTTATATTTATATCAACACTAATCTCCATTAATTTTAAGTTTGTCACTCCACTCATCCTAGTATCAGCAAAAGTGACTTTAGCTTCTAACAAATCTACTTCAGCACAAAACGATAAAGGAGGAATTGTTCTGTCTTCAGTCCAAGTTATAGAAACGTTCAAAACTCTAATATTCTGGCACTTTTTTTTTTTTTTAACTCTTTCCGCCCTGTGGGCACTAAGAGGGCCTCTTTTAGTAGGCCCATTATGGGTTCGGCCAGGCCCACAATGGGGCGACCGGGTGGTGAGGGACGGGGCCCGACATATCCGAACGGACCACCCCCCGAAAAATTCCTGGGGATTATTCGACCCGTTCGGATTCGATCCCGGGTCCCCCAGAGCGGTAGGCTGCCACCTTTACCGCTCGGCCATCCGGCCGTAATATTCTGGCACTGGAAGACGAGTGAAGACGAGGACTTAAGTTCAGCGGCTACATATTCGACCTGTTTTTATATTACTATAAAATTGCTGCTGAAGACACAGCAAAATTATTATTTATTTCAATGTAATAAAATTTCATGTAACTTATTAATTCTAATTCATTTTTATTTTGATTCTAATTTAAATTTATAACTCAAATCGTTTAACCGTTCACGCTTCTTCATAACCATGCGAGGAACATATTGAAAAAACTTTGTCATTCTTATTTAAGCTCTGTTAGGTATTGATAATGTGTTAACTATGTATTGAACTGTAGATACGTTTTATTAACTTTTTATTTATTTTCGAAGCGAAATAAATTATAATTTAAAAAATATCTTAAAATGAAAGCAAAATATAACGAATCACCACGGAAGCGAAGAATCCTGTTAGTTATATGAATTTTCGTTTTCTCGTGATTACTCATGCTTTTATATGGAAAACTCCATTACTATACGGCAGAATCGCAAGAAGGGATCTCGATGACGAACCAAGAGACAATGTCTGAAATTCGCTGATGTCATCTAAGATCCAGGTGAAAAGTTAATGTAATTTGTTTCATCTGAGCGATCTCTTATCGCTAATGTACGGGCATTATACTGTATATAATGATATCGACTTGTTTACTACTTTATATCGATACTGTGGACAAGAGTCAACTACACTTCTTCTTCGTTTGGCATTATGGGTCTTAGAGGTCCTTAATAAAAATGTTACTTGAATACTTTCACATCTAATATTTTGTTCACTATGTACTTGACTGTACTAAGGAAATTCTTCGGACCTGTGGAAGACTATAATAAAAATGGTATTATGGTCAATGTAGAACCAATATGAAGAAAAAGAACAAACCAGGAACTGAAGACAACTTACAGCAAGCCCATGATTACACAGGTGATTAATGCCAGATCACAGTGGCTAGGCCATGTCGTAAGGCTTCCTATAATGGCAATACTATGAAGGGAAACAGAAGAGGCCAAGAGGCCGTCCTAGAAAAAGGTGGATAGATGGGTCACTGAAGATCCTCAAGACCTCGGAATCGAAGATTGGCAGAGGTGGGCTACAGACCGAAAGAGATGGAGATAGATTGTGACTGCGGTTAAAACAGTCAAAACAATATATCTAGCAGGAAATCTAAAATAGAAATCTGTAGCTATAAAACTATAAATAACTCAACGAAAGACAATCAGTTATTTAAAAAGTAAGTTAAATTTCTATGTATAATACGATAATCACAAGAATACAGTGAAACCTGTTTTTATGCGGTCTTTTTTTGTGCGATTCTTTATTTGTGCGATTTTTTATGCGATTTTTTATTTGTGCGGTTTTTTGTGCGATTTTTTATTTGTGCGGTATAGTTGGCGACTAGTTTAGTGCGATTTGTCATGTCTCACGTTGACTTATTATAGCTAAATAAACTTATTATAGCATAAATGAACTTATTATAGTAATATTATTGCACGAATATGCCAAAAATGAAATAATTTATTTTTTAAGTCAACAAAACACCACCTGGACAAAAATATGTAAAGCAGACGATAGACGAGACAATGCAGTCAAGTGCTGACATCTGTTGTCAGTAAATTCTATTTCGTACGGTTTTGAGTTATTTTCTATGTGAGACTTTTTTTTTATGCGGTTCCTATTGACCGCATAAAAAATATTTTTTAAATTGTGTTGCGAAAACTATTTTTTATAGCCACTCGTGAAGTTTCGTGCGATTTTTTATGCGTTTATTTTAATGCTGTCTCTATCCACCGCATAAAAACAGGTTTGACTGTATTTGCATACATTTCGACGTCACAAGTAGAGTCCGTAATGGATCGTGTTAATGATCATGACCAATTAAAATGAATCAACCATTAAAATTTTCATTGAAATTTACTTACTTTCTAAGTTGTAGATTGAAGTTGCTGTCGGTTTCTCTGCGAAATTGTTTATACAAGTCAGTTTCGAAAAATTTTATTTTGTAATGGAATCTTACACTTTTTGTATTATTTCAATTGTAAATAAAATACATTTCATTGTAGATACCTGTATATTTTAATGCATGGCTAATGCGAATCTTGGGTACCGAAATGCATACCAGTAACGGAGTTGCATTTTGATGATAGAAGTGTTATTTTGATGTTACCAGTAGCAGTGTGATTAGTCTGTTATCCCTACTATGTATTTGAGATATCAATTTCAACGATTTTCAAGACAAGAAGCTCATTTATTACAGTACGTAACAAATTAAATTTATTTAGATAAGAGAATACAATCTTTAATAAAAATGAATTTTATGAAAATTAATTTGAAGACACAATTTGTCTAAAATTAGGAACCACCATTGATTTACTTCTAGTGTTCCAGAATACAAACATTTTACGACCCGACCGTTCTTTAAACTGCTTGGCCGTCAAGTTTAAAAAACATTCTTTAAAAAAAACAGAAAAATATCAAATTAAAATTGGAACCAGCGTTTTTTATAGACATCTTCGATTTCATTCCGTCTTTACCACTCGGGGATATTTGAGCTTTATATCTACTGAAGTAAAAAGACAGTAAATGTTGATTTTGTTAGCTACTCCATGATGACGAACCTTTGCAAAAGTTTCAATTGTAGAATCTAAGTTAGTAATTTTAATTGGATATAATTTTGAATTTTTAAAGGATGTTTTTTAAACATTACGGCCATGTAGCCTAAAAAGAAAAGTCGGGTCTTCAATTGTTCCTATTTTGAAACACTATAAGTTAATAAACGGTAGTCCCAATTTTAGACAGACTGTCTTCAAATTAATTTTCATAAAATTTTTCATCCAGAGAAATTCTACAATTAAAAATAAATTTGAAAGTCTAAAATATTTTTCTACAATTTATCGAAGCTTTTATAAATTTGTACTTGACTCAATTGTCTTGTATCAAGCGAAATATTAAATGGAGAAAAATTACAATCAAAATATTTAAATCCTGGAAATAAAATCAGATGCTTTTAAGCAATTTACACAATACACTTACTAGTGAAGGTCACTGAATGCAGTTTCAGTCATGTGACTTCAACGCAAACACTGAAATCAATCGTTTGCGTAATATTCTATTCAAAATACTTCTCTCTTTTAAGAAAATCTGCATTTGGTTTATGTAACGAAATATTGTGCAATAGAACCACGAAATATAATCTTAATCTAAACCAAAAATTCTTCGTATTTTCATTCTGCTCTTCGATAGTTCAGAATAAAACATGTATTCGGGTTACGCGAAACGTAGTTTGTGCATTGTGTGTTTTCTACGACCAGTCCTCTCGACTTTACAGATATTTGGACTTAAAATGATGTATTGCGATTGTAATCAAGCTGCCGAAAAGTCAAAATATCTGTCGAAGTTATATCCTTTGTACCAAACTGCTATAGAGATATTTATGTGGACTAACATAGTTCTTTCTGCTCAAGAGATAACAGACAATTTGGTTTGTGTCGGATGGATCCAAATGTTTTCTAATAATCAAATATTAGTAAAATTTATTATAATTACATTTAGTATATTTCTAGCTTTTCAATTTAGTTTGTTTAAAAGAAAAAGACTTTATATTCCTAGAAATAACAGTGGATATAAAGGAGAAGAACAAATTGCAGATAATATTGAAATCATTTTTATAGCCGGTCATATAGATCTATTTTTTACAATAATCACAGTTATTACCATAATTGATTTGTTTCTTTATCCTGCTTTAAAACGAATAACTGAATCACAGTTTGAGCTCGCATTCTGTAATTTGAATATAACATTAATGTGCATTTACGGAATTGGACAATTAATCTGTTGTGTTATTGCAATAGGTGCGAGTGCCTTTATGCTTTCGAAGAGATTCAAATATTTATCTGATGTAGTCGATGAATTGACAAAAGAAGAAAATTTCCTCAAAACTAAAATTGAAACTTTGATTCAAACTCATTGGGATTTATGGACTTATTTACAAGAAGTAAATCTAGTATATGCAGTCAAACCTGTTTTTATGCGGGGGATAGGGACCGCATTAAAAAAAACGCATTAAAAAAAATCTCACGAAACTTCACGAATGGCTGTAAATAATAGTTTTCGCAACACAATTAAAAAAATAATTTTTTTATGCGGTCAACAGGGACCGCATAAAAAAAGTCTCACATAGAAAATAACTCAAAACCGTACGAAATAGAATTTATTGACAACAGATGTCAGCACTTGACTGCATCGTCTGGTCTATCGTCTGTTTTACATATTTTTGTCCAGGTGGTGTTTTGTTGACTTAAAAAGTAAATTATTTCATTTTTCGCATATTCATGCAATAATATTACTATAATAAGTGCATTTATGCTATAATAAGTTTATTTAGCTATAATAAGTCAACGTAAGACATGACGAATCGCACGAGACTAGTCGCCAACTATACCGCACAAATTAAAAATTCGCATTAAAAAAATCGCACAAATAAAAATCGCACATAAAAAGAGCGCATAAAAACAGGTTTGACTGTATATGAAGCATGGCTTCCAGCTGCATATTGTTTTGAAATATATCAGACAAGTTTTTTCTTCTGCGCATTGTTTTTCTTCGAACTTGATGCTTTTATGCGTTTTGCAATCTCTATTCTTTTATTAGTTATGATCCTCGGTACTACGGTTGTGAGTTTCCAAGTATCTCGGTTTACATCATTGGTGAGTTAATTTTAAACCTACCCTATCTTATTAAGTAAATAGCCTTAGAATCATTCTTGAAAAATACGAAATTGAAATTTTTATAAATAGGATTACAACAGTGTTTATAACATATTTATATACAATAAATTAATCAATTATTCTAAGTTATAAATATATTAAAATGATAAACGTTTGAAACAGAAAATGTTTTTATTATCGTAATTGCTTAATTTGTGTCCCGTTCTGTTAAATTAAGACGAGGGTTGTTTTCCTTTTACATATACATTGGTAAAAATGTTTTATAAGAGAATGTAACCTTAATATACTCAAACCTGTTTTTGTGCGGTCTTTTATACGTTCAATGTGTTTTGTGCAATTATTTTTGTGCAGTATACCAATTTGATTGAAATTCATATACCGCACACAAAAAATCACACAAAACAAATCGCACAAAAATAGACCGCACAAAAACAGGTTTGAGTGTATTCTATTGCAACTGAAACATGAGATTTATAGAACTTATCGAAATATCAATTAAATCACTGTCTGACACAATGCTTTTGTGCCTAACTTTACTTTCTCAATCATTTCCAAAAGACTTGACATCACATTTTCAAGAATATCTCTTAGAAATACGAAAATTTCCAAGATTTGATGTAAGCTTTTGTGAGATTTCGGAATTTCTTTTCTAGTGTAAAAAACCGTTTCTTCTATTTTTTTCCAGCTGTGCAGAACATGTACTTCTCTAAAAAAAATAAATTTTTACCGAGTACATTCTGAGAAAAAATTTAGAGGTGCAGATACATAGAAGGTCTTATTTTTCTTCTTTAAAAACTAAAATAATTAATTATAAAGTAAAAATTAAAATTGATTTTAAAAGCTATAACCTCCATATTCTAGAGGAGAAAGAACATTTCAGTTTGCATAAGGAATAAATTTTTATGGCTACTCGGACACTCACACCCTCTAAATACAATACACTTATTTATTTATTTAGGGAGTACAGGGATTTTGATACATGACGTAAATATATCCTGTATATTATTAACGTCATGTATAAGTTGGCCACTGTAAAAGAATCTCTTTGCCAACGTGAACCTTAATTTCCAATTGAATAAAGCTTACTGAAATATATTGTTCATATTGTGATGTGAAAGGCTTGAAATAATAATTTAAATGATATTTAATTCATGTTTTTATATCTCATGGTTTCTTCAAAAACATTAAACTTGTTAAGCATTTCTGTTTTCACTTCGAATATACTTTAACGTAATTTAAATCAGAATATTTTACTAATTCAAAGATCACATCATTTGTTTTCCTGAAGAGATAAAGTATGTTCGAAGCAAGTGTCTAGTAAAATTTATTTGGTTTGCATTTAAAATTACACTTTGAAATAAATTCCAAAGTTATACAGTCGAGTCCGCATAAGTCGACACCATCGGTTAAGTAGTCACTTTTCTGTGGTCCCGGCCGACTTACATCGGCATTAATGTTAAAAAAAACTCCGATTAACTCGACACTGTTTAACTCGTCACCACTGGATAAGTCGACATACTTTTGCTGTCCCACACTCCGATAAGTCGTCACCCCCTCCTGAAAAAATGAATTCACTCCGCACACGTGGTGCGAACTCATTTTTTTCAAGAGGGGGAGTCGAGTTATTTATTAATATATAATTCATATATTATATATATACATATTAATAAAAATGCCTTAACATTTTATGTACAGTAGTGAACCGAAAATCGGAATCAATTGGGGACTGGGGTTGTTCAGATTAGGGATTTGTTCCGATTACGGTTTATGTACGAAAAAATATATTAACCTGTCCGATGTTCAAATTTTTCTCCGTTGCGTGTCGCTTCGTGTTCAATTTTCGTCGATTTTAAGCCTAACGAAAATTTTTATAATAATAATCGAGGCTATCGTATCGTTAAAAATTATTTCTGCATTTTGTACAAACAAAATAAATATATTGAAGAATATAAAAACATGAAAATTATACTTTAGAAGTAAATCTATTATCAAAAACGTTCGATTCGGCACGACACAGTCCGACTGAAAATCGTTCCGATTACCGGGGTGCCGATTTAAAAGTCTCTACTGTATTTTTATGAATAAAATAATAACAGATAAACAAAAAGAAAATATACAGTCTACATTAACGTAACACCAGAATCCAATTTTGCATTTTCTCAGGCTAGAGGCATTTATTTTATTTATTTATTTTTTTTAACTCTTTCCGCTTTGTGGGCACTAAGAGGGCCTCTTTTAGTAGGCCCATTATGGGTTCGGCCAGGCCCACAATGAGGCGACCGGGTGGTGAAGGACGGGGCCCGACATATCCGAACGGACCACCCCCCGAAAAATTCTTGGGGATTATTCAACCCGTTCGGATTCGATCCTGGGTCCCCCAGAGCGGTAGGCTGCCACCTTTACCGCTCGGCCATCCGGCCGTCTAGGCTAGAGGCATTAAGAATCCTTAGACGTTACTTGCCAACAATTGACAATTGCGTACATGATGTTTACAAAACGTTCGTGATCGTTGAAAAAGGAAGTCGAGCCAGTTAAGTGCTCAAAACAAACGACACTAAACGAATTTTTCAGTTTTTCATCTACAGAGTAATTGTAAATGGAGGACATAGTGTATTGTAAACCTATACTACTGTATAACGCACTACTGTATTTTCCTAATTGTAGTTTTGTGGTTTTTTTTCAACTTTGCTTTAGTCGTCATATCTGATAACTCGACACATTTTCACTTCCCCTTGGGGTGTCGACTTATGCGGAGTCGACTGTATATAACAATTTATATACGAATTGTGCAATTTTTATGACATTAATTTTAATTTTTCAAGTTATATGAAAAGTTCATCGAAATCGATAAATTGTGTTCTGCTGATCTACCGTTAGAAACAAAACTGAAGGTAATTTAATTTAATTTAAACTTTTTCAATTGGCCAATTAATTTAATGTGTTAAAAATGATTTTATTTTTTTAAAAAAGATGTTAAATTTTATGAAAAGATTTGGTAAAACTCCATTTGGAATAAACGTCGGTGGATTCTTTTATATTAAAAAGAACTTCTTCGTTCGAGTAAGTAAATTCAATACATTCTGTTATATTTTATTGAAGTTGTAGAAATATGATTTATAACTATATGTACCCAAATGAAATTCCTATTCCTAAAAACCGTATTAAATACAAAAATCTCTTTAAATATATGTAATGATTTTTGAATATTCTGTTACAGTTTATGAGTGCCATATATTCAGCGCTGTCTGTCTTTGTAGAACTTCTAGTAGCCAAGAAGCCACCTCCTTGTAAAATTAAGATTGAAGATCTAATACAATCAATTGTCTTGTTTCATTGAATAATTGACTCAATAACATCAATGTTTGAATATAAACAGACTTATCACAGAAAAGTGAGGTATTGCGTTCGAAGGACATCGAGTGTGGACTTTTAAGAAAAATCCGAAAAATCAAAAAAGTTAAACATTTTACGCATTAGAAAACGTCAAAACTCGATTCTCGACCCTAATACAGGATGTTAAGTTATCTGCATGTATTATATTCTATGTTATTATTTTTGTATCAATTTGCTTCGCACTATTTTCAATATAAACTGCATCTTAATTTGTTTCGACATAGATTATTTGTTAATGTAGTTTTAAAATATTATTTACGGGTTGCTTAATTAATATAGGCCTACATATAGATAACGTAGTATATAAATAAATAAATATTCAGTATATACATATATGTACTAGTTCAGCGCTTTTCATTTTTTTTCCGCTTTTTGCGAAACAATTTTTATGTTCGTTATGGTTCTGCGAATTAAATGGACTGGAGCCATCTTGGACTCTTAAACTGAAGCCATTGTATATTATATAAGGAAATACAGATAACCCCACGGCCGGATTAACCACTTTAGGGCCCTAGACATTTTCTTCTTACCAGGCCCCCTCCCTCTCCCACAAGAAGAAACATAAAAACACATTTTCTTTAGATTTTAGAATTCACAATAACCATATAAAAAGCAATATATTTTTGTTTATTCGTTTAGGTTAATGTTACCCTTGGTGTCAAGATGGCAGCTCGTGTCTGATTCCAGCAAGGAAACAGTGGGGACGCTCGTTCTAAACCTAACCTAACCTATTCTAATAATTTGGTTGCTAATAATTATGGTAATTTATTAGAATAGGTTAGATTAGAACGTGCGTCGCACTGTTTGCTTGCTGGAATCGGAGACAAGCCGCCATCATCGCACCAAGGGTAACATTAACCTTTGTTTATTATATAGAGTTGTCCAACAGAAAAGTAAACTATCTTATTTACAAATCTTTTCAAAACATACAGTTTGACCGGGTCTTTCAAAGAACCTGTCCCTAGACATTTGTCTCATTTGTCTATGCGATGATCCTGCCCTGGGTAACCCCCATATAACACGGCACTTTTATAGCACGGATTTACTCTAACACGGTTCGAGAATTGGATAAAACCCTCGTACAACATGAAATGTAATAAAAACCATTAAAAGCGAACTTTATCTAATTTGAAATTAGGTAAATCCCCGTACTAGTTCAGTAAACGCGATAAAGCTTTTGAGTGCGAAAGATAGCTCATTTGATATTTTTAATTTGAGCGCGTACATACTATCAGATTTTCCTGCATAATTTTCGTGAACTATTAGTAGTTAAGTACAGTATGTACATTTTCTTTTCCCGCCTTCTGTCGATACACGTGGTCCTTCTCGAAACTAGTTTCAATGTTGCCAGATCTCGACGCTTCTCGATTTGTGTTGCGGCAACACAAAACGAGAAGCGTCAACATCTGGCAACAGTGTTGCTAGATGTTTTTCCCATATTCTATACTTGCTTTATTCTGTCATTGGTTCTTAGGCATTGAACCGCGCCTCTAACCGTTGGGACAATCCACACCTGTACAAGCATACTTTAACGAGAAAATTATTTTTAAGCTTGCATTTTATTTTTATTGTATAAAATGTTGATTAATAACGCGATGAATGATGATCCAAGTATAGGTTAGAGAATTTCCAATACATATGTATAATATAATAATTTTTTACAGTATTATGTAATTCGTAAGATAATGTATAATATTATCAAGCTATTCGATGAAAATTAAATTTTTAGTAAATTTTTAAAAATTGCGACGTTATCCCTGAGAGTACTCATTGACGTGTATTGTGATGAACCTCCCAGTCCCGGCCTTCTCCATGGCGATATATTTTTATGGAAGAACTGGATAGCAAAACGCAGAGAGGAGTTCTAAATACAGTAAAGTATCGCTTATCTGACCCCCGATTAACCGACTTATCGGTTAACCGACCGCGTTCTAGTCGGAAAATTCAAATGTCCGCTAGTGATGTGGCGCTACAATATTTGGTTATGTCTTGGCTACTTTAATATTATTTTTGTTAAAATTTTTGCATCTTTTAGCTGGCAGCACTGGCTCGACCATGAGAGGAAGGCTAGTATTTAAATCAGGCCTAATACACTATACTAATAATGTATTTTTTCATACTTTTTGGTTATCCGACCAACCCCAGTCTCCAATTAATGGCTGCCAAGACATGCACGCTCGTGTGGTAAAATTCAAAAACATTCGAGTCTGGTCTGAACCGCAGGAATTTCTTATGGAAAGTCTGTCGACTATGTTGAGTCCCTTTTTAACTACTTAAATGTCCCTACTGAGAACTGAACCGAACCCTTTATGAACACGATAAAAACACCCGTTAAGGCTTGATTCCGCTCGCAAATTTCCAGCAATGGTTGGAAACTCTCAAGTGAAATCACAACTAGTGCCACAGGAAGAGCCTGACCGAATTCACAGGCTTGAAAAAAGAGGCTCTCTTAGTACCCACTGGGCGGAAACAGCTAATGGATGTCGTTGGTCCTGATTGTCTTCTTAAGTGTCGACGGGAGTGTCAGAATGGTAAGAGATGGAACTAGATGTATCTACAAAAACGTTTGTGGATCTGACATGGCCATGCATTGCGTTGTTTTATTCGATTAACCCAATGGTTCCCAAATTGGGCGCTACCGCCCCATGTGAACGGCGAGTAAATCTAGAGGGCGAAAAGAAGCAAGTGGACGGTAGGGAGCTTGGAGGAAGGGTACTGAACAGTGATCATAGGTAAAAGTTGGGATCACTGACAATCTTTGACGTCCACCAGTGGCCAAGCGGTCTTCATAACCCGAACACTGGGATTTCAGTCGTGGGTTCGCGCCTCGCTCGGACGGCTGGCCACGTGGAGTTTTCCGCGTGGAGTTTTCACGCCTAAATAGGGGCCAGTTTCTCTTAAAAAGACCTCCCGGAAGCACCCTTCAGGCTGATCAGCCAAAGTGTTGCGTTGCCATAACTAAACAAACTGACAACCTTTCCTTATCCTCTGTTAAACGGGTAGGAAGAAACATTGCGTTTAATGGTTTTTAGATGTTGAGAACGATGTACCGTAAGGTCACAGTGAGGTTTATAAAAAAGTTTTAAAAAAACTATTTTCAAGCCTCTCTCACACAAGGAAAAATGCGTTAGGGTACGGTTGGGGGCATTGAGTATAACTATGGAACAAAGGGAGCGATGGATCGAAAACGTTTGAGAAACACTGGATTAACCCAAATCAAATCACACGATCCCCATGATTTATGGGCAAGGCGACTTGGGATATCGTTCTCCATCTGTCACCTCGTACTGGATACTTAGAAGACATTTCAAAACTCTACAGTGTCGCCACAGTTTGCAGGTAACAATTATGTCCGTTGTAGTTCAAGCGCTCCCTGCGCTTGAACTGCAATGGACATAAATGTTAGCGGTTACGTAGCTAGGTGTTTCGCGTTAATTAATCAAAGTAACAATTTCTATGTGTTTCAATGAAGTAGTTTCTGTTTGTGTTTATCATTAAAAATCCTCGATCCACTAATGGAAATATTCAATCAAGCATAATAATTATGCAGAGTGAATGTTGCATCAATTACGGTACATCGATAGAAAGTATTTTAAGATACCAAAAAGGTTTCTTGTTTCAATTGTTATCTATGTGCCGTATCGATTTTTATCTATAGGAGGGAAAATGTCAGAGGAATTTTATATAAGGATGGGTTATAAATTTATACAAAATATTGCAAACCGAAAAATTATCGATCGAACTATCATTATATTAAATCACTTGGATGCTACTAGAACAAATTAAGTGACTTCTATTGTGAATTTCCTCTAATGTTATTCTTATGCGCAAGGATTATATATTATGTTATATTACATTATGGAAAATATAAGAGTATTCAGTGCAAAGCGTGAAATAATAATATTGACAAATTACAATTTTTAGAAGAAATTGGATTAAGTTGAGGAGGTAAAGCGATGCACACTTGAGTGACCTGTCAAAAGTGAAGACTTTCTACAGAAACTGGCCAATTAATGGCGTTACAAACGTAAAGGAAAGTGTTAGGTTGCAGACGAGGTCCGTAAATCACGAAATTCTTCCATTTAAATTACAACAATAGATTATACAGAAAAGAGAGAGGGAAAAAAGGGAAAAAGAACACTTGATCTGAACATCGCGACGCAAAATGTAAACAACGAGTGTCGGAACACGTGTCGGAACACGTGCCAAAACACGTGTTAAAAACGATCCATTTATGTCAAACGGAAGAGTCGAACTCTGACACGAAAGTCCATAAATAAATGGAATTATGACAGAAATCGCAATTAACGGGCTAAATTATGAGTTCGAGTCATGTAAATCTGTTAACAGTCTCCGAACACAATGATCAAAAAGACGCCAGATGGACACTCCGAATCGGACCTTTCCCATAACCCGGGTCGTCCCGAGTTTTGCTTAGAAACAAGGGAAAGACAAATCGGAAAACGGGAAAGGGAATGATGGGCCAATTCAATTCCAATTCAATTCAATTATTTATTTTAAGGTGCAAACGCACATACCCTGGCCCCGCTTTATAGCATTACCAGGGAGAAGTCTCTCAAAGTTTATAATTAGAATTACAGAATGAGTATATGTACACTTGAAATATTAGATTTTAACATTGATTCCCGACATAACAGTAACATACATACATAACATACATATATAACATACATACATAACATATATAACATACATATATACATTTTTTTAAAATACATTTTATATATATATATATATATATATATAATTAAGTAATATTAGATAAAATTTAATTAAGTAAATACCGTTAGTTCAAATGAACGCATACCATCCTACAGGTGTTGTTTCATAAATTCTTACCAATCGTTTTGAACAGATGTCCTTTCAAGTCTTGTAGTCCTGTAAGTTTCTATTTTGATGTATCATCGTCCACTCACAGTTGGGTCGGGTGTGGTCTATAGTACACACACAGACGGGTATCACTGTACTGTCGCTTAAAGTTTGTGATAGTACTCCATAAGTTAAAGTCTGTAGGACACATGTAGTCATCGCTGCTCTGTCACCGAAAGGTTGTGATCACTAATTACAAATGGGTCGGGTGCAGCCTGTAGTGCATACACTAACGGATATCACTGCACTGTCACTTGAAGTTTGTGATTGTACTACGTAAATTAAAGTCTGTAGAACACATGTAGTACATCGCTGCACTGTCACTAAGAGGTTGTGGTCACTAATGTCATGAGGAGAATCATCGTTTATGTGATCTATCAACAGTATAGATAGATAGGCATTTCAGGTAGAACAGACGAATTAGTTATGAATTCGGATAGGAGAACGATCATCCGTGAAACTAATCAGCAGTAAGTTGATGTGTGTTGCAGGTAGTACTGGCAAGTTAGAAACGAGCAGGATTTACTTAACGATGAGACCATTAACTATAAAATTTATAAATTAGCTTTGAATTAATTGACTTGTGACTAGGTAAGTTTTCCTGGCTAGTCTTCGAAATGCAGAGAATGTCTCATGATTGATCCAAATGTTTGAGAGGTGACAAGGCCAATCTATGTTTGAATCTTGCAAAAGCTGTCGTAATTCAGTTCTCTCTATTTCTGTCATTATGCAATCATATACATAATGTCTTGTGCCATCTTCAATCATGCAAGTTAAACATTGGTTTGATGCCCTGTTTGTAAATCTGGCAAGATAGCTTGCAAATTTTCCATGGTTTGTGAGTAATTGAGTTGTATAATAATCTGGGACAAACCATTTTATTTTAAAAATGTTACTTAGGTCTGGTATAAATTGATAAGTAATACATTGATCATTTTCGTTCCACTTTATCTGCCATTGGTTAATAGCTTCTTCCCAAAGAAGTCGGCGTAAGGTAATCCGGCTAATTTTATTATAAATAAGTGGGACGGTGGAGTCTTGTGCTGCTGCCTTAGCAAGAGAATCTGCTCGCTCATTGCCCATAAGTCCGTGATGAGATCTAACCCAGGACAGTTCAAATGCGCATGTGGAATTTTTGATTTTGTTTCTTATTTCAACCGTAAGAGGATGTAGCTTTATGCCGTTAATGATATTGTATGCAGAGAAAGAGTCTGTATGTATATGAATATTGTTGTTTGGTAGGTTCTCATTCACTCATTCTGTGGCTTTTAAAATAGCTAGAAGTTCTGATTGGAAAACTGTGCAATTGTTATGCAGTCGATATTTTTGATTATGTATTTCCAAATTTCGGTCATAAACTACAAAACTACATCCTACTTTACCATCCATTTTAGATCCATCTGTAAATATATTAATATTCGAATTGATCTGTCGGACAAGAGTATTAAGAGTGAGATTTTCAGGAGACATGGTATTACAGTAAGGATAAGGTTGTTCGAATTCGTTCGCAGTTATTGTTGTTGATCCCACTTGAATTGTATCTCCCCATTTGAGTTGCTGTTTCTTTCTCCTTTTAGTAATTTCCAAATCAATTGGTAGTTTGCGTGCAATTACCTCGAAGTCCTGCTGACCTGCGGGACCTTCGACTCGCGGACTCCTGGCGAGACGCCCGTTCCGAAGAAGGGTGCGGACTGGCCGATGAGGCCTGGTTGTGCCTCGGTGGAGCGACACGTCCGGGACGGACAGATATAACACCGGCGATCCCTCTGAGGAGAGGAAAGCCGGCCACCTTCAGCCACCAGCCCTTACGACTGACGCTTAGAAGTGACTCCACCGGTCGCGGCGTACTACTGGGCGGGAGAAAGTGCGTCGGCACGCCGGGAGTCGCGGCGCGGGCTCGGCCCGTAAAGGTCCGCCGTATCGCCTGCGCCTCTCCCGTCGGCTAGCGTCCCGACTGAATCCCCCCGCCTTTCGAATGATGGGCCAATCGGAAATCGGAATAGCGAGCGAAGAACTATAAAAATCGGAATCTCCAAGGTCGGGGAGAATCTCCTCCGCATCCTGCGAAGAGCCGTGATCTGTGTTGTGTTGTGTCGCCGCCAACGACGTACGACGCCTCAGCACCTCTGCGAGCAGCGGTCCAGCGATCTCATTTCGTCCGCCCCGGGGCTTCGACGTAAGGGGAATCCTCGCCACTCCGAAAGACTGTAAAGAAGTGGACTGTCTATCGTGGATGTAAGCATATATGTTCTCCAATAAACGGATTTCCTTATGTAAAACACTTGTCATCATTTGCCTCCTCAGCCACACCCACATGCAAACGTCTCTTAGGTTCATCCTGACACGGGATTAACTTATCCCCACCTGTCGACGGCCTTACAAAAGCGAAAATTCCGAATGGCTAGGTGAAGCCAAACCCACCACTAGTGTAGCGATTACATCTATTCCGCCACTAGTGGGCGCGTTTTGCAGTGAGAAAATGGACGACGAGTGTTTATTCTGTCTCCTCTTTCCATCATTTTCTTTATCCGACCCTGTTGGTGATGTTATGTTTGAGCGATGTGCCATTTCTACGAAATTTGTGTACACGGAAATGATATTTTCTTGTTTCCGTGTACACAAATGATTATTGCCAGTCATCTGGTATTAATAAGCCTACAGTTTTTTGTCCCCGAAGATAACGTCTTTGCCTGTAGCCCCATCAACAATTTAGGCGGAGAAAATAATCTTTTCACGTCCGGAATATTTCTTTGTATATCTAGCGGAGCTCTCCTGATTATTCATAATGGCAAAAAGAATAAATTGAGTTTGGATATAATCAAATACCAAACCTTTGCTCTATTCTTTAATGGAGTCTCTTATTTATTCGTTATAATTATATCTTATGTAATGTCCATCGTCATCTACAAAGAGATCGAAGCTTATTCGGGTTCCAAGAGTTCCAGTTTTTATAATACAGTATTACAATACTGCAGTGTTAATTTTAATTGTAATAATAATTAAAACTCCCGCAGGTCTATGATTCCTTTCAAGAGGTAAGAAGATTGGGTGCAGCACCTCATCGATTAGAAGATAAGCTTAAGGTATGTATTTTTATTATATTTTATACATTAATATGTAAATACAGTTTCTTAACGTCGTCTTGTGGGTACGTTTTATCCCATAGTGGGTTTGGCAGGATCCAGGGGTCTTTTGGATCATCCAGAAACTCGTTTGTTTTAGTGTTACAGATAACGTAGTGTAATCACTACGTTATCTGTAATTACGGGGAGAATTTGATCTCTGTGTATTGTACTATATGGGATGTACTGTACAGTACAGTTCTTCATGTTGTGAGTACTTTTAAAATCATTTTGGATAATAAGTTTTTAGTGTATTTATATATTAATATAGTTAATACAGCATTTAATAGTTTGTTATTTGTTGTGTGTTTTTTACAATAGATCTTGAATTTTATGAAAAAAATTGGATTCAGTAGTGCAGATTGTCCACGTTTATAACTCCTAAATGGGGCCAGTTTCCCATTGAAAGTCCCCCTCGACAAATCGCCCGCGTGTCGCGTTTTCTTTCAGTTCTACCTGGACTCTTGCTTTATTTCTTATTGGACGAGAAACTGCCAACTGGTCCCACTGACCGTTGCTTTGTGGAACATATTTCTTAAAGATGTGCTAAGAGTGAAAAAAATAAATTCTGTCGTTCTGTGAGGCAGGACCACCGCCTGCCACCTTCTGCTTTATAAACTTCGTTGGGGGTTTCACCAACGAAGTTGATAAAATCATGTGCCAAAATTTAGTAAACTTTTAATTTTATTTCATATACTGTATAATATAATGATTTAACATGAAACATTGATATTATTATTATTTTTTCAGGTGTTCAATGCATTATACACCATATTGAACATGTTGCTTCAGATACGTGATATCAGGCCGGATGGCCGAGCGGTCAAGGTGGCAGCCTACCGCTCTGGGGGACCCGGGATCGAATCCGAACGGGTCGAATAATCCCAGGAATTTTTCGGGGGGTGGTCTGTTCGGATATGTCGGGCCCCGTCCCTCACCACCGGTCGCCCCATTGTGGGCCTGGCCGAACCCATAATGGGTCCTACTAAAAGAGGCCCTCTTAGTGCCCACAGGGCGGAAAGAGTTAAAAAAAAAAGATACGTGATATCATGTTGAGAACAACTTCGGCATGCATCAATACTACACTTACTTCACTACTTAATACTAGTCACAGTATCTCACAAGAGTAAGTGTCCTTAAGCCCATAAGTAACAGACATTACACGGACGAGTGAAATATAGCGCTAAATTGCACTCATTAGTTATGTGTTTGATGGTATTGTTAAGTAACAGATAATAATTTATCGTATATGTAAGAAATTGGTGAGAAGACAAGGTCAGAATAAGACTACGTGCTGGAACATCTTGAGTCTGACTGGAAAGATGAAGAGTTCAAAGATAAGAGATCATAAAATTGGTTTAAAAGACGGAATAATCATAAGATTACAAGATATAGATGTATAACAGAGGCTTACTTGGATCAGTAATTGACTGTTTTCTTGTGGCTGGAGAATAGATAAAGGATATTTTACACTTAAAAGTAATACCATCCCGGGCTTCAGATGGAGACCACAGGTTGCAAGATTCAAACCAATAAATCATTAATTTTCTGGATGTAAGAAAAATTAAATTCTGGGAAAAACAAGACTAGATAAAATAAGAAACGAAGATATTAGAAGTAGATTGGAATTGCATAGTATTGGATATAGAATGATGTGATTCAAAATTGAAATGTTTTGGCACTTGAAAAAGAAGGGGTAGAAGGGGTAGGGATAGGCTTTCAAGAGAAATTTTTGATTGTAAATTCTGTGATAGCCGAAATACACAGGATGTGGAGGGGTAAGAAAAGTAGGGCTTTACATCCAACGATACACACGAGGAATTTAGAATGTAAACAGTTTTATAATACAATATCAAACGTACAATTCTAACGGTAATAGATAATTAAATTTCAACCAGTTGAAACGCACGCGAATGAGGTTAATCAACAACTAACCCTAATAATGTCAAATTATACAAAACTTATGTACAATAATTTTTACATTGATGGAAAATCGATGAGCGTTTCTCCTCAGCAGCGTAACGTGTTATTCTCTGTCACTGAGCAGTTAAGTCTCATTCGTTTTTAATGGAAAGTTTACGTATAACAAAGAGATACTCGTCTCGAAGAGTTAACACTTGTAATACTACTCAATAACGGTTTAGCAGTAAGATCAATCTATGCCTTAGCGTTGATGAAAAATTGCACTTTCCTTCGTTTCGCCTGCTCTAAACCTTTCACAGACTCGAAACTTTCTTTGTTCTTACCTCGTTTTTTTTCTTTCTCAAGTAGGTTCCGAAGGTCTCCTCAAGCGCAGATCGGTGACTCTCCAAAAAGGTGCCTCCACGTGTATCGCTCCTCGTTTTTATATACCGCGCCAAACGACTCACGTGAACTCTACGTAAGCCAACCAACAGTCCAATCACAATCCAACACTCAACGGTACCACATGACATGTACCTCTCGACAATTTCCATAAAAACCGGTGCGCGACAAACATAGTGGTAAAACACTACATGATAAACAATTACAGGGGAAAAGGCCAAGAGGACTTTTGAAAAAAGAGGGAGAGACCAGGTAAAGGAAGATGTGGAGACCATCGGAGAAAATCGGAGAAAGCTGGAGGAAGATCTGATGTGGCAAAATAGGGAAAATGGACGGAGTTGATTCGGCTGACCCGACATTTTGTTGGAACAGCAGATGGACAATGATGGTGACGACTGAAATGTTTCTTACCAAAAACTACGAGATTTCCAGATATACCTCGTTTGTGGTACAAAGAATATTCATGATTTCTTTTCGTGTTTGCTCTAACAAGCTATTCACGACGCTGGCATTTGTATTGAGCAATTCGGTCCCGTAAGATTTTCAAGTTGATCATTTTGGTGGCATAAACATTGTATGGGAACGAGGCGGCCAGTGGATTCGCCTACCATGTTCAATCCATCATTCCAGAAATGTGTCATTCAGAACACGTGCCTGTAGGGTACAATGAAGTGTTGTGTCATGTTGAAAGTTAACGCATGATCCCTAATTTCGAGTAATTACGGAGAAATTGCGGGATTGTAAAATTCGATGCTGTCTTAAGAACCAAGTTATTTAAAAATAAAACAATAAATTGTTTAATTATATTCCTCGTGTAACAATTAATGTAAAAACAAGAATTATTCTGGTCTGTTTGGGGGAAAACGAACTGTTCCAACATGTTCAGATAGTTATTAGCTTTTGGTAATAACTACCAGAACATGTTGGAAGAGTGATCAGAAGAATGGACCAAAGTCATGTCTTTCGTCATGTCTCAAGCCACATCAAGGGTTTTCTTCAGGACTGTTAAGTACTCCTTTACAACGTGCAGGTTTTCTGAACCCCAAATGCGCATGTTATGTCAGTTTACATTTCCAGAGACATAGCAAATGGCCTCGTCTGAGAACGTCGCCATATCCAGTAATCTTGTTTTGGTGTCAATTCGATCCAGGATAACTACAGCAAACTATCGCCTTCTTGGTATGTAATTAGATTTGATTTTTCGCAACAGTTGGATATTGTAGGCATGTAGTTGCAGCCGTGTGCGTATTACATTTTGCATCTGCAGCTCCCGGTATGTTTGCAGAATCGATTTGCATGAACTCTCGATGACGCACTTGTTCTGAATGATCGTCAGACACTCTTGTTTGATCTATTTCTATGCACATTGTTGCCAGCAATTTGCAATGCTATTCACTGATACTATTAGAGCCTGGAGGGAATTTTGTACACACATGTTGAAAGTGACTCTGCACAGTAATTACAAAGTTAAAGCCACAAAACCGTGCCACTGCTTAAACCTTCTCCTAGGTAGTTCGAACCTCGCTTGTTCTTGTGAGGTTCAAACTATGCTGAATAAAACTTGATATTGAAACTAGGCCTATGCTTCACATCACGTTTTGGTGTATTTCACGCCGAATTTTTTATAATAATTTAAACTTAGGGCGGATGATTGTGGTTATTCCGCATGCACTCTATAAATGTAAATTATAGAAATGTATTAATATGTAAATTATATTGTTTAAGACAGGGGTAAATTTACTGTTCTGCTTCTCGTAGGCACGGAAGATGGCCCACCAGTGGCCAAGCAGTTTCGTTCCCTAAACATTGGGAGTTCGGTAGTGAGTTCGCACTTTGCCAGGACGGGCTGGCTACGTGTGGTTTTCCGGGTTTTCTCTACGTCTGTAATGCCTGAATAAGGGCCAGTTACCCTTAAAAGACCTCCCGAAAGGCATTATTCCCCACGTAAAACAATATATAACTACCAACTACATCACGTAGCAGTCCGTCACAATTTACCACGGGGCGCCCTAGCCTACTGGCTCTCGCCAACACAAGGCACAGTAGATTTTCCGCTTCTAATGATGTATCTCAGGCATTAAGTAGAATAAATAAAAAGTATTTTATGTGTTTAAAATTAATGTATTTATTACTTGTAAATTCCTAAGTGGAAAACGTAATTTAAAATAATATATTTTTTTTGGATTAAATTTATGACAACACACTTCTTACAATGCTCTTGGTATCATACATTACAAATGGAAAAACTTTGTAAAATGTGTATTATTTATGTATTTGTATATTCTGTAATAATTCATTAATTATAGTATTACTGTGGATTTTCACTGTTGTGTATTTATTTTTGTAATTTGTATAAGTTTGTATTCTCCGCATCATGGATGAGACCAGTATACATGAATAAATAAATGAAATAAAAAATATAAATGTAAAACAAAGTAAAGAGTAATGTGCACATGTAGACACTTTAGATTGTCTTCACTTGTCCATTCCATTCTGTAGGGAAGTACAATGGTATGGACTTACTTCAAACTGACATTCATTGTACAGTTCATTTTACTCTCAAATAGAATGAACTGTCGATTGGACTGAAATCCATATGTTTTTCCTCTGTAATCAGCCAGTAATTGAGTGGCTAAAACCATTAACAACTAGTCACGGGTTCTTGCCTGATCGACGAGCTGGCCACGCAGAAGTTTCCTGATTTTCTTAATGTATCTAACATCTAATTGGGATAGAAAGTCTTTCCCGGAGACATCCTTCCTTAGCAGATCGTGCAAGAGTTAAATGCCTTATCCTTTTAATCCTACAACATAATGCAACATGTTTTGTATGGTAACCCTGTTGACCCATGTTAACCTTCTGCTATGTGTTTTGGTTTGATTTTGCTGTAAAAAGTAGTATTATTTGTGCTATGACATTTCGCACAGCATCATTTGTATATACTGTATTCATTTTGTGAACGTCGTGTCAATTATTTATCTGTTAACTAAACTTGCCAACTAAATTGAGTTAATCTGTCTGTACACTTAAAATTCACAGTGGTATAACAGCTTAATTGTTTACACATTTCTAGTGTTTTGCATTTTAATTAATCTATGTATTGTAATCAGTATGCTGTCTACTTTCACTGCTGTAAAATAATACAGACCTTTATCTCATCAATAGAATTCACCATTTCTTTCGTAAACACTACAGTGTATTCAGGAAACACTTGACCATTCAACATATTCGGCCTAATACTGTTGATAAGGGTGGAATAACGTAACGTGGATGATGTGACAAGAGGTACAGTTAGCCTTCTGGAACTTATTGGGTGATAGGCACCAAAGAAAACACGGAAAACTCGACATGGCCAGTTCAGTAGTGATATGAACTGGCCAATGTTCAACAATTACCAAAATTCAGTGGTTTTTTTTCTGCCTACACTCACTGGTGGACAGTGTAATCTGAGGGTGCAGTTTTTGTTTTAGCACAAAACACGCCTCTTATTACATAACTGCACCTAGCACCTACTATGTATGATGACTGCACATCAAGTACAGGCAGTAATTATACATAAAATCAATGAAGTACCTGGTTCTTAACTTATAAAAGTTTATTTTATTTTTATAAAGAGTTTGACAATAAAATCAATTAAAAGTACAAAAAAGTTTCGGAATTACAAAAAATTTTTAAAAACTTGCTACAACGTAAATGTTTGTAACCAGTTATTCTAATATATTTTCATAATTAATGTTTCAATTCGAATTTTGTATTATAGACATGCATTTCGTTTATTCATTTTCATATTTTATTTTTTTTATTTTCATTCAGAATATGAATTACAGAAGGATGGAAGAAAGCAAAGAATGGGAGTATAGGTTGAATTAAGAAAGACCCTGTATTCATTCATTTTTCTTGCAAAGATTGAGTCCTTGAAATGTTTACTTGCATTGATAATTCCTGCATGGTTTGAGTTGGAGAATGTCCTGCTTGTATCTGCGGCTCCGGCATGGTTTGATTTGAAGAAAATCCTGCTTGTATCCATGGGTCCTGCATGGTTTGATTTGAGGAATGTCCTGTTTGTATTTGTGGTTCCTGCATTGTTTGAGATGACGAGAATCCTGCTTGCATCCATGGTTCCTGTGTGGTTTCAGATGAGGAAAATCCTGTTTGCATCCATGGTTTCTGCATGGTTTGATTTGAGAAATGTCGTGTTTCTATTTGGGGTTCCTGTATTGTTTGAGTTGAGGAAAATCCAGCTTGCGTCCATGAGTCCTGCGTGGTTTGAGTTGAGGAAAATCCTGCTTGCATCCATTGTCCCTGCAGAGTTTGATTTGAGGAAAATCTTGCTTGCATCCATGGTTCCTGTGTGGTTTGAAATGAAAAAAATTCTGCTTGCATCCATGGTTCCTGTGTAGTTTGAGATGAGGAAAATACTGCTTTCACCCATTGTTCCTGCAGAGTTTGATTTGAGGAAATTCCTGGTTGCATCCATGGTTCTTGCGTGGTTTGAGTTGAGGAAAATCCTGCTTGCATCCATGGGTCCTGCATGGTTTGATTTGAAGAATGTTCTGTTTGTATTTGTGGTTCCTGCATTGTTTGAGTCGAGGAAAATTCTGCTTGCATCCATGGTTCCTGTGTAGTTTGAGATGAGGAAAATACTGCTTTCACCCATTGTTCCTGCAGAGTTTGATTTGAGGAAATTCCTGGTTGCGTCCATGGGTCTTGTGTGGTTTGAGTAGAGGAAAATTCTGCTTGCACGCATGGTTCCTGCACGGTTTGATTTGAGGAATGTGCTGTTTGTATTTGTGGTTCCTGCATTGTTTGAATCGAGGAAAATTCTGCTTGCATCCATGGTTCCTGTGTAGTTTGAAATGAGGAAAATCCTGCTTTCATCCATTGTTCCTGCATGGTTTGGGTTGGAGAATGTCCTGTTTGTGTTTGTGGTTCCTGCATGGTTTGATTTGAGGAAAATCCTGCTTGTATCCATGGTTCCTGCATGGCTTGAGTTGGAAAATATCCTGTTTGTATTTGTGGTTCCTGCATTGTTTGAGATGACGAGAATCCTGCTTGCATGCATGGTTCCTGCATGGTTTGAGCTGAAGAATGTTCTGTTTGTATTTGTGATTCCTGCATGGTTTGATTTGAGGAAAATCCTGCTTGAATGCATGGTTTCTGCATGGTTTGAGTTGAAAAATGTCCTGCTTCTATTTGTAGCTCTTGCAAGGTTTGATTTGACGAAGATTCTGTTTTCAACCATGCTTCTTGTAAGGTTTCAGTTGTGAAAGGCTTTGCTTGCATGCATGGTTGCTGCGATGTTTGAGTCAAAGATCTTGTTTGCAACGCTGGTTTCATATGCATTTGCGTTGAGGAAGATTCTCCTTCTATCAATGGTTTCTGAAATGTTCGAAATGAGGGCGTTTCTCTCAGTAGTTCCCTCAGGGTTAGGTTTGAGGAATGAAATATGCAATGCAATTTGTACATTCTTTGTTCGGCAAAATTTTTATTACATTCTTCGCAACGATTTGAGGAATGTCCTTTTTGTATTTGTGGTTCCTGCATTGTTTGAGTTGAGGAAAATCCTGCTTGCATCCATGGTTCGTGCAGAGTTTGAGTTGAAGAAAGTACTGCTTGCATCTCCAGTTCCAAAAGGGTTTGTGTTGCGGTTGGTCCTACTTTTATTTGAGGTTCGTGCAAAGTTTGCGTTGAGGATGGAGCTGCTTGCATTTGAGGATCATTCAGGGTTTGTTCTGCAGTTGGTCCTGCTTGCCTTTGAGATTCGTGCAAAGTTTGTGTTGAGGATGGACATTCCTCAATTTGAGGTTCATTTAAGGTTTGAGTTGAGGAAAGTTTTGCTTGAATCGCTAATTTCAAAAGGGTTTTTGCTGCGGATGGTCCTGCTTTAATTTGAGGTTTTTGCAGAGTTTCTGTTGCGGATGGTCCTGTTTTCATTTGAGGTTCCTGCAGAGTTTGTTTTGAAGAATATTTTTCTTTTAGATGAGAAAGTTTACAATGCAATTTATACTTGCTTTCTACGACAAAATATTTATCACATAGTTCACAATGATAAGGAGGCCTTTCAGATTTGTGTTCCGTTTTCATATTTCTTTCTAAATCTTTTGAATTTAAAACGGTCTCTTGGCACCTTTCACTTTTGTATTTACTTGTGCATGAGTGACGAAGTAAACTTTCTTCAGATGATGTCATTCCGCAACCTTTACATCGATATTTCATTTTTCTGTACTTCGAGGCGCTGTACAAAGAAATAAACTGTACGTAAGTCAGGATCATGAGTTTTGAGCAGTGATTTCCAGACAGTTATATATACACTGACGAAGAATCAATAAAGGAATCAAACGGGAAATCGAAACGTAGTAGTGTTAAGAAGTATGGGTTGCGTAATAAAACACCTTTTAAGAAATTATTTACGCCAGAAAAGATTAAAAAAATTAACAAAATATGAAATATGGTGAATATTCATTTTATATTTGAAGTTAAAGCACTTAGTTTTGCTACACTCATTTAAAGCAGAGAGCAGCAGTAAATAATCAATGCATAATTAGCTGCTCATGATGCTTTTTACAAACACCAAATGTATATCATTACTTGTTTTAAACATTCCATAATTCCTTTCAGTTGTCAAAATATCATTAAAACGTAATTAATAAATAAGAAAATATGCTGATACCGAGGAATTTTTCGAGACAAACAGATTTGATTAAAGGAAATGTCTTGGGAACTAGTGACATAATTGTATTATTTCGAAATAAGTTAGCTATTTATTAATATAATTTATATTTGAAATGCACAGAGATAGATAATTTGTATACTTACACAACTCTTTCTTGATTTACAAGGCACAAAATTACAAATTTGTTGTCAGCAAGTAGTGCTTCGACTGCTGTTCATTTACCATAAATGTACTTTATATTCACTCCTCATGAATACAAATGTAATTGTATCATGAGAAGTAAATATAATTTTGAATTTTTGTTAATAATCAGCAATTTTATTTTTGATTCGCTTTTCTAGAGAAGTTGATAATGTTTCCGAATTTTCGGCAAATGATTGGTATATTAGTAATTTACATAATTTGTTAATTTACAGAATCGACTTCAGCAGTAAAGTACACATATTCCACTCATTCTATTGTTGAAATTGCTTTAAAATATTGCTTTTAAATGAAAGATTTTTATATTACAAGTTAATCGCTTTAAAAAAGGATTGTCGTACCAATAATATAGCTCGTTTCATTTGAAACTGACTGTTTCTTCGGTTTACTTATCCAACTGTATTAAAATCAATCTATATTCCCTGAAAGGTGTTCTTCTGTCAGTTTTATTTTGTTAAGAAAAGTCGTTCTTTCATCCATAGTTTCTGTAGGGTTTTTGGTGAAGAAAGTCTTGCTTATATTTGTGGTTTCTTCAAGGTTCCGTTACGGAAGCGTCTAATTGCATTTTTAGTTCCTGTAGAATTTGAGTTCAGAAAGAAAGATGATGGAGCTACAACACGAAATTTTGTAAAGATGTAAAATTAGCAATGCATTCTGAACAGTCGCGAAACTACAGTGTTACAAGGGGCAATAATTAAAGACATAAACACTTTCCTTATTGAAAGCCTGTAAATAGTAACGTGATCAGAGGGTCGGCACCTCTTTGATGTCTTGTCAGGATTGACACGACTGTGTCTCGGCTGACACGGAAGCCGCGTCAGTTTGGGATAGAGAGAGAGAGACAGCGCACTGTAAGTGACACGCAGAGAGTATGGTAATAAAACAACATTTAACGGTAAACTAGGACGTTAAATTTACAAGAAATACGTTACTCGATTGAGAAGGATGCAGTGCCGTAACTAGGCAGGTGCAACAGGTGCACCCGCACAGGGCCCACTTGGAACGAGGGCTTAAAATGCATGTATTGGTTTTATTAATTTCCCAAACCTAATTAGGTAAAGCGCCTAAATGCAATTTCTTGCATAGGGCACAGGAATGGCTAGTTACGGCACTGGAAAGATGATTTGCTTTCGCGGTCAGAGAGAGAGAGAGCTTACAAAAAACGTGTGATGATATATACCTGAAGTATCGATGGTTTTTTTTGGCAGGTGAAACCTTTATTTCCGGAAGGGACGTTCGGTTGGAAAATAGTCCAGTTTTGCAGCAGATAACGTTGAGGTAAAGTTCCAGGTAATCCACGTCCAGGCACTTACTAATATGTCGGTAAAACTCTAATATGGGAGCAAGAAGGGAACGAGCCGGAGGCGATCGAAAGTTTGTTTCTTATTATATTCAATTGACAACTTTGCGACAATACATCAGGAGGTTATGAGAAAGCGTCTTTTAGTTACTGAGAACTTACTGAACGATTAACTTCCAGGTGTGGAAGTTGACAGTTATTTGTTAAGCCGGGATGGTTAGAAAAATAGGTTGGGTAAACAATGCTGAGTCTCACATCATCCCGGACTTTCTAAAATCGTGTTTGTTCTGAGTGAGCAAGATCGATTATTTACTATGGAGTTTCTAATCGTTGTCAAAATTTGTGTAGAGAGAATTTAAATATCAGAAACAAGTAATCCGTGGGTGCAGTTTTTGTTTTAGCACAAAACACGCCTCTTATTACATAACTGCACCTAGCACCTACTATGTATGATGACTGCACATCAAGTACAGGCAGTAATTATACATAAAATCAATGAAGTACCTGGTTCTTAACTTATAAAAGTTTATTTTATTTTTATAAAGAGTTTGACAATAAAATCAATTAAAAGTACAAAAAAGTTTCGGAATTACAAAAAATTTTTAAAAACTTGCTACAACGTAAATGTTTGTAACCAGTTATTCTAATATATTTTCATAATTAATGTTTCAATTCGAATTTTGTATTATAGACATGCATTTCGTTTATTCATTTTCATATTTTATTTTTTTTATTTTCATTCAGAATATGAATTACAGAAGGATGGAAGAAAGCAAAGAATGGGAGTATAGGTTGAATTAAGAAAGACCCTGTATTCATTCATTTTTCTTGCAAAGATTGAGTCCTTGAAATGTTTACTTGCATTGATAATTCCTGCATGGTTTGAGTTGGAGAATGTCCTGCTTGTATCTGCGGCTCCGGCATGGTTTGATTTGAAGAAAATCCTGCTTGTATCCATGGGTCCTGCATGGTTTGATTTGAGGAATGTCCTGTTTGTATTTGTGGTTCCTGCATTGTTTGAGATGACGAGAATCCTGCTTGCATCCATGGTTCCTGTGTGGTTTCAGATGAGGAAAATCCTGTTTGCATCCATGGTTTCTGCATGGTTTGATTTGAGAAATGTCGTGTTTCTATTTGGGGTTCCTGTATTGTTTGAGTTGAGGAAAATCCAGCTTGCGTCCATGAGTCCTGCGTGGTTTGAGTTGAGGAAAATCCTGCTTGCATCCATTGTCCCTGCAGAGTTTGATTTGAGGAAAATCTTGCTTGCATCCATGGTTCCTGTGTGGTTTGAAATGAAGTAAATTCTGCTTGCATGCATGGTTCCTGCGTGGTTTGAAATGAAAAAAATTCTGCTTGCATCCATGGTTCCTGTGTAGTTTGAGATGAGGAAAATACTGCTTTCACCCATTGTTCCTGCAGAGTTTGATTTGAGGAAATTCCTGGTTGCATCCATGGTTCTTGCGTGGTTTGAGTTGAGGAAAATCCTGCTTGCATCCATGGGTCCTGCATGGTTTGATTTGAAGAATGTTCTGTTTGTATTTGTGGTTCCTGCATTGTTTGAGTCGAGGAAAATTCTGCTTGCATCCATGGTTCCTGTGTAGTTTGAGATGAGGAAAATACTGCTTTCACCCATTGTTCCTGCAGAGTTTGATTTGAGGAAATTCCTGGTTGCGTCCATGGGTCTTGTGTGGTTTGAGTAGAGGAAAATTCTGCTTGCACGCATGGTTCCTGCACGGTTTGATTTGAGGAATGTGCTGTTTGTATTTGTGGTTCCTGCATTGTTTGAATCGAGGAAAATTCTGCTTGCATCCATGGTTCCTGTGTAGTTTGAAATGAGGAAAATCCTGCTTTCATCCATTGTTCCTGCATGGTTTGGGTTGGAGAATGTCCTGTTTGTGTTTGTGGTTCCTGCATGGTTTGATTTGAGGAAAATCCTGCTTGTATCCATGGTTCCTGCATGGCTTGAGTTGGAAAATATCCTGTTTGTATTTGTGGTTCCTGCATTGTTTGAGATGACGAGAATCCTGCTTGCATGCATGGTTCCTGCATGGTTTGAGCTGAAGAATGTTCTGTTTGTATTTGTGATTCCTGCATGGTTTGATTTGAGGAAAATCCTGCTTGAATGCATGGTTTCTGCATGGTTTGAGTTGAAAAATGTCCTGCTTCTATTTGTAGCTCTTGCAAGGTTTGATTTGACGAAGATTCTGTTTTCAACCATGCTTCTTGTAAGGTTTCAGTTGTGAAAGGCTTTGCTTGCATGCATGGTTGCTGCGATGTTTGAGTCAAAGATCTTGTTTGCAACGCTGGTTTCATATGCATTTGCGTTGAGGAAGATTCTCCTTCTATCAATGGTTTCTGAAATGTTCGAAATGAGGGCGTTTCTCTCAGTAGTTCCCTCAGGGTTAGGTTTGAGGAATGAAATATGCAATGCAATTTGTACATTCTTTGTTCGGCAAAATTTTTATTACATTCTTCGCAACGATTTGAGGAATGTCCTTTTTGTATTTGTGGTTCCTGCATTGTTTGAGTTGAGGAAAATCCTGCTTGCATCCATGGTTCGTGCAGAGTTTGAGTTGAAGAAAGTACTGCTTGCATCTCCAGTTCCAAAAGGGTTTGTGTTGCGGTTGGTCCTACTTTTATTTGAGGTTCGTGCAAAGTTTGCGTTGAGGATGGAGCTGCTTGCATTTGAGGATCATTCAGGGTTTGTTCTGCAGTTGGTCCTGCTTGCCTTTGAGATTCGTGCAAAGTTTGTGTTGAGGATGGACATTCCTCAATTTGAGGTTCATTTAAGGTTTGAGTTGAGGAAAGTTTTGCTTGAATCGCTAATTTCAAAAGGGTTTTTGCTGCGGATGGTCCTGCTTTAATTTGAGGTTTTTGCAGAGTTTCTGTTGCGGATGGTCCTGTTTTCATTTGAGGTTCCTGCAGAGTTTGTTTTGAAGAATATTTTTCTTTTAGATGAGAAAGTTTACAATGCAATTTATACTTGCTTTCTATGACAAAATATTTATCACATAGTTCACAATGATAAGGAGGCCTTTCAGATTTGTGTTCCGTTTTCATATTTCTTTCTAAATCTTTTGAATTTAAAACGGTCTCTTGGCACCTTTCACTTTTGTATTTACTTGTGCATGAGTGACGAAGTAAACTTTCTTCAGATGATGTCATTCCGCAACCTTTACATCGATATTTCATTTTTCTGTACTTCGAGGCGCTGTACAAAGAAATAAACTGTACGTAAGTCAGGATCATGAGTTTTGAGCAGTGATTTCCAGACAGTTATATATACACTGACGAAGAATCAATAAAGGAATCAAACGGGAAATCGAAACGTAGTAGTGTTAAGAAGTATGGGTTGCGTAATAAAACACCTTTTAAGAAATTATTTACGCCAGAAAAGATTAAAAAAATTAACAAAATATGAAATATGGTGAATATTCATTTTATATTTGAAGTTAAAGCACTTAGTTTTGCTACACTCATTTAAAGCAGAGAGCAGCAGTAAATAATCAATGCATAATTAGCTGCTCATGATGCTTTTTACAAACACCAAATGTATATCATTACTTGTTTTAAACATTCCACAATTCCTTTCAGTTGTCAAAATATCATTAAAACGTAATTAATAAATAAGAAAATATGCTGATACCGAGGAATTTTTCGAGACAAACAGATTTGATTAAAGGAAATGTCTTGGGAACTAGTGACATAATTGTATTATTTCGAAATAAGTTAGCTATTTATTAATATAATTTATATTTGAAATGCACAGAGATAGATAATTTGTATACTTACACAACTCTTTCTTGATTTACAAGGCACAAAATTACAAATTTGTTGTCAGCAAGTAGTGCTTCGACTGCTGTTCATTTACCATAAATGTACTTTATATTCACTCCTCATGAATACAAATGTAATTGTATCATGAGAAGTAAATATAATTTTGAATTTTTGTTAATAATCAGCAATTTTATTTTTGATTCGCTTTTCTAGAGAAGTTGATAATGTTTCCGAATTTTCGGCAAATGATTGGTATATTAGTAATTTACATAATTTGTTAATTTACAGAATCGACTTCAGCAGTAAAGTACACATATTCCACTCATTCTATTGTTGAAATTGCTTTAAAATATTGCTTTTAAATGAAAGATTTTTATATTACAAGTTAATCGTTTTAAAAAAGGATTGTCGTACCAATGATATAGCTCGTTTCATTTGAAACTGACTGTTTCTTCGGTTTACTTATCCAACTGTATTAAAATCAATCTATATTCCCTGAAAGGTGTTCTTCTGTCAGTTTTATTTTGTTAAGAAAAGTCGTTCTTTCATCCATAGTTTCTGTAGGGTTTTTGGTGAAGAAAGTCTTGCTTATATTTGTGGTTTCTTCAAGGTTCCGTTACGGAAGCGTCTAATTGCATTTTTAGTTCCTGTAGAATTTGAGTTCAGAAAGAAAGATGATGGAGCTACAACACGAAATTTTGTAAAGATGTAAAATTAGCAATGCATTCTGAACAGTCGCGAAACTACAGTGTTACAAGGGACAATAATTAAAGACATAAACACTTTCCTTATTGAAAGCCTGTAAATAGTAACGTGATCAGAGGGTCGGCAGCTCTTTGATGCCTTGTCAGGATTGACACCACAGTGTCTCGGCTGACACGGAAGCCGCGTCGGTTCGGAAATAAAGCGAGAGCGACAGCGCACTGTAAGTGACTACGCAGAGAGTATGGTAATAAAACAACATTTATTGGTAAACTAGGACGTTACACTTACAAGAAATACGTTACTCGATTGAGAAGGATGTTTTGCTTTCGCGGTCAGAGAGAGAGAGCTTACAAAAAAAAACGTGTGATGATATATACCTGAAGTATCGGTGGGTTTTTTTGGCAGGTGAAACCTTTATTTCTGGAAGGGACGTTCGGTTGGAAAATAGTCTAGTTTGGCAGTGGATAACGTCGAGGTAAAGTTCCAGGTAATCCACGTCCAGGCACTCACTAATATGTTGGTAAAACTCCAATATGGGAACAAGAAGGGAACGAGCCTGAGGCGATCGAAAGTTTGTTTCTTATTATATTCAATTGACAACTTTGCGACAATACATCAGGAGGTTATGAGAAAGCGTTTTTTAGTTACTGAGAACTTACTGAACGATTAATTTCCAGGTGTGGAAGTTGACAGTTATTTGTTAAGTCGGGATGGTTAGAAAAATAGGTTGGGTAAACAATGCTGAGTCTCACATCATCCCGGACTTTCTAAAATCGTGTTTGTTCTGAGTGAGCAAGATCGATTATTCACTATGGAGTTTCTAATCGTTGTCAAAATTTGTGTAGAGAGAATTTAAGTATCAGAAACAAGTAATCCGAAAGTGCAGTTTTTGTTTTAGCACAAAACACGCCTCTTATTACGTAACTGCACCTAGCCCTTACTATGTATGATGACTGCACATCAAGTACAGGCAGTAATTATACATAAAATCAATAAAGTACGTGGTTCTTAACTTTAAAAATTTATTTTATTTTTATAAAGCGTTTGACAATAAAATCGATTAAAAGTACAAAAAAGTTTCTGAATTACAAAAATATTTTTAAAACCTGCTACAACGTAAATGTTTGTAACCAGTTATTTTAATATATTTTTATAATTAATGTTTCAATTCGAATTGTGTATTATAGACATGAATTTCGTTTATTCATTTTCATATTTCCTTTTTTTATTTTCATTCAAAATATGAATTACAGAAGGATGGAAGAAAGCAAAGAATGGGAGTATAGGTTTAATTGATAAAGACCCTGTATTCATACATTTTTCTTGCAACGATTGAGTTCTTGAAGTGTTTACTTCCATTGATGGTTCCTGCATGGTTTGATTTGAGGAATGTCCTGTTTGTATTTGTGGTTCCTGCATTGTTTGAGATGACGAGAATCCTGCTTGCATCCATGGTTCCTGTGTGGTTTCAGATGAGGAAAATCCTGTTTGCATCCATGGTTTCTGCATGGTTTGATTTGAGAAATGTCGTGTTTCTATTTGGGGTTCCTGTATTGTTTGAGTTGAGGAAAATCCAGCTTGCGTCCATGAGTCCTGCGTGGTTTGAGTTGAGGAAAATCCTGTTTGCATCCATGGTTTCTGCATGGTTTGATTTGAGAAATGTTTTGTTTCTATTTGTGGTTTCTGTATTGTTTGACTTGACGAAAATCCAGCTTGCGTCCATGGGTCCTGCGTGTTTTGAGTTGAGGAAAATCCTGCTTGCATCCATTGTTCCTGCAGAGTTTGATTTGAGGAAAATCCTGCTTGCATCCATGGTTCCTGCGTGGTTTGAAATGAGGTAAAATTCTGCTTGCATGCATGGTTCCTGCATGATTTGAGTTGGAGAATGTCCTGTTTGTATTTGTGGTTCCTGCATGGTTTGATTTGAGGAAAATTTTGCTTTCATCCATGGTTCCTGCATGATTTGAGTTGGAGAATGTCCTGTTTGTATTTGTGGTTCCTGCATGGTTTGATTTGAGGAAAATCCTGCTTGTAGCCATGGTTCCTGCATGGTTTGAGTTGGAGAATGTCCTGTTTGTATTTGTGGTTCCTGCATGGTTTGATTTGGGGTAAATCCTGCTTTCATCCATGATTCCTGTGCAGTTTGAGATGAGGAAAATCCTGCTTGCATCCATGGTTCCTGTGCAGTTTTAGATGAGGAAAATCCTGCTTTCATCCATGGTTCCTGCATGGTTTGAGTTGGAGAAGGTCCTGCTTTCATTTGCGGCTCCTGCGTGGTTTGATTTGAGGAACATCCTGCTTGTAGCCATGGTTCCTGTATGGTTTGAGTTGGAGAATGTCCTGTTTGTATTTGTGGTTCCTGCATGGTTTGATTCGTGGAAAATCTTGCTTGCATCCATGGTTTCTGCATTGTTTGAGTTGAGGAAAATCCTGCTTGCATCCATGGTTCCTGCATAGTTTGAGTTGGAGAATGTCCTGTTTGTATTTGTGGTTCCTGCATGGTTTGATACGAGGAAAATCCTGCTTGCATCCATGGTTCCTGTGCAGTTTGAGATGAGGAAAATCTTGCTTTCATCCATGGTCCCTGCATGGTTTGAGTTTTAGAAGGTCCTGCTTTCATTTGCGGCTCCTGCATGGTTTGATTTGAGGAACATCCTGCTTGTAGCCATGGTTCCTGCATGGTTTGAGTTGGAGAATGTCCTGTTTGATTTGTGGCTCCTGCATGGTTTGATTTGAGGAAAATCCTGCTTGCATCCATGGTTCCTGTATGGTTTGAGTTGGAGAAGGTCCTGCTTTTATTCGTGGCTCCTGCATGGTTTGATTTGAGGAACATCCTGCTTGTAGCCATGGTTCCTGCATGGTTTGAGTTGGAGAATGTCCTGTTTGTATTTGTGGTTCCTGCATGGTTTGATTTGAGGAAAATCCTGCTTGCATCAATTGTTCCTGCAGAGTTTGATTTGTGGAAAATCCTGTTTGCATCCATGGTTCCTGCATGGTTTGAGTTGAAAAATGTTTTGCTTTTATTTGTAGCTCCTGCATTGTTTGATTCGACGAAGGTCCTGTTTTCAGCCATGCTTCTTGTAAGGTTTTAGTTGTGGAAGGCTTTGCTTGTGTCCATGGTTGCTGCGATGCTTGAGCTAAAGATCTTGTTTGCAACGCTGGTTTAATATGCATTTGCGTTGAGGAAGATTCTCCTTCTATCAATGGTTTTTGAAATGTTTGAAATGAGGGCGTTTCTCTCAGTAGTTCCCTCAGGGTTAGGTTTGAGGAATGAAATATACAATGCAATTTGTACATTCTTTGTTCGGCAAAATTTTTATTACATTTTTCGCAACGATTTGAGGAATGTCCTTTTTGTATTTGTGGTTCCTGCATTGTTTGAGTTGAGGAAAATCCTGCTTGCATCCATGGTTCCTGCATGGTTTGAGTTGGAGAATGTCCTGCTTCTATTTGTAGCTCCTGCATGGTTTGATTTGATGAAGATCCTGTTTTCAACCATGCTTCTTGTAAGGTTTCAGTTGTGGAAGGCTTTGCTTTCATACATGGTTGCTGCGATGTTTGAGCCAAAGATCTTGTTTGCAACGGTGGTTTAATATGCATTTGCGTTGAGGAAGATTCTCCTTCTATCAATGGTTTTTGAAATGTTTGAAATGAGGGCGTTTCTCTCAGTAGTTCCCTCAGGGTTAGGTTTGAGGAATGAAATATACAATGCAATTTGTACATTCTTTGTTCGGCAAAATTTTTATTACATTCTTCGCAACGATAATCAGACTTTTCAGATGTGTATAGTTTTTCTACGGGCTTCTTTAATTTCAGTTCAGTTTCAAATTTGTCTGTACATGTTGTACCTTTATTCGGTCGTTTTTCTGTATGCTTTTTCTGGTAAGTTATTTTTCTATTGATTCCACGATTGCATATTTTGTATACATTACGTTTTACTGCCGGGTGAGTCTTCGAGCGTGTTTTAAAATTTTTTGGATATGGAAATTTCTCTGCGCACGTTTTACATTCGTATCTTTTTTCAGCATTAGTTGTTTGGTGATCAACATATAAGTTTTCTTCAGAAAATGTCATTTTACCAGCGGTACGTCGACATTCCATTTTTCTGTACTTGAATGCTCTGTACAGTGCAATGAGCTATATATAAAACAGGAATATGAACTTGAACAATGTTTCCGAGACAGTAATATACACTGTCAAGAATAAACACGTTGACAACCAATGTGAGTTAGTATAGGTCGAGTATAGATTAGAATAGTTTATTTACCTTCAGTAAGATTCATTACTCTCTTCAGATCATTCATTTTGTCGAAGTATCCTTTAAGATGATTGATGGAATGCGGAGTAAACCAAACGATACAAATATATGTTTTGGTATTAGTGTTAAAAAGCGTTTAATCTTTAATGATTCACATTCATTCAAGGTGGAAAGCAGCAGTACGCAAAGAAATTCTTATTTAGCTTCTTACGAAGTCTCTTTCAAGCTGAAATTTTCTGTTATTACTTTATTTAAACATGGCAGACTTGTCCTTAATTATCAAAATATGATTATAACGTAATTAATGAACAGGAAAATCGTTTTATACTCGATAAGTCTTCAAATCAAACCGATCTGATAATGGGAGAAACAAATTCTTCGGAAACGTTAGAAATAATTACATGACTGTAAAAGAAATCACTGATTTGTTAGCACGATTTTAGTATAAAATATAAATTAAAGTGATTTTATACTTACACAACTCTTCTTTCATTTACAACGTACAAATTTTCACGTTTCTCTTCCGCAATTACTGCTTCAATTGCTACTTATTTACATAAATATATTTTGTGTTCGTGATGAATGAATGGAATTGTGAATTCTTGTTAATAAGCAACAATTTCAATATATTTCAGTTTTATTTGAGAAATCAGTAATGTTTCTGGATTTTTGGGAATCTAAAGAATGGTATCTAATAAGATACCAATCCTTATTAATTTACATAATTCCTTAGTTCACTGAATCGACTTCAGCAGCAAAGTATAAACACTTCCCTCTTTTTTGTTCGTAAAATTATTAAAAATATTGTTCTTAAAACATTTTTATATTACGAATTACTTATTTTAAGCATTTATTTTTATTAAGTTATTAAAGGTATTTTTGCACCAAAATAACACGAGTTATGAAAACGTAAGAATAAAATAAAAACAATGACCGGAATATACGTAATTTTTGTTATTTAACTTGTAGATCTTTTTGAATGAAACTTCGAAGTAACATTACGTTTGGTTTAGTGATTGCATTACCGGTAACCGGTTTACCGGTAATTAATTTTTTTACCGGTATTTCGGTTAAAAAGACTTCTTAATTAACCCGATATTTATTTTCCTAAAATTCCCACGGGATTACCTGTGGAAAGCAGATTTCTTTCTTGTCTTCCCCATACCACAGCCAAAAAACTGTGAAGGTGGTGATGGGTTATTCCATTTGTAATTTAAAGTTATTAAAGAAATTTTTTAGTTTTTTTCATAACTTGATTTATTGTATTATACTCCAAAATCAACACTCGTTTTTGGAGTATAATACAGGAGAATAACCCAGAAAAAGTGAACAAATCTAAGTCACACGAAATATTTAATAACGTTAACAAAAATATAATTTTGAATAGGATTGTAGAAATAATCAAGCACTTATCAGAAAACGAAAAGGAATCATGACTTGCGGATGTCACTGAAATTAGTTCAGATTCAGATTCTAGTGAAAGGTGTTCATTGTTTACCACATCAACTTCTCACGTCAACACGAGAACAATGTGCGCAATAGAAAAGTCAAATTTAACAATGAAAGAGAAATTCAACTTATTCATTAAACATAAAACGAGCGTAGACACCGATAATAATAACATACACTCATCCCTCGATTTACACGGTAGATACGTTCCTAGAAAAATCGCGCAAACCAAAACCGTGTAAAATGAGACGTAACATTTCGTTGTTCGAAATAATTCAAACAATGCTTATTTACATTCTATTGGATGTTGTTTATGACCTCAGCAAGTTTCTTAATTTTACATTCAATAGAAGTTTATATTTGAAACCATTTTTTTGGTTCCTATCTGTAGAGATAGTGTATTGGATCGAAAAACTCGTGAATGTATTTGAGTATTTACGGTAACTGATACAAATCTCAGAGAAGGACAGGTTTCTAGACAGATGTGCATGAGAATAACCCGCAAACGGCTACCAACAGCTGTCTCAAATGAATTACTTCTTAGAGCAAAAAATACAAGGAACGTATCTTTAAAAGGTTTTCAATACTCTAATGACAGTACGTTTAACTAGTATTGATTCCGAGAGAGCTTTTTCTAATACACATTAGGTGTAGATTAGACAACGAAGAGCTTAAATGTCTCATGTCTTTTAGAGCCTACATTCGAAATAAAGAGAAACATAATTAATTATCAGCATTATTTCAATGCCTGTTATCTATATATATAATCGAGACGAGTTGATAATAATAATAATAATAATAATAATAATCAGCGCAGAGCCCAAACGGTTAGGAGTTGAAAGTTGAAATTTGGTACACAGTTAGGGTGCGTCACGAGAATGCACGCTAAGAAGGGATTTTTCGAAATTCCTTCCCACGGGGGAGAGGGACAGGAATAAGGTTTAACACTTCCATCAACAATGGAAGTGTTACGTAACAATGGAAGTGTTACGTAACAATGGAAGTGTTAAGTAACAACGGAAGTGTTAAGTAACAATGGAAGTGTCAACAATGGAAGTGTTTCGTAACAATAGAATTGTTAAGAGAAAGCGACGTGCAAGACGCAGATGCAGTTTTCTTCGTTTCTGCGGGAAATCGAACATATTTTTAGACTCATCTAAAAATTCTCTAATTAGTCTGGAAACAGGGGAACCCAATTCTTGCATTCTGTGAAAACGGGTAAGGTTGACTATAATGTAATAATCTTAATTTTCACTATCGTTAATTTTGCCGGAGCAACGCCGGGCCACCCGGTAGTGTCATAATAATTGCTATTACAAGAATGTTTTTGTTTGTCTAAACTGATAGAAAACTTGAAAATGGATGGTTGTCCAATAATTCTGTCAGTAATTCAATTTCGTTTTAAATCTTTGTTAATACGAATTTACCGCTAGATTACCGATAAACCAAATATCCCGAATATAATTACCAAATTACCGGTAATTTAATACCCGGTAAATTTGCAACTACTAGTTTGGTTTTCAAATGAAGCTGGCACTAAACCGAATGTGGAACTACACCAGGATATCCCAAACAGTAAGAATTATATATAGTTACAAGTTTTGTTGCGCAATTCGGCGGTTGCAATGACGTTTGTAATGCAAAATGGCACATTTTGCAGATTGCTGAAAAACAAAATTACGCTATTTAATACTTGCGACGAAGATTCGCAAATATGTTGGCATCTTATGAGAAGAACGGTACTTTGGATAGGGTTGATGTAATAAAACCATCTAAAACTTAAATGATCCGTCAAGAAGTGTTTTTCGCGTAGACTTTTTATGGAAATCTGACTTGTATTTAGCGTTAGGCACGCGAAGTAAACACGCAAAATTTCTCGTGGCCAGACTCTAAACTACCCTGGAAAACCCGTAGTGGAACTTTTGAGACATATAATGTCTATTACTATCTAAAGTTCATAAAGGTTAAAGAATAAACAAGAAAGTATGGCATTATACGGTTGGTTGCGCATTTATGTGCAGTACTTACTGTGCTGCTTTGTGCTGTTGTACTAATGTACTGTACTTGCAACGTCACTTTGAAAAGACGTCTATCGAGTTACAAAATTTCATTTTGTAGTATGTAGAAAGATCTATTTTACAGTAACATAACCTTATCATTTAGGAGTGAAGTTTTCTCGCACCAAGTTTTACTCGTTTCAAATTACGTTACTGCGGTTAGTCCAATTTCTCATGACCAGTGCTGTAACTAGCCATTCTTGTGCCCTGTGCAAGAATTTGCATTTAGACCCCTTGATTAATTAGGTTTGTGGAAATAATAAAACAAATACATGCATTTTTGGCCCCCTTCCAAGTGGGCCCTGTGCAAGTGCACCTGTTGCACTTGCCTAGTTAAGGCACTGCTTATGAATATCTCTAATTAACGTGCGATGTGTACTGCTGATCAAATCAATGAAGTACTTTGTTTTTAATTTATAAAATTTTATTTTATTTTTAATACATTTAACAGTAAAATTAGTCAAAAAGATAAAAGAAACTTCCCAATTACAAAAAAATAAAAATTTAAACATTAATTTTAAAATAAACCTTTCTTAATCAGAGATATCAATTATTATAATATAGTTTTATAATTGATGTTTCAGTTTGAATTTTGTATTCAGACGTACATTTTGTTTATTCATTCTCACTTTCACTGTTTTTCTCTTCATCCGGAGATTCAGTTGAGAAATGTCTTATTTTCATTAACAATTCCTGCAGGATTGGAAGTAAGGAAGACGATCTTAATTTCCTTATACGTTCCTGCATGGTTCGAGTTAAGCGTTCTTCTTCCATGAAAAATTCCTCCGGGGTTAGATTTAAGAAATTTATTGTTCGCATTTGTGGTTTCTGCAGGGTTTGTGTTGAGAGACTTGCTAGTTGCATTGACAGTTTCTGCAGGATTGGAATAAAGAAAGATTCTGCTTGCGTTTGTGGTTCCTGTGAGGTCTGAGTTAAGAAATGTCCTACTTGCACTAATAGTTCCTGCAGGATTATATTTGAAGAACTTCTTGTTTCTATCTGCGGTTCCTGCAGAGTTTCACTTGAGGAAGGTCCTGCTTGCATCCATGGTTTCTGTAAAGTTTGAGTCGAGGAATGTCTTGTTTGTATTTGTGGTTCATGCAGGGTTTGTGTTGAAGGTTTTGATTGCATTTGAGGTTCCTGCAAGGTTTGCAGTGAGGAAAGTCCTTGCATTTGAGGTTCCTGCAAGGTTTGCAGTGAGGAAGGTCCTTCTTGCTCTTGTGGTTCCTGAGGGGTTAGTAATGAAAAATGTTTTGCTTGCATCAATCGTTTCCGCAGGGTTTGAGTTGAAGAATGTCTTGCTTGTATGCATGATTTTTTTACGGTTTCAATTGAATAAGGTTTTTGTTTTAAATGATGATGTTTACAATGCATTTTATCGCATAGATCATAGCGGGAACGAGGTCTTTCAGATTTGTGTACTGTTTTTACATGCGTTTGTAACTTTATTTCACTTTCAAATTTTTGAGTAAAACCTGTACATTTATGAGGTCGTTTTTCCGTATGCTCTGTCTTGTGCTCTTGCTCTTTTTGTTGCTGGTGATCTTTCTGGTTCTCTTTTTGGTGCTCTTTCAAACTTCTTTCATGTCTGTATCCGTGGTTGCATATTTCACATACACAATGTTTTAGTCCCTGGTGGGTTTTCGTGTCTCCTTCTAAATTTTTTGAATTTGGAAAAGTCTCTGGGAATTTTTCACTCTTGTATCTTTCTTGTACTTGAGTCATCTGATGGTGAACATATGAACTTCCTTCAGGAAATGTCATTCCGCAAGCGTCACATCGAAATTCCATTTTTCTCTACTTGGAGGCTCTGTACAAAGGAATAAACGGCTTATGAGTTAGGAATGAGTTTTGAACAATGGTTTTCAGAACGTAATAAACACTGATTTCCTTATTCATTCTTCTATTCGATAAAGGAATGAATCAGGAAATCACTTACTTTATTACGCATAAAGTAATAGAGAATTAGTGCACATCACCACTAATTGTCTGTGATTACTTAAGTTAAACATTCCATAATTCTTTTAGTTGTCAAAATACCATTAAAACATAATAAATAAATAAGAAAATACGTGTTGTAACTGATATAACTGATAATATAAACGTATTAACTGCAGCTTAAATTATAAATTTAAGTATTATTATACTTACACAAATCTTTACAAGGCACCAATCTCTACGTTTTCTCTACGTCTTCAAGTATTGCTTTCACTGCTTAATTACCATAAATGTACTTTCCGTTCGTGATGAAGGAACAGAATTTTGAATTTTTTTCGTTAATAAATAACAATTATATTTTTGTTTCTGTTTTCTGGAGGAATTAATAACGTTTGTAGATTTTGGCAGTAGATTGGTAGATTATTAATTTACATAATTCGTTAGTTCAATGAATCGACTTTAGCAGCAAAGTCAAAACAATTTTCCCTTTTTTTACTGTTGAAATGATTTAAAAAGATTGTTCAAAAATAAAATTTACTTATATTACGTATTAATTGTGTTAAAAATGTATTGAATTTAATGAACTATTCTTGTCTTGTATCAGCTAGTTAGGTAAGAGCGTCTAGACTATATTATCCCGTGGTAAAGTGTGACGTAATTGTCGTGTAATAGTAGTCGTATTCACAGATGATCGTTGTCCGAGGGATAACGCCTTTAAGGGTAACTAGCCACTATGTAGGGGTTACAGATGTGGAAAAACCCCTAAAAACCCGTCTGTCCGCAAACCCACCATCAAACTCCGAGTGTTCAGGGAACAGAACAGCTTAGGCACTGACGGAACTGAACTATTCTCGTGAAAATAGGTCATTGTCTGGTGAAGTGACATTAATTGCAAACAAGTCGGTTTAGAGTCCAGTAACTACACAGGTACATCAAGTGCTCAGTAGAATGCCCTGGACGAACAAGGCTTTCTCGTGGAATTGCCAGAAGAGTAAGTGACCGGACATTTCGCCGAAAGTTAAACGATCGAGCAGAGTAGGTAATTTTAATAAAATCATGTGCCGAATTTGTTATAGTATTGTTAATAGTAAGAAGAAATCTGCATCAACATCCTCAGTTCAACTTTAACTATTGGTTGATAGGTTTCTTGTTTAGTCATACAATTGCCCTCAAGGCTTTTTAAGCGTTAGTATTTTTGACAGTCGAAAATGAAACACTGATACAAGGCCTTCTACGGATTACAGACTCTATAAGGATGACACAGAGGTTGAGTATATAATAACAATAACTCAGTTTGTTTCGGGTCTGGTTTCAAAATTAAAAGAAGAACGGCCGCATTAAGAATTGAAAATTCAGATGGTAACATCAGCAGCGATATTGAGAAATCCAAATATTCAGATATATAACACTAAATAACGTCAATCATTGCAAAATGAAGTCTCACAAAATCGATTTTTTGAGAGGAATTGCCCATAATATTTAATGAACACTTCCAAATAATAGGCACCGTCACATAACACCAACAGCGCTTTCCAAAATTTAACCCTTGTGTCCTCGTCCTGGAAAGTGGTTTAGTGGGTTATACTCGGTTGACACCGGTGACTGTGTATTATACCAAACCAGAGTCAAGGCATAGCAATCAAAACAAGTCAAAAATTAAATGTGTGTCAGCGTGTGTGTCTGTATTCAGGATTTCCTAACAATATGACATGTATTCAATATAGTGGCCTTCTGTAGTGTGATGTAGATATGTGTTTCTTCTCCCGGCTTCTGTAGTGTGATGTATGTGTAATGTCCCCGGCTTTTGTGTAATGTGTGTGGTATGACACATGTAGAGAAGAGAGCGACAGGTGCAATAAGGTCTATCCTCGACAGATGAATTATTTCCTGGGCGAGTTCCGCCAGGAAATAAGTTCGCCATCTTTACGTGGAAGGTTAATCTTTCTATGGCTGATTTGGATGATGTTGTTTATGATTAGTAAGTGTTGTTCTTGTTTTCCTTTGGAGTTACTGAAGATTTGTGTGAGTCCAATGTACAACTCCAAAAAATATGTGAGTACTGGGATGACATATGTGTTTATTGTCTAACGGTGTGTTTTGCATTTAACTGTGTTCTGAGAATAGCATTTAACTTACTTTGGTATTCTTTAATTAATATTTCCTTTGTTTGTGTATTTTCTGTTAGTTTGGCCTGTTAGAATCCTAAATACTATGTACATTTGTACAATGTACATTTTTTAAAAATACACAGATACTGCATACTTTTCAGCGGGAACAACCTGGTATTTCCTCGAAACGATGTTACAAGAGCTAGTATTCAGAGGACTCTGTAGCTTTAACCAATAATCCAATTGGCACAAAAATGTAAGTACGCGCTCTTCAAGGAAAGCGGAAAATGATTTTGCAAAGAAAAATTTTATTTCCAAAATTCTTCGCAACGGATAAAGTGGCGCTGCAAGCAACTGTAATAATGTTACAACTAAAGGGACATCACGTGGAATCAGTTGCGGTCGGCCATTGTATATGCTACACATAGTTTTCTAGTTTTATCTAACTATGTGGAACATATTGAACAATCTTCTCTGCATCACTAAGCAATCTGCACAGCAGATACTGGTACGTTTCCATATCAACAAATAAATGCTTTTTCACTTTTGTGTTTCAATTGTTTCGTTCCGCAGCGATTGTCGTTCTTTGTAAAAAAGAGCAAAAGATCTATAAACTCATTTCAAACAAGCAGCAACAAACTTCACACTAATTTTCTTATAATTAAACAAGTGCGGCAGCCGGATAACCGAGCGGTCAAGGTGGCAGTTTACTGCTCTGGGGGACCCGGATCGAATCCTAACGGGTCGAATAATCCCCAGGAATTTTTCGGGGGGTGGTCCGTTCCGATATGTCGGGCTCGTCCCTCACCACCCGGTCGCCCCATTGTGGGGCTGGCCGAACCCATAATGGGCCTTCTAAAGGAGGCCCTCTTAGTGCCCACAGGGCGGAAAGAGTTAAAAAAACAAGTGCATTTGATATTAATAAAGCGAAATGAAACTTTTGTGATCATTATTCTATAGATGTTTGTATATCGTTTAAAAAATTTCCTTATGGTATGTAGGATTCGAAATTGTGAGTTTAGTGGTTCGTGAGATCACAAAGGTTGGCGACCGCTGGTATAGGATGTCCCAAACTGATAGAGGCATCTCTTTTTTCAGCAGTTAAATTGCAAAAAATATGCAAAATAGCACACAGGATAGTATAAAACACAGCACTGCAGTAGATTAAGGGTGAATTTCTACAGAATACTGTTGTGAAATACATGTTAAATTAAAAGTTTTATTATTGAAAAAAAAGAAAAATCACTTTCATCATTTTCTGGCAAATTACGTCAGTTCTAGTGGAGAGTATGAAACGTAATGCAATCTAGAAGACACCCTGCTCTGAATTTCTATCAAAAATACTAATTCGCAGGTAAACTTAGCAATTCTACAATGATTCTGAGGAAAATTGCATTTCATCTAGCCATAAATGTGTCAAAATCTATACAGAATTATTTACAAAATTAGAAAACGAAACAAATTCTGCCTCTAAATAAGAGCCACAAAGACAAGCCTTTAGTCGGTGTAGAATTAGTAATGTGGCCCTCTTTTTAAAGTTTGGGGACTCCTGTGTAGGATATCAGCAAGTTCTAAATATGAGGTATGCACCTAATGTCATTTGCAGAAAAATTGAAGGAAAATTTTTTCACTTTTCGAGAAGATAATCAATCCACTCTTAATGCAGAATTTATTAGGGACTAGTTTTTAGCAAATGACGTGCATGTTATTTACTGGCCACATGTTCTCTTGACGTTAATCGCATAGAAAACATGTTTGGTGTCTTAGCAAGAAAAGTATGTAGGAATGAAAAGCAATATACATCAGTAGAATCTGTAAAACTGGCAATAACTGATGCTTGACACGAAATCACAGATGAAAACAATGCCAGATAGAGTATAGGAATAATTAATAAACATGGTGGACATACTGTTTATTAATAATACATAAAATCACTTATTTAAATATTGAAGTGGCGCTATCATTTTGGAACTAGTATAGCCGATACAACATTGTGAAAATTCATTATCATCACATCATATGATTATAGTCAAATTTTCTTTTATTGTTTTGTAATGTGCTTATTATTTTTTATCCTCATTATTTCACAATGGGGGTATCATTTCAGAACGGACTACACGTATAAAGGCCACCACACACGTTCAGGAAATCATTTGAGGAATAACTGTGCAGGCCTGGCCTCGAGGAAATTCAATATTTCCTGTCGTTCACACACGAGGAGGAAAATCTCTCAGTTAGTCAGTCGGCCATGGCATCCGATGACGACGTACTGGCTGTTCTTGGATGTTTATTGGCAACAAATTGTATTAAAACTCGCGGGAAAAACATGTGCGCAGAAGTCTGTGTAAAAAGTAGTAGTAGTGGTTGGGGTAGAACTGATCACAAAATTAATTTTTCAAAAAAAATCTTAGGCTATAGATTCTGTTAAAAAGCATCAATTACCAGAGAAAGATCAACGGCAAGTCAATTTTACTACCAAAAAATTCAAGGCTTAGATTTTATAGACGAAAAACCCATTGCATATAACTGGCTGGATCGAACATAGTAATTTACACAATTTATTAAACTAGTTAAGTAACGCTGTATCTGCGTGTAGTCGGAACGAAGCTGCTCGCACCTTTATTTTTTAGATTATAAGGGAAAAAAGAAACAAATAATCATTCGTTCTCAACAATATATTTGATTTCTATTGGATCATTTAAAGGTACAAATATAAGGTCAGAATAAGCCATTAATTAATTGCTATGTCGACGTCTCACGAAATTCTGTCTGTCACTATGGGCCTTGGACTTACAGATTGACTCGTAGCGATCTTTATTGTAACTCTTTAAAAATACTGAGCCAGTTATTTTTTTTCACATGACTCATTGTAACACAGGTAAGTCCGATAGCTGTCTCTTTTTCCCCTATATCTATTTTGATTTTTGGAAGAGTTAATCCCTGTGATTTATGTATAGTCATGGAGTGTGCTAAGGTAAGGGGAAACTGTCTTACGAGATCGCAATATACTGCCATCGTTCGAAGAGCGTGTTATGGGAATTACTGGAAACAGATTACCATAGATGAATTCCACTAAAATTAACAGAAAAAGAACTGGAGGGCGAGCATTAGGAGCATATATAATGTAGCGTATAGTTCCTAGTGAACCATTGACGAGACCTTCTTGCACTCATAAGTTGACTCTCGGAATGATTCTGGCATTAACTGAGAGATTCAAATAATTGGAGAGACCAAGAGCCGAGTCATCTTTGGACGAAGGCAGGGTTGCTTATATAGCATCTGAAGTGTTTTCAGATGCTATATAAGCAAGAGGGTACCCAGTTGACTGCAAGTAGTCCTCGTTGCTTTGTTTAACTTGCTCGTTTGTTGGATATAGCCGTTTGGAACTGATCAGGTTCATCTCTGGATAAATAGGCTCGATTTCTTGTCGTCAGAGTGTTCAGATCTGTATCGGAAAAATCACCCGAAGCTAGATGTTGTAAGACATCTGTGAAGGAACCATCTGCGCTATTTTGTATATGAGAATTTCTAAGTTTAATGAACTTCTCAAAAGAATCAAATGCGAATGTAATGTAACTAGACATTACATTGTAAAAAACACTCGAGTAGAGAGGAGTATCTTTAACAGGAGGAAGCTGACAAAAATCGCCAAACAAGTAGATAAAGAATCCATCAAACGGCTCATCTTTCTCGGGGTTTATCTCCCTCAATCTTCTCTCGATCATGTAAAGCATTCTTGAATCAATCATTGACATTTCATCGATGACGGTGAATTTGAGCGACTTCATCTCAATCTGGAATCTCCGTGCAGCTTCTCTTTTTAGAGATCGAAATTTCGTACTAACGATAGGAAGACGAAGAGAACGTAAAGCCATCAATATTGATCGCTGCTGCTCCACGTTTAAAAAAGAAAACTTATTTAAACTTATTATTCTATAAAGATTCTTTATGTTTGTTGTGTATCTAGTTAGCGATGACGTTTACCGTTTTAATGCTTGTCATTTTTTCCGACCACTAGATGACGCTTCTACACGTGCGTGCAGGAATCGACTAACACTTGACTTCGTGCATTCCTTGTCAACAAAATAACTCTGGAATGAGTTGTCCGATTTTGATGAAATTTTCTAGGACGACTCATCATCACTCAAGGATGAACTGATTAAAATTTCAACTCTAAAAAGTGATCCATACTGAAGAAAAACGCCTATCTCCAGTTCTACAAACACAGATTATTTTTGAGAGTTGAAATTTTAATCAGTTCATCCTTAAGTGATGATGAGTCGTCCTAGAAAATTTCATCAAAATCGGACAACTCATTCCAGAGTTATTTTGTTGACAAGGAATGCACGAAGTCAAGTATTAGTCGTCACTACGTTCCGACAATCATTTCTCAACGTATAAAGAATTATTACTATTTCAAGGTGGATAGATAGGAGGAAAAAGTCTTTTTAAAAACTCGATCTACAATTAGTTAGACATCGAACTTCTTGGGTGACAAAGATCAGATAATATTAAAAAGAATTGTTATTACCACAAATATTTTAAAAAGTATTGTTCTTTTTGCAATATTCTTAATTGAACAAAAACAGATATTTTCAAAATTAATACGTTGTATAGATATTTAATAAATTATTAACAAATATAATTTAAATAATTATTATATTAAACTATTTCTCTATTTTACTTCTTCGTATTGTTAAAATATTATGTTAAGTTGTCATGTTTTAATACAATATTAAAACATTAAAACAGGTATAGCCGAATTTTAAAAGTCCATTTATGGATTGAGAGATATTCAAGGTCAAAATTTAGTATGTAAAGTTTATGGTTTATTGCCGGTTGTCAGCTGGTCGCGCACCACATGTTAAAGAAACTTATGATTGCTCTCAGTTTACTTCAATCCCTACGATAATTTTTATTTTGATCTACACTACAAGCATTTAACATACATGATGTGACTAAATTTTTTAAAACACGAACGTGCGCACGTTTTAATCAGTTGCTGGATCCACATGTAGGCTGCTGGCTGCGTATTGGGTATTTTAAACGTTTCCTTTTGTCAATTATAACGTTAGAACATTCACTTAATTCCTTAAACTTGAGGGTTTAAAACTGCTTTTCACAGAACGTTCGAAGCACGTGATCAGTTCTGTGTTTTCGTGTCAGGCTTAATTAGTAAGACCTAAGACTCTGAGTTCAGTTTAGTTTTTCTAGAAAACACCTAATGCTAAAAAAATACGTATAATTCGTTTCAAAAAGTACTAAGTTCTCAGCAAACGATTGATTGAAATCGCATAGTAAAGCTAAACTACTAGGAAACCCGTACCCACAGATATGAGTCATAAAACGACTATTATTACCTAAAGTTGAAAGTGTTATTTCCAAACATGTCACCCAAGGGTGCAATTTTCGTTTTCGTCCCAAGCCCCATATGTCCCAAATTACGTTACTGCGGCTAGCATTATTATATATGATGTTTGCCCGTATTTAATGTGTGGTGTATACATTTGATCAAATCAATGGAGAGTTGTTTTCGAGTATTATTTTATTTATTTTCGAACATGATTGACAATAGAATCAATTTAATACACAAAAAAATTTCCAAATTACGAAAGAATTTTAACACATTAGTGTACAACTAGGAATTTTAACATACTTTGTGCTAATTATTTTAATATAATTTTTATAATTATGTTTTCAAAATTTTGTATTTTAGACATTTTGTTTATTTAGTTTCATATTTATTTTTTTCCCTCTTCGTCAGGGGTTTGAGTTGAGAAAGGATGCCTGAAAATAGAAAATGAGGGCAAAGGTCCTGCTTGCATTTGTTGGTCCTGCAAGGTTTGTGTTGAGGAAGGACCTGCTTGTGTTAATGGTTCATGCTGGTATGGAAAGATTGGAATTGAGAAAGATTCTGCAAGCCTGTCTACATCTTCCAGGCTTGGAGATGACGAAGTTCCTTCTAACGTTCTTAGTTCCTCCAGGGTTGGAGTTGATAAAGGTTCTGGTTGCTTTAGTGATTCCTCCAGGGTTGGGGTTGATAAAGGTTCTGGTTGCTTCAGTGGTTCCTGCAAGGTTTGTGTTGAGGAACGACCTGCTTGCGTTAATGGTTCCTGCTGGTCTGGAATTAACAACGGTATTGCTTGCTTTTGTGGTTTCTGGAAGATTGGAACTGAGAAAGATTCTAGGAGTGGAGATGGCGAAGTTCCTTCTAACATTCTTAGTTCCTCCAGTGTTGAGGTTGATAAAGGTTCTGGTTGCTTTAGTGGTTCCTCCAGGGTTGGGGTTGATAAAGGTTCTGGTTGCTTTAGTGGTTCCTCCAGGGTTGGGGTTGATAAAGGTTCTGGTTGCTTCAGTGGTTCCTGCAAGGTTTGTGTTGAGGAACGACCTGCTTGCGTTAATGGTTCCTGCTGGTCTGGAATTAACAACGGTATTGCTTGCTTTTGTGGTTTCTGGAAGATTGGAACTGAGAAAGATTCTAGGAGTGGAGATGGCGAAGTTCCTTCTAACATTCTTAGTTCCTCCAGTGTTGAGGTTGATAAAGGTTCTGGTTGCTTTAGTGGTTCCTCCAGGGTTGGGGTTGATAAAGGTTCTGGTTGCTTTAGTGGTTCCTCCAGGGTTGGGGTTGATAAAGGTTCTGGTTGCTTTAGTGGTTCCTGCAGGGTTTGTGTTGAGGAAGGACCTGCTTGTGTTAATGGTTCCTGCTGGTATGGAATTAACAACGGTATTGCTTGCATTTGTGGTTCCCGCAAGATTGGAACTGAGAAAGATTCTGCAAGCTTTTCTATGTCTTCCGGGTTTGGAGGTGACAAAGTTCCTTTTAACGTTCTTAGTCCCTCCAGGGTTGGGGTCGATAAAGGTCCTGGTTGCATTAGTGGTTCCTGCAAGGTTTGTGTTGAGAAACGACCTGCTTGCGTTAATGGTTCCTGCTGGTTTGAAATTGACAACGGTATCGTTTGCACTTGTGGTTCCTGCAAGACTGGAAATGGCAGAATATTTGCAAATACTTGTACTACGTCCAGGACTGGAGATGTGGAAGGTTCTGGTTGTTTTTGGGGTTCTTGCTGGATTGGAGCAGACGAAGTTCCTTCTAAAAGCCTTAGATACTCCGCGGTTGGAGTTAATGGAGGTTCTGGTTGCATTTGTGATTCCTGCAAGGTTCGTGTTGATGAAGAACCTGCTTGCATTAATGGTTCCTGCAGGGTTGGCCGTGAGAAAGGTTCTGTTTGCACCAATAGTTCCCGAATGGTTTTAGTTGAAACAGGTTCTCTATGTTTATGTAGAAGATGTTTACACTCTGTAAATAGTTTGTCGAATTTATCAATCGGCATTGGTTGCCCCCTTGATTCCTGCAGGATTTGCGTTGAAGAAGGCCCTACTTGTGTCTGTGGTTTCTGCAAAGCTTGAGATAAGAAAGGTCTTGCTCTCTTTCGTGATACCTGCCTGGCTTTAACTGAGGAAGATCCTGCTTGCACCTGTCGTACTTCCAAGATTTGAATTTCAGGTGAGGAAGGTCCTGGTTGCTTCTGTCGTACCTCCACGACTTCAATTTCGGGTGAGGAAGATTTTTCTTGTATCTGTGGTACTTCCAAAATTTTAATTTTAGGCGAGGAAGGTCCTGCTTGCATCCATGGTACCTCCAAGGGTTTAGATGCTTTCCTCACTAGTTTCTTCGAGGTTCGATGAAGTGTACAATGCATCTTATACGTTGTTATTTTATCAAACCCTTTATCACATATTTCACAAAGATAGTTAGAACTTTCAGATTTGTGTACAGTTTTTACGTGGTTTTGTAAATCTCCATCATTTTCAAATATCTGATTGCAAATTATACAGGTATATTGTTGTTGTCTTGTATGTGTTTTTTGATGCTCTTCGAAAGCTCTTCTTTCAGTGAATCCATGATTGCATATTTCACAAATATGCCAGCTCACTTCTGAGTGGATTGTTTTATGTACATCTAAAAGTCTTGAATCTTGAAGTACTAGTGAGCACCTACCGCACTCCAATGTCTTTCCTGCATGAGTCGTTTGATGATCAAGGTATGCACTTTCCTCAGAAAATATCATTCCACAATATGAACATCTATATTCCATTTTTTCTGCATTGGGAAGCAATAAAATACACATTAGTCGAGAATATGAGTTTTGAACAATAGATTCTAGTTAGTAATATACACCTAGAAGAATTAAATAAAGGGTTGAAACAGGTAATCGAAACGTAGTAGCAGTTAAGAAGTATGAAGTGCGTAATAAATTAAGTGATACAATGAAATAACATGACTTCCGGTTTATACCGAAAAATACTATATAACAATTTGGGCCTTCTGTTCTAAGGTTTCTACATGTAATCTCTTTCTCCAGATTAAGGAAAGATGGATGAACGACAGTGGAAATTTATGTCTACAAATTAACAATTTTAGATAACATTTTGGGGGCTGTGAACTATTTTCACTATCTAATACGTTAATTTCTAACACCAGCATTGATTACATTCTTCAGATTATTCATCTTATTAAAATTTCCAGGTTAATGTTACCTGTAGTAGCGAACATGGCGGCTCGTTTCTAAAACAGTGGGGATGCACGTTCTAACCTAATCTATTCTAATAAATTACCCCTATTCTAATAATTTGGTTGGCAATAATTATGGTAATTTATTAAAATAGGTTAAGTTAGGTTAGGTTAGAACGTGCATCCCCACTGTTTCAGAGACGAGCCGCCATGTTCGCTACTACACGTAACATTAACCAAAAAAACTTAATAATTCTCGTAATCAATGTGAAGAACCATAATGGAAAATATATAAAATAGAAGCAGTCACTTCTTCTGCACTCGTTTAAAGTACAGAAGAGCAGTAAGCAAAAGAAATGCTTATTTAGCTGCAATTCTGTACCATTAATCGAGATAAATATTGCATAATTTTTTTAGTTGACAAAATACCATTAAAACATAATTAATAGACAAGAAAATACGTTTTGTACCCGATAAATCTTCGAGTTAAACTAATCTAATTAAGATATAAAGAAATGCTTAATAATTATATTAAAGAAATCGGTAATTTTTAAATGTAATTCGAATTTAAAACATAAATTAAAGTGATTTTTATACTTACCGACAACTTGTTTTTTCAAAATTCACAAGGTGTCAATTTTCACGTATCTCCTTCCCAAGCGTTGGTTCAGCTGCTGCTTAATTACCATAAATACACTTTAGTTGTGTTTGTGATAAATGAATGAAATTTTGAACTTTTTGTTAATAATCAATAGATTTTATTTCATTTTAGTTTCGTGGAACTAACAATGTATGAGGATTTTTAGCAAAAGATTGATGTATCATTAATTTACATAATTTGTTATTTTACTGAATCGATTTTGGCCTCAAAGTAAAAGCAATTCCCTTTTTTAATTTTAAAATTATTTGAAAGTGTTGTTTTTTAAATATAATTTTGTTATATTTCGAATTAATTGTTTTAGAAATTTGACGAGTGAATTGAAAATATTCGCGTTAAGATATCGCATGGTAAATTCGGATATTTCTTTTTACAGATTAATCTTGGTATTTAGTAAAATTTATTTAAACATTTTTACGTGTTACCAAAATTCCTTTTAACCGTAGGTAAGTAATCATTCGTAAAAACTAAGAACGAAATACATCAGTCCTTTGTTTCGTATAGTACGAATTCGCATAACACGGCACGTTTTGGGAACGTAACTACACTGTTATACAAATTATTAAGTTTATTTTTGTGTTTAAAATTAGTGTATTTAAAATACAATATTTAATATCAGTTTTTTATTTTCTTACAGCAGCAAATACCTGTCAGTAGCGTATATAAGAGACATAGGCATATGCGGCTCTTTTTCAGTTATGCGGCTTTTGTTGAAAGTGTTAATTTATGTTTTTTATTATTGTTTTTACAATTTTATTTTTATAATTTTGTGAAAATATGTTTGTTAAAAAAATTCAATATTTGTTTTAATATTATACAAGTAACCCCGTATAACACGGCACTTCTATAGCACGGATTCACTCTAACACAGTTCCAGAATTGGGAACATCCTCCGTATAACACGGTGCTTTTATAGCACGGTTTCACTCTAACACGGTTCGGCAATTAGGTAAAACCCTCGTACAACATGAAATGTATTAAAAACTGTTACCAGTTGATGATTCTCATGCTGAGATTATTATATAGGATAAATAATCTCTGGTAAAATATTTATTTAAATAAGTATTTTACCCATAAAAAAATCTACTATATAAAGCTGAAAACTAGATTGTATCACTGTATGACAAAAATGGCCACTACGGGCGCTCCTAGCAATTATTTAAATTAACTTAAATAAACAATATAAATTATTTTATATATATTTTATATTTTTACAGAATAATATTCAGTATATTATTATTTTTATTTGTAATTTTGTATGCCTCGATGCCTGCATCGGTCCTTTGTGAATCATAAATCCGATTAAAAGAAGGATTTAACAGCATGTTTTCTCAATTTTTGGAATTTAACTCCCCTTTTCGCACTAGTTCTTTGTTTCGTATAACACGGATTCGCATAACACGGCAATTTTTTGAAACGTAACTTCCGTGTTATACGGGGGTTACCTGTATTTATATTATATAATAAAATCGCGCGCCTTACCATATTATTTGCCATGACAGTACCGAACTGCGGCTCACATGAATTTTGCAAAACTTACATTTTGGCTTTCACTGAATTCTTGCTTGCCCGCCCCTGTTATATAACATAATGCTTCATTTGGTCTACCAGATGAAACATTACGAATGAACAGAAATTCTTCTGAAAAAAGGATATATACAGTACTACGAAATAGCTTCAACCAATAATCCCGCAGGACTACCCTCTAACCTCTTTGTAGTAATTTTCATTTAGTAATAAGATATTTAACATATTTTAGGTTTCTCATCACTGTTCTATCAGAACTTGAGTCACAGTTAATAAAATGGTCTTCAGAAAAGCAAGTGCAGCAGACTAGCTAAAGTTTTTACAATAGTGGCTTTCCAGGTGTAGTAAGAGCTATTGATGGCACTCACATTGAAATTACATCTCCACAGATACATGCAGGTGCATATGTAAACGGCCACGCCTGCCATACTATAATCTTACACGGTATGTGATGTCACATTTGATACAAAGTAATTTAGTGTATGAATAGGAAATTGTTACAACGTTTCATACTGTTAACAAATTTGCTCTGTAACGAATTATGTAGTTCTATGTAGACAATCACTTTCTATGAATTTTCCTTAATTCAATCTGAAGTTCTACAATACAGGTGTGCACTCTAATGATGTTTTTTAACTCTTAAGTTCCGATGACCTAAGTTTGCTTTTCTGTGAGGCATTATGCTTTTCTGTGAGAATGGACCTAAGCAGATCATTTTCTACCTATCTATATAAATAAAATACAACGTTTGTTTGTTCCTACCGATTCCTTTGAAATTTTGACAAAACGTTGCATTCGAATATGCACGTGTTTTTATATAATATACATGTCGAAATTCCCCCTACGGGGGGAAATGGACGGGATTAAGGCTTACCGTGAAGAACTCGGCTTCTATTTATACTATTTTACATGCGGTTTTTTGCGTTTTTAATTGCGTTTTAATAGGTGACGTCAACAGAATATACACTAAAAAGGGATTTTTTGAAATTTCCCCCATGGGGGAAGTGTTACACATTTATAATAGATAAATTTTTAGCCACAACAACGCGTGGCCGGGTCAGCTAGTTATATAATAAAAATAATTTTATTATATAATAAAAATATAATAAAAATAATAATAAATTACATAATAAAACTAATATAATAAAATAATATATAATAATAAAAAATAATAATGAAAATTATTATATAATAGTTATATCCAATTCTTTGTAATCAATTTGTAATTTTCGAGAACGATAAGAAAAATAAATATAGTAATTAACTTTTTATTTATTTATTTCATATTTGAAGACTAAAAAAATTACGAGTCACAAGAAGGCGTCAATTAACTACTACGGCCCACGGAAAAAAACGTAAAATTTATTCTGGCCCGTGTTATAAAAAAGGTTGCCCACCCTAGACTAGATTTATTAACTTAACTCAACCAATAGGAATTTACTGGCATGTTTTTATGATAGTTCTGCATAGTTGACAGGAGTTTTAAAAAAATCCATTAAAATATTTGATATATTTATTTTGCGTTTATTCCGCTCTCCCATCTTATATTACTTACGGATTTCAATGTTAAACCGGTGATATTACGAATTAGTACGTCTCATCTGTAAGGGGATGCAGAAAAAACGTGTACAATTCTAGTAGTGTTAAAAAATTAACTGTTACTTTGGCAGCATCGTTTACAACCAAATTTAATGAATGAGACGTACAATGGTACAAAAAAGCTTTAGAATTTATTTTCTTTAAATTTACGATTTATGTATCGGTTGTCACAAAAATTTCTTTCTACTTCTTTCCCAAGACTACAGATATTCATGTACAAAGTAACCGGTTTCGACTTATTTCTACTTAAGTAGTAGTTAAATAATTAAGCGATTAGGGAATTAGAAACATAAATAAAACCCCGATGAAAGAGCCGAAATTTTACTTAAACAGAAGCTTAACCGAATCAATCTCTTGCCCAGTACAGTGGGGTCTGATCTCTTCATAATATTAAATGTAATAAAGACAGAGATTTTTCCAGTTCAATGATAGTGACCGAAAAGTTGTAAATTTTGAAAATTTCCGTGAACACTCGGTTCTAAAACGAATTAGTTAGAAAACGAACGACGGACAATCTGTTAAGTTTAACATATTTAGATTTTTACAGCTATGGTGAGAAACGTTTAAAATCTACAACAACCCTGTCGTGTCCTTTGATATATACTAGTGATGCGACAAAACAGGCATTTGACATTGACCGGTATCGGCACCCTCAGGATTTGGCACGCACACACCTACCTGGACCGTCTCTGATTTCATTCATTAGCCACTCGTAGGGAGCTATTTCACTAACTTGTAAGTCAGCGGTTCCCAACCAGTGGTCCGTGGACCACCAGTAGTCCGCAAGAGCTAAAATATGGTCCGCGGAAGATTTAAAACTTTTATTTATTTTAAATTATTATTTCCATATTGATACAAACTGAATTTAATTTTTACTAAAAATGTTATGTTTTCTATTATAATGGTACTGTTAAAGCAAAAGTTTTGAGTTTAACTTATATTAAAAGTTTTGATTAAAGTTTATTTTTCTTAAACCTTGTGGTCCCTGCTAACAACAATGAAATCAAAGTGGTCCCTGGTCAAAAGAAGGTTGGGAACCACTGTTGTAAGTGGATTGTTTTAAGATTTAAAAAGTAAAGAATATTTTGTTATTTTTATGTACGTTTCTTCACAAAGTTATATTTAATTAAGTTTCTTTAAAAGTATATTCGTACAAATGAAGAATTTTTTTTACTAGGCATGTATATTCATCACACATTTTGTTTTACCAAGTAAGTTTGTTTTTATAATTTTAATTTTAGCCCTTATATCGTGGCTAGTGATTAAAAAGTTTATTTTAAAAAGTTTTGGTTCAAGACCATATAATGAAAAAGTAAACATTATTAAAAGATAAAGACCAATGCAAAAATTAAATATAAATACGTCGACAAAAAATTTCGACATTTTGACCATAAAATTTATGACGAATGACGATTCTTTCGTAAAATTGAAGCAATTTGGAAATCAGAGCGGAATAGAATTTAACATTGGTAGACAATATAAAATAAATATTGAAAATTATAACGATAATAGATATATCTAAATTAATAGATGTTATATGTTTTTTTCTCAGAGCAAGAATTGGCATTTAGAGGGCATAGGGAATTTATTGAATCTAATAACGGAGGTAATTATATTGAACTTTCTTATTTATTAAGTACGTCAGATAATCTATTAAAAATACGTTTAAAGAAGTATACGGTTTTTACTGGCTTATCGAACAAACGAATACGAACGGACCCTGACGCGCAATTAATTGATTGCCCCTGTAAGTCGGCTTCTTACAGAAACACAGCTTCCCTATCATCAAATGTCACGGCACGCCACTGGACAATTCCATGATTTTCATCTCCTACACTGCTGGTGAATGTGGTCGTGTTCACGATCCGAGGTTTATGCTCGCTTTTCATTGTTTGGAAAAATAGCCAAGAAAGCTGAAACAATGTTTTCTTTTGATTCCCATATTATTAGAGATGGTGTCTATGCAATCAATAAGCATTTAATAAAACCTTACAACGGGCACTTGACGGTGCCCAAATCAGGTACAATAAGTAATTATCGTCAGCTAGAAGTGTAATTGAAGGTGGAGAAGACTACATTATTTAGTCATGTCAAAAATGGTGTCGATACCGTCTGTTGTAATGGCTTCTTGTGTGTTACACAACATTTGCATTACGGGAGGGGACATCCTACAAGATGAAAATATTGAACTGGAAAAAGTATATCAATTTTTCTTACCCCATGTTTTAGTATTATATGCATGTATAACAACTAACGTTTTTAATGCCTTCCAGGATCCAGGCAATGGATCCAGGCAACCTTGGAGTATATCACAGATCATGTGTCATTGAACAAGGCAGGGTGAAAATGTAAATTTCTCAAAACTTATAATCCAGTAAAACTAAACTTGGAATATAAACCAAGAAAGAAATTTAGTAATAAGCAAAAGATACCACTACTAAGCTATTTATTTATGATTATAAAATATAGGTTAATTACAAACATTTTGCATATAGCTTATAAAAATTGCTACCAAAAAAATGGTTGGAAACAACTGATATTTATTTTGTTATATTTCCTATATTTTCTGCGAACAGTTTACATGAATTATTAAATTTGTTCATCCTTTGCAGACGTTCTTCATGCTGCCGCTAGTTTGCTGCCTCAAGTTAAATGTCCGCAATTGACTTTCTCTTGGGACTGATGGGCTGGAGATAAAGATACTTCAGGCAGTGGAGATGGCAAGTCTTCTGGCAGAGTAAATGCAGATGACCAGGTTTCACTACAATGAGAGAAAGGTGATGCCAAATCAGGACGTTCACCAAGCAATGTTATTATGATAACAACATGTCCTGAAAAAATATTCCGTTTTCTAAATCACGTATGGTTCTACAGTTTTGTTAATATTTTTAGAATCATACAGCTGAAAAAAGACCACAACAAATTTAGTATTGACAAAAATAAGTGATGTTCAATAAGAATTGTAAAATTTAACAATCAACTGGATTGTCTTTACGACCGAGAATTAATAATAGCTACGAAAAAATTAGAATGGTGTCTTACCATTCGAAAAAAAAAATTGAGATAACACTTACCTATTATAAAACCGTCAGCGTTAACACGCGCTTTAACAATTTCTAAACTATCGCTCATACAACCGCGTAACGGGCATTGATACAAAATAAAATAGCCACGGAGGAAGCCATGGCTTTTTTATTTCGTATCTTGCTTTACGACACACTACTACTTATTTGTAATTGGAATGTGCAAGTGGCGAACTGAGTGATTTTAAAATGATTGTAATTGGTTTAATGTCGTTTGCATCACACAACAGACACTCAACGTTGCAGGTGGCTCAGTTGGCTTCTCTCCACATTTCGCAATTTAAATATGGCACCCAGAAAAATGCAAGAAAAGAGAAATGCCAGCACTGTCGATAATCCGTTTCCAGCTTAGGCCTTAACTGATACTCACTTATAATGTATTACACATTATTCTTTGTCTTCAAACTAGCATTTGATCAGGTGACAAAAACACTTAATCTCGATTGACTGGAGCTTTAAAGATCTTTAATTTAGAGTAGAACAAGATTTTTCCGGTGGCACAGTGAATAATATTACTGAAATCAAATAGTTGATTGTGGGTTCGAGCCTCGCGTGGGCTAGTCACGTGTTTTATGCATGTCTGTAATACCTAAATAGAGGTCAGTTTCCTATGAATGTCCTTTCGAAAGGTATTGCCCACTTGTCGTGTTGTCTAAACCATTCTCTATATATCTGGGGAAATTTCAAGTCTTTTGTATTGCATTGTAATTAACACGTAACTAAGTTAAGTAACTCAGGTATTTCGTTTCACCAAGTTTTAGTTTCATTAGTACACTTATGGGTTGATTAGGATTGAGGATATGTAATTTTAAGTGCATATGCGCGATTGCGTTACGGGAAGTAAATGGGTTGTTGAAAGATATAAACATAGCGTTAGGTTAGTTAATTTATACACAATCCCTAGATACAAATTTACCGAATATATCTAAATCTTTGGTAATGATTGAGCATTTCGTAAAATTAGCAGTTGACTGATCTGTTCGCGTAACTGCAATATGTGCGAGACAGGAAGCCGAATTGGTTATGACTGTTCATAGAGATATCATTTAATTTTTTTCAAATCTTATCATTTCTTATATTAAATTGTGTACATACTAAAATATGTACAAAATTTAATTTAATGGTGAGGCAACATAAATCAGGTCTCGTAATACGAGGCCTGATTTATGTTGCCTCACCAAGGAACACGTATCCCAAAATAAGTCACTGCCTCTTTCTATTGCATATAATGCCTATCTGAACTTAGGCTACGTTATTATTATTGTGTAGTCTTAATGTGCGGATGTTTCCTGTTGATGAAGTTAACGAAATAACAGCTTTTATTTTCATTCAAAATATATTTTAATTGCAAAATTATTTAAAAATACAAATATGCAATAAAATCAGTTGAAATCATAAAAAAATTTGCGAATATACATAAAATTTTTAAAATGTTCCTTTTATCGGTACTTCCGCTTTATAGAATTTTATAATTATTGTAATATATTTTTAGAATTGATGTTATAGAATAGATTTTTTCGGCTTGAATTGTTTTCTTCTATTCCTCCTCATTACAACTTCTCTTCTTTCATTTGGAGTTGAACTCGAAGAAACAGGAAAGTAAGTATCGAAATATGACGGAATTTGAACTGAGGAAGATGCTGCCTGCATCATCTCTTCGTAAGTGTGAGCTGAAGATGGTTCTGCCTGCATCATCTCTTCGTGAGTGTGAGCTGAAAATGGTCCTGTTGGTATTACTTTTTTTTCTGAATTGCCAAGTCTGTAATATTTTGATTTACTCTGTTCTTTATTTAAAGTTTTAGGTAAAAGAGAACGATAATAATCACAAAAATTAATCGTAGTTTCAGTTGAGGAGGGTCCTGTTTGAATCATATCTTCGTGAGTGTGAGCTGAAGATGGTCCTGCCTGCATCATCTCTTCGTGAGTGTGAGCTGAAGATGGTCCTGCCTGCATCATATCTTCGTGAGTGTGAGCTGAAGAAGTTCCTACCTCCATCATCACTTCGTGAGTGTGAGCTGAAGATGGTCCTGCTGGTATTACTCTTTTCTCTGAACTGCCAAGTCTGTAATATTTTGATTTACTCTGTTCTTTATTCAATGTTTGAGCTAAAAGAGAACGATAATAATCATAGACATTGGTCGTAGTTTCTGTTGAGGGGGGTCCTGTTTGCACCATCTCTTCGTGAGTGTGAGCTGAAAAAAGTCCTGCTTCCTCTAGACTTTTATTCGGATCATTTGCACAAATTTCAAACTTAAACGGCTTTTGTCCTGTATGCGATCTCTCGTGAACAGTCAATGAACCTTTATGTTTAAATTCTTTGTGGCATGTTTTACATTGATAAAGCTTTTCGTTCGAGTGTTTTATCAAGTGTTTTTCTAACATTGATTTATATACAAAAGTCGTTGAGCAAAATTCGCACTTGTAAACTTTACGTACATTACTTCTGCCATGGTTTCTATCAGAACTGGTTTGGCGACGGTTGGATTTATCTTCCATTTTCCCTGTAAAGACAAACTGCATTTCAGTTACGAATATAAATTCTTAAATTGTATATCTATACTGATCAGGGTTCAACGCAAAAACAAAAATGCAAAGATTTCAAGGAAATCAGTTATTATGAAGTGTCAGGTGCATAATGGAAAATTTTAGGTATCTAACATAAGTATAGTTTGGACGTGCTCAGCAGAAAATAAACTAAAAATATACGACTACCTACGCATTTACTGAAGAGGAAATTTTCAAATACTAACGTTCTCAGCCTACTCCTGCTTCACATCATTAAGTTTCTTGAAACGGTTTTCAGATTCTGTTTCACAAATGAAACATTTTATTTAAATTTTAACTGTTGAAGAATTTCAAATACAAATTTAAATGTAAACGAATTAATAAAATATAAGGTTAACAATTAACTTAAACTACAACTTTAGATTATAGAACATACTTTACTGAAGAACTCAAGAGTTATGAAGAAAACAAAGACAAGTATCAATAAAACATCAATAGATCAATAAATTCACATACAACAAACCGTTGGGAAACACTATAAATAAGCTGGCCACAAACAAAAACTCGAAGATAGTTTACATAAGAGCTCCTAACATTTACAACTTACTGAGAAATGACAAAGACAAAGCAAAGAAATAAGAAGACACTGGAGTATACAAAATATCTTATGAAAATCAACAGTTAGACATCCCTCTAAATCTTTTCTTTAATGTTATGTAATGTAATGTGATACTGTGAGTACCCGAACGGGAGTTGACTAGGAGGTCCGAATGGGAGATGTTAACTAGAGCTTAAAAATCTCCCTTTACAACACAAAGGGACGAAATTGGAGGTCTACATTGTTCAGTAGAAGTTCTTTTTAATATTTAAACAATGGAAAAGAACGAATTCGAGAAACACGCGACGAGATAGGAATCAAGTTCTGTCGCGATGATGACCTCTCCCGCGCTTTCCATCGGGTTTTGAATTAGCACCAGCTGACAATGAGAGACCAATGGAGAGGCGACTTGAGGGAAACCGATATAAAACCCAGGGTTTCTCTAGGACATCGGTTGGTCTTGTTTGAATACGTGAGTTTCCTCTCTTGCCATGTGTATTCCCGAAATGGTGGGATACGGACCTGTCGGACTTTGTGGAGACATTGTCCGCCGTGGTGTTTCTCAGCAATCTCCAGATTGGTCGATTCATCCAGGGATCGCCGTCGAGCCGTGTTCTACGCTCCGGGACATACGGATTGTTCACCAACACATCGAACTGCCAGCAACGAAAACACGGAATTCTCGAACTTTATCGAACTTTATTTTCTGCGATCCGGATTGTAAATATCTTCACAAAAGAAAGATTTGTAAGGATCATTATATTTTTATTAAACGGTTTTCGATGGTAACCCGTCTCAGTGAGTCAGTCCATTCCGACATGACAGTCTGACCGGTCGACCGACGTAACTTTCTTTCTCTTCCATCGGCTAACTCCACAATATCTACATAATCCTTTTGAATGCCTATCTTATTGACTGACTTAGCCCTAAAAGAAACGAAAGAAAAGAAGAAATAGTGACAGATTAGATGGAAAAGAAACCTCAGGTTAAAACTCAAGGAACACAAATACAATGTAGAAAAACGCGATAGTGATACAATTTTAGCGACAATGTCACAGGTGGAAGTCTGTGTTATAAAGTAGGATTAAGAAAAAATCATTGAAAAGGTACGTTCTTCAACTACCGAAATGAATATGGAAAAAATAGAAATTTAAAAGAGCAAGATCAAACAGCAGTGGCCAAAGGCGAGAGATGCCAACGCATTACCTTCAGCCTGGAAATATATCACTGAAAGACGATTTTCACAAAAATACCCCTGAATTATGGGTCCCCCTATAATTATATTTAAATCTGATAGATTTCACTTTCATAGATTTTTGTATATATTTTTCTTATACGCATATTTATTTGTATTTTGTTAACTTTGTATTTTTTAAAGTTTATTTTTACTTATTGTTAACATTATATTTTTCATAAGTTGCGTACTTATTTAAAAAGGATATGTAGTAAAACTAGTTACAAAAGTTAAACTAAGAAAAAAAATATATTGAAAAATTCTAACTTAGTGCTCATCTAGCAATATAAACCATTAAAAGTATCCATTTTATTTGAAACATTAGAAGTAAATTTACAGTTAACTCACTGTAATCAATGTCTTTTAGTAACGTAGATTAGTCTTCAGATCATTTATTTTTTCGACGTTTTTTGAAAGACGAGTGCAGAAATATCGATTAAAATAAACGATTGAAATGCATGCTTCAACATTATTATTATAAAAGTCTAAAAGTATTCATCACCAACGATCAAATCAAAAATCAAAATCGAAATCGAAATCGTTCTTGTTTTATTGAAAGTATAAGAAGACACTATTAGTTCATTCATTCAAAGTGGAGAGCAGCAGTAAGCGAATAAATGCTTTTTTCAGCTACTTAAAATGCTGCTAAAAGCCTCAATGTTTAATTATTACTTCATTTAAACACCGTAAAAATTCTTTTACTTCACAATAAACAATGAAAACGTAATTACTAAACAAGAAAACACGTTTTCAACGCGATCAATTTTTGAGATAAACAGATATGATCAAATACGAAATGTTTGGAAACAATTGATATAATGCTGTTACTTCGAAAGATATTGTTAATTTAATATTATTATTTGAGTTTAAAATATAAATGAAGGTAATGTTTTCACTTACGCAAATCTTTCTTTATTTACAAAATCTAGTCTCCACGTTTCACCTCAAGTATTGGTTAAAACGCTGTGTAATTATCATGAATATACTTTGATTGTATTTGTGATAAATGAATATAACTTTGAATTTTTTGTTAATAATCATCAGTTTTATTTTTAGTTCGGTTTTACATGGAAATTAATAATATTTCTGGATTTTGACAAATTATTAATTTACATAATTGCCTAGTTTACTGAATCGACTTCAGCAGGTAGTATAAGCAATACCCCGGTTTTTAATTGTGAAATAATCTTATAATATTGCTTCTAAATATAATTTTCTTATATTACGAATTAATTGTGTTAAAAATTTATCGAAATTGATAAAAATATTCGCGGTAAAATAGAGGCATTGTCTGACAAAGTGACATTAATTCAGTGGATAATCCCACTAATAACGTAACTCGTTTCATTTCAAACGAGCTAGTTTATTAGATTACTTATCCAGATGTATTAGGTGTTTCTGTATTCCCGTAACTAGACATGTGTAACAGGTGCGGGCCCACCAGTGATCACTGCTTCCGTTCCTTGAACACTGGGAGTTCGATTGTGGGTTCGCGTCTAGCCAGGACAGACCAGCCACGTGGAGTTTTCTAAGTTTTTTCCACGTTTTTCCCGTAACGACTGAATAGGGGCCAGTTACTTTTAAAAAGACCTCACGGAAGGCATTGTCTTTTAGGTAATTCGCCCAACTGTTGCGTTTCCGAAACTTAACTAAACAAGCGACAGATGCAACGGGGCCTGAAACGAAGAATGCTTCGAAATTAAACCGGCGGGAAAATTTATGGTGTGGCTGGACATTTTGCATATCACATTTGTTATCATACTGTTAATATATAAGAATCAATCTGTATTATTCGAAAACAATCATCATTAACATTCCCAAATCAACTAGGTTGGTAGGTTGCTTATTTAAACCTGTTTAAGTCATACAATTAATTAATGCCTTAGTAGGCCTACACTCCATCGCTAGGTACTGTACAAAAACAAAGCTTCTCATGAAATCACAGTGAAGCAGATTGAACTAATCTTAATCCTCTTTTAGTCAGTATTGAATATTAAAGAACAGATATTAATAAAATCTTAGCGTGGATGGAAAGCGCCTTCTCAAATACAAGTAACTGTGGATGCTCTTTCCGTGTTGGGCAGTGCTGGTGGAGAGAAATTCAACGCTTAACACACTTGGTATATGGATGTAAAAAATACAATTACCGTGAAGTCTATTCAAGCTTTGTTATTCTGGTCGGTCGGTAACTTTGCTGAATCTTTTAGTAGATTATTTTCCTCACTAGATGACAAACTAGTGAATTTATATCCGATTTTTTGGCTGCTTTGAAGCGATACTGATTGCAATAGTGTAGCATGGAAGACGATGAAAGCTGCATTTAAACACAAAAATACAACATACAGAGAATTACAGAAGGCTTTCCATGGATTACAAACTCTATAAGAATGGCACAGAGTTTGAATAGGGACGACAATAACCCACTCTTTTCTTTAGGATGTAGTTTCAAAATTAAAAAATGAGAAGTCGGATTAGGAATTTACAATTGAGACGGTTACATCAGCAGTGGCATTGAGAAAACCGATTTAAGATATTAATGCTGATTGTTTTTAAATAATGCAGATTGCTTCTTACTATTAACAGTGTGACAACAAATGTGATATAAAGAAAAATATTAAAATTTTTAAATTTTCGGCAAAATTTCCAGTCACAAATTTCTCCGCCTGTTCCATTTCGAAGCCTTCTTCGTTTCAGCCCCCTTTGTACCCGTCGCACCTGTCTAGTTACGTGACAATAGTGCGACTTAAAACATCTGGAGAAAATAGTAGCGAGGGTGAAGCGCTTGCCACACCCTGGCTCATTTAGTCAAAGGAAGAATTATAGGTCAATAGCTTGTAATAGTATTGTCCGGCAAGAAAGCATGTTTGCATCGTGACAAAAAGACGCTATCATGTTAGTTGGTGACAGGAGTGCTTTCTGGTGATCGAGTGGGGAACAGGCGGTTCCACGTGTGGCTGGTCTGTGATAAAACTGAAGTTGATAGACAGGAGCGGATCTAGGTTTTTCGGGGTCTAAGGCTTACTGAAAACCAATGGTGTCCCATTTTTGTTAGATTAAAAATATTTAAATTGGGGTTTAGAATTTATTTTTAATAACATCAAAATCGGAGTTGAAATGTATTTATTTATGAAATGGTGTTGAATGACGATAAGTGCTTATTGTTAATGAAAACGTATTACAAATTTTTGATAATAATTCAATTTTCGTGGGTCCTTGACACTTGGGAGCTTGGGCTGTTTAGATGTGACTCTACGTGCAATAGTGGATTTCTAACGTCGTTTTAAATTAATAACTGTTGTACAGTAGAGCATCGATTATCCGACTTAATTGGGGACTGGGGTTGGTCGTATAACTAAAAAAAGGATAACCGAATAGTATGAAAAAATACATTATTAGTATATCTCATGTAATTAACATAACATTTTACACATTATTTTTTGTCTCCAAACTAGCATTTGATCAGGTGACAAAAACACTTAAACTCGATTGACTGGAGCTTCGAAGATCTTGAATTTAGAGTAGAACAAGATTCCTCCGGTGGCCCAGTGGATAATATTACTGAAATCTAATAGTTGATTGTCGGTTCGAGCCTCGCGTGAACTAGCCACGTGTTTTATGTACGTCTATAATACCTAAATATAGGTCAGTTTCCTATGAATGTCCTTTCGGAAGGTATCGCCCACTTGTCGTGTTGTCTAAACCATTCTTTATATATCTGGGGAAATTTCAAGTCTTTTGTACTGCATTGTAATTAACACGTAACTGAGTTAAGTAACTCAGGTATTTCGTTTCACCAAGTTTCAGTTTCATTAGTACACTTATGTGTTGATTAGGATTGAGGATATGTAATTTTAAGTGCATATGCGCGATTGCGTTACGAGAAGTAAAAGGGTTGTTGAAAGATATAAACATAGCGTTAGGTTAGTTAATTTATGGACAATCCCTAGATACAAATTTACCAAATATATTTAAATATTTGGTAATGATTGAGCATTTCGTAAAATTAGCAGTTGGCTGATCAGTTCTCGTAACTGCAACATGCGCGAGACAGGAAGCCGAATTGGTTATGAACTGTTCATGGAGATATCATTTTATTTTTTTCAAATCTAATCATTTCTTATATTAAATTGTGTACATACTAAAATATGTACAAAATTTAATTTAATGGTGAGGCAACATAAATCAGGTCTCGTAATACGAGGCCTGATTTATGTTGCCTCACCAAGGAACACGTATCCCAAAATAAGTCACTGCCTCTTTCTATTGCATATAATGTCTATCTGAACTCAGGCTATGTTATTATTATTGTGTAGTTTTAATGTGCGGATATTTCCTGTTAATGAAGTTAATGAAGTAACAGCTTTTATTTTATTTAAAATATATTTTAATTGCAAAATTATTTAAAAATACAAATATGCAATAAAATCAGTTGAAATCATAGAAAAATTTGCGAATATACATAAAATTTTTAAAATGTTCCTTTTATTGGTACTTCCGCTTTATAGAATTCTATAATTATTGTAATATATTTTTAGAATTGATGTTATAGTATAGATTTTTTCGGCTTGGATTGTTTTCTTCTATTCCTCCTCATTACAACTTCTCTTCTTTCATTCAGAGTTGAACTCGAAGAAACAAGAGAATAAGTATGGGAATATGGCGGATTTTGAACTGAGGAAGATCCTGCCTGCATCATCTCTTCGCGAGTATGAGCTGAAAAAGTTCCTGCCTGCATCATCTCTTTGTGAGTGTGAACTGAAGATGGTCCTGCCTGCATCATTTCTTCGTGAATGTGAGCTGAAAAAGGTCCTGCTGGTATTACTTTTTTCTCTGAACTGCCAAGTCTGTAATATTTTGATTTACTCTGTTCTATATTCAAAGTTTGAGCTAAAACAAAACGATAATAATCATAGAAATTGGTCGTAGTTTCAGTTGAGGAGAATCCTGTTTGCATCATCTCTTCGTGAGTGTAAGCTGAAGATGGTCCTGCCTGCATCATCTCTTCGTGAGTGTGAGCTGAAGATGGACCTGCCTGCATCATCTCTTTGTGAGTGTGAGCTGAAGATGGTCCTGCCTGTATCATCTCTTCGTGAGTGTGAGCTGAAGATGGTCCTGCCTGCATCATCTCTTCGTGAGTGTGAGCTGAAGATGGTCCTGCCTGCATCATCTCTTCGTGAGTGTGAGCTGAAGATGGTCCTGCCTGTATCATCTCTTCGTGAATGTGAGCTGATAAAGGTCCTGCTGGTATTACTTTTTTCTCTGAACTGCCAAGTCTGTAATATTTTGATTTACTCTGTTCTATATTCAAAGTTTGAGCTAAAACAAAACGATAATAATCATAGAAATTGGTCGTAGTTTCAGTTGAGGAGAATCCTGTTTGCATCATCTCTTCGTGAGTGTAAGCTGAAGATGGTCCTGCCTGCATCATCTCTTCGTGAGTGTGAGCTGAAGATGGACCTGCCTGCATCATCTCTTTGTGAGTGTGAGCTGAAGATGGTCCTGCCTGCATCATCTCTTCGTGAGTGTGAGCTGAAGATGGTCCTGCCTGCATCATCTCTTCGTGAGTGTGAGCTGAAGATGGTCCTGCCTGCATCATCTCTTCGTGAGTGTGAGCTGAAGATGGTCCTGCCTGTATCATCTCTTCGTGAATGTGAGCTGATAAAGGTCCTGCTGGTATTACTTTTTTCTCTGAACTGCCAAGTCTGTAATATTTTGATTTACTCTGTTCTATATTCAAAGTTTGAGCTAAAACAAAACGATAATAATCATAGAAATTGGTCGTAGTTTCAGTTGAGGAGAATCCTGTTTGCATCATCTCTTCGTGAGTGTGAGCTGAAGATGGTCCTGCCTGTATCATCTCTTCGTGAGTGTGAGCTGAAGATGGACCTGCCTGCATCATCTCTTCGTGAGTGTGAGCTGAAGATGGTCCTGCCTGCATCATATCTTTGTGAGTGTGAGCTAAAGATGGTCCTGCCTGCATCATCTCTTCGTGAATGTGAGCTGATAAAGGTCCTGCTGGTATTACTTTTTTCTCTGAACTGCCAAGTCTGTAATATTTTAATTTACTCTGTTCTTTGTTTGAAGTTCGAGCTAAAAGAGAACGATAATAATCATAGACATTGGTTGTAGTTTCAGTTAAGGAGAGTTCTGTTTGCACCATCTCTTCGTGAGTGTGAGCTGAAGAAAGTCCTGCTTCCTCTAGACTTTTATTCGGATCATTTGCACAAACTTCAAAGTTGAACGGCTTTTCTCCTGTATGCGATTTCTTGTGAACAGTCAATGAACCTTTACGTTTAAATTCTTTGTGGCATGTTTTACATCGAAAAGACTTTTCCTTCGAGTGTTTGAACAAGTGTTGTTCTAAAGCTGATTTATATACAAAAATCTTTGAGCAAAATTCACAAATGTAAACTTTACGTAGATTATTTCTGCTATGCTTTCTATCAGAACTGTTTTGGCGACGGTTGGATTTATCTTCCATTTTCCCTGTAAAGACAAACTGCATTTCAGTTACGAATATAAATTCTCAAATTGTATATTTATACTGATCAGAGTTCAACGCAGGAACAATAATGCAAAGATCTCAAGGAAATCAGTTATTATGAAGTGTCAGGTGCATAATGGATAGTTTTATGTATTTAACATAAGTATAGTTTGGACGTGCTCAGCAGAAAATAAACTAAAAATATACGACTACCTACGCGTTTACTGAAGAGGAAATTTTGAATTACTAACGTTCTCAGCCTACTCATGGTTCACATCATTAAGTTTCTTAAAACCGTTTTCAGATTCTGTTTCACAAATGAAACATTTTATTTAAATTTTAACTGTTGAAGAATTCCGAATACAAATTTAAATGTAAACGAATTAATAAAATATAAGGTTAACAATTAACTTAAACTACAACTTTAGATTATAGAACATACTCTACTGAAGAACTCAAGAGTTATGAAGAAAACAAAGACAAGTATCAATAAAACATCAATAGATCAATAAATTCACATACAACAAACCGTTGGGAAACACTATAAATAAGCTGGCCACAAACCAAAACTCGAAGATAGTTTCGATGAGAGCTCCTAACATTTACAACTTACTGAGAAATGATAAAGACAAACTGAAAAAATAAGAAGACGCTGGAGTATACAAAATATCTTATGAAAATCAGCAGTTAGATATCTCTCTAAATCTTTAATTTAATGTTATCACTTTAAGAGTCAACGAACACAAATACAATGTAGAAAAACGCCATAGTACCTGTAATACAATTTTAGCGACAATGTCACAGGTGGAAGTCTGTGTTATGAAGTAGGATTAAGAGAAAAACATTGAAAAGGTACGTTCTTTAACTACCGCAATGAATACAGAAAAAATAGAGATTTACAAGAGCAAGATCAAACAGCAGTGGCCAAACGCGAGAGATGCAAACGCATTACTTTCAGCCTGGAAATATATCAGTGAAAGACGATTTGGACAAAAAATTCTTGAATTATAGATCCCCGTGTAATTATATTTAGCTCTGATAGATTTTACTCTCATAGATTTTTGTATATATTTTTCTTATACGCATATTTATTTGTATTTTATTAACTTTGTATATTTTTTAAGTTTATTTTTTACTTATTGTTAACCTTATATTTTTCATAAGTCGCGTACTTATTCAAAAAGGATATGTAGTGCAACTAGTTACAAAAAGTAAACTAAGTAAATGTACAGTTAACTCACTGTAATCAATGTCTTCCAGTAACGTAGATTTGTCTTCAGATCATTTATTTTTTCGACGTTTTTTTAAAGACGAGTGCAGGAATATCGATTAAAATAAACGATTAAAATGCATGATTCAACATTAATATTATAAAAGTCTAAAAGTTTTCATTACCAACGATCAAATCGATAATCGAAATCGTTCTTGTTTTATTGAAAGTGTAAGAGGACACTATTAGTTCATTCATTCAAAGTGGAGAGCAGCAGTAAGCGAATAAATGCTTTCTTAGCTACTTAAAATGCTGCTTAAAAGCACCAATGTTTAATTATTACTTCATTTAAACACCGTAAAAATTCTTTTACTTCACAATAAACAATGAAAACGTAATTAATAAACAAGAAAACACGTTTTCAACGCGATCAATTTTTGAGATAAACCGATTTGATCAAATACGAAATGTTTGGAAACAATTGATATAATGCTATTACTTCGAAAGATATTGTTAATTTATTATTTTTATTTGAGTTTAAAATATAAATGAAGGTAATGTTTGTACTTACGCAAATATTTTTTTATTCACTAGGTCTAGTCTCCACGTTTCTCCTTCTGAAGTATTGGTTAAAACGTTGTTTAATTATCATGAATACAATTTAATTGTATTTGTGATAAATGAATATAACTTTGAATTTTTTGTTAATAATCAACAGTTTTATTTTTAGTTCGGTTTTACATGGGAATGAATAATATTTCTGGATTTTAAGTTTATTAATTTACATAATTGTCTAGTTTACTGAATCGAATTCTGCGGGTAGTATAAGCAATACCCCGGTTTTTAATTGTGAAAATAATCTTATAATATTGCTTTTAAATATAATTTTCTTATATTACGAATTAATTGTGTTAAAAATTTATCGAAATTAAGGAAAATATTCGCGTTAAAATAGAGGCATTGTCTGATAAAGTGACATTGATTCAGATGGATAATCCCACCAAGAACATAACCCATTTCATTTTAAACGAGCTACTTTATTAAATTTTTTACTGTATTTAGATGAAAGGGCATAATCAGATTTTTTTCCAGGGGCAAAAAGATAATTTTGTTTATAAAAAAAAATGAAGAACATTTACCAACAGTTACAGGTACGCTGAATATTTTGCTATGAGGCAAACACTAACAATGAATTCTGATTTTGTAGCAGCGCAATGGATTTGAAAAGTAGCTTTTCTCGTTGCATTGTTACCGTCTGTTGATAGTTTTTTAAGTGCCATAGCGATTTGCACATAATATTCCTTGAATGTTGCGATACTTTTATATTTTTAGACTAGCGGGTTTCACAGAGCATTGGTATATTCGGTATACATGTATAAATAACTACTGCAATATCGCCCAGACAATTAAAAAAAAACAAAGAATTTATGTTTTTGAATTGACTACACTAGAAACTTCAAACTTAAAAAAAACCTTTAATATTTTGGATTGCTTTAATTACATTGTTTTGCAACTCATCGACTCAAATGAAAAAAATATAGATACATTCCTTCCGTGCTAAACCACTTTCTAATACCCATTTTAGATTGCCATTGTTACGGGATTGCGGTCCGAAAATGAAATAAACACGCGAACAACGTTAATGGATTTATTAAAAAACTCATAACATTCAACAGAAGTAAATACAGCAGAGCATCTATTATCCGACTCCCGATCAACCGTCACATCGATTAACCGACCGCTTTCTAGTCGGCAAATTTAAATGCTCGCTAGTGATGTGGCGCTACAATATTTGGCTATGTTTTGGCTACTTTAATATTATTTTTGTTAAATTTTTGCGTGTTTTAGCTGGCAACACTGACTCGACCATGAAAGGGAGGCCAGTATTTACACCAGGCTTAATTTTATTTAACGACGATAGCCAATTGTTGTTTTTAAAACGTGTGTGAGATTTAGCGGCAAAAAAACGAGTGCCAGCTGTGAAGCAGAAAAAAATTTTGGACTTCTTTTTCTAATGTATAGGCCTACTTTATGTAAAATATGTAACCCGAATATATATTTTTTTGTTTTATATTTTCCAATATATAGTACAGTACCGTATTTAATTGTGCAAAATAAAGAAATAATTTTTAACCATGCAATAGCGACGATTATTATTAAAAAATGTTTTTTATGCTTAACATCGATGAAAATTCAACGCGAAACAGGTTAATAGCGATATACTAATATATTAATTACACGAAATATACTAATAATGTATTTTTTCATACTTTTCGGTTATCCGTTTTTTCAGTTATCCGACCAACCCCAGTTTCCAATTGAGTCGGATAATCGATGCTCTACTGTACAACAGTTATTAATTTAAAACGACGTAAGAAATCTAGTATTGCACATAGAGTCACATCTACATAGGGACTAATAAAACTTAAGCTCAAGCTCCCAAGTGTCACGGGCCCACGAAAATTGAATTATTATAAAAAATTTGTAATACTTTTTTATTAACAATGAGCACTTATCGTCATTCAACACCATTTCATAAATAAATACATTTCAACTCCGATTTTGATGTTATTAAAAATAAATTCTAAACCCCAATTTAAATATTTTTAATCTAACAAAAATGGGACACCATTGGTTTTCAGTAAGCCTTAGACCCCGAAAAACCTAGATCCGCTCCTGTCTATCAACTTCAGTTTTATCACAGACCAGCCACACGTGGAACCGCCTGTTCCCCACTCGATCACCAGAGAGCACTCCTGTCACCGACTAACGTGATAGCGTCTTTTTGTCACGATTTAAACATGCTTTCTTGCCGGACAATACTATTACAACCTATACTTCTTTTTTTGACTAAATGAGCCAAGGTGTGGCAAACGCTTCACCTTGGCTACTATCCTCTCCAGATGTTTTAAGTGTCTCTATAGTCACGTAACTAGACAGATGCAACGGGTACAAAGAGACCTGAAACAAAGAAGGCTTCGAAATGGAACAGGCGGAGAAATTTGTGACTGGAAATTTTGCCGAAAATTTAAAAATTTTAATATTATTTTTTATATCACATTTGTTATCATACTGTTAATAGTAAGAAGTAATCTGCATTATTTGGAAACAATCAGCATCAACATTCCAAATCGGTTTTCTCATTGCCACTGCTGATGTAACCGTCTCAATTGTAAATTCCTAATCCGACTTCTCATTTTTTAATTTTGAAACTACATCCTAAAGAAAAGAGTGGGTTATTGTCGTCCCTATTCAAACTCTGTGCCATTCTTATAGAGTTTGTAATCCATGGAAAGCCTTCTGTAATTCTCTGTATGTTGTATTTTTGTGTTTAAATGCAGCTTTCATCGTCTTCCATGCTACACTATTGCAATCAGTATCGCTTCAAAGTAGCCAAAAAATCAATCATATGTTTACTAGTTTGTTGTCTAGTAAGGAGAATAATCTACTAAAAGATTCAGCAAAGTCACCGACCAACAAGAATAACAAAGCTTGAATAGACTTCACGGTAATTGAACTTTTTATATCTATATACCAAGTGTGTTAAGCGTTGAATTTCTCTCCACCAACACTGCCCAACACGGAAAGAGAATCCACAGATACTTGTATTTGAGGAGGCGCTTTCCTTCCACGCTAAGATTTTATTAATATCTGTTCTTTAATAATCAATACTGACTTAAAGAGGATTAAGATTAGTTTAATCTGCTTCACTGTGATTTGAAAAGAAGCTTTGTTTTTGTACAGTACCTATCGATGGAGTGTAGGCCTACTAAGGCATTAATTAATTGTATGACTAAACAGGTTTAAATAAGCAACCTACCAACCTAGTTGATTTGGGAATGTTAATGATGATTGTTTTCGAATAATACAGATTGATTCTTAATATTAACAGTATGATAACAAATGTGATAAGCAAAATGTTTAGCCACACCACAAATCTTCCCGCCGGTTGAATTTCAAAGCATTCTTCGTTTCAGGCCCCGTTGCATCTGTCGCTTGTTTAGTTAAGTTTCGGAAACGCAACGCTTGGGCGAATTACCTAAAAGACAATGCCTTCCGTGAGGTCTTTTTAAAAGTAACTGGCCCCTATTCAGTCGTTACGGGAAAGACGTGGAGAAAACCCAGAAAACTCCACGTGGCTGGTCTGTCCTGGCTAGACGCAAACCCACAATCGAACTCCCAATGTTCGCGGAACGGAAGCAGTGACCACTGGTGGGCCCGCACCTGTTACACATGTCTAGTTACGGGACTACAAAAACACTTAATATATTTGGATAAGTAATCTAATAAACTAGCTCGTTTGAAATGAAACGAGTTACGTTATTAGTGGGATTATCCATCTGAATTAATGTCACTTTATCAGACAATGCCTCTATTTTAACGCGAATATTTTTTTTAATTTCGATAAATTTTTAACACAATTAATTCGTAATATAAGAAAATTATATTTAAAAGCAATATTTTAAAATTATTTTCACAATTAAAAATAGGGGTATTGCTTATACTACCCATAGAAGTCGATTCAGTAAACTAGACAATTATGTAAATTAATAAACTCAAAATCCAGAAATATTATTAATTCTCATGTAAAACTGAACTAAAAATAAAACTGTTGATTATTAACAAAAAATTCAAAGTTATATTTATTTATCACAAATACAATTAACGTATATTCATGATAATTAAACAGCGTTTTAACCAATACTTGAGGTGAAACGTAGAGACTCGCCCTTGTAAATAAAGATTTGCGTAAGTACAAACATTTCCTGCATTTATATTTTAAACTCAAATAAGAATAATAAGTTAAGAATAACTTTTAAAGTGATATAATCGTATCGTTTTCAAACATTTCATATCTGATCAAATCGGTTTATCTCAAAAACTGATAGGGTAAAAAACGTGTTTTCTTGTTTAGTAATTACGTTTTCATTGTTTATTGTGAAGTAAAAGAATTTTTACAGTGTTTAAATGAAATAATAATTAAAGATTGGTGCTTTTAAGCAGCATTTTAAGTAGCTAAGAAAGCATTTATTCGCTTACTGCTGCTTTCTACTTTGAATGAATGCTGCAATAGTGGCTGCTTAACTCTCAATAAAACAAGAAAGAACCTTTTCAATTCTGATGCTTAATTTGATCATTTGTGATGAAAACTTTTAGACTTTTATAATAATAAGGTGATTAATTTTATCACAGTGAAAAGGAGCGCACAAATAAATTAAAGGAAAAAAATATCGTAAACAAAATAAACATTTTATTCATTTCAACAATAATACACTATAGTGTAATAGTCTGTACTGTATGTGTATGTTCTGTGTTGTGTGTTTCGGTAAGAAGTAAACAATGCCACTAGCGCGGGGCGCGCTCTCTCAGATCTCCCGTGTGAAGTATATGCGTCTCATAATCGCGTCTCACCCGACTGTACCGAGCCTTGATGAATCGTCGTGTCAAATACAAACACATCACTCGCAACAGATCGATTTGGCATCGATTAAATACCGAGATTTACAGATTAATCTTGAAATATCGAAAATTACACGTAGGAGTATAGTTTTCGAGGGAAAACGGAACTAACAATAGGTGGATTATCCTCCCTGAAGGAAAACGATTGGTCACCTTAATAATATTAGTGTTGAAGCATATATTTGGATTGTTGATTTTACTCAATATTTCTGCGGTCATCTTAAAGGAAATTTCGACAAAATGAATGATCTGAAAAGTATTCAATGTTACTGGAAGAAATCGATTGTTGTCAGGTTTGACAGTAAATACATTTCTAATGTTTGAAAAAATGGTTTATATTGTTAGATGAGCATTGAGTTTGAATTTTTCTTGCTTTTACTTTTTTGATTAATTGTATTAAATATCGTTTTGAAGAAATTGAGTTTAGGTTAATTGTTGTCAACTTCTTGTTACTTCATCTATAAAAATATGGTCATATATTTAGCAATGTTCTTTCGTAGTCACTGCTCTTTGATATTGCTTTTGTTCATCTCTATTTTTTTCCATATCCATTGCGATGGTAGGAGAATGTACCTTTCTATTTATTTTCTTTTAATCCTACTTTATAACAGAGTCTTCCACCTGTAACATTGCTGGTAAAATTGTAATACCATGGTATATTTCTACATTGTATTTGTGTTCCCTGAGTCTCACTATGAGATTTTTTTTTATGTGACACCAATTTTGTATTTCTAGCTGTCGATTTTCATAAGGTATCTTGTTTAGTTTAGCTTCTTTTGTTTGCTTTCGATTGTATTTATCGTTTCTCAGTAAGTTGTAAATGTTAGGAGTTCTTTCGTAAACTACGTTCGAAATTTTGTACGTTGCAAACTATTTTACAGTGCCTCCCCAACCGTTTTTTGTATGTAGGTTTATCGATTCTATCGATGTTTTCGAACACTTATCTTTGTTTCCTTCATAACTCTTGACGAGTTCTTCTGTAGAGTATGTTCTATACCCGAAAGTTGTAGTTTAAGTTTATTGTTATTTATTGTTAACCTTGTATTTTAAGTTATTTAGTTAATTTGTTTACATTTAGATTTGTATTTAAAATTCTTCAAAAGTTAAAATTTAAATAAAAGGTTTCATTTCCGGCACAGATTCTATAAACTGTTTTAAGAAACCTGATGATGGCCTATAGGAGTAGGCTGAAAACGTAATTAAAATTTTTCTCCCAGTAAATCTTTCTTCTATTCTTTCTCTCATAAACGGTCATATATTTGTAGTTTATTCTCTGCTGACCACATCCGAACTGTATTTATGTTCTATGCTCAAAATTTCTCATTATGCACCTGAATTTATTTAATAACTGATTTTCTCTTAGATGTTTACATTTTTGTTTCTGTATTCAATAAAAATGTACAGTATAGATTTAAAGTTTGAGAATTAATGTACAAGATTTATATTTCTGACTGAAATGTAGTTCGTCTTTTTACAGAGCCTGCAAGTATAAAAAAATGGAAGATAAATCGAACTGTCGCCCAACGACTTCTGAAAGAAACGATGACAAAACTGATCTGCTTAAAACCTTTGTGTGTGAATACTGCTTAAAGGCTTTTTTGCGGAAATCACAGTTAGAACAACACTTGAGCAAACATTCGAACGAAAGGCCTTTTCGATGTAAAATATGCAACAAACGATTCAAATATAAACGTAACTTGAATCATCATGAAAAATTGCATACAGAAAAGACACCGTTTCAGAGTGAACTTTGTTTTCGATCTGAAATTCATTCTTTACATTCAATCCGGCAGAATATATTAATATGTAAAGAACCTTCATCATCACAAACCCACCAGGAACTGTGGTTGCAACCCGGACTGTCGTCAGCACAAACCCTGCAGGAACCGTGGTTGCAACCCGGACCGTTCTCAGCACAAACCATGCAGGAACCGTGGTTGCAATCCATACTGTCCTCAGCACAAACCCTCCAGGAACCGAGGTTGCAACCTGGACCGTTCTCAGCAGGAACCCTGCAGGAACCGTGGTTCCAACCCGGACTGTCCGCAGCACAAACTCTACAAGAACCGTGGTTTCAACCTGGACCGTCGTCAGCACAAACTCTGCAGGAACCGTGGTTGCAATCCAGACCGTCGTCAGCACAAACCCTGCAGGAACCGTGGTTGGAACCCGGACCGTTCTCAGCACAAACTCTACAAGAACCGTGGTTTCAACCTGGACTGTCCATCAGCACAAACCCTCCAGGAACCGTGGTTGCAATCCAGGACCATCCTCAGCAGAAACCCTGCAGGAACCGTGGTTCCAACCCGGATTGTTCTCAGCAGAAATCCTGCAGGAACCGTGGTTCCAACCCGGACTGCCATCAGCACAAACCTTCCAGGAACCGTGGTTGCAACCCGGACTGTCCTCAGCACAAACTCTACAAGAACCGTGGTTTCCACCCGGACTGTCCTCAGCACAAACTCTGCAGGAACCGTGGTTTCAACCCGGACCGTTCTCAGCACAAACCCTGCAGGAACCGTGGTTGCAACCCGGACCGTTCTCAGCGGAAACCCTGCAGGAACCGTGGTTCCAACCCGGACTGCCGTCAGCACAAACCCTCCAGGAACCGTGGTTTCAACCCGGACCGTCGTCAGCACAAACCCTGCAGGAACCGTGGTTGGAACCCGGATCGTTCTCAGCACAAACTCTACAAGAACCGTGGTTTCAACCCGGACTGTCCTAAGCCCAAGCTCTAGAACATCTGCTGATGCAAGTTGAACCTTTTTCTCACTGAAATTTTGTAGAAAGATGTGATTCAAAAAACATCTTCCACAAGTGAAACTCCGGAAGAAGTGTGGATGCATGCAGGAGTTTCAACACAAACTCCTCCTAGTTTCTATGATTGGTTTTCATTTTTTCAACATAAACATCGGATAAAAAAGACATGCAAGCAAGACCTTGTACTCAAATCCATTAGGAAGAACGGGTGGAATCGGGTTCTTCTACCCAATCCCTATCTCCTTTTTCTGTTTTCCTTCAACCATCTCAACCTGAAACACCGAATAAAAAAGAAATACATGAAAATAAAAATAAATAAAAAATTATAAGAGTTTGAATACAAAATTCGACTAAATCATTAATTCTCTAAATATGTAAGAATAAGTTACGTTGTAGAACACTGTAATGCAGAAATTCCTAGCATTTTAAAAATTTTATTTAATTAAAACACTTTTACTGTACTTTTAATTGAGTTTATTGTCATATTTGTATGTGAAATATATCTATAAAAATCAAATAAAATCTATAAAATAAGAAAATATAGTTCATTTATTTGATCAAAGGGACACAAGATCCCACATAAAGACAACATGCAGCAATAAAGTCGCCGAACGACTAACAACAGCGATAGAGTTTGAGACGTGTGGGACTTGTGCTAAAACAAAAACTGGACGCCCGAGTAACAAGTTTTTGTTCCGTAATAAAGATTAATTGTACCTACACAAATTCTGGCCACGATGGAACAGGATATAAATATAAGGATACCACTTCTAAACTTGTTGTATACTGTCAGTCCTAATGGATCTTTTTCCGTTTACATTAGTAAATCTTTGGCATTTCCTCAGATTTTTTCAGCCTATATTTATTTGTCATTAAAACAGAAGAGTGCGTTTTTAAACTGAAAAACCTTTTGTTAATTTTATATTCTAATTAATGAATAAATAAAGAAGTAACCAAAATGAAAGTACATATAATTACCCTTTTTTCAGTGATTTGCCTGAACCACTACCTGAAATTTCATCTCAATTAAGATTTTACTCTAATAGCCAAAACAACACAATAGCCTAAAAATCAAAATATATGGTTGAGATAGAAGACTAAACACTTTAAATTTATAACAGAAAATTAAATGCTGCAATACAGCACATGTTTATAGAATTCAGCTTCTGGCTCTTGCACATTGGGGAATGAGAAACCCTAGTATGTGCTTATGTATAAGAAACTACTTTTCAATTTCGTAGAAATTTTCACAAATAGAAAATTTTATTAAAGTTTGTTGCAAACTGCTTACGATAAAAATTCTTTTAAATTGAGTTGAATTGATTGCGATTTCGCAGAAGAAAGAGTTAGGTTGAAGATAGCGATCTGAAGTAGCGACCAGAAAAGAGTGAAAATAACGACCCGTAAAAGTAGCAAGATATCCAATTTTTTAGCTGAATGCGCTGCAAAATTTATGCTGTTACTCGTTACTATTCCTTCCGAAGTTCTGTAGTACATTTATACAAACCCGCAAAATATTTCAGAACAAACTGCACAATATGTTCAATTTTTGTTTATATTTGTAACTTTTTCGAACATCAGGCGCTAAAAATCATTTCCTGTATGAATCATGCCCATTACGGGTTTTCCTGAGAAGTGAGGGATGCACACGAAATGTCGACCAGCAGTTCTTTGAAATTTAAACAAGTTCGAGAAAATTTTAGTGCTTTTAAAACAAGTAACTTGTGCTTTTATCAGTGTTATATGACCACTCTAATCTAAAAATTTTGTACGATGAAAAACGTAAAAATACACCCTATTATATCGTTTTTCTAAATTTCAAAAGAAGTCGACATTTTGTGTGTATTTCTCACTTCTCAGGAAAGCCCGTAATGGGTATGATTCATATAGGAAATGATTTGTAGCACCTGATGTTCGAAGAAGTTACAAATATAAACAAATATTAAGTATTTTGTGCAGTTTAGTACTAATGTATTACGTTATTTCGGAAGGAGCAGTAATGAGTGACAGCATGAATTTTGCAGCGCATTCGACTAAAACCTGCAATATTCTGCTTCTTCTTCAGCTTGTTATACTCAGTTTTTTGGAGTCGCTGCTTCAGATCACTTTTTTCACATAACTTTCACCTCTGCAAAATTCCGATCAATTCTAGGAGTCACCATGTCCTGAAACCCATTGTTGAAACACCGTCTTGTTAGTGTGACAATGTTAAAAGCGCTCGCCATGCTTCCATATCACGAAAGAGAAGAGTCGACATCGCGTCAGCGATAATTAAGTTGTCAGGTCTGACACCACTGTGTCTTTAAGGGAAGACACAGGAATCTCGATGGCCGTTACAATCGTTTTTGCGCGAGCGGTCGCGTGTGTAGGCGCTTGGATGCGGGATGGAAAAATTGGGCGAAAGAAGTAAACTCTACGAGTCGAATACGAAAAATAATAGTCATTTATTGATTATATAAAATTTACATACATGCTTTAAACATGACAGAAAAAGTTGAAAAGTTGAGGGTGATCTTCAGGTAAATGCCACGCTCGCGCGTGGCATTTACCTGAAGATCACCCTCGTGATTCGGGCTTTTTTTTCGGAAAAGGAGACACTATTGTTCTTGGTGGGTACTTGGTAAGCTTACCAGACGTCTCGTTTTGACCGGGATTGTTTCGGTTATTTGGTAAAATTTTAAAAGTGCCTAATATACAAGAAGTAATAATAATGCAGCCTCGAGTAAAATGGCAAATAAATAATTCCTTCTGTTACACTCACTGTTGCCATTCTTAATATTTTGTATCAAGATCTAAGTACTTTTAATGTTGTCTTAATGTTTCCCTCCAAAATTTATTGCATATGGCCTAATGAATTTAAATATTTTATTTTTCATTCACTTATTTTTTCACAGAATTTATAATAGCATGTAGCGTATGCGATCCAGATGTTTTTATTTCATTTTTTAGATGTTTTGTTTCAATTAGAGTTGGCAACGTTGAAACTTACACTGGCCTTGTCATTATTGCGCATATTCTATCCTAGTCCAATTCAAATTGTTAGTCGGCATTTGCGATTATATTGTACTGTACATTAAATTAATTTAATTTCCAAAATGCCAGAAAGAAACCGTTTGTTTATTGATGATTGAAATACAGCTGTGATCGTATTTACGAAGTGAAATAAGAAGTCGAGGCTCTCACATTAGTCTCTCTCTTGTTTTTCGCCTGGCATAAACTATCTTCATTACATAACTGACATAATTTAAAAAAATTCTTTTTACATGCCGAAACAATGTTAATCTTGATTCTCGAATTTTTAAAGACTTCTTCCTCAAATCTCAACTCCTGCTTATTAAATGTAATTAGTAAACAGTAGAATCTCGATATAGCATCATCATGCTCAAAATGATGTCAAACACGTTTTTAGCCCTCCAATAATGCATATAATTTTTCGGGCACGTTATTGGTGAAGTTATTTTAATGCATGTTGATAAACGCAATAACAATTCGTTTCAAGTAAACGGATAACGGGCAACAATGCATTTGTCTTTATTTTAATTTTTTAAATACTTTTTAATTAAAGTATTTAATGTATTTTATATTAAAACTTCGTAAATTTATATTTATAAGATAAAAATGTATGAAAATTTGAAATCTGCCATCCAACATGAAAAGTTTGCAATGCGGACTGATTAGTGCGTAAGTACAATGATGCAAGAGAAAGAAGCTGAATTCTATAAACACGTGACAGTATACAACGAGTTTGGTAGTGGTATCGTTATATTCATTTTTAGTTTCATCTTGGCCAAAATTTGTGTACGTACAATTATTCTTTATTACAGAACAATAACTTGAGTCCAGGTTTTGTTCAAGCAGAAGTCGCACACGTCTGAATCTACATCAATGTTGCCAGTCGTTCGGCAACGTTACCGTTGTCATGTAATGTTGATTTGCGAATGTCTACCTTTAATAAAAGAAATAAATTATATGTTCTTATTTTATCAACTTTATTCGATTTTTACAGATATATTTTCACACACAAATATGACAATAAAATCGACTAAAATTACAATTAAAGTACAGTCAAACCTGTTTTTATGCGGGGGATAGGGACCGCATTAAAAAAAACGCATTAAAAAAAATCTCACGAAACTTCACGAATGGCTGTAAATAATAGTTTTCGCAACACAATTAAAAAAATAATTTTTTTATGCGGTCAATAGGGACCGCATAAAAGAAGTCTCACGTAGAAAATAACTCAAAACCATACGAAATAAAATTTATTGACAACAGATGTCAGCACTTGAATGCATCGTCTGGTCTATCGTCTGTTTTACATATTTTTGTCCAGGTGGTGTTTTGTTGACTTAAAAAGTAAATTATTTCATTTTTCGCATATTCATGCAATAATATTACTATAATAAGTGCATTTATGCTACAATAAGTTTATTTAGCTATAATAAGTCAACGTGAGACATGACGAATCGCACGAGACTAGTCGCCAACTATACCGCACAAATTAAAAATTCGCATTAAAAAAATCGCACAAATAAAAATCGCACATAAAAAGAGCGCATAAAAACAGGTTTGACTGTATTCGTGTTAAATGAAATTAAACAAATACTAGTTATTTCCATCTTACAAAGTTCTACAATCTAATAATTATTTTTACATATTTTAAAGTTGATGTTTTAGTCGAATTTTGTATTCAAACTTGTATAGCTTACTTTTACATATCTTCATATTTATTTTCGCCTCCTTTAGTCGGTGTTTGCGTTTGAGATCGGAGGAAGAAAACAGAGAAAGGAAATAGGGATTGAGTGGAAGGGTCCACTTCCATGTGTTTTTCCTGATGGATTTCAGTAAAAGATCCTGTTTGAATGTTTTTTTATCCGAAGTTACAGTTGAAGAAAATAAAAACGAATCAAGGATAATGGAAGAGTTTGCGCCGAAGGTCCTGTATGCATCCATACTTCTACTGGAGTTTCAGTTGAAAAAGATGCTTCTTGAATAATACCTTTCTCCGAAATTTCAGTGAAGAAAGGTCCTGCTTGCTTCCAGTCTTCATAAAAAATTTGAGGTCTGGCTTACTTCCTGTTTTTATTCGACATTTGTGTTGAAGGTTCTTCTACCACTAAAGATTCAGTTGAGAAAGATTTTTGCATCTCCTCGTCCTCCGAAAATTCAGTAGAGAAAGGTTCCGTTTGAATCTCTCTTTTATTCGAAGTTTCAGCTCAGTAAAGAAAAAACGAACCATGGCAGCTAGGCAGAATTTGTGTTGTAGATTCCGATTGCATCTGTTCTTCCTGCGGAATTTGAATAGTAGGTCCTGCCTGCACCTCTTGTCTATACGACGTTTGAGTTGAAGAAACGACAAACCAATCACTGGGTAAACTGGGAAGAATTTCAGTAGAAAGTGTATCTTGCACATGCTTTTCCTGCAGGATTATAGTAGAAGATCCTGATTGCACTTCTGGTTTTATAACGGTTTGTATTGTAAAAGGACTTGTTTGCATTATTAGTTCCTGTGAGATTGAATGTGAGGAATAAACTTGAGATGGAGAACATATTTCACTCTGAAACCGTGTCTTTCTTGTGTGCGATTTCTCGTGAACATTCAAGTAACGTTTTTGTTTGAATCGTTTGTTACATATTTTACATCAGTAGTATAGGTTTGAGTAGCAGTAGCAGTAGCAGTAGCACAAAGGGGATGAAGACCCAGGACTACTCATAGGTATTGCCTGGGTGTGAAAGGGGGATAGGAAAGATGAGAAGAGTTGAGGAAGGCGGGAGGTGAAGAAAAAGTAAGATAGGATAGATGGTGAAGTAGGAAGACTCATGAGCGCCTGCATCGCATTTATTAACCAAACAAAAGATAATATACAAAATATATACAATGAATACATAAGTTACAAGTTGAAAAAAAAGATGACAAGGAAAAAACTAAGTAAGGCGTAATGGGTGCATTAATACAGTACATACAACTAATACAGTAATAAACATACAAAAGGTCCAATAACAGTAGGACGAACTAGTTAAAGGTAGGGTCCAGTGCGCCGGTAGCGCGGATGAATTTTTCTAGGGCTGCAAAAATATCCGGATCTTCCACGAGAGCTTGTGGTGGACAGGGCCAATTGAAGCCCTTTTTTAGCGTTACTCTTTCCAGATTAATCCGGTGATTGTCGTGTTTGGTGCAGTCAAAGATCAAGTGAGTGGCATTCTGTAAGGAGATGTCATCACAGTCACAATAGGGATGTTCCCTAAGTCCAAATCGATGTAGGTATTGCCGGAAATTTCCATGATCTGTCAGGAGCTGTGTGTTATGGAAGTTGGCGCAGAAGTTCTTGTTTTGAAGTCTGGACGAGATGTTTGGAAAGTATTGGTAGGTCGCTCTTCCGGAGTCTCCGTCTTCCCACTCGCGTTGCCACAACTGGATGGCGGTACTGTGAATCGTGGTTTTAATAGAGATGTCTGAGGCTTCCCAGTAGGTGGGGTGGCAGAGGAAGCAGCAGCTTGCTTTGCGAGGGAGTCCGCCAAAGAGTTCCCTTCCACCCCTGTATGGCCCCTGATCCATGAGAAGGCCACGCTGTTTTGTGAGCAGAGAATTTCTTCCCGAATAAGAAGAGAGAGAGAGCCAAGATTGTTGACTATTCTCCTGATAGCGACTTGGCTATCAGAACAGATCCTAATATGTCGATTCCTGATCTTAGAGTTGTTAACATATTTAAGAGCTTGCAGAATGGCGAACTGTTCAGCTTGAGTAATTGTGCAGATACTGGCAAGACGATAGCTTGCCTGGTAAGAGAAATTGCTATTGTTGCATTCCTTAACCACAAATGCTGATCCCACCTTGCTGTGGCTTTTAGATCTGTCGGTGAATATCTGTATATAATAGTTGGGATTGTCATGAAAGTCTAAGATAGAAATATCACCCGCGATACTGGGATGGGGTTCTGAGACCTCGGGCTTACCATTTAGGTTAGATGTAAGGTGGGAAAGAAGGGGCTCGTTCAAGTTGGGAAAAAGCCCAATCTCCATAAATTTGTAAAGTTCACTGTCTTGTCCGTCGATTGTCCCTCCGTTGAGCAGGTGCCACCGCCACATCTCCTCCTTCGCCCTAATGTGGAGGGGAAGGACTCCAGAAAGAACTTGGAGAGCAGCCGTCAGGGCAGTCCTATAAGCTCTGCACAACCTGAGAAGGGAGAGTCTTTGAGCTTTGTTTAATTTCTTTTTGGTGCGAACATTGTCGACCGCCTCTGCCCAGAAGGGGGCGCCATAGAGAATGATGGTTTCAATACATGCTTTGTAGATTATTTTGATGAACTTCTCGTTCATCCCCCAACTCCTATGGCTTATACATTGGAGTGCGTTAGAAATTTTGATGGCACGATTAGTAACATTGGTGATATGTGATGCCCACCTCATATTTTGATCAAAAGTTAACCCAAGGTATTTGAGACTTGTAGTATTTTTAATCCTTTGATGATTCATGAATATCCTCAAGGGCTTTTTAAGTTGTCTCCCCTTAGATAAGACCATGGCTTCACATTTGTTGAAATTCACTTGAAGATTGTTATTTACACACCATTCGTGAATTTTGTCTAAAATTTTGTTAGCGTCTTGTTGTAGTATTTCGTTGTTGTAGTTTGACAACATCACAAGGGTATCATCCGCATACCCTTGGATGATACCAGAACTGGGGTGGGTGTTATCCTCGTTGAGTTGAAGCAGTCCGTCGTAGGCAATGTTCCAAAGCCCTGGTCCCGAACGGGATCCCTGAGGGTTTGAGTAGCACTGATCACAAAATTAATTTCATGAGACATACTGATAACAAATTTAAATTAATTATTGAATGTTTTTATAAATTTGAATTAAATTCATTTTATTTTGACAATAAGGTAAATTTTCTGTATTAATTATTAAATGAATAAAAATTTATCGAATAAGTTAAAATGATTCAATTTTTGCAGGCTGGTAATTAAATTTCTTTTTAAAATATATCAGCTAGATATATACTTACAATTCATTGTGTTGAAACTTCTAATGAAAAATTACTTTTCATTTTTACTTAAATTTAAAAATATCGCGGTTGATAATATTTGCTAGACTAATATTTCAGTAAATTTAAAACATGACAATTTGAAATAATATTTTATTATTAGAAAATAAGTTGCACTGGTAATTTTTAAAATAAAAATTTGTCGAGAAATTAAAACACAAAAATTTGAAATAATGTTATAACAAAAAGACGAAGTTTAATATATTCTTTCTAATTATTAATTTGCAATAATGAATGTTACAATTTGTTCTAATACGAAAATAGTTCAATATAATAATTATTTGAATTATATTTCTTACTTATTTATTAAATACCTATACAATGTATTCTTTTTGAAAATATCTATTTTTTGTTTAAGAATTGTTCGTAAGATAGAATATTGCAAAAAGAACATTTCTTTTTAAAATATTTGTGGTTATAACAATTTTTTAAAATATTATCCAATCTTAGAGATCCAAAGAAGTTCGATGTCTAAATAATTGTAGTTGAATTAAGAGAATAAAAATTTCTATCTGCCCATTTTTTGCCAATATTTGAGGATTCAGGTACTCCCAACTTTTCAATGTCAAATGATGTAACTTTTTATGTTATATATTGTTTCGGTTAAGTTTAAAAAATTAAATTTGCCCTCTCTTGTATTATATCGTACTTTTATACAAATTAAATAAAATTTCATATACCTTACTATGAAAATTCCCAACATCCAAAATTATATTTTATGTATGATAAATACAGCTCGTGAAATTCACAAAATTAATTTTTCGAGTAAGATTACAAATTATTATTTAATTTAATTAATAAATTTTTATAATTTAAGTACATTTCGAGTAAATTAAGATCACAAATAATTTTTCACGATATAAATAATTTGCCGTGTAATAGTTTTATTATCAATACTGAAATTAATTTTCTTGATTGATATTCGGGTACACAAAATAATATAACATCGAAATTACTTTAAAACGGTTTTTAGGTTTCAGTTTATTTAAGTGTTTCCACTGTTTTCTTCAGTTTATCTAAAGTAAGACATATTTCTGCATGTAAGTGCAGGAATAAATTTTCACGATGGCTGATGATAATTCTCGATTTAATTTTTGATATTTTGGAACTCGTCAATAAATTGTTGGTCAGGTTTTTGATAACCAGAAACAAAATTCCAGTTTAAGTAATCTTGTAATTTGCTTAAAGTTGTGGTTTTTAATTTTTGGTATTTTAAAACTTCTTTTATATCTAACTTATGTATGAAAAAGATAATAAAATTATCTGAAAGAAGTTGGAATTTGGCAACTTTATTCCAAATGTTAATTTATTCCAAATCAAATTTCAAGTAAATTAATTTTTCAAGAGAAATCTTGATCACAAAATTAACTTTAAATGTCCATTAAATTAAGATTACAAATAATTTGTTGTGTTTAATTTTTTTTTTCAGGTTATAAATTATTTTCAATTCAGAAATTTCTCGGGTTAATTACATTTATAAATAATTCTATTCTGAAAAAAACTACCCAATCTGTTTTTTTTAGTTTTCATATTTAAAAAACTTTTTAATTCACTTCATTTCTTTAGTTTTTATATTTGGAAAACTTTTAAATTTAATTTATTTCTTTAGTTTTCATGTAACATCTCGTAACAGTGTAACAGTTAGGCAAAGTTTAATATATTTTTTCTAATTATTAAATTTATTATTATAAAATTAATTTGCATTAATAATTTTTACAATTTGTTCTAATATAAAGAGTAAATTAGAAACACGACAACTTTAAATAACATTTTAACAATAAGACAAAGTAAAATACAGAAATAGTTCAATATAATAATTATCTAAATTATATTTATTACTTGTTTAATTAAGAATTGTTCGTAAAATAGAATATCGCAAAAAGAACATTTCTTTTTAAAATATTTGTGGTAATAACAATTTTTTTAAAATATTATCCAATCTTAGACACCAAAGAAGTTCGATGTCTAAATAATTGTAGTTCTACTATAAAAAAAATAAAAATTTCTATCTGTCCACTTTTTGTCAATTTTTGAGGATTTAGGTACCCCTCAACTTTTCAATGTCAAATGATGAAATTTTTATGAACATTATTGTATCGGTTAAGTTTTAAAATTAAATTCAATATTTCCTCCTTGTAATAAATCTATATTGTACTTTTTATATAAATTAAATATAATTCCATATGACATTCCCGACTTCCAAAATTATGTTTTTTATATGATAAATACATCTCTTGTAAGAAATTTCCAGATTTAACAGATTTTTAATCTCGTGGTGATAAATTATCAAAAGTAATGAATTGATTAACAGTAGTAAAATTTCCTGATTGCGAGGGAAAGTACATTTATACATTAGTAAAATACAAATTATTAAAAAATTTAACAGAACAATGGCTGTAATGGTTGTTTTATAATCAATTACATTTTAGTTTCACTTTGATGTATTTAACAATAAGTTAAATTACAATTCACTTTTTACATTAAAATAATAGTAATACAACGGTATATATATATATATATATATTATATATACTTAATAAGCATTATTTTTTCCAAATTAATTTGATAAAGAAATGTAATGAATTTATTACAAAAATCTATCTTCCTAAAATTGTTTGTATTTCTTGCTACAAACCCAATTTGTCTACAGATGGAAGATTTTCGTCTCGAATCGTCAAAGCTTCGAAGTCAAGAATAACTCGTATATCACTGTTTAATGTTTTTATGGCCAACAGTCAATAAGTTGAAATGCCTCACAATCTATCGGCATGTCATTCTGTAATTTTATATAAATAAAAATTAGGATTAATATTATTTTATATTTAATAAGAAAATAACGAAAAGATTTCATACATAAATATTTTTTACTGACTATATAAAATGTTCATTGATATACCAAATTGTTAATGTAAAATCTATAAAAATATAATTTTTAAAATTTATATTGTAATTGAATTGAAATGAAACTTGTTTTTAAAATTTACAAAATTTAGTTACTATAATGAAATGAAAGTAAAAGATATATTACAAGAATTTTACTCAAATTGTACAGTAGCAATAATGATAATAATAATATTACAAAATGGTCTTTTTTCAAATCAAATTTATACTGTATGATCCAACTTATTAAACTTTGAATTACTATACGGTTTATACTAAACCACAATTTCTTTAAAATAATATTTATTTAACTAATAAACTCTAATTAAAGATATTAAATTTTTAAAATGAAACTGTGATTATATACATTTTTTTTATTATAATTCATTTCACCTCAATGAAAATTATTAACGAACTTTAAGAATAAATTTTACAACAATAAGGTGGTTTATTTTAAAAAACAACTTATTTAATTAAGCTAACTGAAAACATAATAAAATTGTAACACTATCTGTATTAGTTATATATTATAGTACGTACAATTAGATTAGTTTTAAATATATTTAAAAAATTTATATATAATATGATTACATTTATTTATTTAATATTAACTTATTATCAATAATATTATTATTTTAATTAATTTCTATACATTTAAATTTATATTACTGAGTATTTATTTAAATATAATTAAGAAAGAGTTTAAAGAATATTAAACTCCAAAAAAAAACGAATCTTAATTGTAATTCCTAAAAATTTATTTTTCACACGATAGATATAAACCCTACAAATAATTGCTGAATTCTTATGTCTAACTGTTAACTTTTTAAAAATAATAGATTCGTTATAATAATGAATTTTGCTGAACTTTTCCCTTCAGTTTATCTAAAACATGACATATTTCTACGAGTAAGTAAAGTAATTAATTTACATAAAGTCGGCAAAAATTTTTCGTATCTCAGAAATAAGTTATATAGTACTTTTAAACTCTATCACTTCGCGCCTACTCCCTAAAATTTTGTTTCTCATATGATACATATAAACCGT